>NC_066619.1:147033173-147658173 GCF_025201925.1 Gopherus flavomarginatus
AAGAGTTCCTTCTTATCTCAAAGCTCATTCTTCCACAGTCAGTCTCATGCTATCTTGTGGCTTGGAAAGCATAGTTCTTAATGACGCATTATCTATAGCATTCCTGATCCAGATAAATAAATGCAAGCCCACACCTCTTAATGGATGATGGATTAGAGTTACATTGGGCAAAATTGGCTGGCAAGGTGGAATCAATCTGTTAAAGCTTAGTGAAATGAGTAAGTTAGAGGGAATCTGAGTATATTCCCTTGACATGGGAAACAATTTAGATAAGAGGAATCCATTGTTATCAATTTAATACTTCTTGGAGTATGAAAAAGCTTTCAAGAAATAATTATTCTCTTTGTATTCTGTAGTAACAAGGAAACAATAAGTCACGGGCAAGCTGAAGTCACCATTTTCTATTAAGTATAAATGGTTCATTCAGTGTTAATGGCTGCAAGAAATAGTGCTGAGAGTAATGGGAGTTCTATGCTAATCTGCTCAGCGAGTGATTGGTGCCATGCCACTCTTAGCACACCCTCTACTGATCAATCAAGGAATAGACAGTGTCAGCTTCAATGGAATCTGGTTTAGTCATTGTCTCATATGAGAGCAGGATCGTATCCAGCAGTGATAGGTAAGGACTCTGGTAAGATAGGAAATACACACACAGAGGCACTGTTTACTTTCAAAGCGTAATGATGAAGACTATTGTATAATAGCCTGGGCTGAGAGAGAATTGGACAGTGAGTACTGGAAACAGGTAGATTAATCTATCCAAACTGCATGTGGTAGTTTAGCTGGCAAGGTGTTTTGAATTCGAAAGAGATTTTACCTTTTGCTTGTGGGAAAAAAACCAATAATCTATTTTTCTACAGGTAATGATGCCTCCTACTCCTAAAGGCTAAGATGAGATCCAGCATATCATAGCATCAAAAGCAGAGATGGATGGGCTCATCAGAATTTCTGGGTTCATGGAGCATTTCTGAGTACCTTTCTCCAGACTGAATCTATTTTTAGGTTCAGGATTGCTTCATTTGGGAAGCCATCTTCCTCAGTCAGGCCTTGTGCTGTGTTGTTAAGGTATGGAGATCTTGCATTTAACAATTACATTATTTTTATTAAAACAGCAAGAAGAGTCAACTAGCCACTGTCTTTTCTTCCCCTGCAGTCCAGAACCCAGTCTTCCAAACTGGAGGTTGACATCTGGTTTCTGCAGCCGCACCCCACATCTTTACATATCAATAGCAGCACCACATATTCCCCTGCCTTTCTTTTCGTGACCTTTCCTCCAACCAGCTGAAACTGGTCTATCTCTTCAGCTCTCTTCACAATCCTTAGATAGTTCTCTCTGACAGCCAGCCGGGCTTCCATCTCTTCTGATTGTGAATCTCCATCAGGGCTCTACCCTCTTTCCTCACTGAGGGTTGCCAGGTGTCCAGTTTTTGGCCAGAACGCCTGGTTGAAGAGGGACCCTGGCAGCTCCAGTTGGCGGTGCTGTGGGTCTAAGGCAGGCTAGTCCCTACCTGTCCTGGAAGTGGACAGCAGGTCTGACACCTAGGCAGGAGGTCAGCAGGTCTGGCACCTAGTTCTGCACACCCATTGGCTGGGATTCACAGCCAATGGGGGCGGGGGTCCGAGGGGGGCTGTGCAGACTGTGGGTGAGAGCAGCGCGTGGAGCCTCCTGGGTCTGAGCCTAGGAGCCAGACCTGCTGGCCGCTTCTAGGTGCAGCATAGTGCCAGGACAGGCAGGAAGCCTGCCTTGGCTCCACTGTGCCACTGACCAGGACGACCTCGAGTCCCAACCCCGTGCCCCAGTCCTGAGCTCCCCAAACCCCAGAGCCTGCCCCACACAGCCAGAGCCCTCATCCTGCCTGCACCTCTACCCCAGCCCAGAGCCCATCCCACACCTGAACCCCCCATCTCTGGCCCCACCCTAAAGCCTGCAACCCCAGCCCAGAGTCCATACCCCCTCCTGCACCCCAACCCCCTATCTCAAACCGCAGCCCCCTCCTGCACCCCGAATCTCTTGGCCCCACCCTGGAGCCCCCTCCTACACCCCAAACCCCTCATCCCTGGCCCCACCCAGAACCCGCACCCCCAGCTGGAGCCCTCACCCCCTCCTGCACCCCCACTCCCTGCCCTAGCCCGGAACCCCTTCCCACACGCTGAACCCCTAATTTATGGCCTCACCGTGGAGCCCGTACCCCCAGTTAGAGCCCTCACCCCCTCCCACACCCCAACTCCCTGCCCCAGCCCAATGAAAGTGCATGAGGGTCGGGGAGAGCATGTCACTGAGGGAGGGGGAATGTAGTGAGTGGGGGGCGGTGTCTCAGGGAAGGGGTGGGGAAGGGGGCGGTGCCTCGGGGAAGGGGCAGAGCTAGGATATTCGGTTTTGTGCAATTTGAAAGTTGGCAGCCCAACCCTCACCTTTTAAAGATCCTTTGAGCTGTGTGGGAAGTGGCTTTTCCATCTTGTGAATATTTTTGAAAGTTCAAAACATTTTCCTGTCTCAAATTGGGATGGGTAACAACAGCAGTGTAACAAACCTGGCATAGACCGTGGATACTCAGATGGCTAGTCTGTGCCACCATGTCTACACTACTGTTGTTGCACATGCTAGCTAGATTAAAGCCAGAGTGGGTACGCCTGCCTGTACTACAATCACCTCTTCCATTACAGTATAGGCATCCCTTCAATGCTCATGTAATTCTAATAATCTGGATTACACTCTTTGCCTGAACTCCTCATGGGCAGAGTGTCTCAGCGCTTTCTGTTATTCAGGCCTGTGGCTAAAGGTCTCACTTTAGCCCTATATTTCTTGTCCAGCTGACTCTTGCATAAGATGGAACACATTAAGCCTCTGCCTTGTCTTCCATTAGCGACGGTATTGTTTCCAGGTCAGTAACAGCCTTAAATACGTAGCCTCTTTATTAGCCAGTATATAACGCCCCAGTGGATAACACTGGGGGATAGGGAGTTTCAAAGGTTTGGGTGCTGTCAAGGGCTGATTGAAAAGCATCCATCTATCTGCTGCTAGGGATGTGAGGAAGCTTGTAATACTACGTTTGCTTTTCAGTCATTACCTACCACAAAATTACAAGCTTTCCACTTCCTGACAGGTTATGTCATATGGCACCTGCACTGTTATTGCTTAGCTTGTCTACAATAGCTTTTTGCACTTCTCTCTTGTCCCAACACTTCCAATTCCAAACGGGTCACGTATTGTCTCCTGCTCGGTGTTATTTGGGATAGGAGAGCTACTGCCTTGGGGCCTTGAAGTCAGAGAGGTGACTCTGGGGCCGTCACCTGCAATATTTAACTGTAGCCAGCTGCAGTTTAGAATGAAAGCCCTTCCCTCTCCAGACTCCCAAAGGCAACCCTCAAAGTGCAGTACTTCTCCAAAGGATATGAAAGAGCTCCACAGGGAATAAACCCTCATCACTTTGTACCTCCAAGCACGTCTTTGGGTGTTTTTAATGTTATCATTTCTTTACCGTAAAGGTTGACCTCTGGCTGTTAAAGTTGTCAGAATCACACTTGACAGGCCTTCACCTTGCAGGCATTGTTAGCAGAATCCCACACTCATGGCTTCTGGGAATCCTTAATGGACTTAATGGCAAAGAAGGAAAGGGATTATGTTGCAGATGAGTCCCCACCGTATCCAGTCAGTCATGAATTCGGCTGGCATTTTCAAAAGAGCCCAAGGGTTTTAGGTACCCTACCTCCTCCTTAGAAAGTGTGTTGCTTTGTTAGCCTATTTTTTTTTTTTTTGCTCACTTGACATTGGATTCCAACTTCATACAAACATGGCTTGCAACGCAGCTTGTATGTACACTTCCTTCATCGTAGAAACGTGTGTTCACACCTGTATTTTTCAAGCCAATTCTTCATTTGAAATTTAGGAGTGGGCCCTTCTGGGTGCCTGTAATGGCACCTGGCCCATAGGGCCTTGACTCTGATTGAGGTCAGGGGTGCTGTTGTGATCTACAACACAATAATGAGGATTTTGTTCATTTATTCATGAGGCCTCTTGTATAGTATGACTATGACTTATAACTATTCCTGAGTGGGATTGTCAACATTTGAGTAGTTGAGTGCCTAGCTCCTCTCACCCTACATTCCTCCAAGAGGAACTAGAGTCTCAATGAGGAACACATTTGGTTCTCTAGCTCTGTGCGTATGTTTCACATGACGAGAGATTTGGCCTGTGTGCTGGACTGGGTGCAAGGTCAAGCAGTGTAATCGACAATTTGATTACCCATCAAGGAAATGGGGCATTTTGATGCCTGGCGATAACAGAGCCATATGTAGCCCCTCCTTTAAGGGTGCCTCAGGTCTCGTCCCTTGTGCTTGCTAATTGGAGTGGCTTCTCCCCCGATCTCAGCATCGGGTGCCTCTAGTCTAGCTGAGGTGACTCCTCTCTGGGCCTGGGACACAAGGGGCACTGTCTTTGGGGAAAATAACTAATCCTACTACTTTCTGTTAGCAAGGAGTAAGATGCAGCACACAAACAATAAAATACACTAGCACAAACCCCTACAAATGAAATGCCACACAGTACTAACAATATAATGCAGGGAACTTTACTGGGGACAGGAAACAAAGGCTCTAAGGAAGGAATGGATTAAGATGAACTAAAATACTAAAAGATCAACAATATAAATTCCCTACCTCCCTGCTTTCCCCAAGGCATGCAACCCTCCCAACACCTTCCCTAGAACCTTTCCAGGCAGATGGCACAGCCCTGTGATGAGTGCTGCAGAACTGTGAAGGTTGGCTGGCTTCCACAGAAAGAAAGGAGTTCCCTTATGGTGTATTCACTTTGGAGTGGGGTGGGGTTCTTTTGTGGCTCCCTGGTCTGGAGTCCTGGGGAGGTCTTGGCTGGCTGAGTTGATTCTGTGCCCCCCCGATCGCTGGTCTCCACAGAGCTGGCGCTCCTTGCTCACATACTAAATCCTCTCATAGTTCAAAGGGTCCGAAGTCCCTTTGTGTGGGGTTTAGAATTTGCCACCTTTCAATTTCATTGAATGTCCTTTTGCTCTTTATGTGAGACAGGGAGACCAGAAGCTCCTGATCTACTGTCTCTCGACCATTCAAGGCAAGTAGAACTGCCTGACAGTTGTACTTCCTATCACCAAATCTCCAGGCTGACCTCAGCTCAGAAAAGTCTGGGCTGGTGCAGGATATGAGAGGCACCATACAATGACAAGACTGTTGCTGGCTACTCCTCAGATAATGTTTGATAAGTGACTATGTAATCCAGTCATTTCTGCCTAACAAGGAAGTCCTGCTGTCATTGAGAACCAAGAAAGCTCCTGACTTGATTGAATGAACATACATTTTTGTGGTTTTGCAAGAATATCATAAATTGAGCAGTTTGCCTTTGACCAGTTTTGTTTCTTCAGCACCCCCTTCGGGTTCATAAGGATACAACTTATCCAGGCATGAGTGGCTGGTTGGCCACTACCTCTCCTGCGGTCCAGTGGTAGCAGTGCTTTAGCCTTCCAGCCAAGGCACAGTTCAGTCCCACCCCTCCATGGTGTTAAAGTCTCAAAAATCAGGCAAAACCACACTAAGAACAGAGTCATCCAACAAACCTTCTCTTCAGGACCCTTCTGCCAATCACCTGTACTTTGACCCAGGGTCTGGCTAGGCTCACTCAACCAAGAAGCAGGTCTAGTAGTGGGGCCATTTGGGTCCACAGGTTCTCAATAACCCTCTTCTTGCCACTCTGGGGCCTGTCTGCCCCACCGCAGTACAGTATAACTACCATCTACAACTCAAGAATTGCTTTACAATCAATAAGGAAGAACTTCCCCATTTATCACATTCTGTTTGCATTAGCTCCAGAATGTATAGCACGGGCAACAGGCAAAAATGTTGGCATTCATGATGGATAAGGAAGAAAGGAAAAATGTGTTGGTGTTATTTATTTTGCATTAGACGAGTGGTGGCAAGAGGCCCCTCCACCCCAACTGAGATCACAAACCTGGTGCTAGGCAGGGCTGGCGCTACCATTTAGGCAGCCTAGGCAATCGCCTAGGGTGCCAGAATAAATGGTGGGCACCGTTTTGCCGGAGGGGGCGGCAGGCGGCTCCGGTGGAGCTGCCTGCGTGGTGCCTGCGGAGGGTCCGGTGCTCTGCGGCTCCGGTGGAGCTGCCGCAGTCGTGCCTGTGGATGGTCGGCTGCTCGCGCGGCTCCGGTGGACCTCCCGCAGGCACGACTGCGGCAGCTCCACCGGAGCCAAGGAGCACCGGAGCCTCCGCAGGCACCACTGCGGCAGCTCCACCGGAGCCGCGGGACCAGTGCGCGGGGCGGCAAAATTGCCGGCTGCCTAGGGCACTCAAACCCCTAGCGCCGGTCCTGGTGCTAGGTACTGTACCATAGCAAGAGCCAGCTGCTTCCCCCCAAAAAACTTAGTCTAAATGGACAGGCCAGACAAAAGATTGGAGAAAGGAAGTGTTGTGATCCCCATGTTGCAGATGGGAAACTGAGGCAGCAGAGAGAGCTTAAAGGCTGGATTTTCAAAAGGTTCCTGTTGTTCTCAGGGGGAGATACACACTTTGAAATTCTGGCCTTCACTGGCTAGCCCAAGGTCACAGGGAGTTCCCTCTGGCAGTACCAGAAATTAAGCCTTGATCTCCTGACTCCCCACTGAGTGCTGGGACAATCCTTCCTCTAAAGGACTAGAGTTCTGTAAAACACAAGTCTGAACTGGTTCTGTGAAGCTGAGTGAACAGGCCAGTTCTCTAGCCTTCTTGTGCTGCTGAATTTACCTTCTGAATCAATCACTGAGTTTCCTCAGGAATCATTAATCATTTTTCTCCATACTCAATGAATTCTTTTTTGAATTTCCAGCAAAGACATATATCGTCTCCATTCTTTCCTTTGGTAGATTCCAGTTGGATTAGCTCATATTGTGGTAATAAAGTCAAGTATTCTGGCAGTGAATAAAAACCACTGTTGCACAGGAAGTCACTGGAACAGCAGACTTAGGCTCCTCCTCCTTTCCTTAATAACTTTGGGAGCCCTGTGCACTACATTTGCTTATTTCCTGGATGGGTTCTGAACTCCATTCACCTGTGTAGGTTCTAACCAAAGCCCAACATCCATTGCTGGTGGGAACTAATGCAGATGAATGAGAGATGATAGATGCTGGCTGATACAGTCAAGTAGTAAACTGAGATAATTGGCCAAAAATGTTGGGAGCCAGTGTTGTAAGGGACAAAATTAAGCGTTCTGCATGGACAACTCTTGATCTAGGCAGGTATCCTCAAAGAGTTAAAACCTAATCTATGCTTATTTTCTCTGATCGACAGACAATTTTCAAAAGGTGCAGTTTGTCAAGAAGTCATTCCTTTCTTCTTCTGTCTTTGAAACCAGCACAGGCAATTTCCTGCCTGCGATGGCATTCGAGACAGGAGATACCCTTGTCTCTGACAGCAAAGGACATTTGTTTCATCCAAGCTTTTCCCTTATCACTGACAACAATAAAATTGTCAAGAGTGTGATTTGAAACATCAAATTCAGTATGAACTTTTGTGTAAGCAAGGGACATTCGACATAATAACTTTTTCTCCACTCTGCACTGATATATAGGACATATGGATAGACAAATGGCTAGATAGACTGATATGTGTCTATATTAACCTATGTACAGGCTACAAGCTCATTGCTGGATTTGTGCATTAGGAACCAAGAAGGTTATAATAAAGAGATCTTCTGAATCTAATAATAAATTTCTTTCTGTCAGCAAAGCAAACCTGAAGATTTTTGGAAGGCATAAAAAAATGAAGACAAAGGAATAGAGATGCGGCACAAAGAAAAATCTCTTATTTTCTTGGCAAATCTTGAAATATTGGCTAGCAAATTCTATTGAGAATTAAAAAAAAACAGAGAAGTTGAATTTGTTCTAATCTGATCCAAAAAAACCAAAACAAGATCTCTAAACTCATCATGGACAGGTGATTTTCAAAAGTGACTAGTGATTTGGAGTGCCTTAATTTTGGACAGCCCAACCCGAGAGACCTTAAAATGGCCTGATTTTTTCAGAGGATGAGCACTTAACACATTCAGAAAACATGGCCCCTTTACAGTGTCCCAGATTGGACCCAGGCACCCAAAATTATTGGCCATTTTGGAAGATGTTGGCCTCAAACTTCTCAAGACAAAGAGAGCTGGAACAAATGGTTTTAGCTAGTCTGCTGGGTAGAAAAATGAATCTGGCACATGAACCATGATATAAGCTCAGAAGACATCACTCTATCTGTTGTGATGCCAGCTATGGGACTCTTACAGAGCACCTCTGCATAATAATACTGGACGCTGGCATCGTGGCCAAGAAAAAGCTAACACTAAGTTTTTCTATCTGGTTGTTTCAGTGGTTTGAGTCTGAAGAAGGTTGCAGTGTCTTGAGTTCTTCAAGCTCTGAATTGCATGGACAGTGGCAAAGCCACCATTTCCAGGTTTGCCTCAGAATATAAAATAAGAAATCCCTCTAGCAGAAAAGGAAAAAAATAAAGGCTCAAGAAAGCGACTGTGACAAAACCTATAATGAAAAAATTCCACTTGAGAAAACTTGCAGTGTGTGCTGGGAAATTATTTTAATCCACTCTCAGGCTGTGTTAACTACAAACACTGCTGCTGAGAGCATGCTGGGTCAGCATCACACAGGTCAATATTCAATACAGAGGACAGCATGTTACATTGCAGAGTTGTCAAACTGTGTGGTTTTATCATGAGGCAGGTGCCCCACCAAAGATCATGAGATTGAGATTAAAAAGCCACAATTATTTTTGAGTTTTCTTATTTGCTTTCTGGCACTGAATACTGCAGAGGTCATGTTTTCACGGCTTTCTCCACTACCTTGGGGGCTAGGAACTGACTTTTTCTCTTTTAAATGAAAGCTGAGATCCTCATCTAAGCACATGAATGCAGCTTTAAGAAAAAAACCCACAAAGTATTGTGAGACTCATGATAAAATCACAAGTTAACAATCTTGAGCAGGGCCTTTGGGATCCTGTTGTGTGTCAGGCTGAGATGGCTCTGAATTTGCTGGCATGATGCAGGGACAGGATGGAGAAGGGATATTTATATGGATCTTTCATCTAGGAGCCCCCACATAGCGGCAGGGACCACAGTTGCAGCTCATATGCCAGAGTAATGGCTTTGCTGCAGCCACGCATCTTGTTCCTGGATTGATCCCTTCTATAGCACAGACATATATAAAGACCAAGTATTTGGGCATTTTGCGGCAGTAGCGGATTTCACCCATAAAGTTTGAAGCAATTCTCAATTATGGCATCTAAAAGAGCATTTATTATCATCTGAACTATGGTAGCATCCAGATCCCCCAACTGAGATCAGGGCCCTGTTTTTTTAGGCACTGTTTGGCTGCAATGAAGAACTCACAATCTGACTAGGTGAACTAGACAAATACAGTGGGATGGCGACAGTGGGAAGTGACTTACCCAAGCTCACAGAGCAGAACCAGGAATAGGACCCAGGGCCTCTGCCTGTTTGTGCTAGTCACCACAATTAGACCGTAGGGTGACATAACATATGCAGCCAGACCCCACCCAGCATGCTCAGACTCCCCAGCAGGGAGCAGTAGGCAGCACCACCTTCAAAGAGAATGCTTGATCTAGCTTTCCATTCTCCCAATCTCGATCATAGCACAAGTGCCAGTGGAAGAAGGGGGAAAAACACACAGCAATGTGATTCTCCTGTTGCAAGGGTATCTGAAAACTTGGGCCCTTGTGCCCACCAGTTGTGAATGTGACATTTTAAGTGGAATTGCAGATAAAACTGAAATTTAGAAGGTTATTTTATTTTTTATATCACAAAAATTTTATCCAACAGTAACATTATAGTTTCTATCATTAGAACTGTGACAGTTAGAATAAAAGTTTCAACAATACTATGGTCTGATGATTTAAAACTGCAGTAAATGTCAGGAAAGCTAGTCACGGTATAAGAACTATAATATTGTTGTAAAACCTATTGATATACTTTGTCTTTACACCATTGGTAGGAGAGCTATATTTCAGTTCAGTAATCACAATTCGGCTGCATTTTTTTTTTTCATTTTATGCAAGCATAGATTTACCATGCCACTTCTCTTACTTTGCATGATTCCCCAAATGCAACATACTGCCAGGAAAAAAAAATTGCTTTGAGGAATAAAATAAATGAAGTGAATGTGTTATTAGATTTGCTTTTCTCAAAATGTAGATATATACTTCAGGAGTAGAGCTGGCTTAAGTATTAGCGAACAATTTATCTGTCAATTTAGCGCCCGAGCCAATGCCCACTGAAGTCAATGGGCATCTTTCTATAGATTTCAGTGGGCATCGGACGAAGCCTTTACACCAGATGTTTAAAGGCATTTAGGTGCCTAAGGATGCAGACAGACACCTACTGGAATTTATAAAAGCTCCTTTGCATTATGGCCCAGACCCTCAAAGGTATTTAAGCATCTAACTTGATCAGCGTAGATTTGAGTTAGGTGCCTAAATATCTTTGAGAATGTGGGCCTATACTTTGAAAAATCTGGTGCCTTGGTTTCTCTTTCTGTTTCCTAAATACCTGTTAACAGATTTTGATTTTTACTAATTTGCTCAGTTATTCAATGGAAGATTCATGTGAATGTATTTCAGCCCAGAGTTAGCTCGCAAGTGGTCACCTGTGACAACTGCTTTGAGCATGTGCGGTTTGCAGTTTGCTGTCTGGGCTTGTTGTGGGGGTCTGTGTACCCCCTGTTAGCCTGGTAACCAAAGGTTTGAATACAGCATCTGTCCACAGGCCCAGCCAGAGCTGATTGGCAGCTTCACTGCAACTGAGGAGAAAAGAGCTACAGGGCAGGCAGGGCAGCTACCAGACAGCCTGAGGGACGGTGAGGGGACCCCTCCAACAGGCTGGGGAGAAGTCACCAAGTGTGGCAGCACCTGGAAGAAGGAGAAGCTGAGGAAGACTGCAAAGGGAGGCAGTAGCTCAGGCAACTGTGAAGGACTGTGGAGGATTGGTTGCTGTCTGTTCCCCAGCTGGAGCCCCGTGAAGTGGGTGGGACTGGGTTCCTCTACCTTCCCCCAGCCAGAGAAGAAAGCTCCAAAGCCCAGGAGAATTAAGGCTGATTAACCCCTGATGAACCTGGAACTTGCACTTCCCCAGGGCCTCAAAGGGGAGCAGAGACTCCTGAGCACTAAGTGCAGCAGGGCCTGCTCCTTGACAAGGACTTGACAAAGCAGAGTTGGGCGTGACAGCATGGGGAGGATGGGCTGAGCTGGTGTCACTCACTGTGTGGAGTGATGACAGCTAAAGACTCCCTGTCCCACGATCGGGCTGCACAGTCTCCCTGAGGTGCCCAGGAGCCTCGAGGAGAAGGCAGGAGATGGGGGCTAATTGCAGTGTCTGCAGGTCAGGGCAACTAAAGAACTCCGGCTATCCTGGTATCAGGCAGGCGGAGTGCACCGCGGGAGCTGTGTTTACACTCTGCTTGGCAGGCTGGGGCTTGTCGGTTTGGTAGGGCGCCCCTGGCAATGTGCAGCCCTACACAGCTGCATAAACCTGATGGGCCTCAGATGTAAGAGAATCAACACTACAAAAATCTATTTCCCTTGTAAAGATGACTTCATTAATGCACTGCTTGGCCTATAGGGAGCTGGAAAACTGCTATTTCCTCGCTATCTCTGCCATTCGTGATGCCTTGTGCCACAGTCAACACTGGGGACAGATCTTCAGCTATTGCAAATTGTCACAGCTGGACTGAAGGCAAAGGAGCAGTGACAAATTACACCAGCTCACGAGGTGCCCTTGAATGACTCAGTGACTGCATAACTGGTCATCTTTGCGTCTGGACTATGTTCCTCAGTTCTAATGCACATACCGAATGCCTTGCAACTCATGTGCTCCACTCCACTTCACTCTAAGGGTATGTCTACACAGCCAGTCTCAGAGCCCAGATCTCCAGACTTGGGCTTGTGCTAGGACACTAAAAATAGCTGGGTAGATGTTCAGGTTTGGGCTTTGAAGTCTCAGGAGAGGGGTGGGCTTCAGAGGCTGAGCCCAAACATCTACACAGCTATTTTTAGCACTGTAGCATGAGTCTGAACCTGTAGACCTGGGCTCTGAGTCTCACTGCTGGGGGATCCTGCTTGCTGTGTAGACGTACAGTAGACATACAGATTAGGCTATTGAGGGTAAGTTGCAGCCTTTTACTAGAAAAATGGCAGGAAGCTGGAACATGGAGCAGCATTCCAAGGAATGTGGTGCAAACATTGCCGAAGGTTTGAAGTGGTATGGAGGGAGTCTAGGTTTCCAATGTGAGTCATCTTAAAAGGGCCTGATTTTCAGAGGGTGGGTGCTTGGTACTTTTGGAAAATCATGCCCCTTGAAGGAATCTAAAATTGGACACCCCAAAACTGAGCAGCACTCTTTAAAATTCATGGCTTTTGCCCACTAGTAGCAAGTTATGCCTTCTGAACTCTGCATCAGAAGGTGTTCTCAGTTGCCTTTTAAAGCACACACACATTGGCTTGGGGGGAAAAATCCCATTAGCAAGGTAGATTGTGAGCCCAGGGGAAGAGTTCTTAATCGGTGCACGGTAGCCTGCTATAACAAAGCCCCGAGGGGACTGAATACCCACGACAGTGGCTGAACTGCTAACGCTTCGTGCTGCAAGGGTGTTATGTTTAATCAAAACAATTTTTTTTTTTTGCTTGCTGCAAGTGCACACAATGCTAACAGAACCAGGCTATTTATTGCTAACGTTGGTCTGGCCTGCAGAAAACGCTTCACAATGGGTAATGATTGTAATGCTACACCCCTCGGTGCAGCATCAACATTGGGGCTTAAACCTGGGATCTCTAGATCTAAAAGCACTAGTCTACTGTCCGAGCTAAGAGAGCTAGCTCTGATAGTTGAGCCTGTAGCAGGCTCATCAACCTGAACCTGTGTCCTAGCCACCACCAGAGCGGGACACCAAGCTGGTGTGACTTACATAAGGATTAATATAACTTGCACTTGTATAGCATATTTCACCCAGAAAGATCTCAGAGTGCCTCCCAAACTCTATGGTTCTGTTGGAAAAGACCTTCCTGAATGCAGGCATGGGAATTTGAACTATAGCGGGGAGGTCTGTTGCAGGGAGACCTCTAATGGCTTTAATTCCCTACTCTTTTCTTGAAGATTTGGTAATTGGGGCATAAAACAATGCCAGATGTCAGTTTCACATACACACTCTTTGTCTGATTTCCTCTTCCCTCCGCTGAAGGGCAATACAAAAAGATGGGCTCAAATTGTGAAGGTCTGATCCAGCCAGAATGTTTCCCAAGTTCAGTGGGGTTCAGCTTTGGGGTTCTGCTCCAGGATGATCTTTTACAGCAAGCATCAGACCCACAACTGAAGTGGATGGAGGGACGACAGAAGCATGCTGTATTTCAATGTGGGAAGGGGATATTTTGGCCAAGAACGTTGGCCTGTGAAAAGTGTCATGGAATCAAGAGTTCAGAAACCAACTGTGAAGTTGTGCAGTCTATATGGGTTTATAAAAATATGGTAATAAGTGAATATAATGTAACTGAAATATGCTTCATGCAAAAGGTCTCTTGTAAGGTATCATTACAAAGCTTATAATCTACTGAGTGTGATCATCCTATATGTATAAATGTACCACTCTTGTATCTGGGACTAGAAATATGAAATATAACTCTGAGGGCCTATTGTAATTTTGCAAAGTGTGGGCCATTAATGGTGGTTTGGAATCTTAATGGCTCCCATCAACAAGGACAACTGACTGGGGCTCTGTTTGCAAGCAAGTCTTCCTGTGAGTTAGGCTGGAAGCAATGAAAGCTTGCGGTCTTACAATGACATGTGATCATGTCACATGAACTGAAACCCATCTTTAACCTGGTGTTTTTCCACCAGTGAGGAGGGGTGGAAACCCAGAGAGGGACAAAGGATTCCCATCTTATGGAAAAGATATATAAAGGGGTGGAACAGAACAAAGGGAGAAGAGGAGCCATCATGAAGAATCCCCTAGCTACCACCTGAGCTGGGACAAGAGCTGTACCAGGGGAAAGAATTGTGCCCAGGCCTGGAAGGTGTCCAGTCTGAGAAAAATTTGCTGAAACATCTGTGAGGGTGAGATTATCTGTATTCAGTTTGATTAGACATAGATTTGCGCATTTTATTTTATTTTGCTTGGTGACTTACTTTGTTCTGTCTGTTACTACTTGAAACCACTTAAATCCTATTTTCTGTATTTAATAAAATCACTTTTTACTTATTAATTAACTCAGAGTGTGTATTAATACCTGGGAGAGCAAACAACTGTGCATATCTCTCTATCAGTGTTATAGAAGGTGAACAATTTATGAGTTTACCCTGCATAAGCTTATTTGGGTTTAGACCCCATTGGGATTTGGGCATCTGAGTGGCAAAGACAGGAACATTTCTGTGAGCTGTTTTCAGGTAACCTGCAGCCTTGGGGCAAGTAATTCAGACCCTGGGTCTTTGTTGGAGCAGACGGGAGTGTCTGGCTCAGCAAGACAGGATGCTGGAGTCCTTGGCTGGCAGGGAAAACAGGAGCAGAGGTAGTCTTGGCACATCAGTTGGCAGGTCCCGGGGGGTTTCTGTGATCCAACCTGTCACACCAACCATCTCCATTTGTCTCAGTGGGTGGTGCTGGGTGCTCAGCCCTTTCTGAAAATGTGGTTCCTCCAGTTAGAAAACTCTGAACTGGGAGCTGAGCAACTCTGAAAATATGGCTTGTCTTGTGGGCATCAAGATCTTTCCTGAAAATCTGGAGTCTAGTGTTCAGGACAGGCAGAGGGGACTTCATTTAAGATCTTGTCCAAAAGATCACACATAGTCAACTTCAAATCTATTTCTGCATGTGTTTGTCACTGTCAAACCTTAGTCCCAGATTTGGACCTTAGCGTCCAAAATATGGGGGTTAGCATGAAAACCTCCAAGCTTAGTTACCAGCTTGGACCTGGTACTTGCTGCCACCACCCAAAAAATTAGAGTGTTTTGGGGCACTCTGGTCCCCCTGAAAAACCTTCCCTGGGGACCCCAAGACCCAAATCCCTTGAGTCTCACAACAAAGGGAAATAATCCTTTTTCCCTTCCCCCCTCCAGGTGCTCCTGGAGAGATACACAGACACAAGCTCTGTGAATCCAAACAGAGTGACTCCCCCTCTCCGTTCCTAGTCCTGGAAACAAAAGCACTTTCCTCTTCACCCAGAGGGAATGCAAAATCAGGCTAGCAAATCCAACACACAGAGATCTCCCCCTGATTTCTTCCTCCCACCAATTCCCTGGTGAGTACAGACTCAATTTCCCTGAAATTTCCCAGAAAAGAAAACTCCAACAGGTCTTAAAAGAAAGCTTTATATAAAAAAGAAAGAAAAAATACATACAAATGGTCTCTCTGTATTAAGGTGACAAAATACAGGGTCAATTGCTTAAAAGAATATTGAATAAACAGCCTTATTCAAAAAGAATACAAATCAAAGCACTCCAGCACTTATATTCATGCAAATACCAAAGAAAAGAAACCATATAACTTACTATCTGATCTCTTTGTCCTTACACTTAGAAACAGAAGATTAGAAAGCAGAAACTACTTCTCCAAAGCTCAGAGAAAAGCAGGCAGACAGACAACAAAGACCTCAGACACAAAATTCCCTCCACCCAAAGTTGAAAAAATCCGGTTTCCTGATTGGTCCTCTGGTCAGGTGCTTCAGGTGAAAGAGACATTAATCCTTAGCTATCTGTTTATGACAGTCACCCAAAATGTTAGAGAACAGGACTGAGCTGTTAGTCAATGACCATTCGGCTTCAAAAATGTTGCCAGACAGATGTGCTACATTACCTTAATGTTGTCTGATTAGCACAAAGGGCACAACAGAGAACATAACATAGGAGAGGAGAGATCTGACCAAAGATATGCTGAGTAGAATAGGATACTCTGGATTTTTCTTGGAGTATTGTTTACATAACCAACCAGAGCCATGGGAAATAGTCCACAGTAAAAGGTGTGAAAGCAGGGCATTAGGGAACAGATGAGTTATAACGGTGGTGGTGGGGAGAATGAAAGTAACTGAGGCGATTGTCTATAGAACAACCATTTTTGCTGTCCCACGTCTGCATTTTACATGGGACCTGGTGCAGCATAACCAGGAAGGTTCTGCAAGCCCTTTAGGTCTGTTGTCTCCATGGCCTACATAATGTAAATGGACCATCACTCTCTCCTGAATCAGATTCTGTTGGATTTTTAAAGGCCTGTTTCAACTTTCTTATTTGGAGTTGCTTTGTGCATTATGAAAGCTTGCAAAGCTCTGTTGCTCTGAAGGAAACTTGCATCTGCAGAATGACCAGATGAGGCGAAATGATTATCAAAGTTACTCAGTTGAGGCTAATGCAGCCTTTTGAATTTGGCGAGCACATGAGTGTAAATGATTACAATGAAACTGGAGAGGGCAGAGAACTGTCTGCACTTTCCAAAGGACCAGAGAAAGAACTCTCTCTTGTACTCAATGTGACAGGAGAGAGACTTCACACGTCTTTGGCAAATATTGGGCAGAGTTCAATTGGTGCAATGAGACCACTTCGCATCTGTGTATCTTGAACTGTGACTTCATTCTAGCTAGCACTTCACATTAAAGGGCTGTGATGGCCAGAGGCTGGGTTTTTTAAATCCAAATTCACACACTCTTTATTTCTTCTGTAGTTCAGCACGCAGAAATGCTGGCAAGGCCGCAGCTGAGGTTGGCCCCATTCTGTTAGGTGCTGTACACACAAACAGTAAGACTATCCCTGCTCTGACTTGAAATCTAAATAGACAAGACAGACAAAGGGTAGAAGGGGCACAGAGAGGGGGACACAACTTGCCCCAGGGCACATATCAAGCTGCCAGGAAGAGAACTTGAGGGAGCGGAGTTCCAGTTCGGTGCCTTGCACACTGGATCACCAGTTAAGATTGTGCATCATGGCATAATATTGTTTTTTCTGTTTCCTGGTTGGGTGAACTTCCAGTGGGGATATTTGTACACACAAACTCAATTCACTTTCCACAAGCCTCTCTGCTGATTGTAACAATTTGGGGGATCTGTGTGCAGCTTATGAATGGTTTTGTTTCATATGGGGGACTTTGTATATATCTGTCACATGGCAGACTCCGCTTTTAATATAGGGCTTGTTTGCTTTCTTTCTTTTGTTTTTTTTTGCCTTCTTGTTGAGCTAAAACCCACGTGGATGATTATTGCACCTGGCACAGTTAACACAGGAGGGTCCGAAAACTTCCGTCACTCACTGAAGTGGAGCACTGTTGGATGAGGAAATGACTACCTCCCAGCTCTTCAAGGCTGAGCCCCAGGGAGTGGCAACTAAGCCACGTACCACCACTTGGAGAGCCTCTGATCACCTAATGAGACTGGGAGTCACGAGAGAAAGGGGCCTGAAGGCAACAAAGGAAAAGGTCTCATCTCAGCCATTAGAAAGCATGAGAAGAGATAGCCTGTGTTCTGGAGAAGAAGCCGTGAGCAGGAGAGAGGAAGTATCCTGGACCACCTGACCTAATAGCGTATGCTGCTTGAGTGGTGAGGAAACTGAGGCAGCAAAGGGTGTTTGTTTCACTATTTTGCCTAGATCGGTGCATTTCTTCTGCTATCTAAAGCAAAAAGCGTTTGGTTTTGGAACCTTTTGCAAAGACTCTGCTTATGTGCTCCAAGTCTCATGTGTCTCTGGAGAAGCAAATGCTCTGAGTGACCACAAGTCTGGCTCTCTGGGAAAGGGTGTGATTAAATAAGTGTGTGAGAGAAAGTGTGTGTGCACGCCCTAGTCCTGGGCGCCTAGAAGCATGCCAAAGAGAAACCAAGGCTGAAACCTAGCTTGAAAGCACAGGAGCCCTAATACGGGACCCAGACACAGCAGCCTGGTCAATGCCCAGCAGGGGGCGTCTAACCACAGCAGTGATACTGCTAATTCGATTAAATGTCTGCGGAAAGCACATACACGTTCATGAATACAGTAAATATTTTTGCATGGAGTTCAGATGCAGAATATGAGGTATTTGGACTAACAGAGTGAAAACCAGTCCTAAGAACAGAGGAGTGAAATATTTTGGGGGAAATAAGGTGACCCGTGGCTCTCCCCTATTTCAGGGATCAAACCTAGGGTTGCCAGCACCATTAAACATCCAGTTGGTGGTGGAGAGGGGGAACTGGGTCCCAGCAGCCCTTTGGCACATGGGCGGCCACAGAGGCTCCGTGTGCTGCCTGTGCCGCAAGTGCCAACTAAGCAGCTCCCATTGGCTGGGAACCGCGACCAACGGGAGCTGCACGGGCGGCATCTGCAGACAGGAGGGCAGCGTAGGGAGCCTCACTGGCCACCCATGCACCTATGGGCCACTTCCTGTGAGCTGTGATAAGCACTGCCAGGACCCTGCACCCCAACCCCATACCCCAGCCAGGAGTCCCCTCCTACACCCAAACTCCCTCCTGGAGCCCGCACCCCAAACCCCTCATTCCCAGCCCCACCCCAGAGCCCACACCCCCATCTGGAGCCTTCACCTCCCCACCAATCCTGTGCCCCAGCCCAGAGCCCTCTCCCACACGCTGAACCCCTCATTTCTGGCCCCATGTGGCATGCTAACCCTCATGTGGTCCCTCTTGTTATGCCTGTGCCTACACACACACACACACACACACACACACACACACACACACACACATGCTTTTCACACAATGCCTGGGATTACCGCCATGCTTTCTTTTAGGTTGGCATCAAGCATGGTTAGCCAATGGGTTGCTCTCCACCATGCTTCACTGCTGCGGTGCCAGCGTGGCTGGAGAGTGCTGCTGTACTAGCCCCAGCAGTGTGAACCGTTCTCCTAACCATGCCATGGCCCAGCAATCACTGCCGAGGAAGTATGTTCCGGGCTACGCTGCAGAGGAGCCAAGTTGGTCTAAGTCACTTCCCTCTCTGTAGCCCTGCACGCAGCATGGAACTGTTGTGGCATAACGAAGCAGACAAAATGAAAAGGCCTATGAAGAATCCTCATGCTGAGAAGCAGCTTGGTGTAGACCTGAGTTCCCTTTCTGGCTCTGGCTCTGCCACTGACTTGCTGTGTGACCGTAGGGCAGTCATGTCACCTCGCTGTGCATCCTTCCTCACCCTCCCACCCTGTCTCAGTCCTGTCATTTCAGCCTCTAAGCTCTTTGTGGCAGGTGCTGTCTCCTAAAAAGTGTCTGTCCAGCACTTGGCACAAGGAAGTCCGGAGTTTTGTTTGGCACCTTTATGTGCTACTATAATACAAGGAATTAAGAATGATTTGAAAATCACCAGGATCTCTCTCTCATATGAGAGGGGCATAGCCATAACTAGATTTATTGACCAGATCAGACCTTTTCCCTAACGTGCAGAGGCACTTATGATTGCAATAGACAGTACAGGCCTATTGGTACAAACCAGAGAGAGGCAGAAGGGACCAGTGAGGACAGTACAGGCCTATTGGTACAAACCAGAGAGAGGCAGAAGGGACCAGTGAGTAGGGCTGAGACTCGAATGCTGAATCCTACTTCTAGCTCTGCTGCTAGGCTGGGCTGTGACGCTGGACAGCCACTTTTCTGGTTTCCTCTCCAGCTGTTGGCTGTTCAGGACCAGGGTATTAATGCTTCACGGGACAAGACCCACTCTGGCTTCATTGGGTCTAATTCCTCAGTTAAGGTGAGCAATGGGCTGACAAGTTGCCTCTTAGGCTGCAAGCCCTTTGGGGCAGGGACTCTCTTACTCGGTGTGTGTACAATGTCTAGCACAGTGGGGCTAGGGCAGAGCTGTCCCTAGTATATGGCAAATTGTGGCGACTGCTTTCGGCCCGGTGGGCTGGCACAATTGGTCCTGGAAGTGACGGGTCGGTCCCAGAAGTGACAGATTTGTCACTTCCTCCCCAGGCCCTGCACCCACCTAGGGACAGCCCTGGTTGGGGTTGGGTTTCCAGGTGCTACCGTAATGCAAATATCACTAACAAAGGAATGCAACCTTTGCCACTGGCTCATAAGAGGGTGAGTTTGTACCTGCTGTCTGTCCTACACCATGAGTTAACCACTGTGCTGTAGAGCAGCGGTTCTCAAACTTTAGCAACTCGAGGACCCCCAAGCCAGCTTCTAATTTTCCCTGGGAGTGCTCAGCCCCAGCCCCCCTCCCTTCCTGCCCTTACCTCACCCGTGCCCCTCGTCTTCCCCACCTCTTCCTGCCCCCTCCCCTGAGCGCACCCTGTCCCTGCTCCTCCCCCCGCCCCAGTGCCTCTGGCGCACCACTGAACAGCTGCTCCACAGTGTACAGGAAGCAAAGGGAGGGAGGGGAAGGAGTTGATCAGCGGGGCCGGCGGCCCCGGACATGACTCACAGATCCCCTGGATCCAGCCATGACTTGAGGACCCCCTGGAGTACCCTCGTGGACCCCAGTTTGACAACTGCTGCTGTAGAGTCATCCATACAGGCAATGTATTGCATTGCGCCCTGTCACAGGTTGGCTGGGCCTTTCTGGAGAGTGAACTCGGCCTTTTCTGTGGGGTAGAAATGATCCCCCAGCTGATCCAACTCTGGTAACTTAATCACAGCTATTGATCCCAGCTATGGGAGGGCCAGGACAGACATGGAGAGGGAAGAAAACTTGGGCCCAGAGCCTCAAAAGTACTTAGGCTCCTAACGTCCAATGAAATCAACTGAAGTTTGGAGCCTAAATACTTGTGGGCCTCAGTCAGAGCAGGGTGACCCAGGAGAGAGGAGCAAGGGACTAGCCGTCTTTGGGCTGGGCTGGGTGACAGCAGGCTGAAAAGGCCCACATGGAGTAGGCTTGGCTCCTGTGGGAGGGCCAGCAAGAATCAGGGAGGTCCCTGGGAGAAATAGTCAGAGTCCTGGGGAAGGGGAGGTACTGGACACCTGCTGGGGAGAAGCCTTGGGAGGCAATGCTCACCCAGCGGAGCATAGAAAAGCTCTGCAGGGCCTGGGAGCAGGACTGCAGAGCAGGGAAATTTGGAGGTCAGAAAGACCTCTTTGTCTGGACTTTTGGTACCTCAGGAAGAGACTGAACTTAAAAGGTGACCTGATCACAGGGCTGAGCCATGGAAGGTGTAGACAGAGACAGGCCACTGTTGGGCAAAAAATGGTAAACTGGGGCTCTACAGACAAATATCTCTGCAATGCAACATTCTGACAGCAGGGGGTGCCATGGCAGCCAGTGGAACTGCTTACACCCCCCACACACATTTTGTGTGTGGCAGGGGGAGGGAGGGACATAAAACAAATGTATCTACCAGTCAGCAACAGCTGCAAAAAAACAACAACTCCAGACCACTCCACCCCATCCCCCAGCCAATGAGTTGAACTGTGGAGAACTAGGAGTAGGTAAAAATACTTTGAAACCTTTCCAGTGTTGAAAGGAAGGTGCTAACCTGTTGTGCAAACCTTTGAGGAAACTGAAGTAACACAAGTGCCTTCTACCCACTATGCCCAAGTATTCCTTCCAGCATATCTGTGGTTTTGATTTGTTAGTGAGTTGCTCGTGAAAGGTGTACACATAATGAAAGACTAGAGATAAACTGGAACCACACCGTGACTTAGACTTTGAGTGATATAAATACTGTTATAGGCGCTGAAACAAGTGTAAACACTTCAAATTAGCACCCGCTTTGTTTGCTGCCAAGAAGAAGCATATTATAGTTGGCAGAAGAATTAAGCAGCATTGTAACGTTAACACTCAAAGCCAATGCAAGACAAAAGCTACAAGTAAAACCTCCACCTAGAAATGCAATAATGTTCCTTTAGGATATATCTAACTATGAGGCTATCCCTCTGAAATGCACTTGGTAACTCTGGTAGGTATTTGCATATTATGATGATGGATGTGGGAGAAGGTAGTGCCATAATATACAATGTAGAACTGAGGATGGCCAATCACAGTAGATCTGTCTGACATTGGAACAACCAGAACCTTATTTTTCCTGTGTTTGTGGGGTGCATATTCTGTGCCTTCCTCTTATTGGAGGCTAACCTATACATCTCTTGGAAACCTTTTAGGACTAAGTTGTGAGAGCACCACTCCGCTGCATTTGGCATTTGCCAAGTAGCGCAGATCAAAACAGAATGGAGGGGAGGACAAGACAATTGTGCTGGCACGTGTGGCTTGTTAACCACCACAAGGGTATGAGAGAGATGAGCACATCCCTTTGAATGGAGGCAATTGAAGGGGCAGAGACAGGGAGGTCCTGAATAGAGCCCTAGGAAGAACCAGACGTGGGAGAAAGCAGAGTCTGAGGTAGTCCTGTGAGTACTGTAGGAATTACCACTAAAGCCAACCCAAGAAGAAGCACTGATAAACATTACTTGGAGCAGGGTGGTAATGTCACCTGCTAACAAGATGATTAACTGAAACAGGGCTGCTTATAGAACAATGGATCTCTGATACGTTCCTGCTATATTTACTATTGTTTAACCAGACTTCCTTTCAACAGGCTTCAGAAATTCAGTCTTTGTGGATCTGAGGCAATGAGCACTGAAGGCACCCAGAGACTTTCCATTTTCTTCAGGGGGTGTTGGATCAGATGCTGTATGCTAATTAACAGAAGAGCGTGGCAGGGTTTTGTACATTCTCAGCAGTAGTCCCCACTGTCACTGAGCTCTGGTCACCTAGGACAGGCAGGTAGTATAGTTTATACTCCTGCTATGGATTTTGGAGGAGATTTCAAGTATGTCTTAAGGATTTAGGCACCCAAGTCCCATTGACCTTCAGTGAAAATCAGTGGGTCTTGGGCTCCTCCATCTCTTAGTCTTTCGAATCATCTTGTGTGTGCAATTTTAAGATTTTTATTCATAGCAGGCTAAAACCTGAGAAGTGCCAAATATCTGCAGCGCCTTTTGAAGAAAATAGGTCAAATCATGACTTCTTTCTTACATTTTTCACTCTTTTCATTACTTGAACAAACTCCTATTGGCTGTGGAAGGACCTGAAGACTTGATCCAGTGAGATGTGTGGCTGACAAGCAGGTGCGCAGTGCCTAATGGGATCTGGCTGTGTATTTTTGTTGGCTGAAAATGGGGTAAGAGCTGCCAACACCAGGGATTGAACCAGGGGCTTCCAGAGCTAAAAGCAAGAGTCTTGACTGCTTGAGCTGAAGAGTCACATGCTGCTGTGCTCACTTACTCTCTGGTCAGCTATAGACAAGGGCATATAATGTTGTGGTCAATAGTTTACGTAAGACTGTTGGACAGAAAACATTCCCCCTAAGCAGCTGAGGCCCACAGCAGTTCAAATCTCAATTTATATAGCTGACATGAGGCATTGAACTGGAAACGTCCAGGGCTGGAGGCAGAAGCCTTTACAGCTTGAATCATACAGATGGGGTCTTGTGCCAAAAGCTGTAACAGACCCATATCCTCTGTGGATTGGACACAGACACATAGGACATACTGCCCAGTGGGTTACAGATGCATATTACTCAGTATATAGTTCTACCATCATTGATCAGGATGTGTAATGTATGTAGGATTCTGGATATTTAAGTGATGTCTACATTCTTTGACCGGGTAACCAACATTGTAGATGGGGGGGAAGTGGTAGTGGAAGTATATCTTGACTTGAGTAAGGTTTTTGATACTGTTTTTCATGACCTTCTACACAAATTGGGGAAATAGAGCCTAGATGGAGCTACTGTATAAAGTGGGTGCATAACTGGGTGGAAAACTGTTCCCAGAGAGTAATTATCCATGGTTCACAGTCAAGTTGGAAGGGCATATCGAGTGGGGTCCCACAGGGATTGTTCCTGGCGTCCAGTTTAATATCGTCATCAATTATTTAGACAATGGCATAGAGAGTGTACTTAAAGTTTGTGGACAAAACCAAGCTGGGAGGGCTTTCAAGTGCTTTGGAGGCTAGGATTAATATTCAAAATGCTCTGGACAAACTGGAGAAAGGGTCCAAAGTAAATAGGATGAAATTCAATAAGGACAAATACAAAGTACTCCACTTGGGAAGGAACGATCCGTTGCACGCATGCAAAATGGGAAATGACTGCCTAGGAAGGAGTGCTGCGGAAAGGGATCTGAGGGTTATAGTGTATTACAAGCTAAATATGTCAACAGTGTTGTAAAAAGAGCAATAATTCCGGGATGTATTAGCAGGAGCTTTGTAAGCAAGACACAAGAAGTAATTCTTCAGCTCTACTCCATACTGACTAGGCCTCAGCTGGAGTACTGTGTCCAGTTCTTGGTGCCACATTTCAGGCAAAATATGGACACATTGGGGAAAGTCCAGAGGAGAGCAAGAAAGATGATGAAAGTTGTAGGAAATGTGGAGGAAAATGGCCTAAGGCCATTTTTAGCTAGGCCTAAACTTTGGCTAAGTAAACTGTATGTATGGCCTAGAGGCAGAAGGGAGGGGGAGGAGGCAAAAGGAGAAGAATGGAAAGGAACTATAGAAGCAGAACTAATCGTTTGTAACAGTTTGTGATTAATAGCTGCCCGGTGGCAGAGCAAGAAACCACAAAGGGCAAAACTAAGAAAAACAGGAAAAGCTTGCTTTGCTTTATCATAGAACTATAGACTATCAGGGTTGGAAGGGACCTCAGGAGATCATCTAGTCCAACCCCCTGCTCAAAGCAGGACCAATTCCCAACTAAATCATCCCAGCCAGGGCTTTGTCAAGTTTGACCTTAAGAACCTCTAAGGAAGGAGATTCCACCACCTCCCTAGGTAACCCATTCCAGTGCTTCACCACCCTCCTAGTGAAAAAGTTTTTCCTAATATCCAACCTAAACCTCCCCCACTGCAACTTGAGACTACTGCTCCTTGTTCTGTCATCTGCTACCACTGAGAACAGTCTAGGTCCATCCTCTTTGGAACCCCCTTTCAGGTAGTTGAAAGCAGCTATCAAATCCCCCCTCATTCTTCTCTTCTGCAGACTAAACAATCCCAGTTCCCTCAGCCTCTCCTCATAAGTCATGTGCTCCAGCCCCCTAATCATTTTTGTTGCCCTCCTCTGGACTCTTTCCAATTTTTCCATATCCTTCTTGTAGTGTGGGGTGCAAAACCGGACACAATACTTCAGATGAGGCCTCACCAATGTCAAATAGAGCGAAACGATCACTTCCCTCGATCTGCTGGCAATGCCCCTACTTATACAGCCCAGAATGCTGTTAGCCTTCTTGGCACCAAGGGCACACTGTTGACTCATATCCAGCTTCTCGTCCACTGTAACCCCTAGGTCCTTTTCTGCAGAACTGCTTCCTAGCCATTCGGTCCCTAGTTCCTAGCCATTCGGTCCCTTACATGGATGTAAAATTTTAAGGAAATATATGTAATTTTTGTGGTTTTATCCTATATAAACTCTCGTATTTTATCCATGGGGCGGGGGGTTCAGCTGCCTTGGCTGACTCCCCCATGCATGCATGTTTGATTAATCAATAATGGAGCCTCAGGCTGAGCTGATCCAAAATCAATCATATGGTTGATTTTCCACAACAATTTGGGGACTTGTCCAGGACCCACAGAAGACTTCCCCAGACTGGAGGACTGCGGACAATCTCCCACCAGACCCAGGGCCCACCTGAAAGAGAAGAGGCCTTCTGAAATATCTGTTGTGGGTTTCTGGTGGAGGCAGGGTTGGGTGAATTGCACGCTGGATCTGAACCCTTTGCTGACAGACACGCCTGACACCCTTCTGTTTTTTTGTCTAGTTCTGTTCATTCTGTTTTGTCTGATTCTGGTTCTGGTTCCCCAGGAAGAACCAGCTGATGTGGCTGGGTAGGTCATGGATAGACCTCTGTTTCAGTGTGCCAGTGTGAAAGTGAAGGTCGGTTGACCAGTGTGAGTGAAGGTCACAGGAAGACACCCCGAGTCCTCTGCAAAGCCTTGGTGCTCGTGATCAGAGGTGTCTCAAATGCAAGCCCTGTGACCGCACCTGAGTGGGTCAGTAAAAGGCCTTGACCCAGGTAAGGCTTCCTCTGCATGGCATGACCGGCGAGGGGCCTGTCTGGGTCTAGGATTGTGTAACCCTGT
Source organism: Gopherus flavomarginatus (assembly GCF_025201925.1). Taxonomy (NCBI): domain Eukaryota; kingdom Metazoa; phylum Chordata; order Testudines; family Testudinidae; genus Gopherus; species Gopherus flavomarginatus. Next base: position 147,059,213 of record NC_066619.1, read on the forward strand.
CCTCTACTGTCTGTGAACGGTCTGGTTTCCTCACCCTTTTTCCCTCTGGTTTCCCCCTCCTCCACCGGTAAAAGGTAGTCTGAAGAGCCACTGACAGGTCCGAACACCCCACCAAAAGCAACAGAGTAAGCGGTGCCATTCTCTCTGAGACTAGCCGACGCTCTTTGCTGGACTGGTGTGTAGGCAGTCATGGATGTACCTAAACAAGCCCTTCCTGTGTGAAAGACTTGTATGAAAGAACCAGGTCCTAGGGCGGTAGGCTCAATGGGAGCGCCACCCCGTCAGGAAAATCAGGATACTGAGGGCCGGAGGATCGAAGGTAATCCTCAACTTGCCAGGAAAGCTGTAGAAAAAGGGGGGTGGTGTGGGATCACCGTCTTGCCAAAGGGGCACACTTGGTTCTGGTTTGGTTTGTGTTTGTCTGTCTGTGGTTGTTTGTGTATAAACTGTCTATAAATTATGGGGGAGTCAAAAGGAATCATTGTCCCACTGAAGGGCACACCCGCATTCTATATGTATATCAGCTATAGCCCTTCTACTTACAAGTTCCTAAACAAATGGAATTGGTATATCAGGGACAATCCAAAATCCAAAACTGCAGTTTCCCTTCGAGGGAAGCTTTGATCTTGATAGGATTGTGCACCTCAGAGCTGCACTTTTGGTTAACAAAGTTGGTCAAGGTCAGTTTGATGCCTATTTCGATTGGTACGTGGAGACAGAAAATTAGCGCCATGAATCTCAAATGAGGAGTCTCAAGGACTCCCAGGAGAAACTTACCACAAAATTAAGAGATAAAAAGGGAATTGGCAGAGGATTTAAATTCAATTAAGCTGGCAAGAAATATTAAGCAACAAAAGCCGCTTATGTTCACCTCTCAGACAGTGTCTCCCTGTACTGAGGAAATGTTCCCCTTGTGCCAATTCCCGGGCACTGGCGCTTCGGGTCAGGAGACCTTCGTGTCTGTGCATGCACTTGGTCTCCCACGGAACTATATAATTTAATTAATTTTTTTTCTGAAAATAAAAGAAGACGCTGTTAAATTCCAAGGAGAATTAAAAACTGTCATGCACTGACTGATACAACCCTACCTGAGCAAACTTTAACCAACTCCTGAAGGGAGTCCTGCCCAGGAAAACATTAAATTGCCTTTATCAGGCAGCCTGGTGACCCATGTTGGACCCAGGCCATGACCAGGACACAATAAATAGGATTAGAAACAGGCTGTGGGAAGCAGTTCTCACAGTCTGCCCAAAGAAAGCAAATTGGGCCAAAATTAGCACCTGTAAACAAAGTAAAAATAAGAATTTGAATAAAATCCAAGACTCTCACCACCACATTAAAACTATGTTAATGACCCTCCAGCTCCAGGACACGCAGGGACCCTGCAATAGCCGCCCATTGCAGGGGAGAGGCCAAACCAAGGTCCTCACCATCGACTTCCCCAAGGGCCCAGTGATGGCACATGTCACTATTGCAATCAGATAGGCCACTGGAAAAGGGAATGTCCCTGCTGCCCTGGCAGCTCCAGAAATGGTAGGGGTGGGCAACATTCTTGTGCCCCACCCTGTCTCTTCATCTCTGACCATTTCTGTCAGTCGTCTATCTAACTACCATGTTTTCCTCCTCAGTCCTTGTTCACCGGTTAACCTTTTGTGAAAAGACTTGCTGTGTAAATTAAATTGTATTATCTACTGTATCCCAGATGGTGTGTATCTGGACGTGCCTGGTCCCGCTCACAATGAGGTCCTGGCAGTTTACAGGAGAAGACTGACCCCGCCCTTCCTTGTTGCAACAGGAACTGCTGGTTCAGGTCTCTCCCACCCTGTGGGCCTTGTGAGCTGATCATGCCAACCAGGTTGGGTGCATTGGGTCTGCCCAACCCGTTATGATTGGCCTAAACCCTGTCCCAAGGTGCAGCAGTATCCTCTATCAAAACAGGCCAAGGAAAAATCCAACCTGTTACCTCCTGCATTCAGCAAGGAGTCATTATTCCTATGGTCAGTAAGTGTAATTTCCCCATTTTACAGTGTGGTTGTTCTCCCTATCTTTCCCATTGTCCCTAGCCCTGCTATTAACCTTTTTTATAATGCACTGGTCTTGAGGGGTTGTTACCGCGTCAAGGAAAGATTGTATTAAGTCCAGACATAAAGAATTAAGGTTATTATTAAACAAGATGCATCTAGATGTAATGTGAGAAAGTGAGAAGTTAACTCTGTAGTTACTGGAGGGAATTAAGCAGTGAAACTATATACAAATGTTAAAAGAAAGTGTTATGAAAAGAAAAAATCTTGGTTTCTTTGCAGGCATTCTGGAAAGAGGTTATTTAAGTGAAATCATTTGACTATGAAAAAATTAGTCAAATTTGCTAAAGAACCCTCCTGGTGTGTACAATCTTTGTTTTATAAATTTAAAATAAATTGGTGTTATTTTGAGGTTGTAAAACTGAGAAATACTTTTGCCAAACAAAAGAAACTAGTGTTGTTTAATTTTGGTATTTAGCTTTTAATCCTTAAATTAACTTAATGCATTACAAGATTTCAATTGTTGTTTTTTAATCAAAAAAACAAAGTTGTGGCTGCAGCAGGGCAGTCAAGGCCAGGAGAATGGTAAAAGATTTTAAATCTGTTTTGGTAACAAATAGCAAATAAAAGCTGTAATCAGTTCTCCACATTAAGCCCTAAGGTGGCTCTGTGTAATCAACAGTCACGTTGCCAAAGGGGAGCCAAATTGGGTCGTGTTTTCCTTTTCAAATCAAAGTGTGTTTAAAAGCAGAAGTTAAAAGATAGAAGCCATTAAAACCTGACCTGCCTATAAAACAAATACAGGAAAATATGGGGAGTTGTTTGAGTAATTCCTCAGTTTTTCCTGCAATCAGCAAGGGTATTTGTAAAGAAAGGAATATTTTAAGCAATAATCTGCCAACCCCACTGGGGTAGAAATATGCTTTCTTCATCTTTCAGAAAGAAAAAAATAGGAAAAGCTGATACCAACTGAAAAGCCGCAAATTGTTCTCGAAGTGTTGCTGGGTCTGATCACCTTTGGTGCTCCCCTGACGGTTGTGCCTCAGGTGCTCTGGCCCTATTTGCTCGCATGCATCACCGGATGGCACACGTGAGAAAAGCGGGGCTTGATTGCTGCAGTTAAATAAGACTTTTCCTCTGTGGCTCAGCACTATAGCCAGCAACATAATGTTGGAAGCTGTCAAGGTTAGGCAGGCAGCACTTTCCCCTTTCTGAGGACCTTTTATAAATATTCAAATTTATTTTATTTAAATCTTTAAATGTTATACTTGTAAGTATGTGTTAGTTTTAGTAATGTATTTCCTTGTAAAAAGGCAGATGCCAAAACTGTTAAACTTTTGCTTAAGGATTTTGTCTCACAATATGGCATATCTGGACTAATTATAAAAGAGTTATGTGCAGCATCACAGATTAGAAAAAGCCACTGGTCTTATTACTGGAGCACAGGTTCAAGCTAAAGTTGGTGAACTGCATGTTATTTCCTCCCTTAGTTCAATAACCCAGAAGTTGCTAACAGAGATGGTATGAAATATCACCGGTGCTGGGAAGGCATTGCAGTGGGACTTGGAATGTGCAGAAGTTCAGGATTTCGTGAATGACCAATCGGAGTGATCTCAAGCACCATGCCTGGCCCACTGCCCTTACAGACACCTTGGGAGTACAATCTAATCTGTGCCATGGAGGCATACTTGGAGATTTTCTGGGTGGAGGTGTGGACAGCCACAGTGCTCCTTCCAAGCATACGGACCAATTAGAGGAATGTGGGTTCCCACATACCTAATCCTGCCGGGTCCATGGGGAGGATGCATGTGGGATTGGGTAATTCACCGAGACATTCAGGAAATCAAGTCATCTGGTATGCCCAGCTGATTCATAGTCAGTGCTCCTGAAATAACACCCAATATTTGGATTGGGATAGGAAACCAATGGACACTCTGGCCATTAGAACCCCCACAGCTTCAATGCATGCGTAAATTCAAGCCAGGTGAAATTGTCACTGTCCATGACAATGTTTGTTGGGAGGGTATGGGACTAGGAAACCTCTTGACAGGAGACATGATCTTCTAGGTTAATGACAGTTGTGTATTTGTTAAGGCCAATATCATACATGACGGCCATTTTAACCTCACTACGTCTGCAGGCAGCCATATTATCTATTGGCCTGGGGATAAAAATTTGCAATCAACTCTCAGGTATAAAATGCCCTTTAACTGGATGATCCTGGTGCCCGACCGTTTCCAAAACCTGCTTTCATTGTTACCAGAGGTCCAAAAAATTTCTGATTTATAGGGGCAAATTCATTTCCTTGAAAATATATATCAGGTAGAAAAGTGTGCCTTTCAGGCAATCTATAGACTGTCTTCTTTGTGTACTAGTTGAGATGTGTTGTGTGCAGTAACCAAAATTATGCGTGAACCCCATTGTATTGTTACTTGTGGTGGTGTTACTTGGTTTGGGATTGTGCCTTTGTTATTGCTGTTCTAAGGAACATTGCTGTGCTTGTAATTTTTTTGCCAGGCCCAGTGCAAGGGAGCAAATGGCATTAATGATTGTTAATGAAATTTTTGATAAAAGTTGGAATGAGAAAAGAGAAAGAGAAAGGAAGGAAATTGACGGGCTCATGAATGTGGAAGTTTAGGCCAAAGATGGATCCAAAGAGGCGCCAAAGGGGGGAATTGTGGAGGAAAATGGTCTAAGGCTATTTTTAGCTAGGCCTAAACTTTGGCTAAGTAAACTGTATGTATGGCCTAGAGGCAGGAGGAAGGGGGAGGAGGCAAAAGGAGAAGAATGGAAAGAAACTAAAGAAGCAGAACTAACTATTTGTAACAATTTATGATTAATAGCTGCCTGGTGGCAGAGCAAGAAACCACAAAGGGCAAAACTAAGAAAACCAGGAAAAGCTTGCTTTGCTTTATCCCTTCTATGGATGTAAAATTTTAAGGAAGTATATGTAATTTTTGTGGTTTTATCCTACATAAACTCTCGTATTTTATCCATCAAGGGGGAGTTCAGCTGTCTTTGCTGACTCCTCCATGCATGCACGTTTGATTAGTCAATAGAGGAGCCTCAGGCTGAGCTGATCCAAAATCAATTGTGTGGTCGATTTTCCGCAACAGAAATATGACCTATGAGGAAATATGGGAGTGGGGGAGAAATGGATTTGTTTAGTCTGGGGAAGGGAAGCCTGAGGAGGGAATATAACTGTTTTCAAGTACTTAAAAGGTTGTTACAAGAAGTAGGGAGGCTAATTAATCTTGGAGGATAGGACAAGAAGCAACGGACTTAAATTGCAGCAAGGGAAATTTAGGTTGGACATTGGGAAAAGCTTCCTAACTGTCAGGTTGGTTAAACACTAGAACAAATTCCCTAGGGTGGTTGTGGAATCTCCATCATTGGAGGTTTTAGGAACAGGTTGGACAAACAGCTGTCAGGGATGGGTTAGTTCAGTGGTTCTACCACTTCTCCACCTCTTCTTGACCCCACTCCATCCCTACTTCTCCTCTTCCCCACCTCTTTCCACTCCCACCCCCCGAGCGTGCCCGGTCCCCCCCATGCAGGAGGCCCTGGAAGGGATGGGGAGGAGTTGATCAGTGAGGCCAGCTGCCCCAGAAATGACTTATGGACCCCTGGAGCCAGACATGACTCGCAGACCCTCTGGAGAACCCTCTCGGACCTTAGTTTGAGAATCACTTGTCTAGTTGATACTTAGTCCTGCCTTGAGTGCAGGGAACTGGACTAGATGGCCTCTTGATGTCCCTTCCAATCCTATAGTTCTATGATTCTATAATTCTAGATATGTTGAACAGCTTTTGGCTTGATTCAGTAATATGTTCATTTTCTTTGGATGGAAGGAAGAGTGTTATTGTCTTTGTTTTAGTAGACTTGTTTTAGATGTGTTAGTTTTTGTCTCTGATTTGTATCAATTTTGCAAATTGGTTCTTGCGGAGAGTGCTTGTCTGAATGTATTGTGCTTCCCCTTTAAGCTTGTAATAATGTCACTGCGTTTTTTTTGAAGCTATTCATTAAAAAGAAAAAATGCTGCCTATGGATTTCTAGCATGATGTCATCTGAGCCCACTGTCTTGCTGGTAGCTATCTGATTTGACTTACACCCGTGACAGACAGTGTTTAAAAATAAGTTGCGGCCCTTGTTTCATTTCTGGACTGATGAGAATGGTAATAAGGAGGCTCAAGTACATGTGCCCCAATAGCTGCATGCAAAACAGCCAGGCTGACTCCGTATCACTTTCACGCATTGTATAGGCAATTAACATAGACCCTAAAATAATTAGTGATGAGAAAACTTCAAAGGACTTTGAGCTTCCATTCAGTCAAGCATCCAAATGCTCAGCTCCATAACCGAGCATGACAAATTATCTGAATCTACATTGAGAACAGCCTTCTTGGCCCTGTTTAGGTATCTTTGAGTCTGTCTGGAACTTGGAAACGTAAAGGAGCATGGCCTTTTTTTAATGACCTACCATCCCAAGTTAAACAGTTTCCAAACTCCCCAAAAGTTTGGGGGACTTTATTTATTTTTATGGTGAGGAGGGACTATAAGGGTTTATCATTCTATTTTTATCAGAACTATTTTATCAATACAATATCTAGATAAGGAATTTAGTTCTGTTGTCTATACCACATCTCTAAACAAACCAACATGCAAAAGAGTATTAAAAAAAATTACCTTTTGAATTCTCAGGGTATTGCCTGAATTTTTCCAAATGACCTCTGGAATAAGCAGCCCTGCAGAAGAGACATGCTAGTATTGAGACATTGTTGGTGACTTCATAGCTAAGGCTGAATTGAGCCTTTCACTAAAAGCAGGATTAAAATTCCTCTATTTCACACTTCAGTGAATTTAGTCTAGAAATGTAACAAAATTGCTGTTCAGTGGATAATTGAATTTCCCTTGACACATTGGGGCTAAATTCATAACTAAGTTTTCATGAGAAAACAATTACAAATCATTCACTTTTAAAAACTGCGTTGATCAAATCTCATTTGTGTTGGCTTCCCTCTAGTTGAAGTAGAGTCTACATCACTCTACATCGTTTTACCTCTTAGGGGCAGGGAGAGATGACATGCCTCCCGGCTCTGCCTAGACTTGGAAAAATGAAGCTTTTCAAAGTGAAGTAAGTTAAGATGACCTGAGCCCCGCCCCTTAACACCAAGTGTAGCCACATCTTAGCACCTTTACCATCAACACAATGGTCAGGTTGCTGAGGCACAATGGAGAGCAGAAGTGTTAACATGAAAACAGGCAGCTAAGAAAAACAACTCCTTAAGCAGCAACAGCATATCCTCCCCATAACAGGGGCCTCTCAGTGCCCACTGACCTAGGCCTGTAGCTCTTAGGACTGGTTTGTCCTTCTTCCTCCCCTTGTTTGCAGGGAGAGGGTGTTTCTTCTCTTCTCTCCCCACCATTCACAGCTTGGGGGTGGGGGGTGGATAAGAAGGGACCAGCAGCACTTGGGAAATGAGGAATGTGCCAAAACTGGGATCACAAATGAAGCAGCTTGTGGAGTCCCTATGAGCTTTCTCACTCTTCAGCAGATTCCTGCTGCTCACCTGGGTCAGGCTCTGCCCCCGCTTTGACCTCCCTGACCTTATCTGCACTGCGGTGTCAGCAGTAGGTGGGATACACTCCCTTGGGTTTTTTCATGAGAAGGGCATCCAGAACCACCATTGTCTATAAAAATAACGACATGGGTTCAGTGGGAGGAGGAGAGAAATGGCTGAGGCAGATGCTTGCATGCTGGAAAAGTGATCAAGATCAGAAAGGCTTTGCTTTGCAATATGATTCTGAGGGACTGGATCGGTACTGTGTGCTCAGTTACTCGTTGGAATGGAAGGAGAATTTGTGATGAATTGTAGGGACCTTTGGACATTTTCTTTAAATGTTTGGGTGGGAAGATGTGAATTGAGGTAGATGGGACATAAATTTCGGCATAACTGGCAATTTCCCTGCTTTTTAATGATTGGAAGAGAGTGACCTTGATTGTACGCTAACAAGTCCTTTGTGCGGGGTGTATCCTTCTACTTCACTGATTGATGACTTCACTGTAGGTAACAAACCTATAGCTGACACAAGCAAGCAGTTACAGGTCCCATGTTGTAATAGGAAGAGGGAAAGGAAGTAAAAATCTTTAAGCACTTCCACAGAAGAAGTGCCTAATCTTGCAGGAGTGTTTCTGCAAGCATAGCATATGTCGATCTAAAATTAAAAGCAGAGGAGTGTTGATCTGCCTATATTTAGCCTAACAAATTTGTTTAGCTGCTTCTTATCAGAGAGATTTGAAAAAGCAAAGCAGGTTGCCTGATATACCTCTCATATACTGCTTCGTTGCATTCCAGTTAATTGGATTAGATATGATTGTATGTGCAGCTGTAATTTAGATCCTATCCTACCATCCTAAATGTTTAGTGTGATGAGTTACATTACGTTATAAAATGACTAAACTGTCTGTCAAGAATAAGAAGAGGTGACATAAATAAGTGGTGTGAGAATCACTTAAAATAATGTACATTGCACAACTCTGAATGATGCATAGAAATGTTGCTGACACTACACAATAAACTATTTCTTCCCAGAAACCTGTACTGAGTGCATAATTAGCTATGTGCTTTAGTGACTGTTCTATTAAGGAACAGTAAAAGCCATTTACAAGGTGAGAAAAGAAACCCAATGAAAAGGCAGTCAATCCCTCTGAAGCTTTAAAGACAATTTAAATAGAACAAAACCTTTACTGGATCCAAATGATCTATTAAGTTGGTCCAGCAAAATCTCTCAAACTCGCTTTATTCCAAGGCCTCTAGGAAGGCTTTTTGCATGGAAAGTTGTAAACATTCATATGTATTTTTTTTTAATCATGAATTATTTTCTAAGCAGGCCACTTGCCCCTTTTGCGGGGAGCAAACATCTGGCTTTACTTTCAATGATGCTTGGATAGTGATCAAACAAAAAGGCTGCCAATTAACCCCTGGTGATCTTTGCCATGTGCATTTGATTTCACTGTTTTTCCATTTGATTTATTTCATTCGAGCTTGATATCAAATCCCTTACCAAATTCAGATCTACCCATAGCTTTCCCCAGTGCTCTGACAACACTTCAAACTGCCAGAGGACCTAGACAGTTGAATTCCTCACAGTTTGAGTCTGCAGTGAACTGATCTGACAGATGTATATCTGGTATTTGGAATAAAAGGAATACACAATAGTAGTACTGTGCATGGGGACTCTGTGAAAAGTAAAACAGGGAATCAGCTCAGATTAGAGCTAAATCTCTGTAAGAAATACTGTACAGTAAGTGTGAGTTACTTACAGCAATGAGCTGTTCTATAGCTCATTGCTAGGATGCAAGTAGCAAAAAATATAATGTAACAGAATAATTTCAATATATACTTGGTAGTACTGGAATACATGGTTAGTAATGTTTATATACTGGTTATTAGTGCTACTAATATGTTAGTCAAGAGGTTTGGAAATGTAATGTGCAAACACTAAGGGCTTGTCTACACTTACCAGGGGATCGACACGTGGCGATCGATGCATTGGCAGTCGATTTAGAGTGTCTAGTGAAGACCCACTAAATCAACCGCAGATCGGTCTTCCATCGACTCCTGTACTCCACCTGAACGAGAAACGCAAGTGGAGTCGATGGGAGAGCATCTCCAGTCAACATCACGTAGTGTGGACCCAGCGGTAAGTAGATCTAAGTACGTCGACTTCAGCTACGTTACTCACATAGCTGAAGTTGCTTAATTTAGACAAGGCCTCCATCTGTCTTGTTACCATTATTTATTTGGGAAACATATGCAAACATTTTCACCAAGCTCAGATATTACCAAGGGCAGGCATTGCTGTAGAAAACTTGGTGTGGGGGGGGAGGAGTTGTGGGTTTTCCTTAAAAAGAGGTGTGAATTTAACCTTTATGGAATGAGAGCCTGTGACCTTGTCTAAACACACAAGTTGTACTGGTTTCATATGTATCATTCTAGTTAAAGCAGGACAACCTTGCCTAGTGGAAATACAGTGTTCCAGATATAAATGTTCCTTGTCACTATAACTTATTCCCATATGGGAAGGGAAGAAGCTACAGTGATATGTAGCACTTTGATGCTGGTATAACTGCAGCCCCACTAGGGGCTGTAATGTAACAATTTGGGTAAAAATCACACTCCTAACCAAAATAGCTATGCTGGTACAAAATCTGGGTATAAATCTGGTCCCAGAGACTTAAGTCCTTTCTCTATCCACAGAATAAGTACAGCTTGGGTGGAAGGCGTTTCTCATGAGCCTTCTCAAGGACTTTCCATTCTGGCACAACCAGGAGGCCTGAGGGAATAACAGAGCTCCATTTCCATGTGAGAAGAAATGAACAGATGGAGGGAGCAGTAGTCTGTTGGGGAGACAAGCTTGTATATAGATATACTCCTATCATGGGGGTATTGAGTGAATGGGAAGACTCAGATGTGGGAGGTTGCAAGGGCTGCTGGGAAGTTTCCATAATAACTCTCCCTGAACCATGCTGTATTTAATGGCAAACTGCATCAAATGCCACCATCTTAGAATGCAAGGTCATACAAACCAGTGAGGGAGCCCAGTATAAAGGGGAGATGGGAAGGGAATCAATATAGAGCCAGCTGGGTCATTCTAAGAAAACCCTTTAAGCTGAATAAAAGTTTTAAGCAGAGTGCGAAGACATTAGGTGAATGCTGACATCAGGTGTGGTGTGAGGTATCTGTCAGTACAGTGCTTGCAGAGCCATCAAACTTGCTATCAAGAAGAGACAAAATGAAACCATAGGTTAGAATCTGATCTCATTCACTCCTGGGTAAATCTGGAGTAAGTTCCCCATAGCCACGCCAGATTTACAGAGCGCTTTGGGGCAGGGACTGTCTCTGTTTTGTTTGTATAGTGCCAGTAGAATGGGATCCTGGTCTGTGACTGGGATGCTGAGATGCCACCATAACCAGATAATGAAAGAGAGGTAGTTGAGATCAGAGTTTAGTCTCCTGTTTTGCTGTAATATCTTGGATTTTTGAGGTTTTGTTACATGCTCAGATATGAGTGCAGTACAGGGCTTTGATTCAACAAAACATTTAAGCACATGCTTAACTATAAACATATAAGTTGTTCATCAAAGCATTTAAGCACGTGCCTGTGATTTCAGTGGTCCTATCCATGAGCTTAATGTGACTACTCACATGTTTAAATTCAAGTGTGTGCTTTAGTGCTTTGCTACTCTGGGCCTTAGGGTAAACAGATTTCAAATAGCTAGGGCCAACAAGATTAAGGGCTTAAAAATACAGGATTTGAGTAATTTGGATAAGATTTGAGTAGGAGTCCAAATGATATGAAATCCAAAGCTTTTCATGTTCAGCCATTCCCAATAAATATCCCATAAGAGTTCATTAGCCTGAGAGAAACGAATTGATGGTCTCAGTACAGCTCCTCAAAGACTGGTGTTTGGCAACACATGACACCTTCTCGGTCAGTTCAGCAGAAAGACCAGGCATTGAGTGGGCATGGAGAGACCAACTTACTCTAATGCTGAGAGTTGGTCCCCGGAGGAGAAGTTGTTGTGGCCCAATTGCCGTGAGCAGTGGGGAAACACTTATTGCCACTGCCCATGATACACCTGTTCTAGAGGTAATTCCCTCGTTTCCAGGCATTATATTTAAACTATGGTAGCATCTAGAGGCTCCAACCAAGATTGAGCTCATTGTGTTAGGCAGAGTCCCTTCCCAAGTCCAGCAGGTATTTTTAGAGATTCTGAGTCTTCTGACACTTGAATTCATGTTTCTGACATTCTTTTCCCCGATACGTGTTCCTACCCAATGTCAGCAAAACTATTCTGGCTCTTTCTGATGGAGGAGCATATGAAACATTCTATGTCTTCTCAAAAGACATTATTCAAACATTTGGGTATTTATATCTCTTGTCTGTTGCTCACCGTGTTAACTCATGTCTAACTACTCCCCACCCCATCCACCCACAGCTGCACTCTTTTGTAGCACTTTCTCCTCTCTTTGTTTTTTTAAAGATCAAGACATCTGGAAAATATTTTCCAAGTTTCCATTTTTAAAAAAAAGTTTCTGTGATGGGTTGGACTCTCCATCGAGGATGCCATGTGATAGGCTGGGGTCCCACTGATTCTTCCCGTTCCACCAGCCTGGGTTTCCTTACCCTGTCCTAGCTGTGCCAGGCCCTCAAGCCTTCTCCAGTACACACACACAGCTGAAAATGGACACAGACACAGTGAGATTAGCTCTGTGTGGGAGGAATCAGCTTGGGGATTGTCCAGCACTCACATGAACATCTCCTTTGGGATATAAGCTCAAAATAATATTGTTTTGCTATATAGAAAGATCTGCACAGTGCAAGCTCATAAAAATTCACCCTCTCCCTCAATGTGGCGAGACAGATTCACAGCTTTTTGCCCCCCTCCCCACAGATATGAATTGCACAAACTGCATTTTGAAATAAACCAGAAATAAGTTTATTAACTATAAAAATACATTTTAAGTGATTATAAGGGATAGAAAACAGAACAAAGCAGATTACTGAGCAAATAAAACAAAACACGCTAATGAAACTTAATACACTCAGGAAACAGGTTACAAAATGTAATTGCCCCCTCTAAATGTTGTTTTAGGCAAGTTGCAGAATTTCTTTAGCTTAGAGTTCCAATTATTTCTCTTTACAAACTGGACCCCTTCTCAGACTGGACTCAACCTCTGCCTTTCCCTTCTGGTGTTTTTAGCAGTCTCCTTCTTAGGCAATATAGAAGAGTGCTAACTGATTTACTCCCCAGCTGTAAATAGAATCAACATAAGGAAGGAACCCTTTGTCTCCAGTGGAAAAATTCCAGCAGTGTTCAAGGTGGTACTCTGTACCAGGTGACATTATCAGATGACTCTGCAGTGTCCCAACAACAACCCAGGAAGCTCCTCATAATGGTGGGAGATTAGTATCTTCAAAGATCTATTGTCCTTCTTAAATGGCTCATTCAGGCTGATTGCCTACTGTCTGGTGGGCATTACCCCAAATACACACACAGTTGTAATTGTTACATAGGCAATATTCTTAATCTCAGCTACAGAAATGATACATGCATACTAACTGGGTAATCACATTCAGCAAATTGTAACTTTTTTCATTGACCCATCTTGCATAAAACATATCTTAGTTATGCCATATTCCTATCAATATTTCTGTGAAGAATATGGGGTATGACATCAGTTTCCTTCTATGGGGGCTCAGTTTATGATGAATGAATCTATCAAGAGTTATTGGCGTTTTGTGATCAACCTCTTTTGTACAAATGTGTGTAAGATGGATCCTGCAGGTTTGATGTGTTATGAGCATAATGAAATAGGTTATTTATCATGGCATAAACCCTGAGCTAGGTACGTCTATATATTGGGTAAACAAAGCTATCAAACTACCAACTGGAGGAGGAGATAGCATAACATCTTTGCCCCAGCAAAAGAGTGAAGCTTGGTCTGGGCTTGGCTTTTCAAGGAATACAGTGCAAATGTTTGCTGGACTATAAAGATGGGATGTGTGTGTAAACCTCAAGTGATAAGCAATTACATAAGAAAGGCCATAATGGGTCAGACCAATGGTCCATTTAGCCCAGTATCCTGTCTTCCAACAGTGGCCAATGCCAGGTGCTTCAGAGGGAATGAACAGAACAGGCAATCAAGTGATCCATCCACTCCTAGTTACTGGCAAAGACTAGGATACCCAGAGCATGGGGTTTCATCTCTCACTAAATTGGCTAAAATTCATTGATGAATCTATTCTCCATGAATTTATCACATTCTCTTTTCAACACATTTTAGTTTTGGCCTTCATGACATCCTCTGGCAAACAATTCCATAGGTTGTCTGTGTGTTTTTGTGTGTACCTCTCTGCTGCCTAGTAATTTCATTGGGTGCCTCTGTTTCTTTTCTTGTGTAAAGGAGTAAATGATGCTTCCTTATTGATTCTTACAGACTTCTATCATATCCCTGTTTAGTCGTCTCTTTTTCCAAGCTGAAAAGTCCTAGTCTTTTTAATCTCTCCTCCTGTGGAAGCTGTTCCATACCCTTAATCATTTTTGTTGCCTTTCTCTGTACCTTTTTTCGTTTCTAAAGTATCTTTTTTTGAGTTGGGGCAAACAGAACTGCATGCAGTATTCAAGGAATTGTCATGCCATAGATTTATATACTGGCATTATGAAATTTTCGGTCTTACTTATCCATTATTGATGGTTCCTAATATTCTGTTAGCTTTTTTGGCTGCTGCTGCACATTGAGCAGATGTTTTCAGAGAACTATGCACCATGACTTCATGATCTCTTTCTTGAGAGGCAACAGTTAATTTAGACTCCATCATTTTGTAGGTATAGTTGAGATTGTTTTCCAGCGTGCATTATTTTGCATTTACCAACACTGAATTTCATCTGCCATTTTGTTGCCCAGTTTTGTGAGATCTCTTTGTAACTCTTCACAGTCTGCTTTGGACTTAACTATCTTGAGTAGTTTTATATTGTCTGCAGATTTTGCCACCTCACTCTTTACCCCTTTTCCCAGATCACTTATGAATATGTTAAATGGAACTAGGCCCAGCACAGACCCCTCAAGGACACCACTATTTACCCCTCTCCATTCTAAAAACTGACCATTTATTCCTACCCTCTATTTCCTATCAATGAGTTACTGATCCATGAGAGAACCTTCACTCTTATCCCATGACTGCTTACTCTGCTGAAGAGCCTTTGGTGTGGGACCTTGTCGAAAGCTTTCTGAAATCTAAGTAGTCTATATCCACTTTATCACTCTTGTCCACGTATATTGATCTCCTCAGAGAACTCTAGTAGATTAGTGAGGCATGATTTCCCTTTACAAAAGTCATGTTAACTCTTCCTCAACATATTGTGTTCATCTATGTGTCTGATAATTCTGTCCTTTACTAAAGTTTTAGCCAATTTGTCAGGTACTGCAGCTGGGCTTACTGGCCTGTAATTGCCAGGATTGCCTCTGGAGCCTTTTAAAAAAATTGGTGTCGCATTAGCTATCCTCTGGTCATCTGGTACTGAGGCTGATTTAAATGGAAGGTTACTTGCCACAGTTAGTAGTTCTGAAATTTCATATTTGGATTACTTCAGAACTCTTGGGTGAATACCACCTAATCCTTGTGACTACTACTGTTTTATTTTTATTGAATCAACTTAGTGTATAAAATATTGTTCTATTATAAAAGTGTATAGATTTGTTTTATGAAAGCCTATGACACACTGCAATTAATATCATAAAACATATGCTATATAAGGAATTATGAACACTCATTAATATGGTGCTTTACAGTCTGATCAGAAAGAGGAACCAATCTCCCAGAAAGAAGGAAACATCAAATCTATTTACCTGTCTCCTATGTAAATTAAGCATGGTGTAATCAAAATTATGAATACCCTATTTGCATACGGGGGATGGGAAGCCCACAGGAAAGGAAAAGCAGCATCCTGCTTCTTGAAACAAGGTCATTGAACTTTAGGATATCTCAGCAAAGACAGAAGCCATTTTTGGCACTCATCACTAGATGGACACAAGGGAACAAGGCTTTCTTAAGCTGAGAAACCTGCCGGTTGGCATCTCTGGAAACTGAATCTAGGGTGAGAAACCTTCTTAGGCAAAGATCTTTCACTAAGAGAAACCTGCCCCTTTCACTTCTCTGGAATGTCCTGACTGAATGGAAGTCAGCCATGGAAGAAGGAATGGAAGAAGGAAGTTTGGTGAAAGAAACTGTCTTGAACAAAGTCTGTACCTCGCCAGATTAAGTTTCAGACTTTTAGAAAAAGTAATCAAAAAAAAAATACCCACCTATCTTCCTTCCTTATGCTTCAACTCACTTAATCCTATGTATATTTTAATAAATTGGTTTTATTTTACTGGAAAACTCTCCTAAAGTGTCAGCCAGGGATTTCCGCAGTGTACAGGAGTCACCTTGTGTGATAAGCGACAAAGAGTCCTGTGGCACTTTATAGACTATCAGACATATTGGAGCATAAGTCTATAAGGTGCCACAGGAATCTTGGTTGCTTTTTACAGATCCAGACTAACATGGTTATCCCTCTGATACTTGACACCTTGGGTGCTGTGAAGCTGATCACATTGGCTCTATGTTGCCCACTCTGCCCACCTGTGTGTAGGCAAGGAGGGTCAGGAGTGGGCAGAACGGTCCTGTGGGACAGCTCCACGTGGCGTAGGCTATAGCAACCTTTAGGCAGCTCTGTTATTCCAGTGTCCAGTTTGACTGGAGGATGGAGTAAAGTTAGAGCAGTTAGGCTTTTAGTCCATGATGCTTCAGGGGTGGCAATAGAAACTGAACTTGGCCCCATAAATAGCTTCATTTATAGGAATCTGTACTTACAGAGATGTAGGGGAAGAGGTGTTACCCGTCTGGAATGATTGGAGATCAGCTTAACAGGGAAAAGTTTTCGTTGTTGTTTTTTACATCGTGTCGTTAAGAACACCAGGACTGAAGCTCAATATTCAAATTTGGATGCCTAAAATTAGGCCCTTAACTCAGGAATTAAGCATCTACATGTTGATTTTAAAGTCTAGACAAGTATTTGCATGTCTAAGACTGGTATTTAGCCAAATCTGTGTTTAGGTGCCTGAATTTAAGCACTCTAGTCTGAAAACTAGTCCCCAGTGGCTGTGGGTTTGTATGCCTGTGGGGTGCTTTTCTGAACTGACACTGGGGAATCAGCTGAACGTAACCTGGCAGGAAACAAGTAATAAGACAGTGAGCTACGTAGTAATAGGCTGTGGAGTCTATAATAACTGTCAGACCATGGCAGATGGAGGCATATGTTTGCTGTGTGGGAGGGCAGGAGGAATAGCTCCACATTTTTAGTCTTCTCCATTTGAGAAGGAAACCCATCACTTAACAGAATCTTCCACAGGTCTGACCCAAAGAGTTGTGCCACTGTTTGTCTTGCTTCTTGTCTCCTAGGGTATGGGCAGCCTGTTGAAAGGCTCTAACGTATTGCATATGCTCTCTGCGGGAATGATTCAAAAGGCTCCGTGCAGCAGTTGACTGAATAGAGGCTGAGAGAAAAAAGCCAAGCTGCGGGATGAGACAGTGGAAGCTTCAGGGCAAATGTGACTGTTATCAGCTTTCTCCTAATAACGGGACTGGTGCCTATAACTTCTAGCTTGTTTTTCAAGATTCCTTAGGAGATGTGCTAGGCTTGATTTCCCATCCGGCTGACACATGAATATTGTAGACAGTGCACATTGCAGAAGCAGGGCACTTTTGCCGTATTCAACCTAAAACCAAAAATAAAGGCTGGCTGCTTGTCAGCAGTGTTACTATCCCCCGGAACATGTCTAGGACAGCCAGGGCGTACCAAGGATCAGTTCCAAGCAGCTAAAGGAAGGTCAGGTTCTTGCAGAAATGCAGGCAGATACTGAGAGAAAGAGCAATTATCTTTGTTTTTCAGATCGGTTTCTATAGCTCCCTTCCATAAAGCTTTGGGGACATGGACAAAATGGCATGAGCACGCACCTGGGCATGCAGCTTACCTCTCAGAGGTGGCAAGATGAGCCATGTCCTGCAAATGGCCAACTCCATGCCCTTGTATCTCTCAAGCAAATATCTGAGAATGTAGTTGGCCTGTTCCCCGGCCCTGGAAGATCAATAAACTGGGTTCTCTCAAGCCACCAGGGAGAGTGAGTTCTGCATGTAAGACTCCACCACCATTGGCTCTGTCATCATCCCCCTCATGTTTAAATCTGGGGCTTTTTATTTAAATGTCTCGGCTGACCTTAGTTGTCATCAAAGGAAGAAACATTGCCTCCTAAGCAGCCGGGGCTCAAGTCCCATAGATCTATGTAGCTCAAATCAATGCTTTGAATTGCAATTGGAATTGACTAGGAACCCGGAACAGTGACTGAGGAATTACTATATCTTCCAACCCCATCTAGCAGGCAGACAGCTGCATGGGCTGCCACTTCCAAGCTCTCTGCAAATGGAGTCCCACGTAAGAGTACATCATGGGCAAGACGGTGTCTGGTCTGGAGGTTACGGAGGCAGAGATTGCTGGGCTGAGATCTGAATCGGGGGAACATTGCTCCAAGGACTCAGCTGTGGCATGAATGAATAAAGGCACCTTGGACACTGTTGCTCCTTGGCTGATGCCAGAAGCTAGAGAGAGCCAAGAGGAACTTTTCTGCCAAACCCTTTAGTAAGCACCCACAGAAGTGGGGAAAGGAGTGACCTACCACACTCTCAGGGCCTCTCCTTAGCCTACTGGCTTTTCTTTCATCTTCAGCCATCTCACTCTCATTCAAGTCTCCCTCTCGGCTAGGCACAAGAAATCCAAAATGCCGCAGCAGTCAGGTGTGCTGACAACAAGCCATACAGCTGGCATGTCTGTTGCATGTGGGCGTCCAGTTACCCTGCAAAATCCTGTAGCAGCCTGGAAGACCCTGAACAGTTGGATAAGAGCCTTTCAGGACACCACACGGGAGATCAAACCCTTTGGAGACTCAGCCAGAAATGGCTGGACCCAATCTAAAGTGACATTGTCTAACACAACAGCAAATGCGAGGGACTTAACAAAATCCTGTGGTGAACTGCATGGGCATCTGCTGTCATATGTAAATAAGCCAGCACAGATGCCTAACCAGATGCACGTGGAAATTGTCTGGGGCAAGGGAGAAAACACATTGCCTTTTGATATTCTCCAGTCCAGGCAGGTGGGCGCTTCCCATTAACAAGGGCATTCTACAAAAAGCAAAGGACCAATTCCTTGCTTCTGAACCTTCCTCTTCCAGACAGTTAGCAGATCTGGCAGAAGGTATTAGATGCTATTGATGCACACCCCGTCTCCAGGCAATCTCATTGTCCCTGTAGCCCATATGAGGTCAAGGCAGTCTGTCCTCACTCTACTCCAAAAGAGAAGGAGGTAAATATCTGGTTCTTTTTGACAGGAAGTCATATCCATCAGCTGCCAAGTGAATGTGTATGGCTAGCAGAGTCTGGTAGTTAGCTAATGTGACTTGGGTTTCATTAAGCAGCCTGTTACTCTTGCATTGAGAGGGGTAAATAGGAGCTTTCCATGTATCATCTCTGTACCATTCATTATATCTCCCCTGTGTTCTGTTTCTCCCAGATGTTTCTACTCTCAGTTCTGGTTGACTTTATAAACAGGGATGAGTGATTCTGGCATGAATAATGAATATCCAAGAGCTAGGTGAACAAATGCTTGTTCCTAGCACACAAAGGGGCTATGAACATGGCCAACCGGAAAGTGAGTCAGAACTGGCACAAAATCCCATTATTAGTATTACAGTGATGCTAAGAGGTCCTGACCAAAATCAAGGTCCATTTGTGCTTGGTACCATTACAAACACATAGTGAGAGACCGTCTCTGCCTCAATGCGCTTACAGCCTAAACAGACAAAGAGGTAGGAGGGGAAACACAGAAGTGAAATGACTCACCCAAAGCCATGCACCAGGGCAGTAGCATTGCTGGGATTAAACCCAGGCTCTCCTGACTCAAAGTTCCATGCACACTCCCTTTCTTGCTTTATCTTTCCCCTAATTCTGAACCTCGATGGAGTGGGGACCCCTGTGTCCAGGCTGATGGTGCAACACTGGAATGGATCCATCAAAAAGTTAATGATAGTGTTGTTAAATTTTTGAAAACAAATACATCCATTCCTACTGTGCGTTAACATTCCCCTATAGATAAATAATGCAGGCTTTCTACACGTACAGCTGCACAGTCATTAACCCCAGTGTTATTTGTTTACAGAACCACATTTTTAAAAGAACAAATGCAATTTATTCCCTAAAGTCTGCCAAGCATCTGTTAGACCTTAGATAAGTCAAGCCCTACAACTCCCATTGTCCTCATGCTCCAAAATTTGGAAGGTTTATGTATGATCACTTCTTTTCTGAAGCCATAGAGAAATTTCTGCAGATCATAGGGGAGACTCTAGCTTGAATTTAGAGTGGGGGATAGTTCTGAAATGAAAACAGGGATGAGTTAGGTCCTGAACTTGGAACTGGATCTGCACAGGTTGATCCTAGGTACCTGGCCACAGCCTCATTCACTGTTCCCAAAGGGAGATCCCATTGCAGGAGCCATGCTCAAGATAACTAATGTCAATAGTGCAGCAAATCAGAGATTGCTTAGGGCTTCTCTACACTTACAGCCATGCCCGGGTGCAGCTGCGCCATTGTAACACTTAGTGAAGACCCTACCTATGCTGACAGGACAGCTTCTCCCATCAGCATCGGTACTCCACCTCCCCAAGAGGTGGTAGCTTTGTGGACATTCCTTTGATGGAGTGCTGTGTACACTGGGGGGATTAAGCTGGTATAACTACATCACTCAGGAGTGCGCTGGGGCTGGTTTTGTTCAACATCTTTATCAATGATCTGGATGATGGAATTAATTGCACCCTCAGTAAGTTTGTGGATGACACTAAACTGGGGGGAGAGGTAGATATGCTGGAGGGTAGGAATAGGGTGGAGAGTGACCTAGACAAATTGGAGGATTGGGCCAAAAGAAATCTGATGAGGTTCAACAAGGACAAGTGTTGAGTCCTGCACTTAGGGTGAAAGAATCCCATGCACTGCTACAGGCTGGGGGCTGACTGACTAAGCAGCAAGTCTGCAGAAAAGGACCTGGGGATTACTGTGGACAAGAAGCTGAATATAAGCCAGCAGTGTGCTCTCGTTGCCAAGAAGGCCAACAGCATGTTGGGCTGTATAAGTAAGAGCATTGGCAGCAGATTGAGGGAAGTGATTATTCCCCTCTATTCAGCACTGCTGAGGCCACATCCGGAGTATTGCGTCCAGTTTTGGTTCCCCCATTACAGAAGGAATGCAGACAAATTGGAGAAAGTCCAGCGGAGGGCACTAAAAATGATTAGGGTCTGGGGTACATCACTTACGAGGAGAGGCTGAGGGAACTGGGCTTATTTAGTCTGCAGAAGAGAAGGGTGTGTGTGTGTGTGTGGGATTTGATAGCAGCCTTCAATTACCTGAAAGGGAGTTCCAAAGAGGATGGAGCTCGGCTGTTCTCAGTGGTAACGGATGACAGAACAAGGAGCAATGGTCTCAAGTTGCAGTGGGGGAGGTCTAGGTTGGATATTAGGAAACACTATTTCACTAGGAGGGTGGTGAAGCACTGGAATGGGTTACCTAGGGAGGTGGAATCTTCTTCCTTAAAGGTTTTTAAAGCCTGGCTTGACAAAGCCCTGGCTGGGATGATTTGGTTGGGGATTGGTCCTACTTTGAGCAGGAGATTGGACTAGATGACCCCCTGAGGTCTCTTCCAACCCTAATATTCTATTATTCTATGATCTTGGACTACAAGGGGTAGCAATATAACTAACCGGGCATATGTAGTATGGCCTGGTTTCTTAAATCTTGTGCATGCTGAATTTAAGCTTGCCAGCTCAGTAAATATGCATTTTTGCAACCTCTTAAACAATTTCAATAAATCAAGGAAAGCGGTCTGAAATCCATCTAACTTTTGAGGCTATATAGATCTTTAAAACAGTTACCGTAGCAGTTATTGCAGTTTTATGCCATTCAGAATATTTTTTTTCTTATCCTAACTTATTTATTGATTTATTTTGCTGCCTGTTCTCTGTATAATGGGGAATTATGTCATCTTTAAAGCAAGATATATTTTCTATTAAATTGGAACTTGTCATATGCTGATTCAAAACAGACATTGAGCGTTTACGATACTCTATAGTGCTCAAGGCAACTTATGTATGGCATATAGTCAAACCATCTTGATGAAGCATTTATGTAGTATATCTAGCCTCAGGGGAATGGGATAAGAGTCCCCTAAACTGGAAGCAAACTGTTTGCTCTGTCCAATTAGAGAGATGAAGAAAGATCTGTATTTGAGAAAGATCTTTTTTGTTTTTTTAAATGAGAGGCTGGATTGATATAACTGTAGGGATTTAAGAGGAGCTATTCCTTGATTGTAGCTTTGGAAGGGACAGTTATAATGATCTTGTCTGACCTCTGGCATAAAGCAGGCCAGAGAATTCTACCCAGTGATTCCTGCATCAAGCCCATACCTTGTGTTTTCAAAACACCTAAGGGGTTTAGGAGCACATGTTAAATGTCTGGACCTTACTCCCTTAGGCATCTTTGAAAATCCCACCATTTTTCACTTGGCTCTAAACAGCCAGAGCAACTCTGATCCCAGGCCCTAAATGCTTTTACCTTCAATTAACAAGACAGGCCTACAATCGCTACACCGAAACAAAATGGCATAGCATTTGTACACCCATCCTTCTCCTCTATGCACACAACCACCAAGCAGCAAACACATTACAAATCAAAATCCCTTCCTCACTCAAGTTTCCTGCATAACCATCACCAGCAATCACCTCAACCCTCCCCAAATACTTGCTGAAAAAGTTAGAGTGAGCATTGCTGTGTTTATCCATCTGCAAAGAGCAACTGTGTACTTCCAACCTGATAGACTTTTAGTTTAGTTTCAGAAAATAAAACCAAGCAAGAAAGAACAAAAGTAAAGTATGTGCAAGAGAGAGAGAGCCTGCTGTCTCCTCTATACCAAGCTGTGTCATTCAGCTTCAGATAACAGCACATTCTCCAGCAGAATCTTAAAGGTGCAGTGCAGCAAAAGCAAAACTATTCCATAGATAACTATGCATAACCAATATAGAATATCATTGACCTAAAGCAAGAACATCCTCCTTTAAGATAACAAACCCCAAAGAGCCCTAATAAGATTTTTAAAACCCAGAAATCCTAGGAATATATCCAATATATCTTAGGAAAATTGGTTGACTGAATTTGAAAAATAGCCTAAACGAAAGGCTTTTATTGAGCTGGTATGAGCTCTGGATTGACTTTGAAGTGCATTTTATCCACTCTTGCTATGACAAACTTTTAATTATTCTTAATTTAAACAGGAAGAAACATAATGGAGTGCAAGCAAGTAAAATGAGAATATCAGGACTGACTTATGCCTGTCTTGGAATAGGGGATGATGGGGAGTGGTGGCTGGAGGACTTGTAATATGAAATATTAAGCAAAGTGATTGATTAATTACTATTACTAATGAAATGTACTATGAAATTGGGATTTTATTGTGTCATAAATCTCTTCTCTGGCTTTTGTATGTAAATATTAAAGCCACCTCTTGCTGAGAGGGCTTTCAGCCATGACAGGCCCAGCTGGACGCTGTCATAGGGCCTAATCTATCAAAGGGCTAAGTGATTCTGGCTGTGATCTCAGTTCCCACCTTGGGGTCTGATTCGCTATGGCCTTGCCCATGTGCAGTCTCTTACCCCAGTGGAAAGTAGGTGGAAGATGCCCTCAAATTGAGAATGGTATGTGGGCCTGATCCCAAAGCCCAATGGAAATGCTCCCCTTGACTTCAGTGGGCTCTGGATCAGGCCCTAAATGACTACTCAGGAGTGGGAATCAGGACCATTGACTTCAGTGGGTGCTGAAAGTGTTCAGAAAACTTCAGCAGGTGGTTTGCCCCTTGCTTGATCTGACCCATTAGCAGATGGTCTATACAGAAGAACCTCTCTGACATTAGGCCTGATACCAAGCCAAGTGAAGTCAATGGGACCCTTTCTATTGATTTTGAGGGGTGTACTCTCTGTGTGCCTCAGTTAACCATCTGTAAAACAGGATAATTCTTCCTTTTTCCTACCTGTTGTCTTGTCTATTTAGATTGTAAGCTCGTTGGGGCAGGGAGCATCTCTGTACATACAGCGCCTAGCACACAATCAGGCCCTGATCTTGGTTGGGGCTTCTCAGTATTATTAATCCTAATACTGCCCCCTTGACAACTTGAAATGAACTGGATCAAGCCTTTTTGAATAATGGAAGTGTGCAGTATGTGTGAGAGTGATTTCAGATCCTCTCTTCTCTACTCTTTCCCTCTCCTCCCCTATAGGGTTCTCAACCTGTGTCTTGGCATTTTCCCCTTATGATATAGAAATAGCTAAATGCTTCATTATAAAAACATGGGCTTGGGAGGATTTTTTTTCCATTGGAAATAAATGGATACACTTCAGAATATTTAGAAACCAATCTGATAAGGAAAAAAATTAGCTGACTTACATGCTGGCTCATTTCCACTTGTAGAATGACTCGGTGAAAGGTAGAGAATATTCAGTGCGCAGTAGATAGAGAGATGCTTTTCATTCATTTTCACTTGGTAAAACACAATTCTATTTTTTTATTTCACAGCTCTGTATCCTGTGGAAAGTACTGGACCCTTCTCCAGAAAGGCAAGATACAAACCAAGCATGTGACTTAGTTTTCGTGCAGGTCTTTTTCTTATGCTTGTCTATCTCTAATTTAAATGGTGATTGCTTTGATTATTAAATTCTAGAAAAGCAGCTCACTAGCTAAAGCACCCCTCGTGGCCGAGCACACCATCAATATACTCCAAGGACAGAAGGTACCATTGTTTTGATCTTCTAGTCCAGGATTCGGCAGCCTTTCAGAAGTGGTGTGCCAAGTCTTCATTTATTCTCTCTAATTTAAAGTTTCGCGTTCCAGTCACACATTTTAATGTTTTTAGAAGATCTCCTTCTATAAGTCTAGAATATATAACTAAACTATCGTTGTATGTAAAGTAAATAAGGTTTTTAAATGTTTAAGAAGCTTCATTTAAAATTAAATTAAAATGCAGAGTCCCCCTGCCCCCCTGGACCGGTGGCCAGGACCCAGGCAGTGTGAGTGTCACTGAAAATCAGCTCATGTGCCGCTTTTGGCATGTGTGCCATAGGTAGCCTACCCCTGATCTAGTCTGACCTCCTGTATTACACAGGCCAGAGACTTCTCCAAAATAATTCTTTTGGAAGAACATCCAATCTGGACTTAAAAATTGCCCTAATTACTCTCCCTGTTTAATAAATTGCACCTTGTTTTCCACTCTGAATTTGTCTAGCTTCAGTGTCCAGCCACTGGATCCTGTTAGACCTTTGTCTGCTAGACTGAAGAACCCATTACTAAATATTTGTTCCACATATAGATATTTAGACTCATCAAGTCACCCCTTAACCTTCTCTTTGTTAAGGTAAATGTTTTTTACAGAGCCTTCTCCCACTGCCCCACCAAACACCATTCAGGCCTGCTAGTGCTCCACTTTGTCTTATGACTTGGAGTGCTGGCTTGGTCACATTCTGTCCTACCCCTTCTGAGTTACCCAAAGTCCAAACTTAATGCACTCTTCCATCCTTCCTGCCCCAGTCCTTAGAAAACCTCTGCCACTGTCCTGTATTCTTTCTTACTCAAACACAGTTGGCTACTTCCCTGGAGGCCTAGTGCTTCTCAGGCTCCTATCCTATCTCTTAGACCTGGAAGGGACCCTGTAAAGGTCATCAAGTCTAGGCCCCTACTTTCACTAGCAGGACCAAGCACTGATTTTGCCACAGAACCCTAAGTGGCCTCCTCAAGGATTGAGCTCACAAACCTGGGTGTAGCAGGCTAATGCTCAAACCACTGAGCTATCCTTTCCCCTGCCCTGCAGTCTCTCTTCTCAGTGCATTAGGAATTACCTTCTCTAGTCAAGGCCAATCCCAGGGCACCAACTCCCTCCCTCAACTCCTCCCATTACATCAGCCACCCTCTCATCTCATCTGGGTTTCATCCTTAATTAAGGATGAAACCCGGATGAAACTTCCTTAATTAAGCCTCCAGGTGCCATCAGGGACACTGACTGCACACTGGCTTCCCTTAACCCTTGCCAGTGTGAGGTTCATACACCCCATGCTTCACTAGATAGAAATAATCCCCAAGCAGGCTGTTACAGGAGTACCCAGAGACCTCAGCTGAGACTGGGACTTCATTGTCAGGTATTGTACAAGCACAAAGTAGGAGACCATCTTTGCCCTTCAGAGTTTCCAATCACAATAGACAAGACAGACAAAGGTCACACAGAAGGTCAGAAGCAGAGTCCTAGACTAACTCCTGCCTGCCAGACTGGTACAGGTGTCATTGGATTACACTGCCTCTCATCATATGCTTTATTAGTTTAAAAGACACTAGTGGGTGGTCTCTAAGCCCAAGGGCTAGGGAAAGATCAGGGCATATACAGAGGGAATGGAACATAAATTGTGCCCTAGAGAAATCAGCTGAAAGATCTATGAGATGGAGCTTCTGTGCCAGCTAAACAACTTGTAGAGTTGTAGGACTTGTAGACAAATGGGACTTGTAGAGGTCAGCCTCGTGGGTTACATACGGAGGGTGAGTGTGCAAGATGATGGAGATACGAGTGGAAGAAGGGAGCAAAAGGGAATCAAAGCTGCCCTCACTGGTGGAGGAAGGTCTATCTTTGAAAATCTTGGCTAGAATCTTTTTTTTGAGGTGAGAGTTTAGCAAAGGAAAGAGGTAGGGGGTGGGATTTTCAAAGGCATCTAAGGGAGTTAGGCACCCAACTCATTGGAACTCCAAGGAAGTTGGGCACTCAACTTCCATAGGCATCTTCCAGAATCCCAGGCAGAACCTCGACAGGCTGGTTGGGGCTAGCTTTGGATGTGTAAGGGCTGCAGGGATGGAGGAGGGATAATTTTCCCCAGGGGAAAATGGGGTGTTTTGAAGATGCTTACTGAAAATACTGCAGGGATGCCTTGTAACAAGTGAACCTAACAGTAGTCTGGCATGTTGTGTCCTCAGAGGTGGCTCAGTGCCACTGTCCCACACTAACATCATACATGCATTGTGCCACCCCTCGCTCTGACATAGGATCGCTGTTGTGTTTTTCTGAAATGCTGAACAGACCGCGAACCTGAAGAACAAAACACAGCCTGATACTAGTGAGGAATGTGTTATGCGAGAGCTCTCTGAAACTCACAGGTTTCTCAGGGACTTGTTTTGCTGGACAACAAAGGTAACTGGGATAGTAGCGGATGAAACTAGGCTGCCTGTTCAAACATATGGCCCTGGTCGGAACTGAAATCCGGTGCTACTGCCCGTCTCAATCGCTAAGATTTAGCAGGTAACATGACCTGTTCACACCATATTTTCTTCAGATAACTAGAGTTTGGCACAGCTGCCACTTCCACTCCTTGTGCCTTAAATTAAAACTGCAGTCACCCCGTCCCTTTGTAGCTAGAGGGCAACAGAACAAAGAGCTTTGTTCTGAACATTCCCCAATGTATAAGAACGCTCCCTCAGCCTAACGGCGGCTACTGGCTACCTGGAGGGAGATTAAAGTGACAGTGAAATAGATGTCTACCCCTTGAACCTGGCTGGTGAGTGTGGGCCTGATCCTAAACTAATGGATGGTAAGATTAATCCCCTACGTGAGGGAAATCTGTATGGGGCAGAGTTTCTGCAAGAGGAACCTTGCGATGTTTTCACTGGGTCATTCCTACACCTGGGCCAAGAGCTCATTTGGTTGATTTGCTGGCAGTTCTGAAAAACAAAAAGTATTTGGGGCTCGGTTCAATCACAGTGGAAAATTCCAAAGAAGTCAGTGAATTGAAAAAGTTGACACAACTTGTTTTGGTCGAAAGAATCACTTTGCTTCTGGCCATTTTAAAAATAAAAGCAAAGGGCTAGAGTGCCAGAGGAACCTCAGCCTGGGGCCCAGACATTAGAGCATTCAGCTGGGCTGTGGAAGACCTGGCTTCTGTTCTCTTCTCTGCCTGGTGTGGAGAACAGATCCCAACTTGGCTTTCCCTGCTCCTGTGTGAATGACCTAACTACCAGGCTGCAGGTTAGTCTCCTGTTTGCTCACTCTGGCCCACTATTCAAGCAGCTTCGACGGGGGAGAGTGAGAGAGCAAGCATCAGTTAAGGATAGCCAATAGGCTGGTGGTTAGGGCATGCTGCTGGGAGGTAGGAGACCAAATTTCAAATCCCTTCTCCCTACCAGGTAGAGGGGGAATTGAATCTGTGTCTTTTACATCCCAGGTGAGCTCTGCCCATGAGGCTAAAGATTATAAGAGGCAGTATCCCCTCTTCCTCCAGCCACTTGTGAGGGAGCTAAGTTCTGGCCTTTTTTTCTGGCCAAAATGATTGTGACTTTGTGTCAAATGCACCAATAGTTTCAGGTTGACCCAAACTGCATATTTTGGGGAAATAAACTATTTGTCTGACATTTCATCCAGCAATAGGTCGTGCCCATCACTCTCAAGGGAAGGATTACCACCGCTGTGTGGAAGGCTGAGATGACCTGGCCTGCCAACTCCATGTGAAGGCGCTCCCAGACACCAGAATTGTCTCTGCAAAGCACTGGCCATCTGTGCACCCTCCCATCTGCCCCAGCTGTCTAGCAGGAAATCCCCACCCAGCAGATGGCCCTGAAGCCATCTTTCTGCAACCTACCGTACAGACGGGGAAAAGTGTTCAAGCTAATCTTAGCCAGGAATTAACGGTGGAGCTGTCTGGGGAAAGACGCCATCCACCCTTCCCAGCTGCAGATCCCAATTCCCACATAGCCCCAGAGGGTCTTCTGCAGTGCCTGGATCAGGAGAACAAGGCAACAAATGAAACATTTCTCACTTTGTGCCTTGGTTCCCCTGGGGTTTGGAATTGGCTGGGTTTTCAGTCCTTTCCCCTGTCAAAGGAGGATGGGGATCAATGATTTGGCTCAAAGATGACTAGAGGAAATAGCCCAGTGAACAGAATGGGAGCTGACGGTAAATTTCATCAGCTTTGAGAATCGCAACCTGGGGTCTTACTATGTGCACAGATATAACTCCAATAGAAGTCAGTAGGATTTCTGCTTCTGTAAGGAGCTCTGCAGATGAGGGCTGCACACTCTTTGATCAGGGGTTATAAACCAGTGCTCGGTCTCTTTTTACAATCAGAATCTCAAGATTAAAAGGATTTTCTTTTGGGACTTGACCAGAGAAAGATCACAGGAAATTGAAGGCCGTTCTTGCTGCTCTGTGCTCCAGATGCTCGTACTTTATACGTACTCACCTCAGGACAATGTTTTTATTTTATTATGAAATTAAAACCATCTGTCCCGCTCTTCTGGGGAGGGGGAGCTTTTTGTGGCTTAGGGGTCGCTATGGACCCTTTCAGTGGGAGTTATCACAAGCAAATAACAGGAATCAACCCAAGGAAAAAAATACCTATAGAATGGGGAAAAGGGAAACGTACAATGGTCCACTCACTGTTAAATCTAAATAATAAGTGCTGCTTCCCCAGGAGCAGAGGATCCAGGCATGGGGAGGAAACGATGCTGCACACTGTGGTAACGGGTAAAGTGGGTTCTTGCACATTGTTTTCAGGGGGAGAATTTTCCTCTCCTGCTAGGCTGTAGCTGAAAGAGGCTTCAGGTGACGCAGGTAGTTACTGTTTCCTATCTAAATGTCGTGCAGTGCATATAAATAACAAGTTGATGCCTCTGTACCTGCAATTCAGTTGATCGCTTTCCTAATTATATGTCATATATCTAGGTGGGCAAAAACATACTAAAATAGCCATTTAATTGGAAACTTGTTATATTTGTGTGACTAGGGTTTCTAATCAGTCTCATGTTTGTTCCAGCACCTTTTTGTTCTGAAGGGGTCCAAAGTGCTTTTAAAATCGTGAGCCTGATTCTCTTCTCTTTACACCAGTGCAAATCAGGAGCAACTCCAGTCAGTGGAAAACAGAAAACAGAATCTGTTCATCCAGAACTCAGTTGCAGTGACCCTATGGGTGAAAAGCAGTAGCTGTCTTAACAGCATGCATTTAAGCAATGAAGAAGAATGCCTTCTCCAATTGAAAGTGGAGGGTGAATTTGAGGTAGTCGCAGTTCAACTATTCCAGCTGGAATTTGGCCAGGAAACAAGGCCTATCATTCCCTCTCCTGCAAAAGTTGCTACGTGCTCCTTAACAAATGTAAGTGGAAAGGGACTTGGTTTTACCCCCTTGCAGCACAGTTCCCCTCCCGTCATGCTGGAGCACTTGTTCAGCACTGAGCTTGCTCTACACTTAAATCTGGTCAATGGGGCTAGGTCGGTCTGGCTAGTGTGTGTGTGAGAGAGAAATATGCTGCCCTAACCCCTGTGTAGACACAGCTCTGTTGATGAAAGAACACTCCACTGAATGTAGCTAGCTTTGTTCAAGTAGGTAATGTTCCCAATACTGATGACAAAAACTTTCATCAGTGAAGGCTGTATCTATACTATGGGGTGATGCTGGTATAACTATGCTGATATAGCTACACCAGTATAATCTCCATAGTACAGACACAGCCTGATGCAGAGAGAGAGAGAGAGAGAGAGAGAGAGAGACTGCCACTTCCTCTGGCTGCAGCATGACTTTCTGTAGTATTCTAGGTACACCCCGAGATTGAGACCCACCTTATTTGGCTTGTGAGATCTGACAAACAGCACAATTCAAGGTAGGAATGTCGAGGTTCTTATGCAAAATGCTTTTAAAATGCTTGTACACCAGTAAGCAGAACTAGATCAGCTGCCTTCCTTTATGATCCATGGAAATAAGATTAACAATAAGACAAAAATGCAGCCCTCTGATTTCTGTTGCTTCCAACAACTGCAAACAAACATGCAAAACAGGGAAAGATGAACTATCCCCGACATATGAAAATCATTTTCTAAAGCACCTTTGTTCTTGCTGAAGTGCAGCGTGTACAATGGGTTGCTATCCTTTCCAACCGAACAGACGAGGAAAAGAAACTATTAAAAAAAATCCCTGCAGGCAGGGAGGGAAGAGAGACAGATCCTGCAGCTGAGATTAATCAAACTAGCCTGCAATTCATTTAGGAAAAAACATTTCCGCAAAGATTTCTACATGTGCATTCATCCATGTTGCTTGCATTGCCTTACAGCTGCTTAGGAATCATCTTCTTACACATATTTTTATTTTCTTGGACAGCCATGCACTCTTTGCTAGCCTCTAGCACTGGATGATTGCTTTCTGGAATAGAGGCAGCTAGGTATGAAATGAACAAACTGTATGACCAGCTTTTTCCCCTTGCTCACTGTTTTTAATAGTTGTCACCTTTACATTTCTAACTGGGCTTAGGGGTCCTCCTGCCTCTGTATTGTCCCATTAAAAAAGGACAAGTCGCACGGAGTCACCGGGGTATGCTTGTGTCACGAAGTCATCGGGAGATGCTCTGGAACTGCTCTCTAGGAAGTCAATCAGGACTCTGGGGGAGCCTCCTCTCTCTGAGCTGACTGTCTCCAGGGCAAGAAGCTTCCACAGTTTTGACCTTCCTGGGTCTGACCTCGGAGCATTCAGCATTCCCTTCCACACTGTACACTTCCTGCAGCAAGTCCATCCAGACGGGGCTCCTGGGGAAGCCAGAGGGCCCTGCCCCCCAACTCCGCAGTCAGATGTGACTTTCAACCAGCCGGTAAAACAGAAGGTTTATTAGTCGACAGGAACACAGCGTAGAATAGAATTTGTTAGCACAGAAATCAGTGACTTCCTGCCAAGTCCATCTTGGAGGAGTGGGCGGGGAAGAGAGCCCAGAGCCAGGGCCCTGAGCCCGCCCCCCCTTGCCACAAGCCAGCAGAGACTAACTCGCTTCCAGCTGCCTGGCTTCTGCCCTGTCTGTTGCTCCTCCTCCAGCCTTTGTCTTGCTTCCCAAGCCAAGAGTTACCTGGTTGCACCCCCCTCCTGGGTCTCAGGTTGCGAAGAGACGGCCATAGCATGCCTGCAGGCAGTTGGAGCAGCCTCCACAGAAGTCACACCTGCTTATTCCCACCACCTAGACATTGGTGCAATACAAAGGGAAACTGAGGCGTGCACAGCATTCATGCAAAACAGTGAGACTCACATACAACATAACAAGGGGAAATCTCCACTTCGTCACACCTTGTAAGAGAGTGTCATCCATTTTGAAATGGCTCTTTTGAAATAATTGACCGAGAAGTAGATGGATGCTAAAGGAAGATCTGTTGTTTTTTTTTAAAGGGACACTGGAGATAACAAATTAACAGGAGACTATTCATATAGAGAAGCCAGCAGCGACAGAGACTGATGTGCAGAAGAGCTTTGATTTACTATGTAACTTCTAGGAACACTTGTGATGAAGGGATCCTGTCCCAGCCTTCTCTAAGAACAATCTAAGACTGATGTCCTTCACAATTTAAGGTTGCCGCTGGCTTGCACACTGTGACCTGGCTCTTTGGAATTAGATAGAACTGGTGCTTGGAAGATCAATACAAGGAAAAGAGACATGAAATAAAAGGAATGATTATTTTACAGCAGAATTCCAAAACTGTTACCAAATTTTCTCCTACTAAAATATGCCTGGAGAGAAACTTTTAGAAGTAATATTTCAAGATGGTATTAACTTATTACAGTGAGCCAACATGAGACATGTGCCTATTTTAATCACAATGTTTTAAGAAACTACTCCAAGGCAGTGAAATAATTATCAATCACTTCCTTGCAATTGCAGGGACCTCAGATGCTGGCTCACCTTGGTCCCTTCTATTTTCTGCCTGTGGCATATAATAAATCTAGTTTTGTGTGTGCTGTAATATTTGAGTCTCACACCAGCAACTGGTGCAGGTGTTGGGTAGTGTGAGTGGTTTTTGCTATACAGGAGGTCAGAGCAGATGCTAGAGTGATTCCCTTGTGGCCCCAACTTTGACTAGCTACTGAATAAAAGGTGAGACAGTAGAAACACAGATGATCCAGAGCTGACTCAGAATCAAGGTATGATATAGCCTTTCACAGCATGACAGACGGGTAAGAAAGGACCCTCTGATGTGCACTGCCCCTCAAACCTAGGACTGATTTTATATCCACTCCTGGCCCAACTAAGGGAGGTAAGAGTCATCCTAGGTTGTGCCATACTTCCTATGACCCCAAGCAGCCACTTTGGGAACTGCGGCACTCTCCCTAGGAACTGCAAGGCGGTAGGGCAAGACACTGGCGTTACGCTAAGTGAGGATTCACTTTATGCTGAAGGAATTCCTAGTTAGCTGGTTAAGCCAGCTTTATGATTCTTTTGGTCCGTCAGAGCAGCATGACAGAGACATAGTGAGGGATAAGAGCTAGTCCTTTGAATTCATACTTTGAAGAGGAATTATTGCAAGCAACTGGGACTGTGAATTGCTCAGAGGTCACTGTTGCGCCGCACGTGTCCTTATTGCCCAATAAAGATCCATGTTTTGTGTGCAGTGCTCCTAGCTGGGGAGGAAGGGTGGTCACTGGCCTCATTTGTTGGGGGGCTAGGCTGGGACTCAGAAGTCAACAATTTCTTGCTTGACCATAGACTTCTTGTGTGAGCTTGGGCCAGTCCCTTAGGCCAGATCCTCAAACAGATTTGGGTACCTGACTTCCTTTGAAATCAAGAGAATTTAGGCTCCTAAGTACTTTCCAGGATCTGGGTCTTGTTCAGTCTGTGCCCCAATTGCCCATCTGCAAGGTGGGGCTAATAGCACTTGTCATAAACAGATAGTTGAGGGTTAATGTCTCTTTTACCTGTAAAGGGTTAACAAACAGGGAACCAACCACCTGACCAGGGGGCCAATCAGGAGACAGGATTCTTTCAAATCTCAGTGGAGGGAAGCCTTTGTTTGTGTTTTTTGGGTTTTGCTTTGTTCTCTCTGGGCTCTGAGAGTGACCACACGTACCTACAGGCTCTCTAATCTTCTATTCCAATTTTGTGAATACAAAAGTAGAACGGTGATATAGTCTTTTTATTTGTTTTCCTTTATTTGCAAATGTGTAGTTTGCTGGAAGTATTTTAAATTGTATTTTTGCTGGAGGAGGCTTTTTTCTCCAGTTTCTATAAGCTGACAGACCCTGTAATATTCCATCTTGAATTTACAGTGATTTTCTTTATTCTTTTTTTCTTTTATTAAAAGTTTTGCTTTTAAGACCTGTCTGATTTTTCCCCTTGTTGAGGCTCAAGGGAATTGAGTCTGTACTTACCAGGGAAGAAGGCAGGGGGAGAGAAAGGGGGGGAAACCCACCTGATTTCTCTGTGTTGTGATTCAAGAAGTTTGAATCACGGTGATCTCCTAGTGTACCCAGGGCGGGAAAGATCTGGGAGGAAGAAAGGACAAGGGGGAATCCCTTTGTTTAGATGCACGGAGCTTGAATCTGTATATCTCTCCAGGAGCCCAGGGAGGGAACACCTGGAGGGGAGAAGAGGGAAGGGAAATGGTTTATTCCCCTTTGTTGTGAGACTCAAGGAATTTGAGTCTTGGGGCTTCCCAGGGAAGGTTTTGGGGGAGACCAGAATTTATCAGGCACTCTACTCTAAGTCCTGATTGCTGGCAGCTTATCATATCTAAGCTGGTAATTAAGCTTAGGGGAATTCATGCTAGTACCCATATTTTGGACACTAAGGTTCAGAATTGGGAATTATACTATGACAGCACTTCCTTTCCTCACGGTGGTGTTTTGAGAATAAGCATGTTAACAACAAAGGTGCTCCAACACTACATGAATGGAGACCGCAGGGGTGCCCTTGATGACATATCAGCATGGCTCCTTGGCCATCGCTCTGACATCTAGGTGGGATCAAGTCTGTGCTTGGGAGGGGCAAACTGGTTTGGCTCAAATGACAATTGACTCCAGCTGTTGTTCAAAACTCAGATTTGAACCCGTTTGGAGGACTGAAAAATGGTGGGTTTTTTACATGCAAGTGTTAACATTTTGAATGCATCTTCGGGTGGCAATTCTCATTACTACTGACCTGCCAAAGCCATGAAGCACCGCACCTCCTGCCTCTCCTAACACAAATATTTGTACTGTTCTTTAAACCTGATAGCTAAACCAAGCAGAGAGCCAGCTCCAACTCATACCATGTCTCTTTCAGAAGTTCTCTTCTGCATGTCATCACCAGCTGAAACTGGAAAGCCTTCCAGTTTTCCTTCCCTTCTCTCTTGCTTGGCTTGAGAGGAGGCATTGATGGGGAGTGGGCAGGGATAGCTCAGTGGTTTGAGCAGTGGCCTGCTAAGCCCAGGGTTGTGAGTTCAATCCTTGAAGTGGACCATTTAGGAATCTTGGGATTGACTCATAGGTCAGAAGGGACCAATCTGATCATCTAGTCTGACCTCCTGCACAAGGGAGACCACAGAACCCCACCCATACAATTTTATAACAACCTCTATCCCAGGACCGAGTTATTGAAATCCTCAAAAATGGTTTGAAGACCTCAAGCTGCAGGGAAACCACCAGCAAGCGACCCGTGCCCCACGCTGCAGGGGAAGGCGAAAAACCTCCAGGGCACCTGCCAATCCGCCCTGGAGGAAAATTCCTTCCCGACCCCAAATATGGCGATCAGCTAAACCCTGAGCATGTGGGAAAGAGTCACCAGCCAGCACCCAAGAAGGAATTCTCCGCAGCAACTCAGTACCCATCGCATCCAACATCTCCCCGCAGACCATTGAGCAGACCTGTCTGGTGGTAATTCAAGATCAATTGCCCAAATTAACGATCCTATCATAACATCCCCTCCATATACTTATCAAGCTTTGTCTTAAAGCCAGGAAAGTCTTTTGCCCCTACTACTTCCCTCGGAAGGCTATTTCAGAACTTCACTCCCCTAATGGTCAGAAACCTTCGTCTAATTTCAAGTCTAAACTTCCTAATATCCAGTTTATACCCATTCGTCCTCGTGCCTACATTAGTACTAAACTTAAATAATTCCTCTCCCTCCCTAACGTTAACCCCCTTGATATATTTATATAGAGCGAGCATATCCCCCCTCAGCCTTCTTTTGGCCAGGCTAAACAAGCCAAGCTCTTTGAGTCTCCTTTCATAAGGCAGTTTTTCCATTCCTCGGATCATCCTCGTAGCCCGTCTCTGAACCTGTTCCAGTTTGAATTCATCCTTCTTGAACATGGGACACCAGAACTGCACACAGTATTCCAGATGGGGTCTCACCAACGCCTTATATAACGGCACTAACACCTCCTTGTCCTTGCAGGAAATACCCCGCCTGATGCATCCCAAAATCGCATTTGCTTTTTTAACAGCCGTATCACATTGGCAACTCATAGTCATCCTGCTATCAACCAGTACCCCAAGGTCCTTCTCCTCCTCCGTCGCTTCCAACTGATGCGCCCCCAACGTATATCCAAAATTCTTATTATTAATTCCTAAATGCATGACCTTGCACTTTTCACTGTTGTATTTCATCCTATTTCTATTACTCCAGTTTACAAGGTGGTTCAGATCTTCCTGAATAGTATCCCTGTCCTTCTCCGTGTTAGCAATACCCCCCAGCTTCGTGTCATCCGCAAACTTTAGTAGCACATTCCCGCTCTTTGTGCCAAGGTCAGTAATAAAAAGGTTAAATAAAATCAGTCCCAAAACAGATCCTTGAGGGACTCCACTGGTGACCTCCTTCCAGCCCGACAGTTCACCTTTCAATACGACCCTCTGGAGTCTCCCCTTTAACCAGTTCCTTATCCACCTTACAACTTTCATATTCACTCCCATCTTTTCCAATTTAAGTAACAGCTCCCCGTGCGGAACCGTGTCGAACGCCTTACTGAAATCTAGGTAAATTATATCTACCGCATTTCCTTTATCTAAGTAATCCGTCACCTTCTCAAAGAAGGAGATCAGATTGGTTTGGCACAATCTACCTTTAGTAAATCCGTGTTGCAATTCATCACAATTACCATTGACCTCTTGCTTTGATTGGTCTTGCTTTGAGCAGGGGGTTGGACTAGATGATCTCCTGAGGTTCCTTCCAACCCTAATTAATAATCTATGATCCTATGGAGGACATAAGGCAGTCTCAGCCCCTTTCAGAAGCCAGTGAGCTAGAGCCATCCCTCTTACTGAACTTGAGGGGCACACTTGAGGCCAGGCCTTCCCCAGAGAAAGGTACCCAGAACATTCCTCTAGGTTGCCTTGGAGATGTGTACTGGTCAGGCTATGACATCACATGCAGCTCCACACAGTTGGGGGCTTAGATATATTGTTGAGGGGGAGTTTTTCCTTTTCTCAGAAGCATCAAGAATAGGCCACTCACAGAGGCCAATCTTGGACTTAGATGCAGCCTGGAATCAAGTCCGACAGAGCCTGTAGGATACACAAACCAACTGGAATGCCAGGGGGGCGACAGTTATGTCTGATGCCCAGGGCTTGATTCTCCATTTGCTTAAGCTAGTTTGACACCAGCTGTATTGCTCCATTGACTTCAGGGGAGCTGCTCCTGATGTAGACCAGAGTAAGTAAGAGGAGAATCTGCTTCTCTCTTTGGTGTTAGCTGCATATTCTTCCAGCAGGGGCCTGGCCCCACACTCGCCCGACAGTGGCAGCTCCTCTCCCATGTTTCCTGCCGCAAAGCATTACAGTGCCATTCACTTCCATTTGGCCTGGCTCCCCCTCCATCCCCAGAACGGATAGCTGAGCCCAGCGCCATGGGACAGGAGCTGCTGCTGCAGGGTTACTGCAAGGCAGGTATGCTCTGCAACACTCCTCATGTGGTCCTCCCCTCCCTTCCAGCCCCAGTATCTCCACCCCATGTAGACAAAATGAAGACCACAAAATTCGTGAAAAAAATCAAACAGATTATATATAACCCCCCTTCCATCTTGCTCCATGAAGCAACTCGCTCGTCTTGTTAGGAGTTTCAACTAAGCAGTTGAATTTAGCTGTTAATAAACATATTTTGTGACTGTTCTAATTGCACTGTAGAGTCTTCAGTAATTTCTACTCCATAGATTGTATAAAATCCTCTATATAAGAAATGTTTCATTTATGTCGGTATGCTACAGCCATATTTGCACAGAACAAAGTGATCATACATGGCCTAAACCAAGCTGTTATGATTTGGGAAATACGCTCAGTTAATTAAACCAAGGGCAAAAGACATCTGCAAAGCACTTTGGCAAAATCTGTAGGGATTTCCAACCTCCCCCTGCCAAATCTGTAGGCTTCCTGAAGTAGAGATGATGCTTTTCATTTTCGATTCTATTTGCCTTTATTCCACATTTCAATGCTAGGTAATACCACATGAGACAAGCAGGATAACTGAAAAATATTCATTGACTTATTAAAGTGAATTGCCTTAGCTACTGCACAAGTTTAAGAGAAACTTTTATGCAAACTTTACTGTTGGCTCAACTCAAAGCCCATTAAAGTCGATGGAAAGACTCACATTAACTTGATTGGCTTTGGATCAGGGATGAGAGTAACATTTTGTGTTTGTTCTTTTTTTTTAAGCTGGCATCATGATAATCCTTCCTTTTATTCTAATTTTCAAGAGAGAAGCAAACTCCTCATTCATCACCATAACCTAAATGCTATTTTTGTAGTCTGGACGTGTGGGGTGAATTGTAACAGGCCATCCTTTATCCGAGGATTCACAGCCAAGCAGGCTAAAGCAGCACAGTAGCTGGATGTTCTGGTGCAGTGGTTGGTACTGAAAAGGTTAAGAGTGTTGCCCCTTAAATGTTCATAATTAAGATTGAAAATCTTGCAGACCACTCTGGTGGTGGTGGGGGGAGGTTTTCTTTTCTCTTGGTGTGATTATTTCAGCTTCCCTGCAGACTCAAAAAGTCAGCAATTTACACTACGATAGTTATTTTCACGGCCAGAAAATGTTTTCTTAAGTGAAAGCTTAGAGGCTGTAGAAAACAGGAAATCCCTGGGGAGACCCTAATTTCTCAGAATTTGCAGACTTTTCACAGCTGCAGATTTTTGTGGTGCCTGGGCATGACCTTTTGAAATATCTGTAAAGCTGCAATAGTCTAATCATAACAATAATTAATAATGCTTTACCTATAGTGTGTAATTTGTTTATATCTTACATCTGGGCTCTCGAAGGACTTTACAGACCTTCATTAATTAACTCTTCTAGCCCCTAGTGAGGTGTGTAAGGGCTATAATGCCAGTTTTACAGATGGGCAAACAGAAGTTAATAGACTCCTTAAATCACCCACTAACTCCACCTTTAACCCTCTCCAGCCTGCTTAGTAACTGGTAGAGAGAGCATTAGGAAAGGATGCCCTAGCCCTATCAATTGTTTCTCTGCTGTCTTAGCAATGTCTCACTTACTTTGTCCCTCAATCAAGAGATGAGGTAAGTTCCGGAAGCCTTTGAAGGGTGTAGCTTACTCCCTTACCTCAGACCTGGTTAGTAACTGTGGCAGGTGGGTCGGAGGGATAGAGTGAAGGCCAACTTGCTCCCGGGGGAGGGTATCTAGAGAAGCAAGGACACACCAGACCCAGATGGAAGATCAAGTGGTGGGTAAAGGACTTTATATCCCTTTACCACCTGGCTTGGCTAAGTGA
The DNA here is from genome assembly GCF_025201925.1 of Gopherus flavomarginatus. Taxonomy (NCBI): domain Eukaryota; kingdom Metazoa; phylum Chordata; order Testudines; family Testudinidae; genus Gopherus; species Gopherus flavomarginatus. The sequence continues at coordinate 147,098,447 of NC_066619.1, forward strand.
GGCACTAGTCTAACCCTAACGCTCGACTGCCATTGAATTGGGTAAGGGATCGGGCCCTACGAATTACCGTGAGTTTATGGATTCAGACAATCCGTTAGATCGTTCTGTGGCCATTTGCTTTATCATTTCTACAGCTGGTCATAACTATTCCTTTGGAATTAGGGATTTAAAAAAATGAAAAATAGCCTTTTTCTAAAGGAGAATTTGTCACAGAAAATTTGCATGGCCTAGACATGTGGTTTTTTTGATTGAAAAAAGGAAAAACCTGAAAAATGTTCAAAACTCAAAAGCAATGCACCAACAGTTTCTCTGAGCCCCCCACACCCTAAAAATCCCATGAAAGAGTTTGAAAAAGCTGAAAAATCTTTTTTTCACAGAATTTAACATAAACTACTTACCACTTTCTAACCACCTGAAAATAACAAACATCTTCATGCATCTATTATTCATTATCGTTTGTATTGCCATAGTGCCAAGAGCCCTAATAGTGAACTAGGACCCTAGTGTGCTAGGTGCTGTACAAACACAGAACAACAAATGGTCTCTGCTCCAAAGAGTTTGCAATCAAAATTTCTAGCCCTAGTCTTGTTTATTAACTTGATCACTGCTGCATATTTCACAATGCTGTAACATTATTGCATTCCTGCCATCAAGAGAGTTCTACAGTTGTCAAGATTCCTTTCAAAATACTGTATTAATTGCTAATATGTTTTTCTTGCCAGCTACAGAATTCTGTAATCTGCTTCTTACAAATGACTGCTCTCTGGGGCGGAGGGGTGGGGGAGAATAAATCATATCTATTTTTTGGAACCACTGTTGATTCAATACTTAGAAAATGCATTTGTGATAATATTGGCTATAATTCTCTTGAGATGGATTAATTATAAACATGTAGCGAGGCAATCAGGAATCTGTTCTTGCTGTGACATTGAACAAGGAATACCAAAGAGAAGGGAAGGGTGGTTTGAATTCAAACTAAGGCATATAGTACTTCCAGAGGCCAGATGGCATACAAAACAGTGTTAAGGCCCCACCGTTGCAACCAGGGAGGGGTGTTGGCTTGAACAAATAAGAAATTAGAGGATTATGCTCCAGGGCTTGCTAGACCATCCCTTTTCCTAATCATGAAACACTATAAACGCTGCATCAAAACAAACAATAGCATCACCCAAGCCTAAGGAAGCAATCAGCTAGGGGGAGTGGCTACAATACAGCTTCTTTTGTGATAGTAAGATGAACAGGAGGCAGAAGTGCCATGGAATTACTGCAGGTCCTTGTAGTTTATTAGTTGCCTGTAGGGGTTGGGGGAGTTTAAGCTGAAAGAAAAAGTATATAGAGAATAAGACCCGCATTTTCAGAAGTGGCCACTACTTCTAGCAGAGGCAACACATGGGGGGAGGGGAGGTTATGTGCCCCCCCATCCCCCAATTTCTTGCTTGGCTTGTACTGAGCATGTGCACATGGAGTGAGCATGCTCAGTAAAACTGCCAAAGCCGGCTGCCCTCACTCTGTTCCCCTCTCCCCCCCCACTATCAGCAGCCACAGGTTGCCTCTGGCTTCTAGGAAATATGTCTACACAGCAAAACCTGTCCGAGCTCTCAACTGACTCAGGCTTGTGCTGCAGGGCTACAAGAGCCATGTAGCCATTCTGGCTCAGGCTGGAGCCCAGGCTCTGACACCTGGCAAGGCAGGGAGGGGGTTGAAATGTGGGTTCCAGCCCAAGCCCGAATGTCTGCGCCAAGAGAGCCACAGGAGTCCAAGTCTGTTGACCCAGGGTGAGACTTCCTGCTGTGGGTTTGTGGCTTTTTGCTGTGTAGACATACCCCAAGAGCCTTCATTTCTGGTTGTTTGAAATTTGTTTTTCACATGGACTTTGGGTCACAAATGGGGGTCACAGAAAGTGACGGGCTACTTCTGGGGAGGTGGATGTAGTTGGTTTTGGACTAGTGCATGTCATTAATGCAGAAGAGAAGGTGGGCATGTGCACATGCTAACTTCAGTTGGGGGATAACAGAGTTAATGAGCACAATAAGTGGTGTCAAGTATGGTATGTGATTGGGTAGCTGTGATTACACAGCACATGTTTTTTTCCTTGTGCTGTTTTATCTGTCTCTAGCACCTCTGGGACCTCCAGCCTCTTCCACTCCCCCACTTTTTTGTCTTTTTCCACTAAAGGTTTTTTTCCCCCCTCCTTAAATCTGTTGTAGTGGAAGGGCTGAATTCTGCTCTGATTTCAATGAAATCATGAGAAGTGCAATTCTACCTGTAAAATAAATACAACTCCTCTTGTTTAGAAAAATATCTTGGCACTTTGTTTTCAGAAAGAAACATGCTGGTGTGACTTTTGTGGCAGAAATTCCACATTTTGGGAGGCTAGAATACAATATTTATCTGGTGTATTCTAGCTGGCTTTTATTTCTTTTTTTAATGTCAGCTGCCGCTGTTCAGAGGTTTGCAATATTAGAAATAGTCCCAGGTGAACTGAATTAATGGGCAGAGTGCAGGTTTGGTGGCTAAAGGTGCAGGAGACATGCAACTTATTCTATGGCTCTGCAGTTTATCATATAATTTCACTCCTCACATCTAGCAATATCCCTGAACTCTGTTTGGGGGCATTAATTCATTACTGCCTCTGATGGGGAGAAGCTCAATTAGTGAATCACAAGCATGGATCATGCCCAGTGGAAATCAGAGGAGTCAGACGGCATCTTGTGGGTTAACCAGCGATTGTTGCTGCAGTGAAAGAGAACAGTTACAGAAGCTGGCTAACCACATCAGAGAGGCATATGCTGAGCTGCCGGGCACCACAGGAGTCTGCCCAGAAGGAGATGTACTCTTTAATATTCAAGATCTGATTAAATCGTTGGAAAGATTCCAATATGCAAGCAGCAAAAACTTTCAACTGTGTTTACTAGGAGCAATGAAACTCATGGGGATATCACTTACCCCAATACACTGTAAGTGATGTTTTGAGAATGCCATTTGAAATTGGAGGAATAAAATTGACTCATTAAGGACCCTGATCCAAAGCCCACTGAAATCAATGAGAAAAACTCCCGTTGAATTCACTGGGCTTTGGATCAGGCCTTAGGTCACTGCAAAAATGGTATTCAGGCAACAACAAATCACAAATGCCTTTTAATATGGAGCTTCTGATAATTTCTGCAATTTCCCTGAGCTGTTTGCTCCACCATTTGGGATGGTTTTGAACAACTTTGAAGACCTTTCAGTTAGAAGACCAGGTGCTTTTTGTATGTCCTCTATGGTTATTTCTACTGCTTTATCTTTGCCTGTTTTTTGCTTCTTTCCACCTACCCTCTCGCTAAATATAGGTATTTTAAATATCCAGGCGAAAGAAAGACAGTTAAAAAAGAGGCAACAAATACTGAAATCAAAATACTGCATGTACCTTGTAAGCAATTACAGCATTGCCACTTTTCTTAGGAGATTCAGGCCAGAGCCTTGATCTTGCAAAGACACGTGCACCTTTTCAGCTTCACAAAGCAGTCCCACTGATATCATCCTTCTTACTCCCTCTCAATGTGTTCTGTGTTGCTTTCAAGTACATCATTGTCCATTGGAAAAGTCATCTCAGCTGGAGTGGTAAAGAAAAGTTTCTCGTTTCTCCAATGGATGGTGACTTTAAGTGCGCAGGTGATCTCTGACCTAAGTTCTCTTTCTGAAAATGCTTGATGTCATGGAAGTTCAAGGCTGAAACTTTGGAAGAAATACATCATGCCATTTTTGAATTTGAGCTGTCCAAGATGATAGAATCATAGGGCTGGAAGGGACCTCGAGAGATCATCTAGTCCAGTCCCCTGTGCTCATTGCAGGACTAAGTATTATCTAGACCATCCCTGACAGATGTTTGTCTAACCTGCTCTTAAAAATCTCCAGTGATGGAGATTCCACAACATCCCTAGACAATTTATTCCAGGGCTTAACCACCCTGACAGTCAGGAAGTTTTTCCTACTAGCCAACCTAAACCTCCCTTGCTGCAATTTAAGACCATTCCTTCTTGTCCTATCCTCAGAGGTTAAGAAAAACAATTTTTCTCCTTCCTTGTAACAACCTTTTACATACTTGAAAACTGTTGTCTCCCCTCTGTCTTCTCTTTTCCAGACTAAACAAACCCACCTTTTTCAATCTTCCCTCATAATTAAAGTTTTCTAGACCTTTAATCATTTTTGATACTCTTCTCTGGATTCTTTCCAGTTTGTCCACATTCTTCCTGAAATGTGGTACCCTGAACGGGACACAATACTCCAGTTGAGGCCTAATCAGTGTGGAGTACAGGAGAAGAAGTACTTCTCATGTCTTGCTTACAACACTACTGCTAATACATCCCAAAATTATGTTTGCTTTTTTTGCAACAATGTTACACTGTTGACTAATATTTAGCTTGTGATCCACTATAACTCCCAGATCCCTTTCTGCAGTACTCCTTCCTAGGCAGTCTCTTCCCATTGTGTATGTGTGCAACTGATTGTTCCTTCCTAAGTGGAGTACTTTGCATGTGTCGTTATTGAATTTCATCCTATTTACTTCTGACCATTTCTCCAGTTTGTCCAGATCATTTTGAATTTTAATCCTATTCTCTAAAGCACTTGCAACCCCTCCCAGCTTGGTATCATCTGCAAACTTTATAAGTGTACTCTCTATGCCGTTATCTAAATAATGGATGAAGATATTGAACAGACCTGGACCCAGAATCGATCCCTGCAGAAGCCCACTCGTTATGTCCTTCCAGCATGACTGATAACTACTCCCTGGGAATGGTTTTCCACCCAGTTTTGCACCCAGCTTATAGTAGCTCCATCTAGGTTGCATTTCCCTAGTTTGTTTATGAGAAGGCCATGCGAGACAGTATCAAAAGCTTTACTAAAGTAAAGATATACCACAACTACCACTTCCCCCTATCCTTAAGGCTTGTTACCCTGTCAAAGAAAACTATCAGGCTTGTTTGACATGATTTGTTCTTGACAAATCCATGCTGACTGTTATTTATCACCTTATCTTCTAGATGTTTGCAAATTGATTGCTTAATTATTTGCTCCATTATTTTTCCTGGTACAGAAGTAAAACTAACTCATCTGTAATTCCCCAGGTTTGTCCTTATTTAACTTTTTTATAGATTGGCACTATATTTTCCCTTTTCCGGTGTTCTGGAATTTCTCCAGTCTTCCATGACTTTTCAAAGATAAATGCTAATGGGTCAGATATCTCCTCAGTCAGCTCCTTGAGTATTCTAGGATGCATTTCATCAGGCTCTGGTGACTTGGAGACATTCAATTTGTCAAAGTAATTTTTAACTTGTTCTTTCCCAATTTTAGCCTCTTCTGATCCTACCTCATTTTCACTGGTATTCACTATGTTAGACATCCAATCTCCACCAACCTTCTTGGTGAAAACCGAAAGAAAGAAGCCATCAAGCACCTCTACCATTTCCTATTGTTATTCCCCCCCTTCATTGATTAATGGGCCTACCCTGTCCTTGGTCTTCCTCTTGCGTCTAATGTTTTTGTAGAATGTTTTCTTGTTACCTTTTATGTCTTTAGCTAATTTGATCTCATTTTATGCCTTGGCCTTTCTAATTTTGTCCCTACATACTTGTGTTAGTTGTTTATATTCATCCTTGGTAACTTAACCTAGTTTCCACTTTTTGTAGGACTGTTTTTTGAGTTTTAGATAATTGGAGTTCTCCTGCTTAAGCCAAGGTGGTCTCTTCCCATACTTCCTATCTTTCCTGTGCAGTGGGATAGTTTGCTCTTGTGCCCTTAATAATGTCTCTTTGAAAAATTGCCAACTGTCTTGAAATGTTTTTCCCCTTAGATTTACTTCCCATAGGATCTTACCTACCAACTCCCTGAGTTTGCTAAAGTCTGCCTTTTTGAAATCCATTGTCTTTATTTTGCTGTTCTCGCTCCTACCATTCCTTAGTCTCATGAACTCTACCATTTCATGATTACTTTTACCCAAGCTGCCTTCCATTTTCAAATTCTCGCCAGTTCCTCCCTGTTTTTCAAAATCAAATCTAGAACAGCCTCTCCCCTAGTAGATTTCTCCACCTTCTGAAATAAAAAAAAATGTGTCCAATATATTCCAAGAACTTGTTGGATAATCTGTGCCCTACCATGCTATTTTCCCAACAGATGGCTGAGTAGTTGAAGTCCCCCATCACCACCAACTCCTGTGCTTTGGATGATTTCGTTAATTTTTTTTTTAAATCCTTATTCACCTCTTTTTCCTGTTTAGGCGGTCTTTGGTAGACTCCTACCATGACATCCTTGTTTTTTACCGTTTTATCCTTACCCAGAGATTTTCAACAAGTCTGTCTCCTATTGCCATCTCAACCTCAGTCCAAGTGTATACGTTTTTAATATAGAAGGCAATAGCACCTCCCTTTTTTCCCTGCCTGTCCTTCCTGAGCAAGCTGTACTCTTCTATACCAATATTCCAGTCATGTGTATTATCCCACCAGGTCTCTGCAATGCCAACTATGTCATAGTTGTGTTTATTTAATAGCATTTTGAGTTCTTCCTGCTTATACCCCATACTTCACGTATTAGTATATGGAGATCTAAGATACTGATTTGATTCTCCCCCACACCCAGGTCTGTCTTCTCTCTCTCCTTTTTCCATGCTACAACAGCCCATGGGTCTATGATGGATTTTTCTTGTCAAAGGCCAGTAATTTTGCCAACATAGAGCGTAGCTGCTCTTGAGTCCAATGGATGCCCTGTGGGGTCATGTTCCACAGAAGCAGAGCAACTAAGGCCTTAGTTCAAATTATGAGTCTTAAAAGATTTCCCACTGATGTTTTCAGGTTCTCAGCCTTGACACACTACTTATTCCATAGTGGATCTTCCTCAATGATTTTCTGCATTGATGATTCTGTAATGTGCAGTTCATAGGTGGCAAGGCCTTCCCAGTGGTCTTGAAAAGGGTAGTGAGATCCATGTTGCCAACATCAAGGAGATCCTTATAATGAAAGGTACGAGATGAGAGCTCTGGACTTTTATTCACTGACTCTGGTGCGGCTTTGTCTTGGACAAGATTCAGAACAAATGTGGGGATGGGATGGGGAGAGCTGGCCCTTCCAGGTTGACTGCCACTGAGTAGCTGGAGCCTAGCTTCTAGAGAGTCTAATCCTGGCCCTGACAAAAGCTGCTATGTTTTCAGAGAGAAGGCAGCGTTGACTGCCTGACTCTCACTCATTAACCTTTGGGGATCACTTCCAGACGCTACTCCTTGTTGGCAGTTGGGTTGTGAGGTGGTCTCGGCTCTGAAGTGCACACAGTAGATGGTGTTGCTCCTGCTGCTCTTCCTATAGAAGAGGTTTCTGAATATGTTGCTTGTTCTGAAACGATCTCTGATTGCCCACAGCCATCTTGGGGAGGGAGTTAAGTGGTCTACCGCTGGGGAACCTTTACCTGCTTGCTTCTAATGCTCAAAGAGCTTCTCTAGTGAAGAGTAGAGTTGGAAGCTATTTCTACACTACAGCTCATGTCGGCATAACATATGTTGCTCAGAGGTGTGAATAAACCACCACCCCTGCCCCGAGCGACATAAGTGCTGGTGTGGACATCGCTACATCGCAGAAGTGATGTTATTATGGCCACGGGCAAGCTCTCTCCCATCGGCATAGAGAGTCTTCACCATACGCACTGCATCACTATATGTATAGACAAGTCCTGACCTTTCAAAAATGGTGAAACTTTGAGTTCTTAAACCATGTGTCCTCATGTTGTAAACTTTATTTAACTGTTGTGGTGACTGTCATGTGCATTTTCACATGCTCTATACGTTGAATTCTCCTGCGGCTCTCTGCTGCTCCATGCAATTGCAGAATGTCTCTTCTACTTTTAAAGGTTGAGTGTCACTCGTCCACAGGATCATTCGCTGTCCCAGATGTCTCTCTGATAACAAAGCACAGATGCACCAAAATACCATCAAACAATTTGCCTGCCTTCTTTGCTTTAGCTCGTTAGAAACAGAAGGCTGCATTCTGCCACCAGCCTTAGTGTTGTTCTAACCCAAGTTAGTTTGCTAAGAGGTGTCTGTGAGCATAACACGAATATGCAGCTCTGTGCATGGGGACTGGAGAATGCCAGGGAACCGGAGCCGCCATAATGCCTATGAGTTCATTATTATTAGTTCTGTATCCCCACAAGTCTACTCCCCATGAATATTTGATAAAGCCCGAGAAGGTCACTACAGCTTGTTTACTCTACATATGGCATTTCTGCATTTCCCTGCTCTGTGTGCATGTGTGATTTAAAAAAAAAATCTTTTAACCATGGCACTCAGCCAGCTCCTCGTCTGTCTTCTGCTCCCTCCCTCCCCTCCGCCTGCTTGTTAATTCTGAAAACAGAAAAACAGGAGGATTTTATTATTCATTACAGGTGAAGAGCTGCATGTATTATGAGAAATTCTGACTCTGAACCCATCTCATGTTTTGTTGGTGTGTGTTTGGATCATTATGGAAACAAGTTAGGCCGTAACAGTTTTTGGTGGTTGTTACTATCTTAGCTGGCTCTAACCGTGATACTGGTGTGTGGGCTTACACTTGGGTAGGAGAATTATAATTCTTTTAGACTAAAACAAATACTTTGCGGTTAGGTTTCACCTTTTATTCATGGATCCCAGTGCTTTACGCATAGCCCAAGGTCCAGTGTGCTCCAGCAGTGGGAACAACACATTCTGGCTTCCTAACTGCTTCACACTGGGAGACCTTCCTGGGGTTCCTGCCAACAGGTCCCCTCCAACTTCCCAGCAGAAGGTTTCGGCACTGACTGAATCTGGGAGCATGAGGCAAGCAAGCCGAGAGGAGGCGGCTGGAGTGTCATCCATACAATGTTGTTTCTGGTGGTGTGGGTGAGTGGGTCTGCTCTGAGGGGAACATTCACTGACATACAATGTAGAGCTCTTTGAGGAGCCCAGTTTCCCAAAGTTATGTAAAAAAAGCCCCAGTGCAGACTTACTCTGTCCTGCACAGCCTCATACTGGGCTGCTGAACAGGAGCGGCAGAGGGTTACACAGGCATGAATGAAATCTCACCACAGCTGTAGGAGGGAGGGAAGCATTATTTTTACCCTCAGTGCACAACGGAGGAAATTGAGTCGTGGAGAGAGGTAATCGCCCAAGACGATGCACAAAATGGAAGAGCTGAATGTATACAAGAGGGTGGCTTCCCAGTCCTCTGCCATTAGGAATGCTTCTTTTAGCCAGCTGAAGGGCACAATGCAAGCACGCTACTGCTGCTGTTTGCAGCTGAAATAGCCTTTAAAAACCAAACTTTTTGAAAGCCTCCCCAAACACAGTTCCTGTCTGTTGCAATTCAAGGTGGGCACACTGCACCATGGCATGTTGCCTGAGATAGCTTCAACAGTGAACTGATTGCCCCAGTGAGTATCTCTCCATAGTCCTGCAGACAAACTTCCCTGGGAAGTGACAGCAGAAGCTGGGAGCATGGGAATGCCTTATATAGGGATCCCAGAGGAAGTGGAAATCAGTAATGGGGAGTATTAGGGAGAGAGAGAATAACTGACTGGAAACAGTGAGGCTCAGAAAAGGGCCTGGGTAAATGAGAGAGGAGTGGGGAAAATGGACGCAGACAGAATGGCTGAGGGATATGGCCCTGCAAAGATGTCTCAGGCAAGGGGCTAATGATACTTATTGTCCTGCCTTCTCTTGTTCCGTTGGTGTCATTGTTAACCTGCAGCCTGGGGACTTATGAAGCCAGATTGCCCATAGACCATTCCTCACTCCTTCCTGTGAGGACATTGCAGTTGTAGGCCACCGCTCTGATTTCAGATGCTGAGGGCAGGTCCTCTGTGTTTTAGCTGTTCTTTAGCTGGCATAATGCGAAGCAGTTGGCTGTTCATTTGTCAGATGAACCTATTAAGTTCAAAGCATTATTGTTGGCAGATAAAGAAGGGAACGTAGTCTTCACAGGAGAACTGGTATCTTTGGTGGCAGGGGCTGTGCCTTTAAGGGCTGAGCTTCCCAGACAAAGAGTCTGGACAGAACGTGGTGACGCTCTTACTCTGCACAGCCAGTTGGAGCCAGACACCAAATAAAACAGAGCTCTTGTCTTGCAAGCACTTTAAGCACTGAACACTACCCGGTCCACCTAGACAATGTCTACATGAAATTTTTGTTTAGAACTGGTGTTCAGTTAAATATTGAAATGAATGTTTAAAAGTATAACTTCTCTCCCTCCCCCCCACTGAAATACTCCTACCAAAACAAAACCAAACAAAAAAACTTCATTTTGGCTCAAACATGTTTCATCCAACTCCAGATGATTCCCTCCCCACCTCTGCTTGGTTTTTCATTTTGGCCTGAAACAAACTCAGCTTAGTTGAAACCAGATTTTTTTTTCTAAAAAATCCATTATTCTCTCAGCTCGAAATAAACTTAGGACTGGGCCCTAATGTGCTGCATAACAGAACTAAAGCAAGGATGTTATTGGATCCTGTGCTCCTGTATATACTGACATAAATTGTCAGTATCATACGAACTGGCCCTTTATTGACTGACCGTGAGATACTCGGATGTGCTTAGAGTTGGTCTGACTCTGTTCTCTTTGAATTTGGTGAAGGTTTATCGTTGATTTCAGTGGGAGCAGGATTTGACCCACACTGAATGCTTTCAAAAATCCTCCCCTTGATACTGTTATATGAAAGATGTGCCTCCGGAGTCCGGTTTACAAGGGATGCTGAGATTGGGGAGTGCAGATCCAGCATTACGGGGACTTCTGGAGGTCGGGGTTTTACTTTGGTAACAGATTGCACAATTATTCATTTCAAATGGTCCAATGACTTCATTTCCTTTTCATCAAAAGTTCATGCTTTTAATATTGAATCAAATGAAAAAAAATCAATTAAATACCAGATCACTGTGACAAAGCTAAATTTCTCTTGCCAATATTTGAACATAGGGAAGAATTGTTTAAGGAAAGAATTATTCATTTCCAAAATGTCCTCATTTGCATGAGAGCTCATTTCTAGTGTTTAATTAAGCGATGTTGTGAATGATATCATATCCTTATGGCAGAATGAAAAAGCCTCCACACCCCGCCTCATTGTTTTGAATATTTCAGCTAATTAGAGAAACAACACTTTTATGTAGGAAGTATTATCTAACATTTTAGTACCTAATTCCCATTTTATTTCGGGGAGAGGAGAAGAAGAGAGGCTAATGGAGGAAGAAATGTTTAAATAAACAGCTTAGAATAAGTACAGATGCTCAAATGAGTCTTTTTATTCGTGAAGCAGAGGTTCATCCCACGATGGAGCCTAGATTTTCTCTCTCTTACTATCCCCCTTTGGATTGTTGGAGCATAGCGGAGCTATTATTGAACACGTTTTCTAGCATATGAATGGCAGACTACACATGGGCTGCAGAACAGTACAGAATAATCCAATGGCCATGCCACTGGCTGGAAAGTACAAGCTAGTAAATTTCAAAGAGAGCCAAGATCATCCTCTTTCAAGGAACAAGATAGGCACAAAAAATGGTGCTGAGGGCTAGGTGTGATGTTACCCAGTGGCACTACGTAACAGGGTGTTTGAAGGGCCAGGCAGCCTATTGATTAATGCACCTGGCCTCTGGCCCCTTGCCTCTCTGTCCGAGCAGTACAGGTGCCTTGTTCCTTATCCGAAGCTAGCAATGTTCTGACCTCCGGCTGCCTCTGAGCTTTGGGCCTTAGGGGGATGTGGTAAGGAGACCAGGGCTTTCCCTCTCCACTAGGTCTCAGTCCAGGGCTCTAAGGGAAGCAATATGGGCAGACCTTCCCTGCAGAGAGTCTAAATGCGCTGTTCTGGGCTACTTCTTGCCTATATGTCCCTTCAGCTTGGGCCATGGCCCCTGGCTCCAAACAGTCAATTGCTTAACAAAAAGTGTCCACAGGATCAGGACGCTGCGGGACTTGCTGGTGCTCAGAGAGAATGGTGATTGGAGAAGGAGTTGCCTATGGCAGGGTTGAGGTAAACCCCTGAAATGCCCTGCTAAAATGCTGGCTAAGCCCTGCTTTCTGGTAGGGAGGCTAGGGGCGGGGGCCCAGCAGTCAGCAGAGAGCCCAGCTGCTGGCCCTAACGAGGGCTGGCTCACTGCTATTAGTTGAGTTAAGTAGAGACAGCTGGGCTGAGGAGGAGGAGGGCTATAAAAGCCCAGAGGAAAGCTCAGTGAGGAGGCTAGCTAGGGAGGGGGCAGGAGGGTTACATCTCTCTCTCCACACCAGGGGAAAAGATCCTCACGGGCTAGGAGACTCTGGGAAGGGGCTGACTGGGGATAGCTTTGGGTGGGGGGGAAGGGGACAACACGGTTGCACTATAAACAAAGACACAAGGGTGAAGCACCGAAGAAGGCGTGGAGACTCTTTATTTTAACCAGCCAGCTCAGGCATGAGAGTGGGGAAACCTGTGCGGACCCTGTGACAAGGCCTTACCTGCTTGATGGTCCCTTCTCAGGCTATATGGCCTGAAAAAGGGATTCTCTATCTTGCAGCCTGTCCACCACCTTTTGCCTAGGATCCTGAGCCTCTTCTACCCATTCCTCCAGGGATAGCATGCTCAGCAGGCCTGGAGGCACGGGGTACCTGTGCCCAGTATTGCCTCCCACACCCTTCAGGCCTGGTGTGGTACCACTGCACAAGCTACAAAGGAGTTGTGGGAAAGTCTAATGCCAACCTAGTGACACTCACTGGTGCACTGCCCCTCCCGGTAGCCTCCAGGACAGGGACAAGCTTGGTGGAGGTGTGGGGAGTGTCAGTGCTGGAGAGGGTGGGAGCAGGTGCAGTCAAACTGGCTCTGTGCCCTGGCATTAGAGTTAGAGCAGCCCTCAGGAGTGCCATAGCCATCAGTATGGGCCTGGATGGTCCCCAACGCAGCCCAATCACAGTGAGAGCACAGGCTGCAACCCCTCACTTCCTGAGCTGGGCTGACGGGCGGGAGAAACATGCCCAAAAGCTGGAGAGCGCTATGCATGCTCTGTCGCCCTCCCTGCTCTGTGCCCTGGCCCAGTGGGAGCGGTTATGTCCAGCGGCAGGTGAGGAGTGCTGTCAGAACTGCCTTTGCGTCTCTTCATTTATTGCACTTGCTAGGATCTCCTTCACTCGTGGGGGATACCGGGCAGGATACAGCCATGGTTAGGGACCTTTCCCTCGCCAGTAGCAAGCCTACTGATGCCAACAGCCCAGAGTGGGCAGTAGATGGTGCGGCAACACTGTGCAGGCCACGGGGTGCAGTAGATGTTGCCCGTTGCAACATGGAGCCAGGGACTCCATTGTAGGTGACACTTCTGAACAGGGTGATGTAATCAGAGTCCGTGCTGCTAGCACATTGAATCGCCAGCTAGTGGGGCTGCTGCCGGGGCTGGAGGGCTGCAGGAATGCTCAGCAGTGCACAGCAGCTATGGGTGCTATTTCCCAGCAGTGCTCTGATTTCCAGCACCACGAGCTGTGCAGACATGGGTGCTCCCTGCCAAAATGCCATTTCGAGTCACTTAGACCAAGGCCCCGTTGTGTTCCTCTAGCAGCTGGAGACCAAGACCAGCTTTCAGTGAGAGAGGATCGGTCTAATTGTCTGTACACAGGACTAGAATCTTGTCCTGGCTCTAACACAGAGGCCACTCCATGCCAGGGATCCCAGGATCTGGGGAATGCAAAGGCGGTTTGTTTGGCCTGCATCCATAGCACACTAGTCTTGCCAACACTTAAAGCCCCGCCCTTTCATGAGGATGTATGCCCATGTTTGAGGGTTTGTGTACATGGCAAAGCTTAACCAGTTACCCTGTATAATTTAATCAGGGTATAGTTACATCTCTCTCATGAGACCTCTATAACTCCCATGAGGACATGTTTATTCCAGTACAGAGTGGTTTTTTTCAGTTTATCTTCAATCATCTCACACACAACATAAGTTAAACCAGAAAAATATACTCTTATACCAGAGTAAGTGTGTCCACATGGCGAGTTAGGCAGGTATAATTAAAGCAGTTTAAATTAATAATTTAGCTACTACTGGTATAATGTTTCCATAGACAAGCCCTTGGTCTGGCTGCAGCATACCTTTCCAGTGAACTCAAAGTATCAGTTAAAATCTGCCACTCCCTTCTCCCTCTGCCATGGTGTGACAGTGTCCCCTCCTCCCCCCCAAAAAAGCACTTTACAAAGCCAAATGAACGGAAGCAAGTATAGCATGTGGCAAGCTAGAGAACAGAGGAGGGAGAGTCTGGGGCAGAGGGCTGTGAGTATGACTTCCCCTACCTTTGAACTGAGCCACCGAGTCATTCCTTATTCTGTCCTTGAAAAATAGCAATGCCATTCTTATGAAGGTTGTTTAGAAAACATGAGGTCGTCAAATGGAAGAGTCAGGGTGGGTGGGTGGGTGGGAGAGGCCAAGCAATTTTCCACTGTTTTTCTCAGGTGGTTTGACTGCTTTATTTAGACTTAAAAATGGACTCTGATGCAAACAGCTGAGCCTATTTAGCTAGGGTGACCAGATGTCCCAATTTTATAGGGACAGTTCTGATTTTGGGTTTTTTTTCTTATATAGGCACCTATTACTCACCACCCCTGTCCAGATTTTTTACCCTTGCTATCTGGCCACCCTATATTTAGCTGACTTCTTTTAAGAGCAGGTTATCCCACAAACATCCGCCACAGGGTGCTTTGCACATTGCTCTGACCCAACTGGCTCTGGCCACTGTTGGAAGTGAGTCCGACCTGGCCTGGCAATCTCTGTGTTCCCCTCTGTGTTCAGAGGTGACACGGTATGGAGTGCAACTCATTACAGCCAACCGAATGGATCCTCAGTCACTCTTTGTATTGAGGTTCCATTTATACAGAATTAATACACATTGAACAGATATTTTAATGACAGTTAATGTTAATCAATAGGTCAGTAGGTTGCTTGCAACTCTGGCTTATCACCATCTGTAACACATGCTGCCACTATGTTTCCAGCCATCAGTAACACCTAGATATTATAGTGCTCAAGTCGGTAAGATGCCTATCAGTCATATTAACCCATTATAAACCATTCATAAATGAAACTTTAATACAAAGTGTGACCAGATTCTATGTGCAGGCAGGACAGACTAATTAGTTTAAAAGCCTCATTTGTGTGGCCTTTAATAACTCAGGATCCTTATGCTAAAGGAGCTCTAATGAGGGATGCTGTGAGAACACCTTGAAAGCAGCAGATCCAGAACTCAACTGATAAGTGGGAAGGCTCAGAGCCGGCACGCAAGGACACGGGTGAGAGGCACAATCTGGAGCCATGATTGGGTGTCGACAATGGGGACATTTTATTAAATGTAATCGGAGGAAATTGCAATCCAAATGAAGACGATTTCCTCCCTGGGAGCCAGCGAGGCTGATTATTGGAGGAGCAGGAGCGCTTGGTGATAGATGTGGCAGAGCTGTTCTCTGCCGCTCAGTGTAATCACCCAAGCCAGCCTCCTGAATGCAACTCTGAAATTTCATTTGACCTGATTACAGCAGCAAATGGTTCCAGCCCAGATTGGCTACCCAGGGAGAGGGCACTGTGGGTCCTCCTCACATGCTCCCCACATACACTTACCCAATCCTCTATTTTTCTTTAATCAGCAAAACATTTTCCTGTAAATGCCCCATGGTCAGACTGAGATTTATCTTTGTGAACAATCTGTGAGAGCTCCTGGGAAGTGGCTAGTTCCCCTCCTCACTTCCCCACCTCATTAGCCTGGCAGGAAGACAGGCTGGTGAGGATGTTTCCTCTGAAGATTCTTGTCCCTGGACTGGAGGGGTGAGGGACAGGACCAGAAGACTCCTACCATCAAATGGTAGAAGAGGGGTGGGTGGCCTTCCATTGTAAAATCCTGCTGCCTGGCTGGGGGCTCCCATTTGTTCCACTCTGAGTTGCAGGAGGGAGAGGAATATGTGTCTGTCCCAAATATTCAGAGGCAGAGACAAATGCTTGGCTTTCTCTCTCCTTTCTTCCTTTGTCAGGCACTCATCCCCAGGTTGTCCTGAAGAGCCATGATTCCTCCAGGAGCTGGGGAAGGGCACAATGACCAGTTCCTCAAAGGTCGGGTGGTATGAAGAGAGAGTCTGGAACAGGAGGCTAAGTGAGCTAGGCTCTGTATTTTGGGCTGGCAGAGATCAAGGAAAGGGATAGGGAGCTGCTAGAGGGTAATGGTGAGGTACAAGGGTTGACAGAGATGGGGGCAAGGCCTGAAAAAGTTCAGCTATTTTAGATCAACTGCACCAAAGAATCAAGATTTTGCCCTGTTGAGGTGACTGAAAGCTTTGAACTGGGGCTGGGCCAAAATCACAATCCTCAGATGATGCAGAAAGCCAGCCTCTGAGGGGAACTTTGTGGCCCCAACCCCTCTCTGCTCTAAATCTTGCAGGATTCCAGGCAGCTGTTCCAATACAGGGCGGAAAATACGTCACTAAAGTCCCACAAAGTCTGTGTCAGTGAAGTTCCACTTAAAGCCACTGTGATGCACAAACCTTGCACTGGCTTTTTGAATGGGTGAAATTCAGCCCTGTGCAGAGTGTAAAGACAGAATTGGGTGAAGACCTTTTCTTTTTGAATTTCTGTCTAGTGGGAAAGAACTATGGGGATTTGTAACCTGCATTGCTCCCATGACTGGTGCTAGAGTGATGCGAAGAAGTGTTGATGCGCAGGTTGATTTCTGCGCTTTGCCCCCCTTTGAATCTACCATCATCTTCTCTTCTAAAATGTGTACTAAGGGCACCCAGTGCGTCAGATGGGCATTCTCAGGTGTGGAAACTGCATCAGACCGGACCCAGAAAAAGTAATAATGAATGAAATATGCAGACACTAAAGTTCTGCAGCCAAACTCTCAGAAACTTTCCCCTTCAATATAGGATTAGGATTTTATTTTTAATTGATTTTTTTTAAAAAAAATGCTAAACAGCGGCTGCCCGGTAATGAGAGGAAACAGAAGTGGAAAACTAAGAGAATGTTACTTAAACAAATGAACAGATGCAGAGAGTGGAAATGCAGCAAAGCAAACAAATGAGTACTTGGAGTAAACAACCTAAATGCAAATGGAAAGAAACAGGAAGGTTCTTAACATTCTAGTTAGGCTAAAGCAAATCCCCACACATTCACATATTTTTACACTCGTGCTCACAGTGATGAACCTCTTGTGAGGTTCTGAAATCTAGATATCTGAATTCCCCCAAGCTTTATAGTCCTTGTTATATAAGTTCATTTTGCCTCATACTGCCCTTGCGAGACAGATATTATCCCCATTTCACATATGAGGAAACCGAGGCACAGAAAAGCAAAATGACGTACTCAAGGTCCCGCAGTGAGTCAACAGCAGAAATAGGAACTCTCAAGTCCCAAACCACACAACCTTTCCTTAACATGATTAAAGACAAAAACACTCCATCACCTCTTGGCAAATGCTTTTCACAGAGCAATCGCTTCATATCGGAAGTATCAGTCCTCATCCTCAAAGGAAACCTGCACGACACCTTGAAAAGAGGAGCCTGGGAATTTAAATTCATAATTCTTCCAGACACTAAAAATCATGATTCCAGCAGACTGCACTGGTTTTATGGCTCATTATATCAATTTGTAACCTACAGACCCTTTGTCCTATCACTGAGGAAATGTTAATTGCTCACTTCATTTTAAATGATTTCTTGCAACCTTTGTTAACATCTTATGCATAACAAGTTGTCTCACCTCGTATTTAGCTGTGACACTCTATTTACCTTGCCCAGACCTGAAGAAGATCTCTGTGAAGCTTGTCTTTTCCTCCAACAGAATATCTGTCCTCAGCCACCTTGTCTTTTTTGCAACCTTTCCTTAAGTGCAAGAACCGAGACACTGTGAGGAAAATCTGCTACTGCAGCAGTTCCTGGTGGAAGTGTGCATACCTGCACA
Source organism: Gopherus flavomarginatus (assembly GCF_025201925.1). NCBI lineage: Eukaryota > Metazoa > Chordata > Testudines > Testudinidae > Gopherus > Gopherus flavomarginatus. Next base: position 147,116,366 of record NC_066619.1, read on the forward strand.
GCTGCCGACATTCCACCCCGTTCTGCAGATGTGAAAGGCTGGTTTAATTTGGATATGCTGCCTTTGGTTATGCACTTAAGCCTAGCCAAACTTTTTAAAAATTCATCCATCGCTAAATAACCACCCAGAATTTAAAGATCCAGTCTTGGATCGCTCCCCTCTATGCCATGCAGGATATCCTAGCTCCTCCTAGTTTTTTTCGCTAAATATCACCCCAGGATAGCTCTTTGGTTCCTTATATTCAACTAGCACCTAGAGACCTCAACCAAGAGAAGATTCCTCTTGTGCTAGGTGTAGTACAGACACGTTTGATGGTTCTCAGGACATCCATGACTGAGAGTCACCGTGTTAGCCCTTGCCTCCAGGGTGCGAAAGTCTTGCTTGTACCTGGCTGGATGTCGGCTTCCTAGCACCAGCCTCTGCTTTAGGTTATGCAGCCCCACTCCACCTTTTAGGTTAACAGTAAGTATGACTCCAGTCCTTCAGAAGCATTCCCTGGTGCGATGCAGCCCTTGATGCTGGTTTCTCAGAGAAATCCCAGATCCTCTACACCCAAAGGGGCAGTGTACCCCATTTTACCCGAAACCACCACTCTTGTAAACCACACAGCACTGAAATAAGACAGAAGTAAGTTTATTTAAGAAAGAATTAAGATTAAACTAGAAGCGAGAGAAAGCAACGGAAATAACTGGCTACAACACAACACAAAGTCATAAAATGTGAACCTGGGTCTACACTTAGTAATAGTCACCTTTCCTGTCCCAAAGTAGAGTCCCCCTAAAGTTCAGTCTGTTGCAGAGCTGTCTGGTTCACAAGAACCAGGGATCCAAATATTCACAAGAGCCCCTAAGATGTCCCCACAGTGAATGGAGAGAGTGCTTCTCTGTCCTCTATGTTACGCTGAAACAGCCTTTCGATTCTATTCATAGATAGGGCAAACCGCTGTCTTGTTGTAAAGTTTCTTTTTTACCTTTAAGAGGTTATGCCTGTTTCTCGTTGCCTCTGATGGATTCCCATTGAAAGTCTTAATGTTGGTCAAGACTGAACAGTGGAGCATGGCATTGCATCACTGGCCAAGCAGGGCAGGGTGACACCTTCCCCTTGCTCGAATGGGCCATTACTGAAATGTCCTGGTGACTAAGAGTTACTTTTTACACCACGCCCCTAAAGCATACTTTCAGTATAGACATATTATTCCTTAAACATTACCTGTACATGCATCTCACAATGATTATGACTCTTGACAAGTTACAAGCTGTCTTTAGAAACCTTACATGTTACTCTAAATATCCTGAAAGACACATTTGGTGTAGTGAGTTTGTCAGGTCTGAGAAGAGAGTTGTTTGCAATGAAGAGGGGACCCTTTGTCAAGGGTCACCACCAGTAAGAGCTCACTGTCTAGGGAGATAGGGTAGACGGTGCGTGGGTGGAAGCAGAGACACAAAGGAGGGCAGTGGCTTGCCCAGGTTACACAGTAACTCAATGGCAGAGCCAGGCCTGGAAGCAAGGGGTGAAACCCTGGCTCTGTTGAAGTCAGAAGGAGTTTTGCTATTTAACCCTCTCTTGTGTTTGTCAGCTGCTGGTACTCTGGGCTGAGCCTCTAGCGGAGTCCTACCTCATGCATGACCCCAATAATACCCACCTGAGCCTACTGGCCCCATTTCCCAGCATGCTTGGAGTCATGAGTGGGCACATAATGGACTAGAAACCCTTGCTGTGGCTAATGGGGAGTTTCTGCATGGGGTGATGTGGACAAGCAGTTACCTGGGCCAATGATAAACCAGGGCAGCTTGGCCCCTCAGTGAAAGGGGACAGCCTGACACAGAGACAGGGTATGTCTACACTAAAAACACTACGGTGGCACAGCTGCAGCTGCGCCGCTGTCGCATAGACACTTAATCCTCCTCTGCAAGAGATGGTAGCTAGGTCAAGGGAAGAATTCTCCCATCAACCCAGCAGCATCTACACTGGGTCAGTGTAATTACATTGCACAGGGCATGACATTTTTCACTGCCTTGAGTGAGAGACTAGTGTTAGTTTTGGTTTTGAGATGGGGAGCTTAGAGAGAAGCCAAACAGCTTAGAGAGTCCTGGATTAACTCCCTGTCCCCACAAAGGGAGTCTGAGAACTGCAGTGGGATCCAGTGCCTGGGTCAGACAGTTCTGACCCTGTGGAGCGGCAGGGATCCCACCCTATGCCAGCCACTGAGAGCCCTCTGAGACCTCCACAGGACTCTTGGCCAAGACCCGAAAGGGGACCCTTTTTTGTTTAAGCCGGTTAACATTCGCAGTGCTACGGCACTTGTCTCTGGACTCATTCTCAGTGTCCCATCTGTCTGGGAAGGGCTGGGGGCTGGGAACAATTGTGAGTTTGGCAAGTGGGGAATTAGTTGAATTGTTGATGCTTAGTGCTTACTACTTAAACCTAAACCTTTCCTTCCTCAGATCCTGTTTCCCTGCCCCCCAGGAAAGCCCTCACTGTTGTTTTGGGATGTGTCTCTTTTTTGCTGGGGTTTGTGTTGAAGTCTTTACTGTTTTGTGTGTGTTGGCCTTTATACGATGTCAGCAGTGGTAGCCTTAATCACTTTCCCTATGGACAGCATCTCATGTGTCCAGGGCACAGTGAGGAATCACCTTGAGTGGAGGTACCTGGTGTCACAAACAAGAGCCTAGAAGTGACTGAAAGGAGAAAGTGGTTGGATCAACACTCAATATCATGCCACAATGCTGCCTTCTCCACAGTCACTGACAGGGAAAGTTGGTGCCAGCTCACTGTTCTCTTTGTCTTCAGAAAGCTGACATTGTCCATTTCCCAACTGAGCAGACTACACTCTAGCATTGCTGTGTCACATCCTCCCTGGGCTGGTAACTGTGGTATCTGTAAATATAGTGTAAGGAAGGGAGAGAGAGCTCAGTGGTTTGAGCATTGACCTGCTAAACCCAGGGTTGTGAGTTTAGTCCTTGATGGGTCATTTAGGGATCTGGGGTAAAAATCTGTCTGGGGATGAGTCCTGCTTTGAGCAGGGGGTTGGACTAGATACCTCCTGAGGTCCCTTCCAACCCTGATGTTCTACAAAGTGGAAAACTGTAATCTACAACAATGCATACATCTGCCTGTTCACTAAACTGATGGCTGTATGACTTCGTCTGATAGAGGCACAAGAAAATTCCTGAGTAAAGAGCAAATGTAAGTCATTGATGAATTCTACAGCTTGACATTTTGGTGATAAGAGAAGACTAGTAGTATTTGACTTTTGTAAGGCATTTAGACAATTTCATGTGCTGTTATCTCTGTTTTTTAACTCAGTGTCTCATCTTGCATACTTTTAAGATTTAACAACTTTATTTTTAAAGTTTCCCTTTCCCTACCTTGCTGTCACTTACACCTTTAAATTAAACAAACAGCACCAATTAAAATATCACACATATTCCATACAAAATATGCCTACGGCAATCCAAATTGCTTCATTAAAATTGGGGCAGCTGACCCATGGCTTACAGGAGATTGGAACAGAAAGTGTCATTTAAAAGTGGGGAGAGATTCATTTAGATTGTAAACTCTTTAGGGCACTATTTTTTTTGGTTCTATGTGTCTACAATGCACATTGGGGGGCTCAGATCCTTGATTGGTGGCCTCTTTGTGATGCTCCAATTAAAAATCAGTAACTGAGGTGGGTGTTTAGAGAATAAATCCCCCTGGAGAGTTAAGGCATGATGGTAAAACTCCAGAAATGGTGAGTGGTGTGTTAATTTCAAGTTCACTGTAGAAGCCAAGTTCTGCTCTTGGATGTGGGCATGTGAACACAAAGAAAGAGTGTTACTAATGATCAGTTACTGGAGTCCAGGATCGCTGGGTCCTAGTCTTGGCTTAGGCACTAATTCACTTTGTGACCTTGGGCAAGTCAAATCTTTGTCTCTGACTTCTCATGATGTTCATATAGCAACGTTTACCCGCCACAAAGGGATGTTGTGACCCTTATTTATTTATTAATTATAATTATCATCAATAATTTGTGTTCTGGTCCTGCCTATGAGCACCAGTCATGGACAGGACCCTACGTGCAGCACCTACCACAAATCACAGCACAAAATGGCAGACTCTGTCCCAAAGAGCCTGTGAAGCTCTGAAGGAATGAAAGGCCTCATATATAAATGCAAAGTCAGCTCTGTGGCAGCTGAAGGCACGTAAAATAACTGAATTTTGCTGAGCATTTGGCTACCAGTGGGCAGCCACAGCTACATCTCTCGCTTTCTAGTGGGTTTTTATATCGTGCCTGTCACCGTGCTATCTGGGTGCCTTTACTCAGACATCTAACTGGGAGGCCCCTAATTTCAAGTGAAGCTCAGTCCCTGTTTTGTTTTGAAGTCACAGGCACTGAAAGTGGGGGACAAGGGGAGAACCTCTATCCAAACAGGCTGCTCTTACTTCTGCCAACAAATGGAGGCAGGTATAAACTGTAGGGCTGCATTCCTTGTTTAATGCCAACTTATCAGTGGAAATCTAAAACTATATAATTACTTTCTAAAACTGCAGGTGCATTTAATCTGATGCACATGCCTCCAGGGGCTCCAGGAGTGTTAAGCCAAGGTCAGGGGGAGCTTTTCAATAGAGTGGCTGAGATTCTATCTCGACTCCAGTTTGTTAGCAGCAATTTGTGCAGCGGATGGCCTGCTGCTGTTGCTTTTATTCCGTCCGGTAGTCTCCCTCTGGACCGCGGCTTTCTTGTTTAGCAAGAAGCATTATTGTTTCTGCAAAATGAAGAGAGCAGAATGAATTGGGCAGCTTGCACACAAGACTGGCCAAAAAGTTGTTGTTGAAAAACATATTACAGTCGCTGACATCAGTGTTGTGTTCATTTTCTAAACCTCGCACACAACAGCAAGAGCTTAAACCTCTGGGTTCATTGGGCAGGTGGCCGAGGCGTTGTTTGAGTGAGGCTCAAGAAAGCACCCCTGTTTGGCCAAGCACTTTATGTGCTGAAAGTTAATTACATGCTGAAGCCTCACTGAAGTCAATGGGACTTTAGCACATACACTTATGTGTTTTGCTGCATAGGGATGGATTGATTTGAAACAAATGTTTAAGTGATTTCCTGCATTCAAATCTGACTGTGTATTGCAAGACAGGCCGCAGAGGATGTCTACACTGCAAAGAAAAACCTGCGGCACCAAGTCTCAGAATCCAAGTCAATTAACTTAAGCTTGTAGGGCTCGGGCTCTGCAACTAAAACTAGCAATGCAAGTGTTTGGACTATAGCTGGAATCCAGGCCCTGAAACCCAGCAAGGGGTAAGGCCTCAGAGTCCGGCTCCAGCCTGAACCTGAGTGTCTACGCTCCAATTTTCAGCCCCGCAGCCCAAGCCAATTCACCCAGGCTCTGGGACTCAGTGTTGCAGGTTTTTCTTTGTGGTGTAGATATACCCAGAGAATCTTCCAGCTCTGGTGGCTTACAAGAATGGGCTGGTAACAGGAATTTTGCAGCCCTGGATGAACTCTGTGATATGCTTGTGAGTGGCTTCTTATGGATTTCACTGTAGCGCATTTTGGGGTGACCTGCCCTGCTGGGGGTGGATGAAGACTCTTGTCCCAACAGCGTGGGAGAGAGTTTTGCCAGGTGGGTGGGAACTGATGTGCTTGGGACTGAGGTGCTGAACTCAAATACATGTTTTAAGTGTCTAGAGAGACAGCCAACAGCCTGGGCTGGTTTGGGGAGAGTCTGGGCAGCTGGTGGAGGTGCAGGGTGGACCATTAGCTAATTGTTGGATGCATCAGGGAAGGTCAATTCTCATGTTCATCTTTCAAGTTAGGGGTGGGTGAAGATGACGTACACCTACATTTCACTAGTGGAGGATTTTGTAACAGACAAAGGTATTGATGTTGATTTTCAAAAAGTCTGGAACACTAGGGAACTTCCTGAGACTGAAAGAAAGCCAAAGTGCTAATATTTTAAAAAGGGTAAATGGGATGACCCAGGTAATTATAGGCAAGTCAGCTGACATTGATCCTGGGGCAAGATAATGGAGTGGCACATAGGGGGCTTGATTAATGAGGAATTAAAGTTGGGCAATGTAATTAATGCCAATCAACATGGTTTTACAGAGAATAGATCCCGTCAAACTAGCTTGATACCTATTTGGGGGAGATCACAAGGCTTCTGTAAGGAATTTGACTTGGTACCGCATGACATTTTAAGTAAATAACCAGGAAGATGAAAAATTAACATGGCCCACATTAAACGTATTAAAAGCTGGCTGACTGATAAGTCTTCAAATGTAATTGATTCCCTGTTTATCATCACATGGGTGTGTTTCTAATTGGGTCCTGCAGGATTTGGTTCTTGGCCGGACGCTATTTAATGTTTAATGATCTAGAAGAAAACATAAAATCATCCCTGATAAAGTTTGCAAAAATTGGAGGAGTGGTAAATAATGAAGAGGAAAAGTGGCTGATCCAGAGTGATCTGGATCCGTAGGTAAGCTGGGCGCAAGCAAACAATACGTGTTTTAATATGGCTAAATGTATGCATCTAGGAACAAAGAATGTAAACTGTACTTACAGGGAGGGAGTGTCTATCTTGGGAAGCAGGGCCTCTGAAAAAGGTTTTGAGGTCATGGTGGACAATCAGCTGGACGTGAGCTCTTACTGCGACACTGTTGCCAGAAGGGCTAAAGCAGTCTTTGGGTGTATAAACGGCAATCTAGAGTAGGAGCGGAGAGGTTATTTTACCTCTATATTTGACACTGGTGTGACAGCAGCTGCAATGCTGTGTCCAGTTCTGGTGTCCACAATTCAAGAAAGATGCTGATAAATTGCAGAGGGTTCAGAGAAGAGCCACAAGAATGATAGAAAGATTAGAAAACCTACTTCATAATGATACGCTCAATAGATTTAGCTCCTTAAACCTAACACAGACAAGGTTAAATGGTGACTTAATTACAGTCTTTAACAAATAGGGAACAAATATTGAATAACGGGTTCTTAAATCTAGCAGAGAAAGGTCTAACGTTCTCCAATGGCTGGACGTTGAAGCTCGACAAATTCAGCCTGGAAATAAGGTGTACATGTTTAACAACAGCCAGCTGAAAGAAAAGCAGAAGCCACAAAGCAAACTCAGACATGGATTTCTGACACTCCTATAGTTTACACTTTTGGCCATCAGATGTCTTCAGCAGAGATTCCGACAATCCAACACTTCTCTTGCATCCTCCCACACTGCCATCTCTGCTGTATACATACTTCTCCCAGATAAAACTCTGCACTAAACGTATTGCATTCAGTAATTAGAATAGCAGTTACTACTTAAGTTTAAATTCCAATGTACCAATCAAATTTTATTTCCTAATTGGGCTACATTATCACTAATTAGAATAGCAGTTTTTACTTAATGGATTATATTTAAATTAAGATGCTTCCATCCAATGTTTTTCCTACTTACATTTTAACTAATTGGCACAGCAATTATTAAGTTAGGTTTAAATTGAAATATGTCAGTCTGTTAGGGACTCATATGACAGCTCGCCTAAAATCTGTGTAAGACTAAGCAGAATGATTAAGACACAGTCCAGGTAATTAGTTTTGGAATCAAAATAATTTCCTAAGTGTTTGAATAAAAAATTGAGCATATCACACTCCCTTGGCATGCTACTGAGGAGGAGCTTATTATGGGCTCAATATGAATGTAATATGGATACTATTACTAATCCATGCAGAGAGACTGTGGCCAGTTTTTCAAGCAAGAACATTTAGGCCCCAAATCAGGAAAAACATTTAAGACGCATTGAATTAAGGAATAGGATTTAAGCATTTTCAATTCATGCATGTACCTTTGGAAAGCTCCCCCACTGACATCAATGGGATGTAAGCATGGGCTTAAGTGCTTGCCTGAATCAGAATGCTTCCTGAATTAAGTTTTCATAGAAAGCCTGTTCCTTGCCCAGCTACACTTTCATAGAATCATAGAATGTCAGGGTTGGAAGGGACCTCAGGAGGTCATCTAGTCCAACCCCCTGCTCAAAGCAGGACCAACCCCAACTAAATCATCCCAGCCAGGGCTTTGTCAAGCCTGACCTTAAAAACCTTTAAGGATGGAGATTCCACTACCTCCCTAGGTAACCCATTCCAGTGCTTCACCACCCTCCGATTGAAATTTATATTAACATTTGTATTTCTTCTTCATTTATTTACTAAAGCCTTAAACCTTTCACCTCTCATTTACATTTCTACTCAAGTCGGCCGTGACCTCATCGCAGCAGATGCTGTTGCCATGGCCTTTGCTGTGATGCTACACATAGAAAGCGCTGATGTCACTTCGCCGCCAAATGGCTTTGCAAAGCAAGAACCTTGTTTAAACAACAGTTTTAGCTAAGAGAGCTACTCTGGGCTTTACAGCCCTGCAGAGGGGGCAGGTGGAGCGGCCCCACCCGGGGCACAGCTTGTGGAGCTGCAGTGCCACTCACACTACAGTGAGAGCAGTGATGCTGCAGCTGCACTTAAAGGGTTTCTTGTGCCCTCTCTTCTGCTGCTGCCCAGATGGGCCCAAGAGGATCAGGGGACCCTACACCGGACCCTTGCTAGAACGTGCGTCTATAGAGCTCGAATTCACATATAACGGAGTCGAGGCCATGGATCCCAAATTTAATTACTTTAATTGCAATTCATTTTAACGCGGTCCCGTGGATGGATCCCAAATCCCATGTTCAAGTGAGGGTCCAGTGTATTACAATCATCTGACCAATAATGTAACCCAAAGGCTACCGCCAATCAGAGTAGAGAAATTAGCATGACTACTTTGGGCCGAGCTCTGCCACTCTTCCTGGGAATTGTTGAGAATTAACTTTGACCCCTAAACACTTTCAGCCAATCAGAGAGCGGGAAATCACATCGGTGAGAACTAAGCATTGCTCTGGGTTAGCCACAGTACTGCATCCCTGCACAAGGATTGGCTGAGGTTCTGTTTCCATAGAACCATTACTGTGTGCTCATACTAGAGATCTCACACATGTTCACGCAGGAACATGTGTATAGATTAGCGACACGGACACTTCCATGTAATCAGTTTTGCATATACACCGGGGTGAGCTAATATCTTCCCTGTAATCCAGATCAGGCTCGGTCACATTCTCAGGAGCTGTAGGAGGTTCCTATGGAAACCATGGCTGTTTACTGTAAGCCAATGTCTCTGTATTAATCAGGCTGGAACGAGAGCCATGAGTCAGAATTCCAACACCACTAAGAGGGGAGCAAACACCTAACACCAGGGAAAAGGAAGCCCAGGAATAATTACTGTTGATTCTCAAATTATAATATAACCAAGCAGCTGAGGTGAGATAGAATTATCAACTATAGGACTGTGCCACATTAGCTGCCATCCCCGGCATCAGGTGTTGTTAAAAAGAAACCAGCAACAAATACACTGCACAAATTGGTCCAAAAACTAAAGTGGAAAAAACAAAACCATTTCACAGAATACGAACCTGCTGATGAACCTGTAAAAGGGGAGGTAGAAGGTAAACTTAAAAAAAAAAAGCCCCTTAAAGCAGAGAGAGATTTTTAGAAGAACTCAGAACCCAACAGTTTCTATTTAAGCACCTTCATGAGTGGGCAGGATGTCAAAGGAGCTCAGCACCCAGTGGCTCCCATTTGTCATGAGCTGTTGGGTGCTGGGTCCTTTTGAAAACCTGGCCACTTCACTTGGACACAGTCCTTTATGTATGGTCCAATGCACCTGCTGTCCAGCTGGGTTTATGGGAAGGCAGCTGGGACTTATAAAGCAGGAGGCCATCCACTAACCTCTCTCAGTCCAGGGTGGTCAGGGTGCTGCTAAAAGATGCTGTGGCAGATGCTGCAGAGAGCAGGAGACCCTCATGAACCAGAGGGGGTTTTGTCAGCTGACCTCCCTGAGCCTGAGAGCGTGCAAGTGAAATGAAGAAGGTTGAGATCCATCTAGGAAGAGAAGGGAGTGGATGCGGGGAGAAGACTGGGACAGAAGCAGAGCTCCAGGCCTGGCTGAGGACACCAGAGCTATGTATGAGCTTTTGTTTTGTGGTGACGGACTTTGAGGATTTTTTTGAACTGTTTGGTATCAAACCAGACCCAAGCTGGGGTGGTGTGAGCCATGAGGAAGCTGGGCTGGAGTTTATACAGGAGCCCTGAGGGAAGGGGAAACTGAAACAGGTCATGCAGAGCCATCCCAGGTCATGAGGAGGGACTCAGGAGGATATGCACCCCACTACAGGTGCTTGCATGGGAGCTGAGATCTCTTGAAAATCTAGCTCCAATTGTGCATGCTTCTCAAAGCCCTCTCTGCAGTGTTTAATAATACATGTCAAAGCAAAGAGATTTTGAAAGTGAGTTTTTCCCTCTCATACTGACCAAGATCTTAATGTTAAGATTCCACAGCAGTTGGTGTAATCAAATGCTCCGAAGGGGAGAGGAAAGAAAGGGAAAAGTCAACAGCAAAGCACATTAACCGAGTGAGAAGGATCAGCTTGAGAGGTAGGAGGTGATAAGCCACTCCAGAAATGAACGATGTGAAAGATTGAGCATGTCCTTCATTGTAATGCTGCTATAGACGAGAAGGCAGATTGCTGTGTGATTATTCTTAATGTTGAACTATGAGAAGATTTTATCTATTTTCATTCCAATTTACTCTGACTTTGCAAAATAGCTTTTCCCTGAAGTGCATGTTCCCTTTCGCAGCATGATAAGAATTTTAGAGTATAAATAAGTATAAAGAAAGGTTAAAAGTCCAAATTGTGATATTTTCCGCCTCTTGTATAACTTCTTGGATCCTTCAAGATTTGGTTTATTTTTATTTGCTTTTTATAGCTGTTGGCTAAAAGTTTGGGCCCACTCTATATTTCATGCACAGGCAAAATTCCCAGGATTGGATCCATAAATTTTCCAAATGCACAACCTAAAAAAAAAAAGTGTTTTTTAATGCTTAGATAGCTGTACATAATATCAGAAGCACCTCGTCACATATCTACGCTCCATCTTCAGGCTTAGTAAGCAATAACAAGATTGGACATCTTGGGGTGGACTCACAGCTAATATAAATCCGTGGAGTTACATTGATTTGAAGCAGCTGAGTCTCTGGACTGCACATCCTGTCCTGGAGGTGACTGCATTTTATTTGTGGATCCCTAAACAAAGTCTGGTCTGTAATTCAGTCAAATTCCCTGATGCTGGCAAGAAGTACTTATGATGAAATACTGTAACGATACTACAGCTAGTTGGAACATTTACAATTGACTGACATTTCCCTGAAAGAGGATCTTTGGCCACAACTGAAATGTTTCATGGAGAAGTGTTGGGTCTGAAGACGTTTTCATCGGGAAGGCTTTTTAAGAGGCAAAAGTCATACTCTGTAGCCTGGTGATTAGGATGCTGGTCTGGGAGATGAGGGATTCTGGTTCCAGTCCCTACTCTCCCTGATTCAAAATGAGTGGAATTCAAAAAAAAATGTCTCTGAATCAGGCAATTTAGGGACTTGAGCCAGAGTTCTCTATACCCCACGCAGTGCCTGGATGAGCAGGTATTACATACAAAGCTCTGGTTTCAATCCAACACCAGACATTTTTATGTGATTCATTTTCATAAAAATGCTTGGAAGGTTTTGGTTTCATGCCAGTGTAGAACAAAACCAAATTTTGAAATCTTGAAAGTTGCAGTGAAACTGAATTGTGATCTTCTGGCCATCTCCAAATCGTATACTGTACATAAAAGGACTGGAAAGCTATTCCCGTTTAAAGAGATGGGGGAGTGTAGCTAGGTATGGTTGTGCATTGGTATTAAAGCCATAGGCTTACTCATGGAGTAAACCTCTACTCAGCATGAGTATGGGTGGGAGCATCTATCCTTTAAAGTATTTTTTCTGTTCCTTGAAAACTTGAAATGAAAACTAATAAGCAAAATGTTACTGGCAGCGTATGTTACAAGCAGTTTTAACAAAGCTCTGAAATTTGTTAGCTTAAACACTGTGATCTTGGGCAGAGTTTTGTTTAAACCTGATCCTGTTGGAGAAATAGTCATTTCCCTTTCTGAAACTTCCTCAGTGGAATTCCCCCTCCCACTTCACTGCATGGAGACTTGACCACAAAGCTCTGTGGGCAACCTCTCCTTTGGAGGTAGTATAATGCAGCCATTTCCTTAGGAATAGGATAGGTAGTTGGACCATCTTCCTGGTGAAGTTAAAAATGGGAGATGTGCAGGGTAAGATTTAGCAAAGTCTTGGCAGAAAATGAAACTTCAACTTTCACATTGAAATAGCAGTATAGCTATTTTGAATTCTCCTTACCATTGTATCTGAGTGTGTTGCCATCACACACGAGTTTGTCTCTCATTGCCCCTGCAGGGCAGAGAAGCATACCCACATTTTGCAAGTAGGGCACAGAGAGATTAAGCCACTTGCCCAAAGTCAAGGAGCGTGTGGCAGAAGTGGGAATTGAACCCAAGCGGTTAAGGCATGCATAGGGGCCCTTTCTGATACATCAGGCCCATTTTTTAAAGCTTGGGAGGAACCCAGGTAGAGCAAAGAAAGCATGTACAGGAAATGTACCACCTGTCCTGGGAGAGAAAAGGTCAGGTTTCAGAAGGGATCTAGTTTCATTGATATCAGGGAGTTTTTAAATGTAAGTGGAGTCTGGACTGCTAGCTCTCAAACGCTGCAGCCCCAACGCTGGCGCTCAGCCTTTGTTCCAAAGATCTTCTTTCTACAACTCTGCCTGCCTGGTGCATCACCTATTGCTAACGAAACAGCACCCGCATACAAGGTCACCTGAAACCGAGAGAGAGGCTACTTTGCAAGCTTTTTGCAACGAGAGCTGGAGGGACTCTCGCCAGCAGGAGCTATAGATAAATGGTGCAACCTGCATATTTTTGCTGGTATGCTTTCCGCCCTAGCAGTGGTCACTATGGGCAACCACTTCCACAGATCATTTATGCCGCTGTGAGGAATAATCTTCCTGTGTGAGAGTGTTTAGGGTGGGGCTGGGCTACAGATATACAATAGTGGCACCACGGGCACGTAATGGGGGCCTTTCTTTGTGGAGTCAGAATTTAGCTTCTAGCTTCAGTCCTCTGTGCTCTTGGCAAATAAGCCAGGCATGAGGTAAATCCTCTTTTAGGTTCAGCACCTGGTGTGTGGCACAACGAATACGGCGAGTGGAAGGTCTCTGAGGCAGGAACCGTGTCTGTGTTCTGTGTTTGTCCAGGGCCTAGTACAGTGGAGTCCTGATCAAAAAGCAGAGCTCCTGGGTGCTACAGGGGCACAATCAGTATCGTGTGCTAAAATGAGAAACAGACCAATCACCAGCCACTGTGCTAAAGATTGGTCAATGATCTGATTCCACCTGAACTGGAACCATGGTCAAAGAGCACTACTAATGTACCCTAATGAACTCTCAAAATGCAGAGGAACAGCGCTGTAGATGTATCTGTCGGGTGCTTATAACTGGCCAAACTCTTCTAATCCATCAGTGCAAAGGGGACACACAGATGGCTCAGTCAGCTAGGGACTCCCTTTGCAAGGGGACCTGGCTCCATATCACCTGCTCTTAGTGCCGCAGGGCAGGGGGCAGCTGGATAAGTGCAAGGGATCCCGCACTGGCAGACTGGGCCTCTGGCAGGCCTCTTCAGCTGGGTTCGGGTGTGTTTTCCATCCACAAGTGGAGCTCAGCACTTTCAGTCTTGCAGATGGAGAGAAAAACATCATGAAAAGGACAGAACAGGCTCACCCGGCTGGACACACAATAGCTGCCTCTGTGCAGATGCCAGAGTCTTTAGAGACTTAATGGGGTGGCAGGAAGATACCAAATACATAGCTATCAATCCTCACCGGGAGGTGGGGCAACCTCACTGACCCTCCGAGTCACATACAACCAACTTCAGAAGTTCTGCCGCAGCTAAAGCCCCAAGTCTCCCCTCCCTGCTGGGCAGAAGCCAGAAGTGACGCGTAGGGAGGCCCGTGGGGGCACATGCCACCCCAGATTTTTGCCCTGCTCTGCACAGGCGCTGGCTTCTAATTTTCTCTGGGGGCGCTCAACCCCTGCTCAGCCCAAGGCCCTGCACCCATTCCACCCCTTCCTCCAACCTCTCACCCCTACCCCACCTCTTGCTGCTCCCCTCTGCCCCTGGCCCCACTCCCATGCCACCCCTACCCCAGGGCCCCTCTTCTCACCCTGCCTCTTTCTGTCCCCTCCTCCAAGCGTGCCCTGTCCCCGCTCCTCCTCCTTTCTCCCAGTGCCTCCTGCACACCATTGAACATCTGTTCAGCTGGGACCTGGGGCCATGGGGAGAGGCAATGGCAATGGCAAACATCTGGGAGCTGCAGGAAGAGCCACTGCTTTTGCTGCTGCCTCTTCCCATGGAGGTAAAGCAGTGACCCTCGGTGCAGCTCCCAGCTGTTTGCCGCTGCCTCTCCATGCGGAGCTAAAACCTGGCAGCTGCAGGGAGGGACCACTAAGGGCAAGAGGGGAGGCATGTTTGGTGGGGCATGACTCAAGTTTTTTGGGGGGGGACCTTTAAACTGTGTCCTCCCCACTCTCAGCAGGCACCAGTTATCTCTGGCAGAAGCCCCTAGCCCAGGGGTGGGCAAACTACCACCTGTGGGCTGGATCTGGCCCATCAGGGCTTTGGATACAGTCCGTGGGATTGCCATCCCCATGGCGCCGCAGGTCCTGCGCTGCTCCCAGAAGCAGCTGGCACCACATCCCTGCAGCCCCTGGAGGGGCAGAGGGCTCTGCATACTGCCCTTGCCTGTGGGTACCTCCCCCCGCAGCCCCCATTGGCCAGGAACGGGGAACCACGGCCAATGGGAGCTTTGGGGGAGGTACTCACAGGTGAGGGCAGCGCGCGGAGCCCTTTGCCTACCACCCCTTAGGGGCCACAAGGACACGGTGCCGGCTGCTTCCGGGCACATGCCGCTGCCACCTCGGAGCTGCTCCAGGTAAGCGGGGCCAAGCCAGAGCCTGCACCCCAAACCCCTCCTGTGCCCTGCACCCCAACCCCCTGTCCTGAGCCCCCACCACACCCCTCCTGCACCCCAACCCCCTGCCTTGAGCCCCCCTTGGACCCCTTTGCACCCCAATCCCCTGCCCTGAGCCCCTTCCTGAACACTGCACCCCCTCACACACCCTGTACTGCCTCCCGCACCCCAGCCCCTGCCCCTGCCCCAGCCCTACATTCATGGCCCTGCGTGCAATTTCCCTACCCAGATGTGGCCCCTGGGCCAAAAAGTTTGCCCACTCTTGCCCTAGTCCCACAACCCTGCTGCAGGGCAGAAGCCCTGAGCTCCCCGCTCCCAGTCTAGTGTGCAGAGAATGGTGGGGGCTGGGGCATGGGGAGCTCCGTGAGCCACCCTTTAACTGTAAAAGAGCCACATGGGGCTCGGCCATTCCTGCTCTACACGCAGAACGTTCTCCGCTAATCCCGCTGCTCCTTGTGATCTGTTACTGCTTGTCTGGAAAGAAACCAATGCCTGCTATAGCGAGTACAGACAGCAGTGGGGTCTGTGTCTCCCAGTGAGTCGCCGTGGCAGCAGGGGGTACTGGATGGTGCAATGTGTCTGGATGCCAGGAAGGTACGTGCTAGAGGATGAGAGAGCGAGAGCAACACGTGTGGAAAGGTGTTGGAGGAGCTAACAGATGCATGGTGCGGTTTCAAAAATCTTTTAGCTACAAGCAAAATGGCCAATGAGCCCTATTCTGACACCACTTCTGGGTGACCCTCACAATTGAGACTTTAAACCCCAGTTCCTTCTTTGGTAAGATCTAAGGGGAGGGGGTTGTCACAGGAGCCTAAGGCAGTTGGGAGCCAAAATTCAATAGCATTAGGCACTTACTCCCTTTTAGCTCCTTGAACATTCCAGACTAAAATCCAATTCAGCTGCCAATTGTCTTCAATTGAGGGAAGGGGAGAGACTCAAGCCTGTGCTAAAGGAGGAGAACAGACGTGTCCATACAATAATTACATTATTTTAATTGCTCTGATATACATGATAGTTTTTGCTATTGGTTTTGTTCTTTTCATGGTTTCTGCCTGATCTTTTTTTTAAAGCCAGATTTCCAAGTGGTATCTACGAAAAAAAAAGTACTCAAGACCAGGTGCAAACTGCGATTACTTAGAACAAAAAACCAACACAATCTCAATTTTGCTGAAGCTAAGAGAAATATAACTTTTGTACGAGAAAGCAGCCCAAGGCAAACATCAGCCAACTCCCAGTATGAGCAGGAGGTCATAAAGCAAACCCAGAATCTGCACAACTGCAGAAAAACAGAGGGGAATACAACATTTGAATGAGAGAAGGGGGGGAAATAACTTTTATACATGTATGACAAGAAAATCGCTGAATAAAACAAATTCAACATCACTGCCAACATGGCTTGTTGCCCAGCAAAATACAAAACAGTGCGTGTAGAATGAAAGCAAAGAAAGCCACTGATTTCCAGAACTGGAAGAAATGCAAGATACAGAACAGGTGCAGGGGAGCATCTTGGGGATTTTACCAAACAGCGCTCAGGAAAGGAAAGAAAGTCAGACAGAGAACTTGTTGGAACATGATCAAGCAGAATCAAGTCAGGAAAATAAAAGTAACAACTGCACAATCCCTTCCACCGATAAAGCCCAGGGGTCCACAGACCCAACATAAAGCTAGTTTCTTCTCTATGCTCTGCAAATAGTGGTTGCGCGGTATTAAAAGGGGAAAACATTGCTTGAGTCTTTGTCAGCTATTAAAATAGGATTATGCACTAATTTCTCTCTTTTCCCCTTGGCTCCTCTTTACGTATTGTTTTGTCAGTGTTTATTTTAAATCTATACACATTTATAAACATGCACCCCCCTTCCAAAGGAAACAGAAAATGGGTTATTTATATATTGGTTTCTGCAGAGCTTTCTTTGCAGGGCGTTGAGCAATGTCTTGCAATCACATAGCACCCGGATCCTGCAAATAGTTACACACATGCTTAACTTGGTGCACTGGGGACAGTTCCAAGCGTTACACACGTGAGCAGCTGTTTGCTAGATCAGGGCTGAGATATGAAGCTACAATGCTATATGATAATGTCTTCAGGAATCCTTGCTAATTTGAATGGGATTCTTCATACTGAGTAATGATCTGGAATGACAGAGCTCCCAGTGGAAAGACTGCGTGTGCAGTTCTGGTCATTAAATTCCAGGTGCTGTTTTGGAGAAGCGGCACAGCATGACAAAAGGATTTGGGGGATTTCAGATGAGAGAGTATATGGTAATTGATTGCAGGGTGAAGTATCTCATTTCTATAGGAGTGATTGTAGAGCTCGTTCACATTTTTTTTTAAATGCCAAAATACTTTTCACTCCACAGGTTTTAAAGGAGAAGGATTTTTCATTTATTTGATTTTTTTTGGCAAGCATTTGTGTAGAAAATGTTCGTTGTCGGGTGGGTTTATTTAGACCCCACCCAGCTTTTCTTCCTATCTCCTTAGTTTTGTTTTGCCACCGAAAAGTGAATGTTTCATTGTGGAGGTTTGTGGGTGATGGGGGGAAATCCTGAACATTTTGGTTTTTTTCCCCCTTTTTGGGAAAAAAAAATGCTTTCTTTGAAAGGTCTTCAGTATTCTAAATGATTTGTATTAGGAGTGCTTCTGGTGAGTTCCTCTTGGCTTGGTCTTATTAATAATAACCGAGAGATATTATATAGCATGCTTCATCAGGAGATCTCAAAGGACTTTAGAGTGGGGAAGGAGCAGGATCATTATCCCCACTTTACAGATAGGAAAACTGAGGAACAGGGAGGTGCAGTGACTTGACTTGCCTGGAAACACCCAGCAGGCCAGGGGCTAGAATCTACATCTTCTGCACTCTATGTGCTAAACCGCTCTGCCTCTCATAAATTCTCTGTCTGGTTAGTACTAATACTATATGTAAAGAAGAGTAACTATGAAACACTTTGCAATGAGGAACTAAGCCCTGAATGGCACTGATGCTGCAAACAGATCTGTGTACATACTGCAGGCAGATGTTCATATCTGGGGCATATTTTTAACTGAAATAAAACCATATATGGTCCAGTGCAGATATTTCCTCCAAGCTCCATAGGGCCAAAAATTGATGCAGGATGGTTTTTTTTAACCCTCTCAGGACTAGTCTAACATCTCTCCCATTGGACTCAAGGATAAAATTCCTGGCAACTTCAGTGGGAGATGAATCAGCCTTATGATGAATGCTCTTGAAAATCCACCCCCCTCAAAAAAAATTAGGGGTTTTAAGACAATGCAAATCTCCCAGAGGTGGGCTGGAGTAGATTTCTTTATCTAAAACACCCCACTGCACAGTGCCAGTCATGCACACTTGTTAGCATAGTCGTGAAAGATTTCAAATAAAAGAATGGTTCCTTTTTGAAATCCACAGAATAACAGCTATGGCTACATTCTCCAAATTTGCCACCAACAGGCTTTCTCACTTTTTGACCAGCGCGAATCGATAGTTTCATTGATTTAATGGATTTCTTACAGTAGCGCTCCAAAGCCCAATTAAGGACGGCATGCCTTTGTGCGAGGTGCTGTACAAACACTGAGTTGTAGGTGGTCCCTCCCCTGAAGAGTTTACAATCCGAATAGACCAGATGGACACAGGATGAAGAAGGGGTAGAATACACAAGCAGAATGCACACTGGCCTGGCAGCAAACGGCAGGTTAGTTCCATGATTTTGGATGGGTTTAGTTAGAATAGGATCAGCTAAATGGAAAGAAAAGAGGAGGGAGACAGGGCAGTGGTGAAGAGGCTGTGGCCATGTCCACACTACGAGCTGGGAGCGTGAATCCTAGCTCGTGTGCACATACTCGCCCTGACCCAATAAGAGCTAGCAGGAGTATGTCTAATGCTGTCGTAAGGGGAGTGGTAGCAGAGGCTGTGTCCAGTACGTATCCAGAGGGTCCAGGGGCTGCCAGGCGTACACTGCTATTTGTACTCGGTCTTGGTCTCACTGAGCCAGTGCGAGTAGGTGTACGTGATCTGGGAATGGTACCCCTAGCTCCGAGCCCAGCCGTAGCCTCTGAGCGATGGGAGCGGGAGAGTTCAAGCAAACAGCCAATCAGCTCAGGGTGGGGCAAGTCCTGTCACCACTGTGGAAAGGTTACCCAGGGTATGTCTATACTGCGTTAAATACCAAGGCTCGCTCAGGTCAGCTGTATCAGGTTTGCGGGCCTTGGGCTAAGGGGCTGTTTCATTGCAGTGCCTGAGCTCTACAACCCTGTGAAATTGAGGGGATGAGGGCTGCCAGAACTTTGGCTGCAGCCCGAGCCAGAATATCTACACAGCAATTAAACAGCCCCTTAGCCCGTGTCTGCTCGTACAGGCCAGCCATGGGTGTCCAATTGCAATGTAGACATAGCTGCAATGTCCAGAAGTCCTGGTTTTGACTGCTTCTTTCCCAAGTGGCTGGAGTCTGGACACAGGTCTGTCTCTTTTTAACCTATGGTTTCTTGAAATGTGATGCAACCAGAGTTCTGTGGGAATAGTGAGCAATTTATGTAACTGATTTAGCCCCTCTTTGTCATTTATTCCTGATCAAATTTTGATTGTTCCAAATGTGTTGATTTTTCAAAACTGTTGGTCATCAAATATGTCCTGTGAATATATTTCAGTCTGTTGACTGCCCAGAAACTTTCTGCTGTGACTAGTAGTTCAAATCATCACTGTTCATGTTGTGTGATTGGTCAGCTGACATTGTGCAGCTTCTGTTTGCTATGGGAATGGGCACACGGTACCATTTCTGCTCCTTTACTGGATCACAGTACCATGATATTTCAAGCGCCGCTACTCCTGTAACATTTCCATGTTTGTCTATGGTATTTTCTCTTACTGCAAACATTCTTGTGAACAAAAATTATCTTGCATTAAATTTCAGGGAGAGAATAAGTTGGTACGTACATAGTGTGAAAGCAAATGAATGGCGTTTTATTCAAACAAACTTCTGGCTGTTCTTTTTTTATCAGTACTTGCCTGGCTCAGATAACAGCTATCCAAGATTAAGCAGGCTTTTTAAAAATAATTAAAAGTTTCTGTTTTTGCATGACTTTTATTGACATCATGCCTGCATGTGCGTGGTGGAAAGCGGCTCCAAGCCAATTACGAAGAGAGGAATATCGTACAAATCCCTTCTTTCATTGTGACCTTTTGCCCGAGAAAGTATGGTATTGATGAAATTCATTTCTCCCTAATCTGCTTGTAGGCAGCCTGATAGCTCCATGTTCAGAGGCCTTCTGCTTCAGTACCCTGACTCTGCTTTTGGGGGCAGCAAGTTCAAATCACGGCTGCAGAATCCAGCTGATTAGATGGTGGTGAACGCATGGATCTCTTCTCGACTGTCTGTCGGATGGTGTCAGTGAGTTAGAGGAGCCCTCTCCGTAGGTGAGAGGAAAACAGCAAAGCATTATAACCCACAAATTAAGACAGATGCAAACAACTAGCCAGTGAGAACTTACAGTTATTGTGTTCTAGTGCTGTCTGGCTAGGACAACAGGGATGTCCGTGCTCATGCTCCTAGGGGTTATTGGGATGTATCAGGTTGGGGTGGGGAAGAGATGGCACTCTTCCCAGCCCCATTCATGAGTTTGTATTGATATTCACACTATGCTTGTGAGTGCTTTCTGGGCTTCGCTTCCTCTAGTGGGGCTTGTTCATGGGTTCTGCCAATCTCCTCTTTGATTGGGAAAGGAGACGAGTGGTGGTATTTCCTCAGTGCCACCAAAATGAGAGTCACTCAAGGTAAAAAGCGTGTCTCTGTGACTCTTCCTCTCTTGCATGAGGAACGAAATAGTTAGCAATGGTGACATTTAAATGATCATCGCTGGGCGGATAGGCCTGGTCACACCTCTCCCAGCCACTGGCACAGGCTCATCGCTGTATCTGTTACGCTTAGGTCACATAGTGAAGTTCCTGCCACAAGCATAGACAGAAACTTGAAAATTGACATTCTGGAGAGCAAGATAGCCATGTCAGAGAGTGCCGGGACAGCGTCGGGGTATGTGTTGGCTCTTCCCAGGGCAGGTCTAAGATGGCATCAGTCAGTGTGGTGGGAGGGAAGGGTAATATTAGCAACACCTAACTTGTATATAGAGTAACTTGTATATAGAGTTTTTCATCAGCAGATCTCAAAGCACTTTACAAAGGAGCATCATCCCCATTTCACAGATGGGTAAGAGGGTGACTTTGACTCCTGTGCATATCCCATTTAATAGAGCTTTGTGTGAGCATGTAAACGATGGATGGAAGAAGAGGTACCTAATAAAGCAAAACCTGTTCTATACCAGATCATATGAAGAGGGCTCTGCCTTGGCTCAATTCACCTCACTGCAGCTCACCAACAGGCAAATGATAGTGAACATAGGAACATAAGACCAACCAGAATAGGTCAGACCAAAGGTCCATCTAGCCCTGCATCCTGTCTTCCAACAGTGGCCAATGTCAGGTGTCCCAGAGGGAATGAACAAAACAAGCAATGATCAAGTGATCCATCCCCTGTCGTCCACTGCCAGCTTCTGGCAAACAGAGACTAGGAACACTCAGAGCCTGAGATTGTGCCTCTGACCATGGCTAACAGCCATTCATGGACCTATCCTTCACGAACTTACCTAGTTCTTTTTTGAACCCCCTTATACTTTTGGCCTTTCCCCTGGCAACCAGTTCCACAGGTTGACTGTGTTAAGAAGTTTGTTTTAAACTGGCTACCTGTTAATTTCATTGAGTGACCCCCGCCTGGTTCTTGTATTATATGAAGAAGTAAATAGCACTTCCTTATTCACTTTCTCCACCTCTATCCTATCCCCCCTTAGTCATCTCTTTTCCGAGCTATGAGACCCAGTCTTTTTAATCTTTCCTCATATGGAAGATGTTCCATACCTTTAATAATGTTTGTTGCTCTTCTCTGTACCTTTCCAATTCTAATATATCATTTTTGAGACAGTGTGACCGGATTTGCATGCAGTAGTCAAGCTGTGAGCATACCGGCTATCTGTATAGTGGCATTATGATATTTTCGGTATGATTATTGATCCCATTCCTAATGATTCCTAACATTCTGCTAGTTTTTTTACTTCTGCCACACGTGGAGCAGATGTTTTCAGAGAACTCCCCACAAAGACTCCAAGATCTCTTTCTTGAGTGGCAACAGCTAATATAGACCCCATCATTTTGTATGCATAACTGGGATTATGTTTTCCAGTGTTCATTGAATTTCATCTGCCATTTTGTTGCTGTCACCCAGTTTTGTGAGATCTCTCGATTTAACTATATTGAGTAATTTTGTATCATGCAAATTTTGTTCATTCTCTGTTTACCCTTTTTTTCAAGATCATATTTGAATATCTTGAACAGCACTTATCCTAGTACAGACCTCTAGGGTACACCACTATTTACCTTTCTCCATTCTGAAAACTGGACATTTATTCCTACCCTTTGTTTTCAAGTACTTTGCCTGGTACTGCAGTTAGACTTACCAGCCTGCAATTGCCAAGATTGCCTCTGGAGCCTTTAAAAAAATGTTGTCACGTTAGCTATCCTCTAGTCATCTGGTACAGAAGCTGATTTAAATGACAGGTTTCATACCTCAGTAGGTAGTTCTGCAATTTCACATTTGAACTCTTTCTGAACTTTTGGGTGATGCCATCTGGTTGTGGGGACTTTATTACCGTTTAATTTACAAATTTATTCCTAAACCTCTTCTATTGACCCCTCAATCTGGGACAGTTCCTCCGATTTGTCAACTAAAAAAAATGACTCAGATGTGGAAATCTCCCTCACATCCTCTGCAGTGAAGACTGATGCAAAATATTAATTTAGATTCTCTGCAATGGCCTTATCTTCCTTGAGTGGTCCTTTAGCATCTCAATCATCTAGTGACCCCACTGATTGTCTGGCAGGCTTCCTGCTTCTGATGTACTTAAAAAAATTGCTGTTAGTTTTTGAGTCTTTGGCTAGCTTCTCTTCAACTTCTTTTTCGGTCCTTCCTAATTATTAAATTATACTTGACTTGCCAGAGTTTATGCTCCTTTCTATTTTCCTCAGTAGGATTTAACTTCCAATTTTTAAAGGATGCTTTTTTGCCTCTAACTATCTCGTTTACTCTGTTTTGCCATGGTGGCACTTTTCTGGTCCTCTTACTATGTTTTTTAATTTCTGAAAGCTTATGCTGAAATAAATTTGTTAGGCTGTAAGGTGCCACAAGTACTCCTGTTCTTTTTGCGGATACAGACTAAAACGGCTGCTACTCTGAAACCATATTTAATCTCAGAGGGGTAGCCGTGTTAGTCTGGATCTGTAAAAGCAGCAAAGAATCCTGTGGCACCTTATAGACTAACAGACGTTTTGAAGCATGAGCTTTCGTGGGTGAATACCCACTTCTTCAGATGCATGTGGTGGAAATTTCCAGGGGCAGTATATATATGCTAGCAAGCAAGCTAGAGATAACGAGGTCAGTTCAATCAGGGAGGATGAGGCCCTGTTCTAGCAGTTGAGGTGTGAAAACCAAGAGAGGAGAAACTGGTTCTGTAGTTGGCAAGCCATTCACAGTCTTTGTTCAATCCTGAGCTGATGGTGTCAAATTTGCAGATGAACTGAAGCTCAGCAGTTTCTCTTTGAAGTCTGGTCCTGAAGTTTTTTTGCTGCAGGATGGCCACCTTAAGGTCTGCAATAGTGTGGCCAGGGAGGTTGAAGTGCTCTCCTACAGGTTTTTGTATATTGCCATTCCTAATGTCTGATTTGTGTCCATTTATCCTTTTCCGTAGAGATTGTCCAGTTTGGCCGATGTACATAGCAGAGGGGCATTGCTGGCATATGATGGCGTATATTACATTGGTGGATGTGCAGGTGAATGAACCAGTGATGGTGTGGCTGATCTGGTTAGATCCTGTGATGGTGTCGCTGGTGTAGATATGTGGGCAGAGTTGGCATCGAGGTTTGTTGCATGGATTGGTTCTTGAGCTAGAGTTATTATGGTGCGGTGTGCAGTTACTGGTGAGAATATATTTCAGGTTGGCAGGTTGTCTGTGGGCAAGGACTGGCCTGCCACCCAAGGCCTGTGAAAGTGTGGGATCATTGTCCAGGATGGATTGTAGATCCTTGATGATGCGTTGGAGGGGTTTTAGCTGGGGGCTGTATGTGATGGCCAGTGGAGTCCTGTTGGTTTCTTTCTTGGGTTTGTCTTGCAGTAGGAGGCTTCTGGGTACACGTCTGGCTCTGTTGATCTGTTTCCTTATTTCCTCGTGCGGGTATTGTAGTTTTGAGAATGCTTGGTGGAGATTTTGTAGGTGTTGGTCTCTGTCTGAGGGGTTAGAGCAGATGCGGTTGTACCTCAGTGCTTGGCTGTAGACAATAGATCATGTGATGTGTCCGGGATGGAAGCTGGAGGCATGAAGGTAGGCATAGCGGTCGGTAGGCAAACCCAAGAAAGAAACCAACAGGACTCCACTGGCCATCACATACAGCCCCCAGCTAAAACCCCTCCAACGCATCATCAAGGATCTACAATCCATCCTGGACAATGATCCCACACTTTCACAGGCCTTGGGTGGCAGGCCAGTCCTTGCCCACAGACAACCTGCCAACCTGAAATATATTCTCACCAGTAACTGCACACCGCACCATAATAACTCTAGCTCAAGAACCAATCCATGCAACAAACCTCGATGCCAACTCTGCCCACATATCTACACCAGCGACACCATCACAGGACCTAACCAGATCAGCCACACCATCACTGGTTCATTCACCTGCACATCCACCAATGTAATATATGCCATCATATGCCAGCAATGCCCCTCTGCTATGTACATCGGCCAAACTGGACAATCTCTACGGAAAAGGATAAATGGACACAAATCAGACATTAGGAATGGCAATATACAAAAACCTGTAGGAGAGCACTTCAACCTCCCTGGCCACACTATTGCAGACCTTAAGGTGGCCATCCTGCAGCAAAAAACTTCAGGACCAGACTTCAAAGAGAAACTGCTGAGCTTCAGTTCATCTGCAAATTTGACACCATCAGCTCAGGATTGAACAAAGACTGTGAATGGCTTGCCAACTACAGAACCAGTTTCTCCTCTCTTGGTTTTCACACCTCAACTGCTAGAACAGGGCCTCATCCTCCCTGATTGAACTGACCTCGTTATCTCTAGCTTGCTTGCTAGCATATATATACTGCCCCTGGAAATTTCCACCACATGCATCTGAAGAAGTGGGTATTCACCCACGAAAGCTCATGCTCCAAAACGTCTGTTAGTCTATAAGGTGCCACAGGATTCTTTGCTGCTTTTCCATATTTAATCTGAGGCTCTATTATACTATTTTTAAAAAGTTCCCATGCAGTTTACAGGCATTTTCACTTTTAATTTCTA
Source organism: Gopherus flavomarginatus (assembly GCF_025201925.1). Lineage (NCBI taxonomy): Eukaryota > Metazoa > Chordata > Testudines > Testudinidae > Gopherus > Gopherus flavomarginatus. The sequence continues at coordinate 147,141,739 of NC_066619.1, forward strand.
TTTAACTAGCATCCTCATTTTTGTATAGTTCCCCTTTCTGAAATGTTAATGATCGTCTTGTGTGCTTCTTTGGTGTACCTTCCCCCCAGTGAGGATGTTAAATTTAATTACAATATGGTCACTACTACTGAGCAATTCAGTTATATTCACTTCTTGGACCAGGTCCTAGTATCCATTTTTAGGATTAAATCAAGAATTACCTTTTTCCTTGTTAGTTTCAGAACTAGCTGCTCCAAGAAGCAGTCACTCTTGGTCTCAAGAAACGTTATCTCTGCATCCTGCCCTGAGGTGACATGTACCCAGCCAATATGGTGATAGTTGACAACCCCCCCGCCCATTATTATTGAGTTTTCTAATTTTATAGCCTCTCTGATGTTCCTGAGCATGTCACAATCACCATCACCATCCTGGTCAGGTGGTCGGCGGTATTGCTATATTCTTATTATTAGCACACGGAATTACTATCCATAGAGATTCTATGGTACAATTTGATTCATTTTACTTCTACCATATCTGACTCCGCATTTTTTTCACATTTAGTGCCACTCCCCCATTAGCATGACCTACTCTTTTATTCCTATATATTTTGTACCCTGGTATTACCGTATCCCCTTGATTATCATCGTTCCACCAAGTTTCTGTGATGCCTATCGTATCAATATCCTCATTTAATACCAGGCACTCGAGGTCTTCCACCTTAGTATTTAGACTTCTAGCACTTGTGTGCAAGCACTTATAAAAGTTGTCATCTGTTAGCTGGCTGCCATTATGTGATCTATGAATGGGACTCTTTTGTATTTGACTTTTTTACTTCAGTTCCTATCTGTGCTTTTTCAAATTCCTTCCTCTCCTTCTAACAAGGACATAGAGAATCCCTGCTAATAGAGCCTTCTGTCAGGGCACATAGTTTGGACAGGGAGACATCCAAGCGCCAAGCCATGACTTGAAGATATAGAGGTGCTGGGAGGTACCCAAATGTGAGGAAATGTGCAGTAGTTTCGCCAGGGCCCCAACCGGACACATGACAAGGAGAAGAGTTTGTATCTGTGCTTCAATCTTTGTTAAAATGAATGGGAGACTGGCCTGTAACGTAGTCCAAACTGCTGAACCACTGAGACAGTGACATACCCTTTCCACCTCATAGAGTAATCCCAAATTCATCAGTGTGCCCAGCGTCTGAGAAATGCTGATGTTTTACAGGGAAGAACATATCCATTGAAGTCAATGGAGCTGTGCCTGCTTCAGTCATGGATGAATGGTTGCAAATATTTGAATAAATGATAGGAATGTAAATATTATCACTATTTGATCAAATTGACAAAGCAATGATAATTCTGCACAGAGGTAAGACATATTCATTGTCCTAAAGAGGACCCAGTCGGGATCAGGTCCCACTGCGCTAGGTGCTGTACAAACTCATAGCAAGATACAATCCATGCACCAAACTGCTTACAATAGAAATAAAAGCTGAGAGGAGAAACAAAGGCACAGAGAGGTGAAGAGACTTTCATAAGGTCATACAGGTTGATTGTAGAACTGACTCACATTCAAGTGCCATAACCACTATAGCACGCTCTTTATTATTATCTAGCTAAGAGAAGATATTGGGCGACAAGACCAAACAAATATTGCTATGTTTTAATTTTCCTTTTTATGTGAAAGCTTCCCCAAATACTTTATATGTAGGCATGGCACAATTTAATTTTTATAATTTCAATGGATAATATTGAAGTTCAGTCTGAGCACTTTGCTCAACTGATATTGATTTAAATTTTCACCGTTGCACAAAATTAAGGATTTTAAGCTTTTATTTTTATTGATCAAAATTTGCACACTTTTGGATAATTATGGGGGGGATTAGACAATTAGGGGCTAGGCAATATTGATTTAATGACTGTAGACACCACATTTCTAAAAAATAAAGCTTTATAAACTATTAAAACACAAAACCAGCACATGTCAAAATATACAAAGTAAATATCCTTAAATCAAACTCTAATAAGTCCTCAAGCAGCATTTTTCTTATTTGGAAATTGGCAACTAGGCAATATTAGCAATGGAAATATTTTTTGTTGGTTTGTGAGAGTATAGGGAAATTGACACTTGCCAATACCTGCTCTTTCCAACTGTGTTTATAAAATATGGGCCAAATGGTAAGAGGTGTGGGCCACCAGCAACTTCCATGCAGAGGTTCACTTTGGTGGGAGTTGCATGTTCTTGGCGTCTATACGTACCACCCTTGATAAGTCAACTGCACGGGATTCCTACATTTCATCAAATTGCCAGTAGTGGTAGATTTTAGATCCGGGGATTAGACCTACCAGCTGAGTAGGAACCGGGCCTTCCTGCATTCTAATCCTATGGTACTGACTTGCGGTGTGACCTTGGCCAGTTTACTTGACCTCCTTTTGTTAACTCAACACAGATAGAAAGGTGGGCAACAAGCAGGGACCTCACTGAAATCCAGGTGCTACACCTACTCCAAGTGTTCCTGTGTATATAAACTGTAACTCAAATGAGACTAATAAATTGGCATGCCCCTTGAAGCAATTTCTGTTGAAGGAGGGGACTTGGCTAAAGTAACTTCATAAACCTAGATCCCTTTACACACAGGAGTAACTTTCTGCATGTTGGTACTTCCACTGAGTTCAGTGGGACTGCTCAAGTCCATAAAGTTAGTCTCATGTGTTTTCAGGATGGGTGGGGACCCTAGTTCTGATGATGTTTGAGACCTTTTGTGAATCCTAAATGACTTACCGTATATACTCGTTCATAAGCCGGATTTTTTTAATAAAAAAGGGAAGCACCAGAGATGGGGGTCGGCTTATGAACGGGTATAGAGAGGGAGAGGTGGGCCACAGCCCCTCACCCCAACAGAGGGAGCAGGGAGAGGCAGCACAGCCAGCAGAGCCAGAAGGGAAGAGACTGGGCCAGAGTGTCTCCGCTTCTGGCCACGCTGCTCTCCCCCTAGCCTCCGAAGCAGCTGCAGCCGGGTCTCTCGGCCCCAGCCCCCAGAGCAGGCTGTGGCCGCGCCGCCTGGTCTGCCGGAGCACGCTATGGCTGTGCCACCTGGCCCAGCCCGCTGGAAGATGCTGCGGCTGCGCCACCCTGCCTGGAGCAGGGTGCAGCCCCGCTGCCCTGCCTGCCAGAGCAGCTCCAGCCAGGCCAGAGACATCCTCCTCTGGCCCTCCCCAGATAAGGTGGGAAGGGATGGGATGGGGAGAGTGTGTGGGGGGGTCCCAGGCTAGGGGTGGGGGGTGGTCCCAGGCAGGGCCGGCTCCAGGCACCAGCTAAAGAAGCAGGTGCTTGGGGTGGCCAATACCAAGGGGCAGCCCTCTAGCCACTATTGGGGCAGCACGTCGGGGTCTCTGGCAGCAATTTGGCGGCGGGTCCCTCAGTCCCTCTCGGAGCGAAAGACCTGCTGCCGAATTGCCACCAATCGTGCTGCTGTGGCTTTTTTTTTTTTGCTGCTTGGGGTGGCAGAAAACCTGGAGCTGGCTCTGGTCACAGGGGTTACTCCCCTGACTCCCAACTTCTTCCCCCCAAAAAATTTCCCCACCAGTTGCTGTCCTGGCCCGTCAGGGTAAGCAGTTGGTTTGCCGGGACACTTTGTTTATTTAGGTTTACCTCCGTACCTGCGGACGTTTGAGGTAAACAAACCATCTCGGCCCACCAGCTGCTTATCCTGATGGCCGAGAGTCAAAGTTTGCTAATCTCTGAATTATAGGGTCAGCTTAAGAACGGGTTATAAAATTTTTCAATTTTTACTTATCCATATTGGAGCGGGGGGTTGGCTTATAAACAAACCGGCTTATGATCAAGTATATACAGTAATTAGCCAGTCTCTGTGCTCATTCTATATTTACTTGTCTTGAGCAAAATTTAGGGAAATAAGCCAAGTATGCAATGGTTCTGGATGTGGACCATAAGCCACCATGAATGAAATCAGCCAGCCAAAATCAGAACACGTTGGAGTTCTTGTTATCAGGCAATGATTATTTGGGGGTGGGGAGGGGGAAAGAGGGAGAGGGTGTCTCTAGACAGGGTTGCATTCAGTATCCCTAAGATGAAAGAGGAATGATTGTTCCCTCCTCCCTGCCATTTTAATGTCCTGAATGACAGCCTGTCAGTTAAAATGCACAACTAGAGGTAAGAACGCTTCATTCTCTGAACAGAAGAGAATGTTGACAACCAGCGCCCTGCAAATCCACAGATATCTGCTTTATATCTGCAGATATCCACATCTGCAGATACGGATATGTGCGGACCATTTTTGCAGATCGCGGATAGGTGCGGATCCACATTTCATATTTAAAGCCCTGCAAATCTGCAATATCCTCAGATCTTTTTGTGGATCATAGATCAGCTACAGATACAAATTCTGTATCCATGTAGGGCTCTACGTGAGAGGGGAAGGCAATCTGAATAAATGGAAAAAAACACAACAGTGCAACAAAAATTGTTCTGTTCACAGAAAACTACAGGGCACTTCCAATACCTACCCAATTGAATTAGAAACAGTCCACGTGCACAAGGGAGTAAAATTCTGGATCTAAGTGACTGATGGAAGACTGATGAAATCACTCTGCACTGAATTTCCAGTTCCCAGGGTATTTTAATATCTCCAAAGTGATTTAGGTTTGAAATGCTATAATGCATTAATGATTTGGCTATCCTAGTAAAGGATGTTTTGCCATATCTTTGTAAACAAAGCACCTTGAACCACATGATAATAACTGCTCCGATTCACTTTATCTAATCACATCTCTAGTAATGCTTTGGAAATAGAGAAACAAGAAGAAGTTTTCTTTTTTCAGATCAGCTCTGTGTGGCTCATGCTCTGTGCAGCTCAAAAACGTGTCTCTCACCAACAAAAGTTGGCCCAATAAAAGATATCACCTCCCCTCACCTTGTCTCTCTAATTTCCTGGAACCAACATGGCTACAACTACATTTCATACATCTTTGAGGCAGGGGTATAAAGTGAGCAATACCTTTAATGAATAAAAAGACATGTTAATACAATAACAATAATGGATAAATGTGGATGAAATGTATACATGGGTATTTACTCAAAATTTCAAAGAATAATAGCAACCAGATCTTTTTATCAGGACTGTGTCATTCAAAGTTAATTGGAAGGAGAGAAGGATATCACGGAATCTCATCCAAAGAACTTAGGGATGTCAGTCTGAGTTTGTAAACTTCCCGTGAATTTGGAACATCATTTTTTCACTTAGCCGTCTGGAGTCTCGGGCTAATAGAAAGGGAATAATAGAATGGATAGGATAATTTAGGAAGAAATTGTGTTTGAAACCATATTATCAAATAGATCACCCTCTACAGGAGAAAACAACAGAAGGGGAGTGTGACTTTAACAGTTGGGTAAAGATGAGTATTTAGAATGAGACAACTAAGGCTCGGGAAGATAATAGCTTGTCCATTGGGGCAACGTTGCCAATTAATGTTAATAGAACCACACAGAATTCTACTGTATGGTCACTGAGCATGCTGAGACTATTCACATCGGTATGCCTATCCGTTATTAAAGAGGTGGACAGGGAAAGGGGGATAAAGAGCGAAAGAGAACCAGGATCGAGGGCTTCCTGAAAATGACAGGCCTTTTATTTTTTAAGTAAGAAGCATTTTTTCAGAAGTCGGCAGCCCGGCAACTGAACAAATGTTGTTTACATTTATTTGTCAAGTGCTTTCTCAGTAGGGAGCCTACACATTTCAAGGCAGGGTCATAATGAGTCCTTGGCTCCTCCTCCGTCAGGAAAGTGACACCAACATTACTTACTTTTTTTTGCCCCGTTTGTTAATTTTATTACCACATATTCCTCCCAAGTGTCTATACACATCGAATTAAAAATGGAACCCTGTTCTTCTGAGTTGGAGTTTTTTCTTCTGGATAAGAATCGACAATTACAGCATGGGCGTTCTGATAGATAGAAAGCTCATCATTATCTTGTGGGTTTATCTATATGTGACCAAGGCCAAACATCATAGTGCCACTTCCAGGTATGGGACAGCTCTGTAAAGGATATAAGAATTAATAAGTACTGATTCCTTCTGACCTTCAAACATCAGAAAATCTCTCTGCTTCTGTTGATCTCAAATTAGGATCCATGTGAGAAGTAAAAACAATAAGAAAATGGTTCACATCTTATAAGACATGTTGTCTAGACACTTTGTCTAAGCACCCACAGATCAGGCAGGGTCTGGAGTTTTCCCCAATAATAGAAACTAAAATGGCTAAGTGAGAGTATTGTTAATTACCTACTCAAGAATCTCTCTTGATCTGCATAAGGGTAAAAGGTCTTTCTCTCTCTCAGCCTAGCTGAAAAGAACTCCCAGTTGCTACATAAGATCACCCCCTGCTTTTATGTGCAAAGTGGCCCACTGTACATTGGGAGTGGATCAAGAGATAGGTGGGCAAGCCACAAATTAAGCTAACTAGAAATGTCTGGCTGTAAAATTGAAGGTCAAATTGGGCAAACTGCCTGTAACTCCTAAGAAATCTAAACCACATGTTTTCACCCCAAATTATAAACTATACATTGTTTTCCTTATAAATCAAATATACCAGAGATAATTTGTTTTCCACTCCAGATTAGAAGCTGCACCTGTTTTTGCCTTGTGAGTCAGATCTACATCCTTCTGTATGTGGAAAATGTCTCTTGTCCTGCTGTAAGCCTTAAGTAACAGAAAATGCTTATGTACAGCCAAAGAATGTCTGTAGGATGTCCTCCAAACTTAGAACATTTGTAAGGGATTTTGTTAATTTTCACTGGAAACAATTGTGGCGCTGTAGATGTAATAGGAATTGTCTGGCGCAAGGAAGGAGGAATGTTGAAAGATATAAACCAGGATATGACTTTGGAACATTAGAGAAATTCCTTAAAAGGGGGGATCACAATTGACAGTAGGGGCTAATAATAAAATGCAGCCCTTGAAATGAATCAAACATAAAAAGCCTGTGCTAAGAAAAGGATTGAAGAAATTTGGTGTATACCATTGCCTTCTAGTGGATACTGATGGGAGCAGCAGAGAAATGGATCAAGCTGAAATCTGAGTTCTCGCTTGGAATGTGTCCAAAACGAAGCTCTGAAACCAGCGTATACAAAACTGACATCACCATGTGTTTGAGAGAGTTGACTGAACCCAAGAAGAAGCTGCAGAATCCTAAGTGCAACTGACACCCACACCAGCCATGTGGAAAGGCTCTCCCCCATACCAGGGTTAAAAGGCTGAGAAATGGTGAAATTTCATCTAGGAGATTGTATTTCCCTTTCTATTTCTTTAATATAAATACCTGTAGGTTATCTTGCTAAGACTACACTCGGTAGTGAAACCTCGAGTAACCTTATTTTAGATTTTAACTCCTTTATAAATTCAAGCAAATTGGTCTGAGAGAGACTTAAAACAATAACTTTAAACAACTACTTTTAATATTCTAAACTTGTCTCTATCCATTCAAACTGTACTAACTGCACTCTTCAAAGTGCCTTAAAGACAAGTGCATCCTTGAAAGTTTGATAAAAGTGTTCGGTACTAAAGAATTGAGAAGTGATGATAGTAAGTAAATGTAAGAAATCTTGATAATTTCCATTGTTTCTTAATATAACTGCTGTGCCTCAACTCTAGTCTTTGATAACTGCTTACAAGACTATATTGTGTGATGTACAAACATAGAATATTGGTTGTGTCTGCACTAGAGTAATAAACTGTTGATTGGGGGAGGGATAGCTCAAGGGTTTGAGTGTTAGCCTGCTAAAACCAGGATTATGAGTTCAATTCTTAAGCGGGCCATTTAGGGATCTGAGGCAAATATATAGAGATGGGGATTGGTCCTGCTTTGAGCAGGGGGTTGGACTAGATGACCTCCTGAGGTCCCTTCTAACCCTGATAGTCTACATTAATGTGGTTCTAGCTGAATTAATAAATGTCCTGATCTAAGAAATACTTTTCAAGTTAAAAGTTGGCATGGAAAGAACCTATTGTTAAAATTAGTAAACTAATGCTCCTTGGATTCAATAACAAGGGGTTATACTATTAAATTTCGTTCTGTATTGACTGTAACACATATCCAATTAACAAACCTTGTTTATTAGATTTCAGTTTTAAAATCTAACTGTCTCCTTGGCAAATTCATAAAAATTGACCCCTTTTCATGCTTACAGCTGTTCCCAAAGCCAGATACTAGAGTTGGTTGAAAAAAGGATTTTTTTCTCTGAGACAATTTTTATTTTTCAGAGTAAATTGAAATACTGAAATATTTTGGCTAAAACCTGAAATATTTCAATTTAGAAATGTTGGTGCAGTGGTTCATGGGAGTAGTGCATGCATCATGCTTCCACTCTCCTCTATAGGCCAAGACCTCTCGTGGGACAACATCTCCCATGATGAACCATGGTCTCACCTCATGGTGAGGGTAAGCAGTTGCATCATGGGAGATGTAGTCTGAACAGGAAATCCAGCCTAGAGAGGAAAATAGGGACATGAGTCAGCCAAACTACAGGTCCCATGACACACTGCAGCATTATAGCAAAATTGAAAGATTTCTGATTAAAGCCCAAATATTTTGTCTTTTGGGTATTCAGTTTTTTGATGAAAAATTGAAAATTTTTGTGATATGCAGATACTTTCTTTGGGAAATGTTAGTTTAGTTGGAAGTCCAATTTTCTGTTGAACAACAGTTTTGATGGAAAATTTTTGACCAGCCCTACTTGTTTGCCCTTGTCTACACAAGGAAATTTCTTATTTCTTTTTCAGCAGTTGTGTAGCTACTCTACAACTACCAGTGATATAAGCTGAGTATTCACATCTCAGTATTTTTGTCATTGTATTATCTAATCCTGGTAAGAATGAACTCAGACTGTAGGACAACTTGCACCATTGGTAGCACTGGTGCATCTGTAATGTTGCTGTGAAACAGATAAGGAGTTTCTTAATGTACTGTAGATGCAACTTTTATGCTGTGTGACAAAGTTCCTCCTCTACCTTGATGAGTCCTGTGCTTATTCGCAGATTTGCTTACCTCAGTGATCTTCCCCTCTAGTGGAACCCACAGTCTGGGTCAACTCCTCCTGTGTCTGATCAGGAGTTGGGAGGTTTGGGGGGAACCCAATCCTGCTCTCTACTCTGGGTTCCAGGCCAGGGCCCTGTGGATCGCAGCAGCTGTCTATAGCACCTCCTGGAACAGCTGCATGACAGCTACAACTCCCTGGGCTACTTCCCCATGGCCTCCTCCAAACACCTTCTTTATCCTCACCACAGGACCTTCCTCCTGGTGTCTGATAACGCTTGTACTCCGTAGTCCTCCAGCAGCACACCCTGTCACTCTCAACTCCTTGCTCCTCTTGCTTCCAGCTCCTCACACACGCACCTCACTGACTAACTGAGAGGCTTTTAACTAGTTCCAGCCAGCCCTTGATTGGCTTCAGGTGTCCCATCAATGTAGCTATCTCCACTGCCTTCTAGAAAGATCTTAACTGGCCCCAGGTGTCTTGATTAACTTGGAGCAACTGCCATTTGGTTACCATGGTACCAGGGATTTGTTTAGCCTGGGGCTAACATACCTGTTCCTCACTACTTTACTGTAGCCATCTGGTCTTGCCCCATCACAGCTCATAACCCGTGTTAACAAATAATGCCCTCTTTGCTGTGATGATAATTTTTCCCCAAAGGTAACTCAGAAACCATTATTTATGTGGTCATGCACAGACAGAGCGTCTGAAGTGCAGATCCTAAAAAATATTTTGACGCCTAACATCCACTGATTTTTTCAATGGAAACAGGAGGGTTTGGGCCTGAGGGCTTACTGGGTATTATACAGGGTGGGCACAGCATTGGTTGGTGCTCTTTTAACTCTCCCTAAAGCTAGACAGAGATAGTGTTGGATGGACCAGTTGTGGTGTTTAGATGTTGCTTGAAATTATTAGAACTGGGAGCACTGGCTGTTGGGAGTCTGAAAGGACAGGAAACAGGAAGGAGGAGGGAGGAGTTGAGAAGGCAGAGTGAGAGTTACAGAGGGTGCAGCAGCAGCTTGGTAAAGAGGTTTCCACTTTAAAAATAAAGTCCTGTTGAAGTTTGTTAGTACCTTGCCTGCTTGATACACCAGTGCAGACAACTGCAGATTGCACTGCCCGCTAAAAGTGCCCCAGATTGTTTTATGTAGTTGGAAGTACTTTTGCTTGGGATAAAAAGTCAGGGTCACAAGATAATTGCTCTGAATCATGTTACTTGAGGATTTGGCCCAGGATATTGCCAGTGTCATGATCTTTGCTATTTGCATGCAGGTCAGTTCAGACCCTTAATGTGTACTGCAATAATGGACGAACAAAGTTGCCTAGTTAGACTTCAAGTCATCACTCAGATCTCTTTTAGGTAGGTAGCAGTCTATAAATCCCTGTTGGTGTTACTGTTAAACCATCCTGAATCTCGTTTCCCAATCCCAATCCACGAACAGAAATTGCATTGTGCCAAAATGGATAAAACCATGGGTGTGACACAAGTTGTTATGCTACCAACAGAACAAGCATTTAAAGAACAGTTAATTTAAAAATATTAATTCCAATAAATCAAATATCTATTAAAAATGCAGCATTGAATATTGGGCTGCGCCTTAGAGAAATACATCTCACAGGGTAAATATTATGCAGGCAACTACCATAACCCCTGCATTCGCAGTGCAATAAGAAACAAACAGCACACATGAAACTAGCTCACCTTGTCCCAATCCGAGTCCTGAAAGCACTTATGCACCTGCTTAATTTTAAGCGTGCATGGGACTTCAGTTCCTTAGGACACAGGAAGGAAAGCAGCTGTTGGTAAAGGCAGAGAAGGGGAGCTGGATAAGGAGGGGAAAATTTGGTTGTGCAAGAGAGAAAATTATTTAGCAAAACCAAAACTCTTTCTTCCTATTATTTCCCCTCCATCTATTAGACATAACGGGCATAGGGATACTTTTGTTGTTGTTGGAGTGCTGAGGTCCCATCTATGCACCATTGTGAGTTGATGCACATTTCTGACATCATCAAAAAGTCCCAACCAGCCAATTAGAATGCTGCTTTGGACAATCCCTGCCTTGTTAAACATCTGTTGTGTCTCACTCCAGAGATGACTGCATTTCACAGGAAGGTAAAGGTTCTTATTTCTTCTAAAAGATGATTGCATTCCTGACTGGCTCCAAAGACTTTTCCTACCTTAAGAGAGATGATGGTTCAAGGTCTTCCAATCATATCTGCTATCTGGGGGAAAAAAGATGCTAGGCTTCTTGTTGATAGTACCAGAGACTTCTGCTGTGAAGGGAAAGGACTGGAGAAGTCAGAATAAACCCTGTACAGGGATGGGGACAGAAAGGTTAGCAGGAGATGGTAGAGGAGATTGAGTCAGGTCCGGCACTTGGGAGCAGAGTGGAGTGCAGGATGAGAGAGAATGCCATGGCAAGGACATGGCACTATGTTGGAAACCAACCAAAAAGAACTGTTTGTAGTGGTAACAAAAATGGCCCATTTCCAGCAATTGACAAGGAGATGTGAGGAACTATGTGTGTGTGTGTGTGTGTCGGGGGGGGGGGAAATAAACACGGGGAAATAGTTTTACTTTGCGTAATGACCCATCCGCTCCCAGTCTTTATTCAAGTCTAATTTGATGTTGTCCAATCTGCAAATTAATTCCAATTCAGCAGTCTCTCGTTGGAGTCTGTTTTTGAAGTTATTTTTTGTTGTAATATCACAACTTTTAGGTCTGTAATCGAGTGGCCAGGGAGACTGAAGTGTTCTCCAACTGGTTTTTGAATGTTATAATTCTTGATGTCTGATTTGTGTCCATTTATTCTTTTATGTAGAGACTGTCCGGTTTTGCCAATGTACATGGCAGAGGGGCATTACTGGCACATGATGGCATATATCACATTGGTAGATGTGCAGGTGAATGAGCCCCTGATGGCATGGTGTGCTACGTGGGAAGAATATTCTTCAGTCATAGCTAATGCCTATCTTGTGATGGATCCAACAGTCTAGCCCCATGGTTTTGACCTTCCATGCCCATCACTGGCTAACGCTCAGTCACTTCAGATGTGGAGCGATGAGATGTGCTGCTAATGACTATAGGTGGGATCTTTGTAACTCTCCCCTTTGCTGACGTGAAGAGTTAGAAGATGTAGGCTACATGTTTGGAGGGTGCACCCATTAGTAAAGGCTGCCTGGTTCCCTTGTGGATTGCACAATGCCCTTCCCTCAGCTGTTGACTTAGACCAGGGGTCTGCAACCTACAGCATGTGTGCCATCTTTGGCATGTGAGCCGATTTTTGATGGCACACGGGGCGGGCTGAGCAGCTCAGCCCACTGCCGCTCTGGGGTTCCCGCTGCTGGCTCCTTGCCAGCTGGGGTCCCACTCAGCACCTGCTGCTGGTCTGGGGGAAGGAATCCCAGGCTAGCAGTGGGCTGAGATCCCAGCTGGCAAGGAGCTGGTGATGGAAACCCCAGAGCGGTGGTGAGCTGAGCTGCTCAGCCCACTGCCACTCTGGGGTTCCTGCTGCTGGTCCCTTGCCAGCTGGGGTCCCCCCTGCCGCAGCCCCACTCAGCACCCGCTGCTGGCCTGGGGGAAGGAACCCCAGGCTGGCAGCAGGCTGAGACCCCAGCTGGCAGGGGCCGGCAGCTGAAACCCCAGACCAGTGGCAGGCTGAGCCGCTCAGCCCGCTGCCACTCTGGGGTTCTGGCTGCTGGCCCCTTGCCAGCGGCGTCCTCTCCGCAGCCCCACTCACCTAGCTTCCAGTTGGAGTTCCAGTGCAGGCCCCATGCCAGACAGGGTCCAGGCTTCAGGCCTTGCTCAGCCCTACCAGCCGCCAGCTCCACTCACCTCAGCTGCCGATCTGGGGTTCCAGCTGGTTATCAGCTGATCACTCAGAAGAATGTGTGCAGCTTAAAGTGTCTAAATAGGTGCCACCAGACATTGGAAAACTCAGCAAGGAAAAGCTAGGGCAAGGATCACATTAAACTAATAAGATCTGCATTTTAATTTAATTTTAAATAAAGCTGCTGAAACATTTTGAAAACCTTGTTTACTTTACATATAACAGTAGTTTGGTTATATATTATAGACTTATAGACAGACCTTCGAAAAAAAGTTCAAGTGTATTACCAGCACGTGAAGCCTTCAATTAGAGTGTATACATGAAGACTCGGCACACCACTGCTGAAAGGTTGCCAACTCCTGACTTAGACTAACATGCATGACTTCAAGGCCTATGTAAATGCAATTGCAATATAGATATTCAAATGTTGAAAGCAAAATAAAAAATAATACACAGTATGACAAAGTTTGGGTTACTTATAAAATGTTTCCAGAAGAGTTTGTCCCTGTAGAATATTCTTAGAGGTTAAAGACAGGAGTAGAATGGGCCAGAATAGCAGCTGGTGTAAATCAATACAGTTCAATGGATTTACACCAGCTAAAGACTTGGTCTAATATTTCAGATGTTGTCAGGAGTTGTTGTAGGTGCTGTTAGGGGACTGATTAGTTAGAAATGAATGGATCAGATTTTTAAAGGCTTTTTAGTTTTCTGGAAGTACTATAGTTTTGTCTTCACATGATGGGTTTGCTTCTCTTCTTACATATTTTACATACAGTAAATGGCTGCCCAGGGAGAGAATTTGCCTGTGTGTGAGAGAAATTTACTTTCTCCTTAATATAAATTAAGTAAAAAAGAAGAAACATTTCTTTGTTTTCATAAGATCGCTTGTTTTGAATGAAATTCACCCTGCCATGATTCCTGTGCTACACTTAAGTTTAGAGCTGGGTGAAATTTCTCCCCTGGACCTTTACTCACTGAAAAAGGAAGATTCCACACTCTGAAATATTTCGTGGACTTGTGTCAATTTTGCTGAACTGTTCTGGTGCAGAAAACCTAAAAACCAAAAATTCCAAAAAAACCTAAATGTTTTTTCACATTTTTTGCACAAAACATTTTGATAGTTGATTCAACAGGACTTTTTTTTTGGAAATATACTTCAATGTTATTGAAAAATTTTTTTTAAAGTTAAAAAGCCTTGAAAACAAAACACAACATTTCGTCTGACCCAAAATAAATTTTCTTTTATTTTCTTTTCTTTTTTTTTGGTTTACTGAAAATTTTTTTTAAATGGTTTTGGTCAACCACAAAAGATTTCTTTTCCAATTATTCAAGACTCTCCTTGAAATGAATGAAATGAAAAAGTGAGTTATTGGCACAGCTCTCTATAAGTGGTGCGTAGGCCTTTTGTTGTCTCTCTGCCCTGGGTGAATTTCATCTTCCTTCGAAGCTGAATTGTCCGTGTCTGTGCAGCACACTGTTCTGCCAACATCAAGAAATTACTGTGTTTGCTGCAGCGGCGGCTCCAGGCACCAGTGCTCCAAGTGCGTGCCTGGGGCGGCAAGCCACAAGGGATGCCCTGCCAGTCTCTGCGAGGGAGGCAGTCAGGCAGCCTTCGGTGGCTTGCCTGTGGGAGGTCCACAGGTGCCGCAGATTCATCGGCAATTCGGCGGCAGGTACGCCAATGCTGCGGGACCGGCGGACCTTCCGCAGGCAAGCCACTGAATCTGCAGGACCGGGGACCTCTTGCAGGCAAGCCGCCGAGGGCAGCCTGCCTGCTGTGCTTGGAGCAGCAAAAAAGCTAGAGCCACCCCTGGTTTGCTGAACCAAACCTATCCCTGCTGTAACTACATTGAAGTACACGGAGTTCCACCAGAGCTGAATTTAGCTCGCTGTCCATATTCTCTGGGCAGCGGGCTGGGTGGTTTTATTTCACACATCATTCCCGCTCTGCTGTAGTGAGTCCACAAAGCCCAGTTGTTCCTCCTCTCAGCACCAACTTAACCAACTACATGAGTTTTTGTTTCTTTCTAAAGTGAGAAATGATCTGAATGGAGATCTGGGTGCATCAATAGGTGTGTTTCATCTCTCTTGTGGGTTCTTTCCATGGGGAGTACTATGTGTGTGGCTCTGAACAGGGGTTTGGGGAGGGATTTGCTTATTTTACAATAGCAATGTCTGTTACGCTATTATGATGATCGTATAACAAGGATATTGCTGCATATTGAAGGCCAGATTTGAGCACAGTGTTAGGGGTTTGTGGAGGCTATTTTTATAGTCCCTTACGCAGTAGATGAGATATGTGGCATGAAAGAGGGAGATTTTCAGGGGACTTAGAAGCACAAGCCTCATTGAATGTCAGTGGTGTTTGTGGGTGCGGTTTTCAAAAACACTGAGGTGACTCAGAGCACAAAGCCCACCTTTGTCCTCCATGGAACTTGTGCTCCTGAAGCTCTTAGGTGCTTTGAAAAACCTCCTACTGAATGAAGAGAGAATTTCAGACCAAAGTGCAGGAAAGGTTAACATAAAATATAGTAAATAAACAAATTTAGGTTCCTTAAGGTTATTGGGGCGGAGGGGACGGGGGGCTGTGAGTAACTTGCACAGCTTGATGTTGCTAAATGGATTTTTTCATTGTCGATAAATTTGCCAGTGACACTTTCGATATAAACAAGGACTTCAGAATCTCCTAGATTCTACAATGAGAAAGAGATGATAGGTTCTACCCCTGTATTTAAATTAAACTTACCAACCACTGTACTAGGTGATCACTTCAAAACCTTGCTGATCTGTCATTTTGTGGCTTATTTATTTTTAATTTCTGCAGATATTTGAGGGGATTGATTGCTATTAAGAAGCTTCATTGCATTATTTTAGGAGAGCCTCATTAGCTTCAGAAGCAGGCATAATTCAAAATCTGTGCATGAAGGAAAAAGGTGACCTTACTTCCCGAATGACAAAGAAATAGTGAAGGAACTAAATCTCACAGCATCAACAATTCAAAGTAGTTTGATGATAACAGTCTCTTCTAAAAACAAAACAAAACAAAAGTACTGGACTCCCTAGCACCCATAGCATAGTCTGTATGGACATCTGGGTACCATAGATTTTCAAGTGATCATGTATTACTTTCAGTTATGTTTTCATTGGCATTTTCTTTGCATTTGTAGGAACTACAGAAGTAGTAAATGCACCCATAATGCTGAAGTGACTGAGATGTTTCTTAGTACAGAATAAGAGCCTGATTCATCGGAGTGCTCAAGAAATAGATTAATAGACTTTAAAGTCAAAAAGGACCACTATTTCATCCATGGAATTTCATGGATGGAATTATTCTTCTCTGTTGCCTAAGTGGAAGAAAGCAGGACTAAATATCTGGAAGCATGGTACCTTTACTGCTCCTCTGATACAAACCCTTCAACTGTGAACAGTTCGGTGGGACATGTAAGTTGCAAATGTGAGCATCCATGTTCCCATTTCTATCTGGCAAGAGGACAAAAGACAGTTCCTTTCACTGGATTATTTCTATTGGAAGCAGGATAAATCTACATGAGTGAAGGCACTTGGACCAGTGCATCACCATAAGGAGTATATGAAGAACATAGGACCCTGAGTTTGGAAATTGAAAAGTGGCCAACTCCTTACAAGGCAACCCTTACAAGAGTGAAAGAAATTTTGTTTGCAAACCATGCTTCCATCTGTCTCCGTCTCCATCTCACTGGGGCTGCCTCTCTCTGGCTCCACCTCTGTTCTTGTTGGCTCGAGCATTGTCAATGCTATGGGCGCTATAGCAGCATACCTACGTTGCCATAGCCAGGCCAGGAAAACCGTATAGTGTAGATGCAGCCTACTGCAACAGAAGGGTCTTTTCCATGTCTGTAGGAACAGCACCTCCCTGAGTGATGGTAGGTAGGTCGACAGAAACACTCTTCCATTGACCTACGTGTGTCTACACTTGAGGTTAGGTTTGCATAGGTACCATGTTCAGGGGTGTGGATTTTTCATACACTTGAGCCCTGTAGTTATGTCAACCTGAATTTTAAGTGCAGATGAGGCCTTTGTCTGCATCTCTTCTTCAGGCCTGCCATTGGCTTCCAATAGAGCTGGCTGAAATGTTTTCATTGAAAATAAGGGAGTGAAGGACTTGCAGGTGGCTCTGCTGGTTGTAATAGGGCTGTAGACTGCTGGTCATATACTTCATACTTTTCTAGGATTCATCAGCAGGCATGCTCCACCTGCGTAACCGGAAAAGCCTGCAGGGGATGTCATGTTTCTTAGTGCCCTGTCTGAAATGGAGGTGTTACAGCATAGGGCTAAAATACACAACAGAGCTCTGGACTGCAGAAGGGGTTGGATCTTGAGTCTCTTCCCAAAAACTAGATCCATCCAATCCTCCAAAGAATCCATTTGTTAAAATAGCACGAGAACAACTAACTAGCTAAAAGTTCCACTGTTGTACGCAGTGTAGTTGTAGCTGTGTTGGTCCCAGGATATTAGAGAGACAAGGTGGGTGAAGTAATATCTTTTGGTCCAATAAAAAACATTACCTCAGCCACTTTGTCTTGCTAAAAGTTCCTCTGTCATAGACATGTTCTTGACCAGGTCTGCTATTTGCACTTACTTTGTATTGATAAGATGGTTAGGTAGTCATTGCTTTAAGTAAGAATTCTCTTTAAAAATGTGGTTTTGTTCTATCAGCTGGAAAGGGTTAAATCATGAACTGTGTTGGGAATTAACCTCCAAGGAAAGGACAAATCCTTTAGGAATGTAACCAGATGGAAATAAATTAATGCCAGTCAAATTTACAAGGATTACGTTACTGGCAACCAGGTCTGAGTCCACCGAAATGACCAGTTTATTTTTCCTGTTTTGGGGTTGAGTTAAGAATTCTAACTTCTTGTAAAATCTCAAATCCCTGCCCAGTAAAAGTGCATGGGTTTTATGGCCTTCCCAACATTGCTGTGTAAAAGAACTGGGGCAGAGATGCGGGGAGAAAGAGAAAACTTGTGAAAAAGGAAGAGGCTAATTACAGAAAATAGACTTAATTTAGATACCACAGGTGCCTCTTTTATTAGCTTTTGCCCACAGTAAATTTATACAACCTTGAATAAACTGTAGATCTGTTTGCTGTGGCCTGCTGTAAATGGGGAGCTTTCAACACTATTCTGTTTACAGCGAGGAGCCCATATGATGTCATAAAACTAACAAGCCCCATGAAATTCCATTTCTGCTGTGAAAAACTATTGCTTTGGATTCATTGTTTTTCTAGATCTGTATAAAATGGTATTTACAGGTTTGCCAAGATCCTTTGTGGATCCATCGCTTTAGTTTTAAGAAGGCATGCGAGGAGGTTTAAATCTTTCGGCTTTACACTGCCTTCTTTCTCTCCAGTCGTGTATTTCAGGTCTCATTCAAAGGCTGACACTCATTATCATGATTTCTTTTCAAAGGCCCTGGCCAAACCTATTCTATGAAGATGATTTC
This sequence comes from Gopherus flavomarginatus, assembly GCF_025201925.1. Lineage (NCBI taxonomy): Eukaryota > Metazoa > Chordata > Testudines > Testudinidae > Gopherus > Gopherus flavomarginatus. Next base: position 147,160,078 of record NC_066619.1, read on the forward strand.
ACTGAAGTGAATGAGGTGGTGATCAAACTGAGCAGTCTAAATTGAATGAAGGGTGACCCATTTACCCCTACTGGTTGAATGGGAGTCACTGATGTCTCCTTTGCCTCAATGAGCACTTAAAAAAAAAAAAACAAAGCAAAACACCAGAGCAGAAATTCAGACAATGGGCTCTAGAAATAAAAACTGATTGTATTGGATGGAGATGATGAACAGCATGTTGGCAATGTGGTGTCACATTTAGAACAGTGAAATGGTAGTCAAGACGTCTATATATTCTGTTCCAGCTTCTGCCACTGACTCACATTTGTGACCCTGAGCAAGTCGCTGAGGCCTAAGTTTTCAAAAATGTCCACTCATTTTGGGTGCAATAGTTTACAAGTGTCCATCTTGAGACAATTAGGGCTTGATTTTTCAGAGGTGAGAAATACCCAGAACTCTCAATTTAGTTCAGTTGGATTCGCATGTGTTTATTATCACCGGCAGTTTGGTGTGCAGTATGTGTCAGCATCTCTGCCCAGTCCACAGAGGATATGGTCTATTAAAGCTCTTCGCTTGTGAGCCTGGCTGTTCAGCTCGTACCAGTAGCTCTAGAGATCCTCAGTTTAATCCCCAGCATTGATGGTTGTCTCATTAACCGCTTTGTGGTTCAAACCCATCTCTAATGATTAATAATCTATTGCCATATGTAGCGGGGCGACGACTCACCCTGCGGCACCTCCCACTGGTCGTCCAGGGAATTAGCTCTCCAGCCTTTGGAGCGCCCTCTGCAGGCCCGAGTCTTGCCCATCATAGAATCATAGACTTTAAAGTCAGAAGGGACCATTATGATCATCTAGTCTGACCTCCTGCACAATGCAGGCCACAGAATCTCACCCACCCACTCCTGTATCAAACCTGTGTTGGAGCCATTGAAGTCCTCAAATCATGGTTTAAAGACTTCAAGGTGCAGAGAACCTACCAGCAAGTGACCTGTTCCCCATGCTGCAGAGGAAGGTGAAAAACTTCCAGGGCCTCTGCCAATCTGCCCTGGAGGAAAATTCCTTCCCGACCCTGTCATAACTTTAGTCCCAGATTTGGACCTTAGCATGAAAACCTCCAAGCTTAGTTACCAGCTTGGAGTTGGTACTGCTGCCACCACCCAAAAAATTAGAGTGTTTTGGGGCACTCTGGTCCCCCTGAAAAACCTTCCCTGGGGACCCCAAGACCCAAATCCCTTGAGTCTCACAACAAAGGGAAATAATCCTTTTTCCCTTCCCCCCTCCAGGTGCTCCTGGAGAGATACACAGAAGCAACCTCCGTGAATCTAAACAGAGGGATTCCACCCCCTCTAATTCCAGTCCTGGAACAAAAAAAACACTTCCCTCTGACTTCTTCCTCCCACCAATTCCCTGGTGAGTACAGACTCAATTTCCCTGAAATTTCCCAGTAAAGAAAACTTCAACAGGTCTTAAAAGAAAGCTTTATATAAGAAAGAAAGAAAAATACATACAAATAGTCTCTCTGCATTAAGGTGACAAATACAGGGTCAATTGCTTAAAAGAATATTGAATAAACAGCCTTATTCAAAAAGAATACAAATCAAAGCACTCCAGCACTATATTCATGTAAATACAAAAGAAACAAACTCTTTGGTACTCACAACTTGGAAACAGAAGATTAGAAAGCAGAAATACTTCTCCAAAGCTTAGAGAAAGCAGGCAGACAGAAAACAAAGACTCAGACACAAACTTCCCTCCACCCAGAGTTGAAAAAATCCGGTTTCCTGATTGGTCCTCTGGTCAGGTGCTTCAGGTGAAAGAGACATTAACCCTTAGCTATCTGTTTATGACAGACCCCAAATATGGTGATCAGCTAAACCCTGAGCATGTGGGCAAGACTCGCCAGCCAGCACCCAGGAAAGAATTCTCTGTAGTAACTCAGATCTCACCCCACCCTGTCCCTGGCTCTGTGTCCCTCCCAGACCCCGGTGCCCTTTTCCCTTGGGTGCTGCCCCTTAGCAGTACCCCTTCAGCTCTCCGGGTCTCCCCTCCTAGGGGAACCCGCAACCCCCTATCCCCACCTCACCTCAGTCTTGGCCTACTGCCAGTCACCATCTTGCCCCTTCTCACTGGGGCAGACTGCAGTGTACAAGCCACTCATCATCGGCAAGGGGGGTTTGGACCTGCTGCCTGTGCCTACCCTTGGGCTGCACCTCTGCAACCCCAGTACCCTATCCGGCCTTTGTCAAAGGCCTGCAGCCTGGGGCTTTCCAGGCCGGAGTTCCCCAGCTCCTCTGGCCTTTACTCAGCCCTGCTCCACTCCAGGTGCCTGGCTCAGCTCCCAGTGGCCAGGCCCGTCTCTCTCTACAGCTAGAGATAGACTCTCTTAGCTCCAGCCTAGCAGTCCCTTTATAGGGCCGGCTGTGGCCTGACTGGGGCATGGCCCAGCTGTGGCTGCTTCCTCAGTCATCCCAGGCTCGCTGCTTTGCCCTGCCACAGCCCTCTCCCAGGCCTTTTTTAAGCCCTTCAGGGCAGGAGCGGGTGACCACCCTGCTACACCATGACTATTGCTTGGCTGGATCAAGAGCAGGCAGAGACAGTTCCCAGGCACTATTATGCATCTGAAGAAAATCCTTCAGAATGGTGATAAGAGCTCCTCACAACTCCCCATTAAGTTGCTAGAAGCACTATAGCTAGTGTAGAGCTAGCTCCAGTGTATCATGAAGGTTTTGCATGCAGGAAGGTTGTTCCCATAGATAGCCCAGGCAATGGTGACTAACATCTCTCACACGTGGGCACCCGAGAACTGAGGGACTCATAATCAGTGGATGTTTTGAAAATGTGCATCTTAACCTCTGCATCTCAGTTTAACCACCTGCAAAGTGGGGATAGCAACACCTGCATAGCATGGGTGTTCTGAGCCTTCCTTTAATTAATCCTTGAGATTCCGGAGTGCAAGGTTCTGTACAAGTTTCAATGCAATTACAAGGAGTATGGGAAATAAACAAGAAGAACTGGAAGTATTAGTACATAAACTAAAGTATGACTTCCCTGACATCACAGAGACTTGATGAGATAAGTCTCATGACTGGAATTTTGGTACAATGTTCAGGAATGATTGGCAGTAAAGAGAGTTCAGAAGTGGCACTGTATACACACACTTGTTCTGAGGTCCAGAAGGAGGTGAGAGGCAGATCAGTTGAAAGTCTGTGTGTGAAGAAGAAAGGGGGAAAAATATGGGTGATGTCAAGGTGGAGGCTACTATACACCACCAAGTCAGGAAGAGGTGGAAGATGAGACATTTCTAGAAACAACAGATATATCCAAAATACAAGACCTTTTAGTGATGGGAGACTTTAACTACTCAGACACTGGATGGAAAAGCAATATAGCAAAACAAAACATTTCTAATTAATTCTTGGAACGTATTGGGGACAGCTGTCTGTTTCAGAAAGTGGAGGTAGTAAACTGGGGGCAAGCCATTGTAGGCTTGATTCTGACCAACAGGGAGGAATTGGTAATGAATTGGAAGGTGAAAGGCAGTTTGGGTGAAAGCAATAGTGAAATGGTCACTTTCATGATTCCTAAGGAAAAGAAGGAGTGAGAGCAGCAGAATAAAGACAATGGATGTGAAAAAAGTAAACTTTAATTCCGAGAACTGGTAAGTAAGGTCATATGGGAAGAAAATCTAAGGGGAAAAGTAGTTCAGGAGAGCTGGCAGTTTCCCAGGGAAAAAATATTGAAGACCCAACAAATTTCACAATATGAAGGAAAGATTGACCTCTTACTATTAATCCTATAAAAGCAGCAATGAGTCCTGTGGCAGCTTCTAGACTAACACGTATTGGAGCATGAGCTTTCGTGGGTGAATACCTACTTCGTTGGATGCACGCAGGACTCTTTGCTGCTTTTAGAGGAGTAATAGTAAGAGGTCAATCTTTCCTTTCTGGGTACCCCTCTGATATTAATCCTATATGGCTCTTGAAAAACCTGAAAATCGAAAAGGAATTGTACAAAACGTGGAAACATCAAAATTGCTAAAGATGAGTACCAAACAGTAGCACAAGCATGTAGGCACAAAATCAGAAAGGCTAAGGCACAAAACGCTTTGCCCCTACCAAGGGACATAAGAGGCAAGAAGAAGAAGATCTTTAAATACATTAGCAGCAAGAGAAAGATGAAGGAAAGTGTAGGTATACTTTGTGGGGAAGGAGAGCTAATAACTGACGACATCAAGAAAACTGAAGTGTTAAATGCAAGCCAAAATAAGGAAAGAGCGGGTTAAAGAATATTTAGAAAAGTGAGATGTATTCAAGTCAGGAGGGCCTGATGACATTCATTCTAAAGTACTTAAGGAGCTAGCTGAAGCAATCTTGGAACAGTTAGCAATTATCTTTGAGAACTCCTGGAGGATGACTGAGCTCCCAGATGACTGGGAAAGGGCAAACATAGTATCTATCTTCTAAAGGGGGAATGAAAAGGAAATTATAGCCTAACTTTGATACCTGGAAAAATACTGGAACAAACAATCCATTTCTAAGTACCATAGATTAATAAGAAATAGCCAGTATTGATTTGTCAAGAAAAGTCATACCTAACCAACCTAATTTCCTTCTTCGACAGTGAATGGGGGAGGGGAGCAATAATCATGATGTATCTTGATTTTCATAAGGCTTTTGACACAGTCTCACATGACATTCCCATAAGCAAACTAGGGGAATGCGCTCTAGATAAAATTACGACAAGGTGAGTGCACAGCTGGTTGAAAGACCATGCTCAGAGTAGTTATCAATGAATTACTGTCAAACTGGGAGGTCTATCTAGTAGGTTCCTGTGGGGTCAGTCCTGGGTCAGATACTATTCAATATTTCCATTAATGACATGAGTAGTACAATGAAGAGTATGCTTAAAAAATTGCAGATGACACCAAGGTGGGAGGGATTGCAAGCACTTTGGAGGAGAGGGTCAGAATTCAAAAAAACCTTGACAAATTGGAGAATTGATCTGAAATCAACAAGAGGAAATTCAGTAAAGACAAGTGCAAAGTACTTCACTGAAGGAGGAAAAATCAAATGCACAACTACAAAATGGGGAATAACTGGCTAGGTGGCAGGACTGCTGGAAAAGATCAGGAGGTATAGTGGATCACAAATCGAATATGAGCCAACAATGTGTTGCAGCTGTGAAAAAGGCTAATCTCATTCTGGGGTGTATTAACAGGAGTGTTATATGTAGCACATGGGAGGTGATTGTTCCATTCTATTTGGTACTGGTGAGGCCTAGGTTGGCATTCTGTGTCCAATTCCCCAGGTGACACATTTTTAAAAAAGATGTGGACAAACTGGAGAGAGCCCAGAGGAGAGCAACAAAAATGATAAAATATTTAGAAAACCTGACCTATGAGGAAAGGTTAAAAAAGCTGGACATGTTTAGTCTTGAGAAAAGAACACTAAAGGGGACCTGATAGTCTTCAAATATAATAATGGCTGATTTAGAGAGGACTGAGAGCAGTTGTTCTCCATGCCCACTGAAGGTAGGATACAAAGTAATGGTCTTAATCTGCAGCAAGGGAGATTTAGGTTAGATATTAGGAAACCCTCTTTAACCATCAGTGTATTTAAGCTCTGGAATTGGCTTCCAAGGGAAGTTGCGGAACCTCCATCATTGGACGTTTTCAAAAATGTGTTGGACAAACACCTGTCAGGAATGGTCTAGATTTATTTGCTCCTGCCACAGCACCGGGGGCTGCACTTTATGATGATGTCTCAGGGTCCCTTTCAGGCCTGCATTTCTGATTCTCTGAACCAGCCCAGCTCTCCCCTTCAAAGAGTCTTCTGGAACTCCAGTGAGAGAGTGGATACCTGTCTTCTAATTGTAATGTTGAATTGTTAAACTTTGCAATACTAGCGTCTGATTGCTTTGTGAAGTGGTCAGGCTCCAATAGCTCCCAGTCAGCTTCCAAGGCAAGTTTAAGGTCTTGGTCTAATTGCCAAAGCAATTAAATGGATCAAGCCCTGGCTACCTCAGAGACCAAATTTCCATCCATGAATCTCTGGGGCAGCTGCACTCCTCCGGAACAGAGCAGGTCAAAACACTGAGGATGGAGCACATGTGAGCTAGGGACCAAGCATTCTCTATCTAAGGGATCCAACTACAGAACCATCTGCCAGAGGACAGCAGGCAAATCCTGAGTCTGACCATCTACTTCCTCTTGACATGAGGGTTCGATTTTTAGAGGTGAGAAACACCTCCCACCGACTTCAACTGGAGTTGTGAGTGCGTAGTGTAGCCTGAAGATGTTGTTCACAATTCGAGCAACCCTTCTATTTCCTACATCCTGAAGACATAAGGGGGTCAGAAGGGTTACAGGGATCCCCTGGGTCTGGTATCTACATCTGAGTTTGCCAAAGAATGTCATGTAAAATCTCTCATGTAAGCCTGTGTCACACTGGTCATCATAATGATTGTGAGATATACATATGGCGATCACAACTGTGCTCTCTAGGTCTGTGACAGATCTCTAAAAGGTGATCGACATACTTTTGCTAGGAAGCGGAGGGAGAGACACCACTCTGTCCAGTCACATGCAAACTGAGGATTGTATGGTTCACAATGGATGCCTATTTACAGTTGGAGCAAAATGCTAATCAATAGATTGTGGGTCCTGCAGGAAAATAACCAAAACCATCAGGAGGAACCTGTTTCTGAGTAAAGACACTGAGCTTTTGGAAGCAGTAAACTGTGGTATCCTGTTTCTTTGGGAACAGCAGGCCTGTGCCTGTCCAGTGGAGCGAGGCTGACACTACAGGGGAGGCTTGAGGGACTTGCAGGTTGGAATATGCCTATTGTTAATCAGAAAAGAGAGAGCAAGCCTGTGGAGGCCTATCAGGCCGTGCTTGTGTTGCGAGCAGCCAGTGGTGTCAGGGAGCTGATCCACAGCAAGAACAGACAAGGCTCCCTCATGCTAAGGACAGGTTGGAGCGAAGTGCTTCACAGCCCTGGAACACCCAGGGAGCATCTCGGACATGTCAAGAGACATACCCAGCCGAGGAGTGAAATGGAGAAGGATTTGTTGGAGACAATGACAAAACTAGAGCTGGCTCTTTTTCCATTGTTAATTTTGAAGGAATATTTTTTTGGTCACAAGTTAAAATTCCAAGTAAAAAAACTTGGTAAATTTTCAAAATAAGTAATTGATTTCCTCCCTGCTTTTTTTAGACTGTACATTGAGTTTGGTCCAATTGTTGACATTTCAAAAAACCTTTGTAAAAATATGTACAGTTTTTTTTTTGAATCTGCTCGAGGTGAACCCATGCTGAGAAATGACAAATGACCATCAATCCAGGGAATGCAGCCTCTTTAACAAAATGAGTGAAAGAACAGCTACGGGGGCAATGAGCAACACAGAGTCTTTCTTAGTAGCTCCCAATGTGAAGAAAAGATAAGGTGGAAGTGAAGCAATGTCTTATTCCTTTGTAACATATAATTAATACTTTCTTTGATCCCTGGATATAAACGATGATTTCTAATCCTTATAGCTTTGGTCTGGTCAGTGACCATTGTGCCTAATTTTAACTGGGATTTTTTAAAGAAAACTTTAAATTGCTTTTGCTTCTGTAATAATTTATTATCTGTTTTGACTTCTCCAATTGCTTTGCCAAAATCACAGTGTCATTTGTCATCCTTTGGTTCTGTCCCATATCTGGTGATGGATCACTGGTACGGCTGTTGTGTTGAAGAACTACCAGTGACTTTGCACACTGCAGTAATGTAGTTCTTTAGCTGGGCAGTGCTAAATATGGATCTTCTCCTTTACCCTTTGCTTTCCTTAATTCTAAATTTGTTGTAAAATGGCATGTGAAAATTCTGCATTTGAGTGTACAAGAGATGAGGCAAAACCTAAACTCAACCCCCAGGGGTCATACCCAGGATCTCAGCTCCTGGAGTCATGGGATTATATCAGACTCTCAGCTTTCATTTAAAAAACAGTATGCTTCTAGCTCTCATGAATATGAAGAAAAGCTTGAAAGCATGTCCCAAGTGTAATGAATACAAAGATGTCTGCCTGGCTTTGTAGACAGCCTGACACAATAATTCTAAGAACAGAAACTGCCCCTGTCTGTTGGTGGAAGCACTCCGCAGACCCTTCAGTTGCACCTACCTGCATCCATAGTTACTTAAATACCTTAAAATATGCCCCCTAGTGCAGCCTTTATGGAACTGGTTGCAAACCCTTTATCTGAAGGTATCATAATTTCTAAGTTCAGGATTATTATTTTAAGTGTCAGAAGGAACTGATACAGGAAGTATTTTTGACTTTTTTTGCTTTTATTTTGACTTTGTGAGGTTTTTCTTGTCTTACACCAATTTGGTAACATGGTCTGTGATACTGCCAGCCCTGAGCATTCAAAGCTGATGAGTCAGACCTCAAAAATTCACCAGATTGTTTTAAAACAATTGATTTTGGGTTATTTTTAATGGTCTTTTGATGTCTAAACCTTCTAGAGTGTGCATTTGGGTCACATTTTCCAGCTTTTCTCTGCCACCATGAGGGCTCTGAACTTACTATTTTAAAAAAATGATAGGTGTGATTCTCATCTCTTCACCTGATTCCAGGAGCTGGGACTTTAAGAAAAACACCAAATATCAGAAGACTCACAATAAAATCGAGAGAGCTGGCAACACTGTGTCTGGAAGCATCAGACTGTCTGGATTCAATACCAACAAGAGACTCAGCAGCTGAAGCTTCATTTTTAGTGTAACAGCTCAGCCAGAGGAAAGGAAACTCCTGGGCATCTAAATGTGTTTGAGCAGTGCTGGCAGAATCAGTTCTTCTGCCCATTTGACAGCTCAGGAGACAGTTTATCTGCATGTTCTGGGGGACAGTTCTCTCCTGTTATCATGGAACTGACTGAGTTAAGATCTTTGGAATCTAGAGAGCTGCTGCTTCTGGTCGCAAGTATTTGGTAGCTGGGAAGGAATCAAGAACGAGGAGATTGCAAAAATTGGTTTGTGCATGTTTAACAGCCGACAAGGAGCTGGTATTAGGGGTGAGTAATCAGCCACCCTTCCTGTGCATGAAGATGGTAAAATGTGGAAATCCATAAGCAAGTGAGTACAAGTAAAACTAAATATCAGGAGGGCTATGAACTGACTTGAGCCTTCAGGCCAGACTCCCTCACTAGTGGGAGATGCTGTGGTGGTGGCCAGCTCTTTGAAATATCTCCACCTCCTTACTATCTTCGCCTCTTTCTTGTCTGAATCTAGCTTCAGCTTTTCAGCCACTTGCTGACCTTGGCTGGGCAATGAGCTAGTTGGCTCAAACTCCATTAAGCTCTGCCAGTGAGTCAGGTACACAGCTGGGCGCTATCTGCATAGTGTTGACATTTGGAGGGGAACAAGACTTCATGGTCTCACTTTCCTCCCCCATTGGCTTCAGACAGATGCCAAACAGTACTGAATGCCAGAGAAAAATCCACACATCCTAAAAACCTGTGTCAGAACCTAAACAGAACAGATAAATAGAGCTAGTAGTATGACTATAGATATCCTTCTCCAACCTCTGGAGAAGAGGAGGTCATCCGTTAACATGATGAGTGCCAAACCCATTCCATATACTGGCTTGAAGCCTGACTGCCGGGGTCAGCTGTCTCCTCTCTTAGTATTCTGTGACCAACTGCCCAGGTTCTTTTTTCCAGCCCAGGAAATGTGTCATTTATTTTTCAATGTTTTCAGCAGTGCGGCACTGACTAAGGTGGAGAAAACAGAAATAGTGGGATCCTGGCTACTGCTTAATTAAAAGGATTACTGAGGGCAGAGGTTTCCAGCAAGAAATTTCAAATCTTAATTGAAAAATCAAATGTAGTGGCTGAGGGAAGTTTTATTTTTTTATCATAAAACTAATAGCTGCTCACTAGCTTTATATGACATCTCTCTTCTGCCTTCAAAGATAATTGTGATGTTCTGCAAAGACGTGCAGGGGTGGTTTCGCTGCCTAGCAAAAAGGCACAGACTGCCATGAGGATTCGCTAAGCATTCTACTACAATATGAAAGAGCAGAAGCAGAGTCCTATTGATCATGTACAGTAAATCAATTATTTTTCCTCCAACCAAGAGTAGAAAATAATTACTCAGAGAGGTTACACTGTGACCTCAAAGCGCATGGTAATATTGCAGCATTTGGCACTAGGTTCTCTATTTCATTTTTGGTCAAACTGCTCCCCCTGAGGTCAAAATCATTCACTCTTGATTTACGAGGCACAATTATTTGCTCACTTTGGTTGTTTAAGACATCATCTTTTAGCTAGAAGTATGGAGAGAGCCTTTAAAGCATGTAGTTCGGCATTATCCCACCTTTAAACATTACAGGCTAGAGTCTAAAACAAAAGTCATTTTAGCTTGGTGTTTCCCATAGATATTGGCTTGCCACAAAATTCTCAATTTCAGTACAGCTGGGTTTGATATTGTCAAAACTTCTAAGGAGTTGACTTGTTTAAATCCTCCAGCTGGCTTTGAAAATCTCAGGTTTGAATTTTATAAGGAGACTTCAGATCTGAATCCAGGACAAGGTTTTAGAGCTGGCTTCTCACTCCAAACGAAGACCCACAGATGTAATGTACTGCAGTTATCTTGGTCATCGTGAGGGTTTGAACCAGAGAGATCCTGAGTTGAAAACCCCAGTCTCTTCAGTTCAAGCTAAAGGGATGGGATTTTAGATTGGCGTGTGTAACAGATCCACAGCCTCTGGATTGGTCCCAGGGAATTTTACTTAACACACACTGAATGGTGAGTTACACCAACATCTCAGAACTTCACAGGATGCAAAGTGCAGAGGAGGGGCCAGGCTCCTGAGGTCCTGCTGGATCAGAGGGCCATTTCTAGTTTTGATCTGCATAGCTAGCTCTGTGTATGTGGCTCACACCTACACAGCAAAAACAGTGATGGAAAATATTGTGTAGTGGATTTTGCTTGGCTAGCAGTGCTGTCTGACAATCTGGTTTTACATCACAGAGATTCAGGAAGGTCCACACCCTATTTTTTCTGGAGTCTGACAGCCATTTAGAGATACTGGTAGCTGCTGCCCTTTGGAGAAAGCCTTGACACCATCAATGACTGGACTAAACCAAATAAATACAGATCAAATCAATCAATCCATGAATAACTTAAAATAAACAAACAACATAAACAAAACTAAAATCATTAAATAAAAGAGTGAGGAGAAAAAAAATGAACCCTCCCTCCCTCCCACTCCACGTCCCAATGGGCTCAGGGGTATTTTTGGGGCCTCCCAGATGTTACTGTTAGTATGGAGGCAACAGCAATGGCTAACGCTTGAGTTCTTGTTTTTGTTTTCTGTCCTAAAAGCAGAGATCTGACCACTCTGTTATGCATGAAATATAGTGTATCCTTCCCAAACCGACAATTCTGTGTGTTCTACACAGTCAGCTAACGTCCCTGAGCGCACTGAGATACAGCGAGGGATGTTTTTGTTGTCAGGGAGGATATGTTTGTATAGCAGCTCAATGCTTTATATCTACCAATTTCACTCCCTTGGCAGAAAAGTATGTATCTGATGCTCTCAGTTATTAATTTCAATCAGCGTCGGTGAAATACTATTTTTAATGTGATCTCTGAATCCTGGTGTACTTGCTTTATCTTTATTCCCTACCAGATTGCCTGATCCCTATTTCTTACTCCTATTGGATTATATACTGGACGCAACTAAGCCCATCCCTTGGTTTAGCAAAATAATTTGCAGACCTCAAAGTACTTTGGAACTATTTACTAAGTCTCACAATATCCCTGTGTAGTAGGTAAATCTTATCCCATCATTTTATAGAGGAGAACCTGAGGCACAGAGAAGTCATATGACTTACTGAGGTCATATAAGTAACCTCTGGCAGAGACAGAACCTAAACCAAGCTGGTCTGGGTGCAGCCTAATGCTCTAACTAGAGCTGGGTGAAACTTTTGGTCTGAAACTTATTTGGCAAAAAAATGTAGACTTGGCAACACCAAAACATTTTACGAATTTGTGCCAGTTTCATCACATTGTGCTTTTGAGAGCAAGACACATTTTGACAAATGCAACATGTTTTGTTTTGTCTTTTCGAAATGAAACAATTTGATTTTTAAGGTTTGAAATGACTTTTTGTTTCAAAATTGACATTTTTTCTTTGAAATGCAAAAAAGTTAAATGCTAGAAATCAAAATGAAATGTTTCAATTTTGTCAAAAAAATGTTTAGTTTGATCAGAAATGAATTTCCTTTCAACTTCGAAATCACCAGCAAACTGAAAAGTCTGTTGTTCACCAACCCCTAGCCTTAACCACCTTAAATTACTTGCTTGTGGTTGTATGGCAGATTAATGGCAGGGCTGTAAACAGAAATCAGGAGTCATGATGTCCATTCACCCGTGCTACCTTTTGGACACACGTTGCTGCCTTTGGCGGCCTGGTTAGTGAGCATCCCACATTTATCTGTGGGTTTACTAAAAAGCTGCTTTCGGCAGATATATAAGCAGGCAGCTTTCTGTTCCATTGTACAGCTAATCTGTGTTAGTCTCTGCTCTTACAGACAGTCAAAATCCTATCTCTAATTAGGTCATTTCTCCAAACACGTGCTGCTGGGTAGTGTAGTATCTTTGGCCATTAACATTAGGAACGTCACCCCCACTCTCTTGTGCTGAGACTGGTATAGAATGCCTCGGGGGTTTCTGTGCTGCTGGCTAGCTAAAAGAATCAGAATCACACTTACTGTTACCAACAGAATCTTTTACTGATTGCAAATTAGCCATCTTAAAGCCTTCAAGCTGCCTGTCGATGTAGGTCTAAGGGATGCCCAAGTAGTATCCCCCTGCAGTCTTTCAGAGGTCAGCATCCCCGGTTAACCAGTGTTGGCCTTTGGCAGAAGGAAGCTGAGGACTTGCTGGGTAGGAAAAGATTTTGTGAGGAGTCTGCAGATTGCACTGTTAATTTCTTTAGCTGAACTGCTGTCTAACGGCAATGCAGGCAATCTTTCAGCCTTTACAATTCTTGAACACCTGCCCTGGGCTCCTTAATTCTCAGTTTTACAAGTGATTGGGACTGCAAAGTTGATTTCTATACAAACAAGACAAACATAAAACTAGACCAATCTTATCCACATTTCCCTCTGGCAGAAATCCACGTATTCAGTTCAAGGAGCTGCTAGACTTAATGAACATGAATGGAGCGGATTTTTAGAAGGATTTTCTTACAAGGGTACAATTCCCATCAGTATTTTTATGCCAGTATGTACAAGAAATGATGGTGGAAATCTAAATAGTTGTATTAGAGTCATGTCCAAAGATCCCAATGGAGATCAGAGCCCCCTGGCATGAGGCCCTGTACAAACACATAGCGAGAGACAGTCTCTGCTCTGAAGAGTTCACCATCAGAACAGAGAAGGCAGACAAAGGGTGGAAGGGGAAATGAAAAGGTGGAGTGATTTGCCTGGAGATGTGCAGCAAGTCTGTGGTTGCACTAGGAATAGATTCCATGTCACCTGAGTTCCAATGTGCTGATGGACCTACTAGATCACACTGCCTCGAGATGCAGAGTTTACACCTACACCCGGGAATTAGGAGGAGCATGACTGCTCAGATTTACATGTGTACACAGTTCCCGGCATAGACATCCCCAAATTGCTCCTGCCAAAAGGGGGCTCCTGTTTCCAAAATCTAGCTTATAATGGTGACCCTTCCAAATTAACCCCTTGGCTGCCAAGGTGGTGGCTGCAACATCCAAGGGCTTCAGTATGACCTCTACTAGCTAAGTCAAGTGCCATTTTTGCCTCTCAGATGTCACCAGCCTCCATTGTTTCCTGCCCAGTCCCTGGTCTCGCCAGCAGTTGGCTTTGCAACCTTCTCCTCACTCTAGGCCCTTCTGCCTCTGTTGCTATGATAACCATGGCCCTCCCAAGTCATCCAGCAGACCCCACTCCATGGCCCTTCCTCCTGCAACCACTATGAAACGTGGCATCCTATGCATCCTGCCCACTCTAAGGCTGTCTCTGACTAACCAACACTGTGAGTTCTTGTTATTTTAAAGAGCTCTAAATTCACACATGCACCCTGGGGGGATAGCTCAGTGGTTTGAGCATTGGCCTGCTAAACCCAGAGTCATGAGCTCAGTCCTTGAGGGGGCCATTTAGGGAACTGGGGCAAAAATCTGTCTAGGGATTGGCCCTGTTGTGAGCAGGGGGTTGGAGTAGATGACTTCCTGAGGGCCCTTCTAACCCTAAGATTCTATGCCCACTCCCCAAAAGAAGAGAAATCTGACTGGGCTTTCCCTGCAGGAGCTTTTCCTAAAGTTTCTTCTATGGCCTTCACCTCCATGCAAAGCATGTATTGGGGATGCTAATGGAGTATGTAATGTTTTCATTTGCTGCTGCTACGCTGAATTCCAACCTTCCCATTTGTCTATTGAAATGTGACTTCTGCTACTGCGTCCATCCTCCTGCAAGCCAAATCAGGCTGTCATGTTATCTCACCCCTCCTTTCAGCATCCTTACAATGGCTACCAGTAACTTATCAGCATTCTGTCTTGACATTTAAAGTTATTTGTGTCTCGGACCCTGGCTGTATTTCTGATGTGTTGACTCATTTTTCTTTACAAGCTTTATGATCAAGTGATTAAGGGGAGCTAGCTGCCCTAGCCTTTATCTCACAAGGTTGGTTTGTTTTTCTTCAGTGGGAGGGGATGTTTCTGTGCGGTGAAAAAGGGCTGATACACTGAGCTTCCGCTCCGTTTAGTGTTGCTTTTATCATGATTAACTTTAAGTCAGTTGAACAATTTTTCAAAGTGTGGCTGTGCCATTGTTGGTTTCCTGTGCTTATCTGCAGTGTCAAAAGAGAAACAAAGTATTTGGACTCAGCAAACATTGCAGTCAAACTGCCCCCTCCCTGTTGTGGATGTGACAACATTGCCTGGGAAAGCCTTGATAGCTGGGAAAGCTTGGGATATCGTGGCTTAATGCAAGCTAGCCAGAGCCAGAGACTTAACAGGAAGCAGCATGGGCTAGCACAGGGGTCTCAAACACATGGCCCGCAGGGTTATTTCCTGCCACTGCCAAGCTCCCTGCCCCCCAGGGCACCACATTCCCACTCCTCTGCCTACCTCCAACTGCTTCCTGCGGCTAAACAGCTGTTTGGCGGCACTTAGCACTTTCCAGGAGGGAGGGAGAGGAGCAGGGAGCCATGTGCTCAGGGGAGGAGGCAGGGCAGGGGTGGGGTTTGGAGAAGGGATTGGAATAGGGGCAGGGAGGGGATAGAGTTGGGGGGACTTTGAGGAAGGGGTTGGAATGGGGGCGGGGAAGGGGTGGGAAGAGGTGGGGCCTAATGGAAGGGGTGAAGTCGGGGTGGAGCCGGGGGAGGGACTTTTGTACCTTTATATGAAAAGGTGTCAGTGGTGCGGCCCTTGGGCCAATGTACTAGTGCTCACGTGGTCCCCATGGTGATTTGAGTTTGAGACCCCTGGGCCAGCACATAGGGCAGGGGTGTTGGAGTCAGGAGCTCTGGGTTCTATTTCTGGTCTACTGAGACAAAGTGAGTGAGGTTATATTAATCCATTAAAAGATATTACCTTACCCACCTTGTTTCTTTACTCTCCTGGGACCAACATGGCTACAGCTACATTACTTACAGCTGATCTGCTGAGTAAATTTGGGCAAGTCACCTCGTCTTTTTGTGCCTCAGTTTCCCTCTAGTCTCTGTTTAGACACTAAAATCTTTGGAGTAGAAAGTATTTCTTAGGTATTATCTATGCTGAAACAGTTTGTCAGTTTAACCATACTGGTGTAGTGGAACCAGCAAAACCCTGATAGTGTAGACACATACTACAGTGACAAAAGGGATTCTTCCATTGCTGTAGTAAATCCACCACTCTGAGAGGCTGAAGCACTGTCTACACTAGGGCTTAGGTCAGGTTAACTATTTCTCTCCGGGGTGTGAATATATTTTTCACAACCCCGAGCAATGTAGCTGGGTTGACCTAACTTGCTAGTGTAGACCAGCCCAAAGTGTGGCTGCAGTTATACTAGGGTTTATACTGGCATAGCTATACCAAATAAAAAATCCACACCCCTAATCAACATATCTCTACCAGTAAATTTTAAGTGTAGACCAGACTTTACTGTGTGTGTGCAGCACCTAGCAGAATGGGGCTCCAATCTGGGCTGGAGGCTGGTGGGCTCTTACACTAGACAGACAAGAGAAGCAAACTTTCTGTCCAAGTCCTTTTTAAGACATTTTCTATGGGCACTGTGACGTTTCACCCCATAGTGCTTTATAGAAATATGCCTATGAGTGTAAACATGATATAACTGGAATGTTTTATGCTAGATATGCTGTGTAACATATCTGTGCAAAGGTTATGATCTACTGAGTGTATTCATCCTATTCGTATGCATGGATCATTTTTATATCTGAAGTTATGAGAGTTGGCTCTATGCTTGTATTTAAAGTGTCTGCTGTAGGAAGCACATAAGGCAGATTTGGTTAACACAGAGTGAAGGGGTTATTCAAGTAATTGGGAGTAGTTAGCTAACAATGGACCTTGATAAATGCCAATCCACATCTGAGCTTTGCTGGGAACATTCAAACTAACATGTAAACAATGGTGTTGGCCTGTAAAGAAATGAGTCCTGCATGGACATGTGACTTGCCCATGTGACTTCAAAACTCCATCTTTCTGCACAGAAGAACACAAGGGGTTTCCACCCACAAAAGAAAGAGTATATAAGGCCCTGGTAGCCCCTCCATTTTGTTTTCAGCTGGCTCAAGAGATAACCTCTCCACCCCAAAGAGATGACTGAAAGAAACAGAAACAAAGGACAGTAACTACGGGGGTGTGAGTGATTGCTGGACCCAGACTAGGAGGAAGTCTGGTCTGTAAAAGAAGCTTACTGGAACATCTCTGAGGGCGAGATTTACCTGCATCTAATTTCCTCCTGTATTAGGCTTAGACTTGCATGTTTTATTTTATTTTGCTGGTAACTTACTTTGTTCTGTCTGTTCTTACTTGGAACCACTAAATCCTACTTTTTATATTTAATAAAATCACTTTTTACTTACTGATTAACCCAGAGCGAGTAATTAATGCCTGGGGGAGCAAACAGCTGTGCATATCTCTCTATTAGTGTTATAGAGGGTGAACAATTCATGAGTTTACCCTGTATGAGCTTTATACAGAGTAAAACAGATTTATTTGGGGTTTGGATCCCACTGGGAACTGGATATCTGCGTGTTGGAGACAGGAGCACTTCTTAAGCTGTTTTCAGTTAAGCCTGCAGCGTTTGGGGGAAGTGGTTCAGACCTGGGTCTGTGTTTGTAGCATGTCTGACACAACCAGGCAAGGTACTGAAGTCTCAAGCTGCCAAGGAAATGGGCTTAGAGGTAGTCTCAGCACATCAAGTGGCAGTCCCAAGGGGGTGTCTATGACCCATCCCATCACAGGCAGTATTTATTGTTTACAACAATGCCCACCAAAAAAACCTCAAACAAATTAAATCTGTCCAACTGAAAACACTAACCATACCCCCTCCCCCAGGCTCTCACCTGCCTCCAGCACCCAGAGGAGGAAGGCACACCCTTCGCATCTGACCTTCTGGATCCTGTTTCCTCTTCCTTATATACCCTGCCCAACCATGTGGCAGGCTGGGACCTCTTAATCCTTTCCAGGCTGCTGCTTTTATCTTGCTACAGGGCCTCCAAGCACAGATAGAACAATAGCAGGTCACATGATCCACCACTGATGGCACACTTGAAGATATGGGCTCACAGTTTGCTGTTACAGATGCAGGAGCTTCTGCATTGGGTGTAGAAGTTAGCTGCCAAAATTCAGTCATGGTAAAGGACTCAGGTAAAGTCAGGAGGATCAACCTTGGTATTACAGAGAAAAATGTCGATATATGAGCATTTGGTCACCCAGCCATGGCTATCAGAAGTGTGGTAGCATCCTCTGGAAGAGGCAAGAAAATTTAGTGATTACAGCAAAGGCCTGAAAGTCTAAAGACCTTGGATCTTACTTCCAAGTTGTGGATCTTATTCTACAGTTGTGGGTGACAAGGGATGGATCACTTGATGATTACCTATTCTGTTCATTCCCTCTGGGACACTTGGCACTGGCCACTGTTGAAAGACAGGATACTGGGCTAGGTGGACCTTTGGTCTGACCCTGTATGACCGTTCTTATGTTCTGCTGCTGGATTATTGTGTAAACTTTGGTCAAACCAGATTGAGTCTGGCCCTACACCAGTTGCAAGTGAGGGGAGAAGGAGCAAAGAATCTCCCACTTTTTTGCGCCTACATGGAGGGTACAGACATCACCTCACTCAAGGATGCCTCTTCTTTCTAAATTTTCTTTTTTCCTCTTCTTCATTTCTTTTTAGAAAAAGGCATTAGGAAATTCCATACAAAAAACTCATGAAGAGGACATTGTAGCCGTACAATTACATCAGTAGGAAAACTGTACAAAATGCTTTTAAATCTGCATCATCTGTCTTGGCAGTATAATATAGTGGTTGACTATAGCATGGAAACTGGTAATTAAAGATTTCTGTGGAACTCATGAAGGATTTTTCACCCAGAATAACCCAGGAAGCTTGAACAGAAAAAATAAAATTACTTTGCAAAGATCTTTAAAGAAATGAATCTGTTCTTCTTGTGGGTCTGGGAACTCTGACATAGCCACTGAGAGTAACATTATTGATAGGCATTGATACTTCAGTGTCCGGTGTGGTCAAATAGAATATGCAGAAACATAGTAATCCTCCGGTCTTGCTTCATTTTAAACAAACAAATAAGAAATTGTAAGAGTTCAGGCAATTGGATGGGAAGAGTAGGGGAAACGGCCCACAGAAAAAAGCAAAGGGAATTCAAAGCATCAAGAAATAACATATATTGAAACCGTTATGAGCAATTTGAGGAAGGGACTTTCCTTGTCTCTGTGTTTGGCCAACCTGGTTGAGGCCCCAAGGGGGTACTGCAAATATAAATGTTGATTGATAATAAGTGGTGTAGACCCTGATCCTGCAAGTGGACCCATGTGGGTGGACTCTGCTCATGTGCATCCAGATGCAGGATGGAGGCCGTGGTGGACTCAGTTGTGCCCAGCAGCCCAGCCCATAATAAAGCAGAGCTAACCCCACACAGGGAGGCATTATGCTACAGGAAGGCGTAAACCCTTCTGGAGCTCCCCAGTGCCCAGTCCTATACCCCACCCATAAGATCACCTGCTGCAAAGGCTGCGCAGGGCCATGTTCCCATCTCTTCATCTTTTGGGGTAACTCACATCCATGAGGGTACTAGGAAGGAGTGGTTGGGGCTGCAAGGGAGGGAAGAGTCCTGCACCAGGCATAAGACAGCCCTGTGTTTTCTCAGGTTAATGGCTGGAAGCTTGGCTCTTCTCCACACCTCTTTTGGTTTACTTTTGTCTGGCAGTTCCCGTGGCCTGTTTGCAGCAGAATTTCAGATTTGCTCTCCGGTAGGCACTGCATGGCTGAATTAACATCTGAAAACAAATAGGCTTTTTTCCTCCCCCTAAGTCAATTACTCGGTGCTATTCCAGGAAGAGAAAGGAGGTAGAAATTTTCCCAGCTGCTAAATCGCTTTTTATGCTGGTCAGTGCTTTCCATCTTTGCTGTGTAGCAGGACGTAGTGCTGGGAATAGCAGAAGATTGTCCTCATCAATTTCTATTTGAGCTCTCTTTATTTTTTTACCACACTGCCTTTTAAAGAACTCTCTGTGCCCCTCCACTCGGCAACGTTATATAAATACTATGTGGTTCACTGTGCCCTCCTGCACCTTCCCTTCTTTACATACCCTACAACAACATCGCCAGATAAACTGGTTCTTTCTCAAGCTCCGGCCCCAGCTATTGGGGGATATTTTGCTGCGATGACCAGATCTGCCCTAACCTTACTTCCTTTGTCATCTTGCAATCTACCCTGAGCAAGGAGAAGCCTGAAATTTATCTGAACTAAAAGCTAAGCAGGGGCCTGCTTATAACTCAGAATGTCCAGTGGGCCATGCCAGGTGTATAAAGTGAGGCACATGTATAGGTGGTTGCAGGAGTGGGCTCTCAACGTATAACTGGATTTATTGCTTTACTGACATCAGTGAGTGAGTTAATGGCCAATGTTAGGCACTGGTCCATGGGGGCAGACCTCTTGTGCAGAGTCAGATGAATGGGACCTCACATGGGCCCAACAGCAGGAACAGGGCCTTAAAGGACACTTAGGGATGTCCAGGTCCCTCTCTCCTTTCTGGAGCTATATGAGATGAAGGGCAGCTTAATGGTTAGTCTGCTAGCATGGGCCTGTGGAAGAGCTAAGGTCAAGTTCTTGTTTTACTAAAGACTTTTGGGATACGTCTACACTGCAATTAGATACCCACAGCTGGCCATGCTTGCGGACTCCAGCTCGTGGGACCTGGACTAAAGTACTGTTTACTTGCTGTGTAGACATTCACATGGGGGACTTCCAACTACTCAGACGTCTGTTGGGAAAATAACATAGTGAGGTGCAGATTATCCAACAAGTTCTTGGAATGTGTTGGAGACCATTTTTTATTTCAAAAGGTGAAGAAAGCTACTAGGAGAGAGGCTATTCTACATTTAATTTAGAAAAATAGGGAGGAACTGTCATAAACAGATAGCTAAAGGTTAACGTCTCTTTCACCTGGAAAGAAGTAATCTGAACCACCTGACCAGAGGACCAATCAGGAAACAAGACTTTTTCAAATCTGGGTGGAGGGAACTTTGTGTGGGAGTCCTTTGTTCTTTGTCTTCTGCCTGTATGCTCTCTCGGCTATGAGAAGTGATTTCTGTTTCCTGCTTTCTAATCTTCTGTTTCCCAGTTGTAAGTACAAAAGATCAGATAGGATTTATATGTTTTTTTTGTATTTACATGTCTATAGTTGCTGGAGTGCTTTGAATTGTATTCTTTTTGAATAAGGCTGTTTATTCATATTCTTTTAAGCAAATGACCCTGTATGTGTCACCTTACTACAGAGAGACCATTTTTATGTATTTTTCTTTCTTTTTATATAAAGCTTTCTTGTTAAGAGCTGTTGAAGTTTTTCGTTAGTGGGGAACTCCAGGGAAATTGAGTCTGTACTCACCAGGGAATTGGTGGGAGGAAGAAGTCAGGGGGAAACCTGTGTGTGTTAGATTTACTAGCCTGACTTTGCATTCCCTCTGGGTGAGCAGGAAAGAGAGATTAACTCTCGGTAATTCTGTTTTCCAAGGCTGGGAACGGGGAGGGTGGAATCCCTCTGTTTAGATTCACGGAGCTTGTGTCTGTGTATCTCTCCAGGAACACCTGGAGGGGGGAAGGGAAAAGGTTTATTTCCCTTTGTTGTGAGACTCAAGGGATTTGGGTCTTGGGGTCCCCAGGGAAGGTTTGGGGGGACCAGAGTGCCCCAAAACACTCTAATTTTTTGGGTGGTGGCAGCTTTACCAGATCCAAGCTGGTAACTAAGCTTGGAGGTTTTCATGCTAACCCCCATATTTTGGACGCTAAGGTCCAAATCTGGGACTAGGGTATGACAGGAACTGGTTGAGAATTTGAAAGTGGAAGGCAGCTTGGGGGAAAGTGATCATGAAATGGTAGAGTTCATGATTCTAAGGAATGGTAGGAGGGAGAACAGCAAAATAAAGACAATGGATTTCAGGAAGGCAGACTTTAGCAAACTCATGGAGTTGGTAGGTAAGATCCCATGGGAAGCAAGTCTAAGAGGAAAAATAATTGAAGACAGTTGGCAATTTTTCAAAGAGACATTAATAAAGGCACAAGAGCAAACTATCCCACTAAGTAGGAAAGATAAGAGGTATGGCAAAAGATCACCCTGGCTTAACCAGGAGATCTTCAATGATCTAAAACTCAAAAAAGAGTCCTACAAAAAGGGGAAACTGGGTTAAATTACCAAGGATGAATATAAACAAATAACACAAATATGTAGGGACAAAATTATAAAGGCTAAGGCAGAAAACGAGATCAAACTAGCTAGGGACATAAAAGGAAATAAGAAAACATTCTACAAATACATTAGAAACAAGAGGAAGAGCAAGGACAGGGTAGGCCTGTTGCTCAATGATGGGGGAAAGACAATAACATAAAATGATGTCTTTGTTTCGGTGTTCACTAAGAAGGTTGGTGGCAATTGGACATCTAACAGTGAATTCCAGTGAAAATGAGGTAGGATCAGAGGCTGAGATAGGGAAAGAACAAGTCAAAAATTACTTTGACAAGTTAGGTGTCTTCAAATCACCAGGGCCTGATGAAATGCATCCTAGAATACTCAAGGAGCTGACTGAGGAGATATCTGAGTCATTGGCGATTATCTTTGAAAAGTCATGGAAAGCAGGAGACATTCCAGACAACTGGAAAAGGGCAAAAATATTGTCAATCTATCAAAAGGGAAATAAAGACAATCCAGGGAATTACAGACCGGTCAGCTTAATTTCTGGACCCGGAAAGATAATGGAGCAAATAATTAAGAAATCAATTAGCAAACACCTAGAAGATAATAAGGTGATAAATAACAGTCAGCATGGATTTGTCAAGAATAAATCATGTCAAACCAACCTGATAGCTTTCTTTGACAGGATAACAAGCCTTGTGGATAGGGGGAAGTGGTAGTTGTGGTATATCTTGACTTTTGCAAGGCTTGTGATACTGTCTCGCATGACTTTCTCATAAACAAACTAGGGAAATACAACCTAGATGGAGCTACTATAAAGTGGGTGTGACATTGCACTTTATATGATTTTATGAAAATATGCTAATGTTTAACTGGCATATGCTTCATGCAAAAGGTCTCTTTTACTCTGCCTGCCCCCTTTTGTGCATTGAGGACTTCAGGCTGTAGGTTTGTACATATTTGGAAATCTACTCCTTTTTCGTTCTATTGTCATAGTAACAACAGACTACTTTCTGTGTTGTCATAATAATAGCAATGGTCAGCTTTGCCTTTTATAGTCTTCACAAACAGGGAAGCCACTCTGTTAATCGGGAAAGACAACAAAGCACAATAAATAATTGCAATGAATGCCATTCTGTGCATGGCAGTGTTTATTATTTTGCATTCCTGTGTTCTCAAATCGGAGGGGAAGTGTTTTATGGCACTAGTTATGCTATGAGATTGAAATCCTCTGAGAAACAGAGCAGCTTCTCATGCAGGTTTAGTTGACAGTGGCATATTTAACAATAGAAGCATGCTATATTGGAAACCATGGCAACACTGGAACACTATGCCCATGAGTGGTTTGTCGGAGGTAAAGACTGAATCTGGGACCTTTGGGTATAAAAGTGTGAACCTCTCCTGGCTGAGTCAAAAGCCTCATCTCTGTTAAACCAAGGCTGTAGCAGGATCACCAGCTCTGCGTGTAGCCCGGCCACCGCTAGAGAAGGACACAGCACCACACTGAGTGGATGTGGGTTAAATTGCTCATTTAAGGATGTTGTGGGCCTCCCTGCCTTGGAGCTCTGGATGTGAGGAGCTGTGAGGTTCAGGTCTTCTCCTGCTGGGAACTCCTGGCTCTCTTTCTGGTGTCCACATATCAGCTTAGCTTCTCTGTCTCAGGATCAAACCCCAAATGGCCCCATATGAAGGGTGTCCTGTGCTCAAGTACTTCCTGCTGATCTGACTGAGGTATTTGTGTGGTGCCCTCATCACCATAGCATCAGAGCACCTCACCCTCAATAATGTATTTCTCCTCTCAACCCCCCTATGTGGTAGGCCACCACACTTATCCCCATTGCACAGGGGGGAAACTGAGTCATGGGGATACCTGAGTGACTTGCCCAAGGTCACACATGAAGTCTGTGGTGGAGCAGGGAGCTGAACACTGGTCGTTTGAGTCCCAAGCAGGCACCTTAAATCCTGAACAATCCTTTCTCTTCAATAGTGAGTCATTCTTCCCTATGTTCCTCTGCCTCAAAGCTTCCCTCCATCCTTTCAGTCTGCCACAGGGCACCCTGCACAGCCAACACTTCATGTAGCTGTGTCATTCCATTTCAGACGGCTACATTCAATACCTTCCATTGTTGTGATTGTAGCCATACAGGACTTAGTAACTGGAAACCATCTTCACTAGACAAGGACACTCCACCAGAGAAGTAGATTGCATCGTGGAATGGGCCACCCAAATACCCTGAGACAACGTACTTTGAGATGGAAATAACCTCCCTTTGATCACATACCCCTAGTTATCACCTACCACCCCACACTGGAGCCCATACTGGGTATCATCAACCGGTTACAACCCATACTCGATGGGGATCCCATGCTGAAATAAATCTTTCCTGAACCACCTCCTCTGGCCTTCAAATACCCCCCAAACCTCTCCAAGCTCCTCATCAGAAGCGACCTCCCCACAGATCAGGGATTCTTTAAGATGCCACCGGACTTCTGGTTGTTTTTGTGGATACAGATTAACATGGTTACCCCTCTGACACAGATCAGGGCAACTCAAAGTGGTACTAGACCCTTCCAGAACAACAGATGCAAAACCTGCAGACAGCTCTCCACTGTTACAATGATCAATACACCCCCACAACACCCTTTTCAAGATCCATGGGCCCTACACATGTCTATCACAACATGTGGTGTCCCTCATTCAGTGCACTGAATGGCCCAACAACAACTATGTGGGTGAAACCAGACCATCGCTACGCTCTCAAATGAACTCGCACAAGAAAATGATAAAAGACAAAAACACCCTGTCACCTGTGGGTGAAATCACTCTATATCTGACCTGTCAGTCCTCATCCTTAAAGGAAACCTGCACAACACTTTCAAAAAATGAACCTGGGAGCTGAAATTCATAACTCTTGTGGACGCTAAAAATCATAGACTGAACCAGTACACTGGATTATTGGTTTATTAAAACATTTTGTAACCCACTAACTCCTTCCTCTGACTGAAGAGGTGTTAATAGGCTACTCTACCTTGAAAGGTCCCTTACAACATGAACTCCTTATGCTAAACTAGTTGTTCCACCTTGCATTTAGCTGTGACCCTGAGATTACCTTTCCCAGACCCAAGGAAGAGCTCTGTGTGGTTAGAAAGCTTGTCTCGCTGACCAACAGAAGATGGCCCAATACAATATATTACCTCATCCACCTTATCTCTCTACTGACTCAACACATCAACTTGTGCCAGGATTCCTCATGGACTTGCTGGGGGGAATGATGGTGTAGATAGTTGCTATCTTGCTAACCTGTCTCCTCCATTCCTTCCAAAGCTGCAGAGGCCTAACCCTGAAGATGCCCCATTTAGGGGTATTTGTGGATTATGACAGAGCCTGCAAAGGAGTTGGCACTCCCCTTTTGACTGACATATCAAATGCTGTTATTCTACAGACGGCAGAAGCAGAGGGTGGCATTGGGTCCATTATCATCACCATCCAAGAACACTAAAAGCATTAGTGCTAAGATACTTGACACTGCCTATGTGATTTGTACACCATTATAATGAATTAGATCTGGCTGTTCAAACCACTTACACTGCTTCAAAAAATCTCATCCAAGAGGTTCAAATACCACTGTAATAACCATGGAAAATGAACTTAAATAGAATGGACATTAGCAATGAGAACACTTTTTCCAACAAGCAAGCACAGACTTTAAAAGTCTACATCATATATAGATCTTCATTTGCTTAGATTTTCTCATGAGCTACTGTGGCTAACAGGTGTTTGAATTCTGTTGCCCATTTATTCAATCTCTCTAAAAGGTTATGTTTATTTGTAATTCTCAGTATGATTTTACTGCTCACAGGGTGACTTCCTGCTGTTAATTCAACATCTCTAACTTCCCCTAGAGGGCAATGAAATTGCATAAGATGGAGGACAGAGCACCCATTCCATGTTCCGCAGGGTCAGGTAAGGTGATGAATCATCCTTGAACTAGAGCCTGATTCAGCCAATCCGCAAGCCAGGAACTGGTCTGATGACGCTCAGAGCAGGTATATACGCCTCACTTTGTGGGTTGGAGCTTTCCTCTGCCTAATAGTGGTGATAGATGCCATAAGTCTTGCTCTTGCTGCAACCCTTCTCTAGATTTCTGATTCTTCTTCTAACCCCTGGGCCAGACTGTCCTTGTCATGGCTTCTGAGCGATGAGTAATATTTTGTTCTAAAGACACTGTAAGACTATTAAAAGGGTCATAAGCCCTCAAATATTGTAGACCAATGGAAAAATTACTAGAGACACCAAATATCAGGAGGCAGCTGTGTTAGTCTGTATCCACAAAAACAATAAGGAGTCTGGTGGCACTTCAGAGACTAACAGATTTATTTGGGCATAAGCTTTTGTGGGTAAAAATATCACTTCTTCAGATGCATAGCAAGCTCTTTTACCCACGAAAGCTTATGCCCAAATAAATCTGTTAGCCTTTAAGGTGCCACCAGACTCCTTAATCTTTTTGTAGAGACACCAAAGATGTACACACACACAAAATGGGAACACTTTTTGAAGTTGATCAGATAAATTTCCTCTGGCATCTTGATTGTGATCCAACAGATTGACTAGAGTTCTGTGCTATTGATAGGGTGACCAGACAGCAAGTGTGAAAAATCAGGACAGAGTAGGGGGTAATAGGAGCCTATATAAGAAAAAGACCCAAAAGTCAGGACTGTCTCTATAAAATTGGGACATCTGGTCACCCTAGCTATTGACCAAATGGACAAGTAGAGGACTTTTGCCTCTTCTAGGTCCCTCTGGAGCATGTGGCAGTTCTGTTGTGTAGATGAGCTGTATCTCTGGTGTTCCCAAATGTAAGGGGACTGTTGCCCCCTTACTAACATTCAGTGGGGGTGTTCTGGTTGGCTAGCTCCCAGTATTAAATGCTCCAGGTCAGCCTCAGCCTCTGAGCCTGATTGACAGGGTGGGAAGGCTAATCAGGGAATCAGGAGGCTGGGGGGTCCCATCCTCCATGTGAGCTGGAATTGCCTGGGTCAGACAGAGTGGGGCTGTGCTAAGGAGAAGGCAGAGGCCCAAGCTGAGCTGGGGAGCAGAGCTCTGCCAGAGCCAGAGGGGCCAGAAAAGGTGCTCAGGAAGCAGGTCAGAGTTGGGAGCAGAGTCACAGAATCAGCCCAGAGAGCGCAGACCCTGTGCTGGGAGCAGGGCTGCAGCCACAGAGCCAGATGTGGTGAGCAACCGGGGCCAGTCAAAGGGGAGACCTTGGGCAAAGGGCCCAATGCAGAAAGACACCCCCAGCCAAGGGTCCCTTGGGGGATCTTAACCCAATGGGGGGCTGAGGCTGGAAGGATCTCACCACTCAAAGCCTGGAGGTGTGTGGTGACCACCATTGCAAGTGTCCATCCTGCAGCTTCTCTGCAGCACAACCAGAGCCTGAGAAGGAGACCTGGGACCTACAAGGAACTGACTGTGAACTGCCCTGATGTCCAGAGACACTGTTTGTGATGTTCGCTGCCGCAGAGCAGAGGGATATGTTTTCCTTTAATCTTTCCCATTTTTCTTTATTCTTTTTTAAATTAATTGTTAATTAAACAACTTGTATTTGCTTGAAATTGTATGCAATGATCAGTGGGTCAGGGAGGTGCCCAGTACAGAGAGAGCACCCCGGAGTGGGGACATCCTAGTCCCTGTCCTAGGTGACCACAGCAGGGTTGGGGGTTGAGCCCCCCAGGAATCCTTGTCCCAGCCTTGTCAGGGTTACGAGGACTCTGCCAGACAGGAGAGTGGAAAGGGAGGCCTCTGGGTAATGGAAGTGGGAGTGAGGACTCAGATTCTTCTGCTAGCCCATTTCACCTGGGTCGTGCAGAAGCCAGGAAAGTTCCCCACAATAGCAGGACCATTCCCCTGCTTACACAAGGTTGAGTGGCTTTTTATTTTCCTCTTCTAAAAGAGAGGGGGAAACTAAAACACAATGAGACTACAATAAAACAACACACCTCCCTCCTCGTTAATCCTTGATTATCTCCTCTCATCCTACCACCCTTTCCCTCCGCTTCTGCTCTTCTGCACAAACCATTCTTCATTCCCACTAGGGATTTTCTGAAGTGGTCTGCTTTGACCAACTTATTGAATCAACTGGGAGTGTTACCATTGACTTCAGTGGAAGCTGAGTTAGGCCACTGCAGACAGATTTAGAAAATCTCATCCACCCTCTCTCCTCTCCTGTTCTTTACAAATCCTTTATTTCCTCAGCTTTCTCTCCCTCCTTTAATTACTTTGTCAGTACTCATGTATTCTCCCTCCACTTATTCCTTTATGTCCAATCTCTTTACAGCTACAGCTTTCACCTCATTATCCTTCTCTTTACCTTTCCCAGAATCTTTCATTCTACGTGAAGACCCCTTTCTCTTATTACCCACCTTACTCTGTTCGTCTGGTCCTGGGTTAGCAGCACCCAACAATGCACCACGGATTGTAACAGGAAGGGAAAATTTTGAGGAATGGTGGGCTTATAGTTAAGATCCTGGATTGGGACTCAGATCTGGATTTAACCACTAGTTGTACCCCAAATTCCTGTGTGATCTGGAGTAAATAATACAATTGCCTTGTACCTTTTCTCCCTCTCTTGTCTAGCCATATTGGGCAGGTACTGTTTCTTACTATGTGTCTTTAGGAGCTTACAGTAATGAGATCCTGGTCTGTTCAGAGCATCTAGTTACAACTGCAATATAAATGAGAATAACTGTAGTCTACTGAGACTGGGTAGAATTTAGAGGCAGAAAGTAATTATCCAGGTTGGATATTTCTATAATCACTTATTGTAGAGCCATGGAAATTTTGCTAGGTCTTCTATAGAAGGCAAAGAAATCCATATCCTCAGCTAGTGTAAATCAGCATATCCCTATAGACTTCAATGGACTTGTATCTATTTGCACCTTCTGCAGATCTGCTGGGACAGAGACCAGGGGCCAGCTTACAGTGGTCAATTTTAGATGTTACACATGTGTGGGAGTAACAGACAGGGAGAGGATGGAAAGAAGGATGCAGGTAACAGCAATGGATTCAGTGTATCACTCAGATGATTGTGTTGTGAATGGAGAGAGGGTTCTGGCTGGGTGAGTCAAATCACAGTGCATTGATTGCAGAGGGGTGGCTAGAAAAAAGCTGCGGAGATGCTTGTGGGAGAAATGGAGGAGTTGGGAGACAGACTGGCATTATTTAGTGTGAAAAGGGGTTAAGTGACCTGATAGACTACAGCAGATAAGTAGGAAAGGTGGAATTATGATGAGCCTTGGAGCTAGGGTTGTCAACCCCTGGAATTGTCCTGGAGCCTCCAGGAACTGAAGATTGTCATATGATGAAACCTCCAGGAACAGTTTCCCCTGACACACAACTATAAAAATGATCCCATGTGAGAGTGCAAACATCTTGTTGAACAGAGACCAAATACTATACAGTTAATATTTTATATTTCCTCTTGTCCTTGTTATTTGCATTACGTTAGGATAAGAATGTTCCCTGGATTTGTCTGTAATGACCCTTCTTCTGAGGAAGATTTCCTAGAGCAGGAAAATATTCTCATTTACAGTTAAAATCAATGGCCAGAGACTCTACAGGCTGCAAGACGTTTATTTAGAAAATAAAAAGGACCAGGAAATGAGCGAGAAGGAAAGGATGTTGCACTATTTTAAAAGCCAGAAAGGCTGAAGTAGTTGGCAGCAATTCCCTTTCTGAAGGCATTGTTTCAGGATGTTGGAAGCGTTTTAAGAAAGTCAAAGAAGATGGAAAACTCCTCCCTGTACTGGCTGGCTAACCCAGGCTAGCCCAGTTTGGCTCTTTGTCCCCCTCCAGTGGCTAGACTCTGTATGGCGGTTTGAGTCATTGTAGTCTTTGAGCTACTGATCATGGGTCTCTAGCTTTGGCAGTCAAGGCAGATGCTTTAGTATCTAGAGATCAGGGATCAGTCCCCACAGATGACTTGACCAAGGGCATCACTATTGTAGCTTACAATGCTGGGTCACCTAGATTCTCATGAGCTGTAATGCACTTGTCAAAGACCACACATGAACATCACAAAGACTCCTGCAGGTACTTCCTCTATTCACGAACACATAGCCAAGGGCCATGCTGTACTCTGCCACAGCCCAGCTCTCCGAAAGGGGGCAGCGAGCCCAGGGAATGCTGGCCTTCACGACCTGGAGCTGCTGAATAATGACTCCTGTAGGCTGGAGGAAGCAGGATGTGCAACCTACAAAGCCTCAGATCAGAGACTAGGAGCCCCAAGCCCATGGAGGGGCTGATACAAAGGTGTTGCCTAGTTTCCCCATCTCTTATGGTTGCCATTACTCCTCTGCCCACACCTTTTCCAGCCTCAATGGAGGTGAGAGTTGGAAGGTGATGCCACTAGTGATAGCATGAACATCCACCCAGAGAGATGCCTGGGGCCGTATCCAAAGCCCAGTGAAGTCAATGGGAGTGTTGCCATTTATTTCAATAGGCAGATCCTTGGCTAAGTGGGCCGACCAGGTCCTAGCCCCAGAGCCATGCGTCCCTAGCCCAACAGAGATTCTGTAACTGTATCAAGTGAGGAGATTACAAAAAATGTACCAGCAGAATGAGAGAGAGGCTCAAATTTCCAACATGCTACAAGTGTTGGTGCTGTCAAAGCAGCCACATGTGGATGTCGGGTGGGTTTTCAAGTATCTTAAATCAGCTGTGATCAGAAAATGATGTTAGTTATGTGGGGGGAGGGATCTGATGCTCTGAAACAGCTTTACTTCCTATTCCACGGGCAGCAACAAGGAGTCTTGCCAATAGAGCTGGTTTCTAACCATTAGAGGAGTGAAGTTCTGGAACAGCCTTCCAAGGGGAGTAGTGGGGACATAAGACATATCTGGCTTTAAGACTAAGCTTGATAAGTTTATGGAAGGGATGGTATGATGGGATAGGTTAATTTTGGCAATTGATCTTTGATTATCAGCAGGTAAGTATGCCCAGTGGTCTGTGATGGGATGTTAGATGGGATGGGATCTGAGTTACTGCAGAGAATTCTTTCCTGAGTGCTGGCTGGTGAGTCTTGCCCACATGCTCAGGGTTTAGCTGATCACCATATTTGGGGTCGGGAAGGAATTTTCCTCTGGGGTAGATTGGCAGAGGCCCTGGAGGTTTTTCGCCTTCCTCTGCAGCGCGGGGCATGGGTCACTTGCTGGTGGATTCTCTGCAGCTTGAGGTCTTCAAACCACAATTTGAAGACTTCAGTAATTCAGACATAGGTTAGGGGTTTGTTATAGAAGTGGATGGGTGGGATTCTGTGGCCTGCTTTGTGCAGGAGGTCAGACTAGATGATCATATTGGTCCCTTCTGACCCTAAAGTCTATGAGTCTATGAGTATTAATCTCACGGCTGCAGGCATTTCAGGACCCTGAACCCAGCAGGGCTTCTAAAATGATTTAGAATCAAATGCAATAACCGGGGAGGAGGAGAAGGCATAAATATCTTTCCTTGCTAATTTATTTTTCTCTTTCCTGGCTGAAGTAATGGGATATAAACTGATGCATCTGATCTAGTAAGCTGTGCTACTTGGAGACATAGCTGAGAATGCTGATTAACCAATCAGATTGCTTAATTCCTCCCATTTATATTATGGTGTGTTCTGCACAAGATAAAGGAAAGCAGGCTCTGGAATGTCTCACAGCAGTGTTTAATGAACATATTAGACAAATGTCACAAATGAGAACCTAACAAATGATCATATAAAACAAGGACCAAGCTCTCTGCCTGCATACACCAGCAAAATGATGTCAGTAGGGTCTACAGGGGTAAAAGTGAAGGGAGAATTTGCTCTGAAGAATTTTCAGACACAAATGGTAAAGGGTAAGGATGATCTTGTGGTGAAGGTACTGATGGGGAGATGTGGGTTCAATCCTCAATTTTGCTATAGACTGTCTGCATGACCTAGTATAAGTCAGTTGATCTGTGCCTTTATTCCTCCTTCAGAAAGCAAGATTAATACTATCACACAAAAGTAGTATTAGCACCCAGAGGCCCCCACCAAGACTAGGGCCAATTATATTGGGCATTATACAAACCCCTAGCAGGGGTGGCTCCAGGCACTGGCACGCCAAGCGTGTAGCTAGGGTGGCAAGCCACGTGGGGCACTCTGCCGGTCACCACAAGGGCAGCAGGCAGGTTGCCTTCGGTGGCATGCCTGTAGAGGGTCCACTGGTCCTGCGACTTCAGCAGACCTCCAACAGACCTGCCACCGAATCTGCGGGACTGGGCTTGGGGTGGCAAAATACCTAGTGAGAGACAGTCTCTGCCCTGAAGAGTTCCCATTCTGAATAGACAAGATGGCCAGTGTGTGGGAGGGCAAACAGGCACAGAGGGGACAGCCTTGCCCAAGATCATGACTGTAAGTTCTCTCAGGCAGATCCTGTCTCACAGTCCATCACAATAGGATCTTGAATTTTGATGGTGCTAATAGCTGATTGACAATACTGTAACAATATTCTTCTCCCTTCAGTAAAATGCATTGAAGCCATCAGTTCTACTTTGTCTAGATTTTGTAAGCACATTGATAAATTAGTAGCTGTTTAAATTAGTAGCACCTTACAGCATTAGACAGAAGGAAGGGTTAGAGAATGAGTTATAAATGGGAGGTGCAGTTAGTGTCTGGCTGTGGAAGAAGTCACTGTCACATTGTGGGGCAGGTGAAAGCAGGGCACATGTACTGGTTTGTGACTTGAGGGGCAAGTACCTAACTACAGGCAGTCCTGGGACTGAGGCAGGGAGGCTGCACCACTTCCTGGTGTGGCAAGACCTTCCAGACTAACCCATCAGTGCCCACCAGGCTTTGAATCCAGTCCATGATCAGAAGCCACGACCATCTAATGATTGGCCTGTGTAAAATGAGTTAGATGTCTGTTCAGTTCCTAGTGGACCAGGTGCCAGCAACATATTAACCATCATACCCACTGGCACTGGGTTTGCTGGCAGAATCATCAGTCATATCAAGCCCAGCCATGACAAACTCCCCTCTGACTCAGCGCTGATCTAACTCTCCTTGACCTCCGTAGCATCATTTGGGGAACACTATATGCTTTTGACAATCCCACCTTTGGTTTCTAGGCCTCTGCCTTAGCACCTTTCAAGAGGAACTTACAGGAAAATAAAATTTATTTAAAAAAAAATGCAATGCAGTTGTTTATAGCCTGAGGAGAATGGCAGTTCTGCTCTTTGACTTCCCCTCATATACCATGCCTGCTGAGCTCCCTAAACTTAGGAATGAAACAGTCATCTTGTTACACTATTTAGCTGATTAAGTGTTGCCTGGAAATAACACCCTAACACACAATTGCCTTTTTGTCATATTGTGTCATTTCTTCTATCCTATGCATTGCTATAACTTTAGAGAAGGAGGATTTATTGGAATAGCAATGCTTGGGAATAAAACCAAATCCTACAGTGATCTAAAATAATAGTCACATTCTTGATACTAGGTTTTTATCTATTTACTTTTATAAATGACTCCTTTCCATGACTGTTTTGTCTCCCACCACGTGGCATCTATTAGCTTTGCCCTGTCTTTGGGCCAGACTGTTTGACGAGCTCAGAGCTCTCATTTAGGCATTTAAATGAGAAGTGGCCAAATTTTCAGATGCAACACAATGGGATCTTCCAGTGGCTGGTTACTTAAAGCTGGATAAATTCAAGTTAGAAATAAGGTACACTATTCTAACAGTTGTGGTTAAGCATTGGAACAAAATACCAAGAGAAGTGATGAATTCTTGATCTTTCAAAACCTTAGGATCAAGACTGGATGCCTTTCTGGAAGAGATGTATTTGTCAAACAGAAGCTACTGGGGCCCAGTATAGGAGTAACTGGATGAAATTGTGTGGCCTGTACTATACATAGTGTGATAGACCCAGGCCCGTTGGGAACAGCAGAGTAGTGGAAGGGAGATATACTGGCCATTGAATAAGCAGTTTTCTGTTCCCTGAGTGACCAGAGCAGAGTCTGCTCCAGGCTAATGAGAACACCTGACTCCAATTAACCTGCTAAGAGTTAGGTGAGGCTGTTAAGCACCTGACTCTAAGGCCCCTCTGATGCTATAAAAGCCCTCACTCCAGTCACGCCAGAGGAGAGGAAGTACATGCTAGGAGTTGAGAGTGGGAAGGTGTATTGCTGGAGGATTGAAGAGTTACAAGCATTATCAGACACAAGGAGAAAGGTCTAGTGGGGAGGACAAAGAAGGTGTTTGGAGGAGGCCACAGGGAAGTAGCCCAGGGAGTTGTAGCTGTCACACAGCTGTACCAGGAGGCGCTCTAGACAGCTGCAGTCCACAGGGCCCTGGGCTTGAACCCAGAGTAGAGGGTGGGCCTAGGTTCTCCAAAAACCTCCCAACTCCTGATCAAATACAGGAGGAATTGACCTGGACGGTGGCTTCTACCAGAGGGGAGGGTCTCTGGGCTGTTTCCTGACCCACAGGGTAAATCTGTGAGGTGAGCAAATATGCCATAAGCACAGGACCCAGCAAGGTAGAGGAGGAACTTTGTCACAGTAGGCTTGGAAGGATTAGGTTTTTAGTGATAAATAGTGGCTTCCCCACACAGACACAATGATAAATATTTCCATTGATCAAAGTTTACAGATGGGGGAGGGGGGGAAATAAGAAATGCTGCTTGGGAATGTCTTAGTTTTCTTTAGGAATATGGACACTCTGACATGTGATGTTGACAATTTATATATTAACAGTTATAAAGCTTTAACTTTAAGAATCTCAACATCTACGCTTAATTCTTGAACCTGCCCCCCATAATTTTCATACAACTGTGAAAATTTAAATAGATTAAAATAGGGGGAAAACTTTAAAAGTAAACATTGATATCCATGTATTATTAAAAAAGAATCAAATTCTGCATAGCTAGGCTTGGCAGAAAGGTCCAATTAGATCATCTGTTGACCCTTTCTGACTTTATAACCTATGGACTGCTGAGTGCTGTTGAAAATCTGGCCATTTCATTAGGTGCCTACATGGAAGCTGTGGTTTTCTGGAAATCTAGCCCTTAAACTTTGGGGCATGGCTCTAGTTTTAAAGTGGTTTTATAACTTTGCACAGAGGGGAATGGGTCCAATCTTCCCTCACTGAAGCCAAAGGGAGTTTGGAATGAGTAAGGATATCAAGATTGTGTCCTACGTTTAGTCAATAAAACATCATTAGCAATGAAATAGCTCCTGGAAGCCCCAGCTGTGATCAGAGGCCCACCGTGCTGGGTGCTGTATATACACAGAACAGTAGATCAGGGATTCTCAAACTGTGGGTTGGGACCCCATTTTAATGGGGTCACCAAGGCTGGTGTTGGCCCTAGGCTCCTGTAAGTCTGAAGCCCAAGCCCCACTGCCCAGAGCTAAGGTTACATGTCCCCAACGCAAGGCAGAAGCCCTTGGGCTTCAGCTTTGCCCCCGGCCTGGAGGAGGCGGAGCTCAGGCGGGCTCGGTCTTCGGTCCCCACTTCTGGGGTTGTGTAGTAATTTTTGTTAGAAGGGGGTCATGATGCAATGAAGTTTGAGAACTGCTGCGATAGACAATCATGACCCTGAAGATCATTAATTTAAGTAGACAAAACAGACAAAAAGGGGGAGGCAAGGAGTCTTCACCTTATGTTACAGATGGAGAACTGAGGCAGAGAGAGATTAAATGATTTCTGTGGCAGAGCTGGGAACTAAACCTGAGTTGCCTCAACCCAAAACCATCCTTCCTCCTAAAATAGCTTTTAAAAAGTAAGCCCCATTCTGTTGGAATTCCTCATTTTCTGAATGGGTAGCTCAGCTGAGGACTGTCCTTGAAACACTTGTTCCATGCAGGTTTGCTTTGGGATAAAAATAATCCTTTCCAAAATGCCAAAGAGCCCAGCCTGCTGGAGGAACAGCTTTCTTGCTGGCCTTGATAGTTAGTAGGATAAAAGGGGACCTCATCCTTCCTGATCTTTCTGTTTGTGCCTGCAGACCTCCTGGCTTAAACAAAACAGGGTCTATGCTTGGGAAATAAACTCTACAGAGGCCTCCTTAGCCTTAGCATTGCTGAGTGTTGTGCAGTAATTTAGTATGCTTGGGCAAGCCTGATGTGTGCATTTTGAGAAACAACTTCCTCCAAATCACATGCGGTCTCCTAGCTGAGTACTGCTTGAACTGCAAAGAGATCTGTAGCAAGAATAGCCCACTGAGGTGCAAAGCCTGCCCTGAATGACACTTGTAGGGTACAAGTCACAAGAGAGCTCTGTCTGCCTCAGTAGTGTAAGTCATCCATACGAGACACTGCTGGTTGTGACATAGGAACATATCCTAGAAGACTGACAGAAACATCTGTAGGTTTTCCAATGGGCACATGGATCAGAAATTGGTTTGTTCCCTTTCCTGCAAAGTATAATCTTGATTTACAGATCCTCCAGAGAATGGCCACACCCTCAGGAGGAGACCTCCTCTCAGAACTCTGCTTCCATTTGAAGTGGAGGGATGTCTCTGGCTTTGCCTGTATTTCTTACATATACTGTGGGTGGGATTTTTCAGACGTGCTGCATGTTGGCCTAACTCTGTTTCCATTGAAAGCAATGGTAACAGTCCTGTCACTTACCTTAGTGGGAGCAGAGCTTGGCCAAAGCTTGAGAGCATTTGAAAATCCTCCCCATGACTTGTCTTTCCTTGAATCAGTTGTTATACAAATGTATGTATAGGCAAATTTTTCCTTACCTGAATTCCATATACCTGCCTCTATTTCTCCTCTGAAGTTGGCATGCCTCAGTGACATTTACACCAGCTAAGGAACTGTATAATTACCACTGAACTCAATGGGAGTATTAGTGGACTGTACAACTTAGCACTGTGGTCAATGGCAGAAGCGCAGGAGGAGACTCTATGAGAGCTACTGTGCATGTATAGATCAGCCTCCCAAGAGGAATCTAACTTTTGTCACTTGAAACCTTAAAGGATTTGAACACTGGCTTCTGGAAGCAATTCTATCAGTGTCAGTAACTCACTGTGCCACAGCCCGAGCAGGCGAAAGCATTATATACCATGCCAAAGACTTTTAAGCCACACCCCCTCCAATGAAATATACTTACACATTTATGATCAGGTCTGGCTCTTTTTTTCTTAAAATGACACATCAATCCCCATCGGAGACAAAGTATTTCAATGAAATGTGCTCACATGCAATTCTTAAGTGATTACAAATGACAAACATAACTGCCCCCAAAAAGCTGTAAAGATTTTTTTTTTACAGAATAGCGCTATTGATTTTGGGGAAAAAAATCTGTTTAATTCTATGCACAATGGTCCTATTTAAGTTACTGTTGGTTCTAGATGTATTGCCAGACCTAAGAGTTCTCTCTATTTTTTTAAGACGACCGTTGTGATCTAGTCTGATCTCATGCTAAGTCTGGCTTGAACATCTAAATGCACCCACTGAATACATGGTTTGGCTTTTAAAAAAAGATAATCACATTTTATTTCTGTTCTGTCTCCAACAGTACTGTATTGCCAAGTATTTTGGTAGTGTCCTACAGCTGGTGCCAGAAGGAATGAGTACTGTGCTTTATAAATTAAGGACCCAATTCTCAAAAAGCTATATTAAAAGAAATTAGCATCAAGCAGTCAAATCAGGAAATGCTAGAATTAAGGTTACCCATGCATCCATAATGTGTCCCCCTTGTGCACATGCTTTCCAATACAGCCTTTAATTACATGATCATACTACTTTCTCTACAGGAACATGCATGGGGTGGAGTGGGCTCACTGAATAGCCAGCTATTCAATATCTTTTTATGCTTTTCATTCACTGTGTGGTGCAGGCCTTATTCACAGCATACCATTCAAATCCTGCACTGAGTATGGACTATTTCTGTCTGGCCGCTACTACAATGAAGAGTGCCATAGCATCTGAATGCTTCACAAACATTAATGAATTTATCTTCACGACACCGCTGCAAGGGGGCTGAGTATTTGCTCCATTGTATAGATGAGAAACAGAAGCATGGAGATATTTAGTCCAAAAGTGACACAAATGGCCACTAATGTCAAGAGCTTCAATGGAGTGGGTGTTTAGGGCTTTTTTCCCCAGCGGTGACGACTTCATTCAAATTCCTTCCTAGATTCCAAGGCCAGAAGAGACTCCTATGATCATCGAGTCTGACCTCCTGTATAACACAAGCCAGAGACCTTTGTCTGCAGTGGTGAGCAGAGTTGCACAAAATCTTTTCCAGAAAGTTTAGTTACCAAAAAATGCAGTTTCTGTTGACCAAAAACTGAATTTTACAAATTTGCAAAATCATTGTGGCCCCAATTTTTTTAGGGCTTTTGATGTGTTTTCACCAGATGGTTGGAGGATGTTCTCCCCTTTTTCCTCTGTCATTAGCCCAATGCTTAGGGCATTCACCTAGCATGTGGGAGATCAGAGTTCAATTTCTCCCTTTACTTGGTGAGGAGAAGAGATGAATTTTAAGCTCCCACATTAGATGGGCACCTGGGTCAGCTCTGGGTGTTTTGGTGTGGGGTTTCCCACTCTCTTGTGTTGAATCTGTTCTCTTTATAAGTAGCGTAAGTAGACCAGGAACTTTCATGTGCTTGGCAAATGCCTTCATCACCAGGCTAAAGTTCTCACTCTTTCTTTGGTATTACGAATGACTGTGTAGTGCCACTCAGAATGACCTCTTCCACCATCTCCTTGTCCAGCCAGTGTGTGACTCTAATCCTTTAAAAATATGAAAACATAATATTTTGGGTCTGACATGTATTTTTAGCCCCAAATGGAATGTTTTCAATTTCAGTTGCTGAAACTCTTCTTATTCAGGTTCAGTTCCACCTGTTGCTGATGTTTTTCTTCATTGTTTGCAAACTAACCGCTGTCTGCAGAGCTCTAGTTGTGAATACACGGCATTTCTGAAAGTGAGACATCAGGTGTCTCAACTTGGGCATCCAGAGAATGAGGAGCGTGCAACCAGTGAACCACACTCAACACTTTGCGTACCATCACAAAAGAGGTAGCAACCCTCTACTTCAGTCACTACGTGCGTCCCAGTCTCTGCTATGCTTGAGGCAGGATCGTAAGACAATAGCAGAAGATCCCTCGTGATTCTCTTGCTAGCCAATCTTGAAGTTCCTGTTCCAAACAGTAGATTCGTGTGGTGTGGCTAGGTTTCATCTGTTTTGATGTAAGCAGCCATGCGTCATTACAATGGCATCACAGAAGATAATCATAACATGAGGGATAGCTCAGTGGTTTGAGCATTGGCCTGCTAAACCCAAGGATGTGAGTTCAACCCTTCAGGGAGCCATTTAGGGAACTGGGACAAAAATCTGTCTGGGCATTGGTCCTGCTTTGAGCAGGGGGTTGGACTAGATGACCTCCTGAGGTCCCTTCCAACCCTAATAGTCTGTCATTCTATGAAATCTGCTTGGAATGAATTCTGAACACTTTTCATTGCCAGTAAATGGTAACAAGCCTCTATCCAGGAATCAGAACAAGTTTCTCTCTCATTTGCTTCCATCTGTTGTGATCTGAATGCACAAGGCACCCAAACTGCTTGAACAGAGCATTGGTCAGAGCTAAATTTGGACTGCCTGCTTTTTTTGAAGGTGTCCCCAGTTTAAACATCTAATTTCTTTACTGGGAATCTCAGCCCTTCATAAAAAACCTG
The DNA here is from genome assembly GCF_025201925.1 of Gopherus flavomarginatus. NCBI lineage: Eukaryota > Metazoa > Chordata > Testudines > Testudinidae > Gopherus > Gopherus flavomarginatus. Next base: position 147,199,687 of record NC_066619.1, read on the forward strand.
AAAAAGTATACAATGACCTACATTTCTATTTGAAACAGTACTGAGTTTCTGACTTGTCCATGCCTCTAAAAGTCACTGTTAGAGAGAGACATCTCTTGTGTATAGCACTCTATGTGCATGTAGACAGCTGGCTAAAAATATGCCATCTACTCGCCCACACGGCTAGAGTCCCCTCAAAATAGGTGGGGATGATGCAAGTATAGTCACACTCAAATTTAGGCACCAGGAAAAATTACTGAGATTCACATGGCCTGAGTCTGGCACCTTGGCTCCATGTACAATGAATGGGGAGAGATGGGTGACTCAGAATGGGATTCATAGAAGCCAGCACACTGGGCAACTTCTTGCTTAAAGTAGCCAATGCAATAGTGCCAAGCCAAGGGGGTGAGAACTCTCCTTCCTTCTGAAAGGTGCCTAAATCCAGGCTGCAGGGAGCCTCCTCCCTCTGCTTGGGAATGTCTGATACAAACCCTCTGAGATCAGGTGCCTGAGCTGTCTCAGCACTTTGGGTAAATAATGAAAGAATCATTGGCCAGAGAAAGCACCCTGGTGGCTAGAGCCCACACCTGGAAGGTCCCCCTGCTCTCATTACTACTTTTTAAAGTTATTTCACAATGGAACAGCTTAAACATGAGACTGAGGGGCCCCCCACCTCACATCAGCATATCCCTTAGCCTAAATAGGAAGAGACTCACTGGACAGAGGGTAGGTCCATGTTAAAATCCATTCTCCCTTCAGGTGGAGGGGGGACTTGAACTTGGTGGGGGGTCCTGTAGCCCAGCTAAGTGTCCCAATGGCTGGGCTAAGAGGCAACTCCTACCTTGGTCATTCTGTGTAAGCTCCTCTAGAGGGGGCCCTGATCCAGTAGGCAAGCTCAGATCCTACCTACTGGCTTGGACCCCATAGGCAATGGAGGAATTCCCATCTTTCCCCAGTTGTACTGCTCTGGACATTACCTGGATTCCTGGCTTGGGGCTGCAGTGCACATGGGCAGAGACAGAAACATAGACACCCAGGGACCATTTATTCCAAACATTTAGACACCAAGCAAATGTAGGTGGCAGGTGAATGGGTGCTTTGTGAATCCTAGTGGGGCCTGATTCTGGGATTTAGGTGCTTAACTACCACAAGTCCTTATATGACTCTAGCCCATAGTGTGTAGCATTCATAAATCAATAGGTTCAGTAAAGTTGTGTTGGTCCTAGGGTATTCAACACAAAGTAGGTGAAGTAGTATATTTTATTGGACTGACTTCTGTGGGTGAGACAAGCTTTCACGCCACACAGACCTGAGGACCTCTGTGTAGACCCAAGGAAGATCTCTGTGTGACTCGAAAGCTTGTCTCTTACCAGCAGAGGTCAGCCCAATAAAATAGGTTACCTCACCCACCTTGTTTCTGTAAAGTTGTCTTTGTTGGTTGGTGTTCACTGCAGCAGGTGTCTGGTGTGCAGCTCTGAACACGAGTGCTTTACCAACTTTATCTGGAGCACTGGACCGGCTAACTCCTCAAGGTGGGGTGAGGGGGAAGCTTTCAGTGAGCAAGGTTTCTTGAAGTTTTAATCCTCAGGTTTTTTCATGTGGAATGGTTACACTGAGCACATGGAGTTAAACACTGACCCTACACATGCATAAGTGTCTGCAGAATTGGAATCTTAACATGCTCTTTGAACTCCTGAAGTCTTTGGAGTCCAGCCAGGCCTTAAGATTGATTTCAGCCTGGTAGTCCTCAGCAGTGCTCTGAGAAGGGAAGGAATCTCTGCATTTCCTTTCCATTAAGAGGAGTTAGTGAATAGCCCAGAGTTCCCCCTTCAAAGGGCTGGATGCTATACCCCATGATCCTTAACAAGACATGACTGTGTTATAGTACAGTAATCCCTAGCTAGTATCTTCTGCTTTTCACCAGTAGATACCAAGTACTTTATGAAAGAGGTCGGTACCCTGTCCCCATCTTACAGAGGGCCTAAGCTCAGGCATGGGGAATGACTTGCCAAAGGTCACACAGCAGGCCATTGGTAGAGTTGGGAATTAAAAAGGAGTTGCCAATAAATATTGCTGTGGCATTGATTTCCTGTGTTGTAGGACCAGTAAATCTTGCTGTTGTGCCCTGCAACTGGCTTCCTTTGTTCAGAGTTAATATAAAGAGCTCTTTATACCATCAATAACCGCATGCTAAGCACTGCTTGCACTGTTATGAGAGACCAACACATAAACAGTGTCGTCTAGGAACACTTTGGATTTGCTCATGTAAACCTGGCAGGGGGTTGATCTGGAATGTCTTAGGAATTGTTGCCAATGGCAGAGCTGACTAAACAAAGACAGGTCATTCAATGGTAATGCATTTCTGGGGAGCAAAATGAATGACTTAGAGCTTTCAGAAAACACCTGTCTCTTGACAATTTGGACATGGCATTGAAGGGGACACTATTCATGCATTTGATAGAGGGGTGATCTTCTCTCATGGGCCAATGATGTATACAGCATGAAAGGTGAACTTTTTTGCGTTCAGCCAACACACAGGTTCGCACAGTAGCAAATTGTTCTGCCATTACTGTTTTGTTTTGGACACGTGCTGTATTACATTTTTAGAAAATGTTAACCCTTATTCAAATATATAGTTAGGAGCTGACTAAATAATTCCATAGTTATGCTAAGTTAGCTTGTCAGGTCATGTAGGCCCCAGACCTATGTTTTGTAATAAATCCAACTTACATAAAATTGAATATGAACACAGAAATATTCTTATGAAATTGTAAATCGTTGCAATGAATATTCCCCTGCAGTGTTGTAGATCCAAAGAGAACATTGAGTGTAGTGTGGGAGACCCAAAAAGTTAAACTGACCTGTCTGTCACTGACCTACCAGAGGTGAAGGAATCAGAGAAATGGTGAAATGAATTTTATCTGATTAGTTAAGAATCTAACGTTATCAGTAACTAGACCACTGCCAGCCAGGCAGTTGCTTCCAGTGATTAGGTGTGAAGGCCAGGCTCTGGCTGCACTACTAGGCACAGCCAACTATCAAGACAGCTGACTTCACAATTTCATCTCGAAGCAGCATCAAATGCTGACTAAAGCCAAGACACCTCTTTTCTGAAATAATTGTATCTCTCAGTATATCAGGCATGACCTTTCTAAGGAGCTGCAGCAACAGGTGGTGTGGGACTAGATCTTGGCTCAGTGGTTCATTTCTTGGCAGATAGACAGCTCAGGTCTGCATCTCCTAATCTCCCTGGATCAACTCTTGCATACCCCTCATGTGGCTATTCTGAGCTGAAAGAGCCTTCTTTGTTACAACAGGATATGTTGTGGTTGTGGGCAGTTTAACTTACATCCTTACTGTTGGGGTTTCTGGAGCTCCCCACCCTCCCCCTATGAATCTCAAGAACAGGTAGCATGCCATATGGTTCTGGACTGCCCTCTCCATCACCTGGATGGTGGATGGATGCGCTTGACCTCTGGGGCATGCTATCAGAAGCCAGATGACAGAAGAATAGCTGGAGCCAGCTGAATAATTTGATGCATTTCACAGTGTCTTTTTTCAAATTAACTATTTGACAATCCCCATCATTATTCATGCTGCTTCTTGTGTTAATTACAGTAGAGTCTAGAGGATCAAACTAAAGTCAAGGTCCTTTGTACTAAATGTTGGACAAATACATAATCCTCCCTTACAGACCTTGCAATCTAAATAGAGCAAAGGATGGGGAAGGTAACTAGCAGTGGAAGAACTTGTTCAAGGTCACACTGCCAGACCAGGGAATAGACACAGGTCTACATGGTGCCAGACCAGCAGCCTAGCCCCTGTAACATACCAAACTGGGCACATATTTGCAAGTTATTTTGCAATGTAACAGTTTACCCAGCTGCATTGGGAACAAAGGTAAGGATTTCTTCGTTAACTAGTAAAGAAAACTGAAAAGGACCTTGCCCACTCACATCCAGAGCTATGTGACCAATAGCCTACGATACGTAACGTAGCTGATACGGGTCTGGATGCTGGTGCTTTTGCATATATGGAATCCTCTTTAAACCAGTGGGACTCTGCACAGCCACAAGGATCTACAAGCATTGATCCAGTTATGGGATCTGACTAAAAGACAAGAATGGGATTTAAATGGTTGACTTTCTCAGCATGGCAAAAGGTTCACAGCTGGGTGCATCAAAAGCCTGTATTAGATGTGGTGTGGTTTAAAATGTATATTAACCCTCTGGTAAGGAAGCGGGTAAGAAATAAGGTAGCAAAATAGTCAGATCAGACTAAGCTTAGTCATGTGCAGAGCCTGAAGAACTTCACAGGGACTTAATAAAGGTAGATGCATGAGCAACACAACAAAATAGGAAGTTCTGTGTTGATTCATGCAAAGTAATGCATGTTGGAAGGAAACATTTATATTTACCTTAAGGGACCTGGGCATCATGGACAACCTAGTGAAGACTTCTGCTCAATGAACCACTGTAGTCAAAGGACAACAAGAAATAGGATAATAAATGATATAGAGAAGGAAGATCAGGAGCTTTCTCAGATAACACAAGGGGACATTCAATTAAAATGAAATGTGGAAAATTCAAAATCCATAAAACCAAATACTTTTTCGCAATGCACTGTTTTCCTGCTGAACTTTGCCACAGGCTTCCACTGACCTCATGGAATTAGCAATAATCAAAGGATAGAATATTTAGATGGATAACAATATCCAGAGTTAAAATTAACAACAAAGTGGGTATGGGGAGAGAGAACCTCAAGTTTAAGAGTTGAAGCCAATATCTAATTGAAATTGGGGTGAGCTCTTTATGCCCCTCACATGGGAGGGTTGAATTATCCACATCTACCTATTGCATGGTTTCTTGCAGCTTTCTCTGAAGCATCCCATGCTGCTGTTGGAGAAAGTCCTGGAGCAGGTGGATATTAGGTCTGTTACAGTATGACCATTCCTATGACTGGTGCCACAGCGCGAGGCTTTGCTCTTTGATGCACCTAAGCCTTTTGCATCATCCTGACTAAAGTGTCAGACAACTTCATGTATAATGCAGATCACTACATTTATCCTGTACTGAGTCCAAGGACTTTAGCCAAGGATTGAAATTCTTTGGTCTAAAATGGATGCCAAAGGCAAAGAATGGAAGAAATCAAGGTGCCACCAATACCAAAGGCCCCTGCAACCCAAGGATGGCATAATTGTTTTCACAAGTAATTTAGGTTTTGTATATCTTATGGTATTTGTCATCTTGCAACTGAAGATAGTAAATAAATTTCAGTATTTGGAGTTTCTGAGAATTCAATAAACTATGAGATGCAATGATTTCAGTTGAAGTAATTTTGAAGTAAGATTGCTATTCTCTCTGCATTGTGATTGCAGAATGGATCATAATGGGAGTATGTTATCATTCTTGTTTTTGGCATGCTAGTTAAAAAAAAACAAAACAATCCTCTGCATTCTTGTTTAATGACAAACTTAGAGAACTTTCCTAGTATTAAGTAGGACTACTGCAGTTGAATTTAAGGCAAAATAAATCTGAACTGAATGCTTGTAACGTGTGTGTCTGTAGATGTAGAAATAACCTAAGCTATGCGCACTGAAACATAGTACATTATGTGTAGATCTATATTTTATGGGGGAACTGAAGGCAACACTTAAATCTAAGGATGTCACACAGTTTTTTCCCTCTATAAACCCTGTGTTCAGTTGTTTTAACTTTATTAAATTTTAACTGTTCTGTCTGAAGTCTTCCATGGTCTCCGCCTCTGGTTTCAGCAACAACAGTTCAACTGTTTTGAGAATGAAGTTAGGAACCAATAAATGACGTTGCAATGTTAACTCATTTTTCTAATGAGTTGTAAGGTGTACATGCTGGAGTCCCCTTTGGAGTAGGGAATCAAAATTGAGAGAGTCTTGCTCAGGTCTCTTTCCAGCCACCATGAAAGTATACTCAGTTTCCCACGTTAAGACAGAAAAGAATCACCATTTCCACATGCTTAATAGCACTCGTTAGAGGTTTGCTGCTAAAATCTCAATATTCCCTCTTCACTCAGCATGTTCCCTGTCCACCTAGACTCCTGAAGCTGCCATTCTTTGGATTTGCATGTACCAGTGGCTGCATTTTTCCCATGTCAAAGTGAACTTTAGCCTGAGGGAAGCTGCACTGGGCTGGATGCCTGGTGTTTATGGTTTGCTTAATCTACTGATCTGTCATGCACTTTACAACAGTGTTTTTTACTGAGTAGGGCCTCATAACTAGAGCTGGGGCCTTTTTATTTCTCTTCCTCCCCCCTCACATGCAGAGCGAATGATTTTTTTTTCTGGAAAGAAACTTCAACTGAAAAAAGTCTGAAATAGAGTCACATCTGGAAAATTTTGGCTGAGTAACAGTGGAGAAACAAATTTTGAAATTGAAACATTTCATTTTGCCACTTTCAGTATAAAATATTTCAAGTTTTTCACTAAAATGTTACGTAACTTTGCTATGCTTAAAGGTAAAAACACCTGGAAAAAGAATAAATGTCTCTATTTTCATTTTGTTGAGGAAAATGAAATCAGTTTGATCCAAAACAACTTTTTCTGGTCCAGTGGCTGAACCCCCCTTCACCCTCCAAATACAACCAAACCAATTATTCATAGCACTCTGCTCATAACCCTGACACAGGCAGGAGCCATGTGTCAGTTCTTCTCTATCCCATTGTACATTAGGAGCAATGGAGAGGTGTCACCAATAAGGTTGGGAGTGGAGGGGAGCAGGGGAGACTGAAGGTTATCCCTCCAAATGGAAGAGGAATAAACTGCAGGACCTGTCCATGAACCAGGGAAGCGGGGATCCTGAAAGACCCATGCATCCATTTCAGTTCAGGCCTCTGGCTCTCATAAAGCTGGATTGCCAGGAATTCCCACTTTCTTCTTTAATCTGAGGGTCCTGGCTGCAGGAAGGATGTTGCAGTAGATGATGATATAAGCAAGGGCTATGAAATTTCTCTGTAGCCCTCACAGTGCCAGAGATGAGACAAAGCCTTGCCTGGTCTTTGCCCCCTTCTTGTGTCAGATGTACATGGTCTCCATGGGACCTGAAGGAAGCAGGGAGGCGGGACAGAAGGCCTGTCTTCTCAGTGAACAATCTCAGCACAGCAAAGAGTTGATGCAAATACTGTTCAGCGTGTTTAAGGGTAGTGGCAGATCTGGCCCATAACAGGGAGCCAAAGAGGTGTTCTACAGTCCCCTAAAATAGGTGACAGAGCAACCCCACCAAAACAAATCCCACTCTCCTCATACAGAAGCACAAGCTGATGGCCATGCCTCTCACCCAAACACTTGAATTAACCTTACCCTTTATTTATATTCTCTAGGTTCCACACCGTTAGATTTCATTGCCTCCGTTAGTCACACCTCTCCAGTCAGACTAGCTGAGCACGTATGCTCTGTCACCCTGAAGGAAATGTGGGCCGTTTGGGGATACACTAATGAAATGATGTAATTAGAAGGGTCGCTAGGCAGCCTGGCCATAAATCAGTACATGTAGGGCTCCTTGACTGTTCCCTGGCTACAGAAAAACATGAAACCTTGGAGCTGTTTTTAGTCTGTTTGTTTTCAATGAAGTATTATTGATGCATGAAATTATTGAAGGATCTCAAGGGACTTGCATGGGAGAATGCTACTATTGTTAGGGCTGACACTTATGACCGGTGAGGAGGTAGATGCTAATTATTGACCAATTAAACTTTATGGAGTAGTGCAGAATATTATCTGAGGGGTATTCTGAAAGAAACACAAAACAAATCCGTTTCTGGGACTGTGACTTTTGTGAAAGAACTGATGTTGAATGAGTTACTGTGGTTTTATAAGAGCATAGGTTTCTTAATGAGAACTGGGTCATAAGACAAACCCGCTGGACTTCTATTCTAGCAGTCAGCACGGGGGAGGCAGGGGAAAGTGGGGTATATGCACACAGCATGTAGCACAAACACTTTTTAGTCTAATCATTTCTCTAAATCAGTCTCTCTCTCAAGAGAATACTATAAAATGGAGTTAATGCTCAAAATCTAATTTAAACTTCAAGTAAAAAATCAAGATCCCTGTTAGCATGAAAGTATCAGATGTATTTTAGATTGATTGACCAGCAGAAACTATTTAATTATAGATTTCACTGAGCCAGGGCCCCATTCCACAACACTTGCATACCTGTTTAAATCCATCCCTATTCAGTAAAGCATTTAAGCATTCACTTAGCTTTACTGGTGTTTAACTGCTGTGCTGACCAGGGAGGTTTGCTGAATCGTGGCCTTAAACTGGCCTGGTGATTTATACCTCTCTCTTCTAACTAGGGAGCACCTCACTGTTTGCAGTGGAGGATGAACTTAACTAGAGACACAAGCAAATATATCAAGAAATTGCCTGCGACTGAATTTGATTGTTAGTTCTCAGATATGGACGGCTAGAGACCTCGGAGCTGATTCTAAATGTAAACCAAATCCCTTCTTGTTTTTAAAGGTGGTTTAGTTAAGATGTGCCCTGAAGCTATATCTGGTCATTTGTTATCTATTTCAGTGAATGTCATAGAGAAGCACAGATTCATTTGGATCCTTTGCTTTCTTGTCTTCTGGAGGATTGCTTTTTCAACATATTGATCAAAGTATTAGTGCTGAAGGTGGGTTTGCACAGGCCTGCTTTTCATTAATTCAAATGCATAGCATAATGCAATACAAACAGTAGTAATTGCAGCTCTGTAGAGGAGATATTGTACCATCATGAAACTTTTTTCTTAAGCTGCCCACATGTAAATGAATCGTTTATTGTCCAGAACTCTTATTTTTTGTCCTTGTCCCTAACCTTGGAGCAAACTCCATAAAGGAAAGTAAACTGTCGAACACAAATGGAATTGCTTGTACATCAAGTGAAATTAGAGAACTAGGAGGGTTAGAAAAAGGAAGGAATTGAAGGGTAAACGAGGGGAACAGAAAGCAGAGAGAGGGATGAGTGTCTTCCCACTCTCTGCAAATGAGTTGGTGGAAACCAGAGGGCAGTCTTCTAGATAATCGGTCTATAACCAGTCCTTGATCTGGCCTGAAACTTTCCTTTGCTCAGCAACTGTAACTAAGCACTCAGCTGCTCCCAGGGAGCGTTTACATTCCCATCACTTGTGCCATAATCCCCGCCCACCCCTGCCCCCAAAAAGAGAGACTATAAAATGGCTTGTCACCAGATTGTACCATAGGTTGGGGTGGGTGAGTTGGGCCTTCCAACAACGAACACCTCTGCTCCCTTCAAGAAGGGGAAAGGCTGCTCACAGTCTAATCAATCTGGGTATGTACAACGCAGACTCTAGTTTCACAGTTGCATTCACAGGGAATAGGTCCTAGTCAGTCTTCCTCTAGTGAGGGATGGAGGATGAAGCTGCTTGGGGTTCTGTCCCTGTACCTAGGAGCAGCATCTAGAGTGGATGATCCAAGGGGCCTGGCTCTCCAATCTGCACAAAAATGCTGCTTAATCCTAGTCTCCAACAATGACCATAGGTTTTTTCACGTTTTCAGTTTGTGAAAAGTTTTGAGATTTATTTGGCGTGTTTGTCTTGATCTGGGAATGGGAAATTCTCACTGAATGGGAAAACCATTTCCCATGCAGAGTTAATAGCATGCTTGTGGTGAAGTGCTTTGCTGGTGAAAGGTGGGGCTAGTAAACTCAGCACCTTGCAGGATTTAGCCCTGTAAGTAGTAGTAATAATAATGCATGGCACTTCACTTAAAAGGCAATATAATTAACATATCTATCTGACTCCAGGGGGCTATTACAATAGAAAGACAGACTAGGAAATATTCCATGTTAGACCTCTTCAATGTATTTATGTTAATACCATCAGAATTTTTCTAGCTCTATAAAAACAGACTGGGTATTAGAATGTGGATATTCCAGACAGTAATACCTTCAATCAAGATCCTCAAAGGAACCATATCATACTACATGGAATAAAACAATAAGGAACGGAATCTTTGTATTAATAAACTCTTTGGTTGGTTTGGTAGGCTGCTCCTGTGCAAAACCTCAGATTGAAAAGAACAGTTCTCCCACAGTACCAGTTATAGGTACCTGACACTGTAAAGTATTAATACAGCAACATATGGCTTCATCTTTTCAGCTGCAAAAGAAAATGTGGATTTTTAAGAGTGGAAATCCATTTGCAAATCAGCCAGCAACAGTCTCAGTCCCTGAACTCCAATAAAATGGCCAAACCATCTGCATTGTGTGCAAACTGATGACTTTGGCTTAACGCCTATGACATTATTTCCCATTAAATTGGTGGGAAGAAAATTATTCAGGAATTACAAGTCACTTTGGAAACTATACAAAAGCGTGTGTATTTTTTCTTGGAAAATCAAAGATGCAAGGTATCCATTTACTGCATAAAACAATCTGAATTAAGACCCAGGGTGAAATCCTGGCCCCATTGAAGTCGATAACAAAACTCACATTGATTTCATTACATCTAGTTTTTTTCGTCTTCCTTACCCCCTGCCAAGTCTCACTAATGCTTACATACATGGAAATGCAGAGAAAATGGCGATAGAACTGGAGCTTTTGCTGTGTGTTTTTTCAGCATATAGGATGCATTCAGATGTGACTATTTTGATACTCCTGTCATACCTGTGGTGTTCTTTACATTGATACCAGGAGAGAGCATGTTCATTAGTACAAATTACATTTGTCCTTTTGCATTGCCATCTTTCATGAGATTATGGTGAGTCTCTTGTGATCTTTAAGATGAAAATCTGGGCTGAGGTGCCTATTACTTACACTGAGGACCTAGCTTTGGGAGGTAGCTGTACAACGATCTTCCTCCATCCCATTATAGTGCTTCTATGTGTCACTAAGGGGTCTGAGCAGGGATGATGTCATCCTTAGTGTTTTTTTCTTAAAGCCCTATCTCCAGGAGTCATGTGATGGAGAGAATCATTGGTTCTATTTTATAAAGTATACTTCTAGCCCTCATGGCTGCAGAGAAAAGCTAGAAGAAAATAAATAGTACCAATATGTATTCAGTTAAAAATTAAACCCCATGATTTAGGGGAGGGGCTGTCTCATGATTTTTGAGCACTTGGGTATGGTAGCCACTCATGTTAAACATGTGCTGAAGTGCTTTGTGGGATTGGGGCCCTAAACTGGAAATTTGGTCATTTCACTTACTCAGATTCAGTTTCTGTTTATTGCACTGTTTGTACCCAGGTAGACCTGACCTGGGTGGCCAGGTTGATTGGAGCCATGGGGATTTAGTTGGGGACTGGCCCTGCTTTGAGCAGGGAGTTGGACTAGATGACCTCCTGAGGTCCCTTCCAACTGTGAGATTCTGTGACCTAGCAATATGTCTGTACTGTAGAAGCACCTTGTGCCTGGCACTGTACAGTGTAGTACCCAAACAGCTTTCAGTTGGCTAGGCAAGACCGACAAAGGGTGGCTCATGAAACAGAGCCATGACATCACACAGCAGTTCAGTGGTCGAACCAGGAAAACAACCCATGTTTGACTCCAAGATCAGTGCTCTAGGCACCTTACAGCCTGGCCAGTCCACCTTTAATAGTTGTTTGCACTGTTGTAGCTGTGGTGTTCCCAGGATATTAGAGGAACTGAGGGGGGCAGAGGGTACATCTTGTATTGGACCAATGTCTGTTGGTGAAAGACAAGCTTTTGCTCTTACTCAGAGCAGAAGAAACTCCTGTGTAAGTTTGAAAGCTTGCAGAAGCTGACCCAATAAAAAAAAAATTACCTTATCTGCCCTGTCTCTACTAGAGGCCAATACCTAATCCCCATGGAAGGGGAAACAACCTCGTGTATTTAGCAAATTGTGCAATGTTCACCTCACCCTCAGAGTTGATCAGCTTATGCTATGAGGCATGAGGGTTAATTACCCATGTCATTATCTTAACTAGCAGAAGTACCAACTTAATGGTGGTGATCAAGGAATTCAGCCCCATGTAATGCACAGTCAGACACATGTATCAGTCTAATATTTAATATGGGAGATGTTCTTGCTGAATCTTGTATATTGTAGCAGTGATAGTGTAATACTGAAATGACTATTACAAACTATCCTCCCCCAACACCCCGCCCCCCCCCAGAAAACGAACAAAATTAGTGAAACATTTGTTTTGCTGTTTAATACACACAACCTGTGAATAACAATGTCCTTTCACTGATCTGGGACAGCTTTCAGAAGACTGTCTGAAATTTAAATATCCTCTGTACCATTGTCTGCTATGTAAGGGCCTGATTCTTCAGATCTTAGTCAGGAGAACCTGCCTTTGATTTCAGTGAGTTCTGGCTAATGGGACTACAAGAAAAGGCTGTTAATGAAGATGGCAATTCTAAGTTGTGGTGCTTTTAGGGGTATCATGGTCTCTTCTGTTGAGGTTCTTACACTGTGCTCCCAGGCCGTTTGTCCCTCTAAAGCAACTTCTAGTCTCTCCTTAGCTGTGGTGCATAGAGACTATAAGGAGGAAGTCCACTGGAGTCAGTGAGGCTTTCCCTTGACTCCAGTGGGCTTTGGATCAGGCCTTGCTGCTACGTTCCTACTATCACACCAATTGCACATGCCAAACTGCTGACAGCTGCTCTGGTTGCCAGGTGCAGGTGTAAAAAGCTCAGTTCCTGTTTTGATGCAGATGATGCCTCCTCCATGGTCCTATCCAGGAGTGAGATGAGCAGTTTACAAATAGCTTATCTAAACAGAACTCCACTGGCCATCACATACAGTCCCCAGCTAAAACCTCTCCAGCGCATCATCAGGGATCTACAACCCATCCTGGACAATGATCCCACACTTTCACAGGCCTTGGGTGGCAGGCCAGTCCTTGCTCACAGACAACCTGCCAACCTGCAGCATATTCTCACCAGTAACTACACACCACACCATAGTAACTCTAACTCAGGAACCGATCCATGCAACAAACCTCGATGCCAACTCTGCCCACATGTCTACACCAGTGACACCATCACAGGACCTAACCAGATCAGCCACAACATCACCGGTTCATTCACCTGCACGTCCACCAATGTAATATACTCTATGTGCCAGCAATGCCCCTCTGCTATGTATATTGTCCAAACTGGACAGTCCCTATGTAAAAGGATAAATGGACCCAAATCAGATATTAGGAATGGCAATATACAAAAACCTGCAGAAGAACACTTCAATCTCCCTGGCCACACAATAGCAGATCTTAAGGTGGCCATCCTGCAGCAAAAAAACTTCAGGACCAGACTCCAAAGAGAAACTGCTGAGCTTCAGTTCATCTGCAAATTTGACACCATCAGCTCAGGATTAAACAAAGACTGTGAATGATTTGCCAACTACAAAACCAGTTTCTCCTCCCTTGGTGTTCACACCTCAATTGCTAGAAGAGGGCCTCATCCTCCCTGATTGAACTAACCTCGTTATCTCTAGCCTGCTTCTTGCCTGCATATTTATACCTGCCTCTAGAAATTTCCACGACATGCATCCGACGAAGTGGGTATTCACCCATGAAAGCTCATGTTCCAATACATCTGTTAGTCTATAAGGTGCCACAGGACTCTTTGCTGCTTTTACAGATCCAGACTAACACGGCTACCCCTCTGATACTTATTCTGTTAGTTGCTGGGATGGTGCATCCCTGTGAAGAGGATTATACTTCAGTAATAATCACCTCCTTTTGTAAAGAGCTTTGGGATCTACTGGAAGAAAAGCATTATATACAAGCTAATTGTTACTGTTCAAAATCTATTTGAGGTATTTGTATGCCTTATGGCCTTGACGCACCTAGCGCTCAGTTATGCTGCAAGGGGTCAACCTGCAATAATTGCTGTCAATTAATCCTAGCTGCCTTCATGTCTTTGGGGAATCCACTGGGATCAATTGCCAGCGAGCTGATGACTTTCCAAAGATGCTTGAAAGCAATTAGCAATGGCAGTGTCCATCCGCTCCTTGTGCTAAGCAGTGGGGCTGGGTAGTATGTGTATTCAGTCCACTTGCCTAGCAACAGGCTTTCCAGCAGGAGGTGAGCAGAAGCCCAATGGTTCCCCCTGGAAATGTCATTGCCAGGGCCAGGGGGTGCTGTGTAGTGCATGTGTGAACTTGCAGTGACAGTCATTCATCTGGGGCTAGGAAAGATGACTAGAAGTGTGCTTGTATGAAATGCAATTAAAACTCTGTGGAATATTCTGCACACAGCATGTTTATGCTTTAGGGTAAATCACCCACACTGCAGGTAATGACACAAAAGGCCTAGTGGGTCATGGAAAGAAAAGTACAGAGCTAAATGCTGCAATTCTCACTGTCCTATTTCAGTTCCTTCCTCTGCTGCAATGCCTATAAAACCCCAGTACTGGCCAGGCAGCTGGTGTGCTGTTCCCATGCCTTCCAGGCTGACCAGCATTGTCATGGACTCCTTGTGCTCCCTTGCTGTATCCACCTGTTGCCTCTTGTCTTATACTTAGCTCCTGCTCCAAAAAGCTTATACCACCAAGTCTTTTTTCCCCTGATGTATTTGTACAGGGCTTAGCACAATGGGGTTCTGATCCAGTGTTACCCAGGATTTTGCTGAACCCAAAGCTCTTGTTAACTTTACTCTTTGAAAAGGTGGTGGCAGGAAATACATCTATGGGGGGGGGGAGACAGGCTGTCCGGCCAATAGTTGATGCAACCAGGCAAACAAAGGTGCTTCTACTTTAACCTCCAGCACTTAGACATGTTTGTTTAAGTTAATCGAGCACCCCAGATTAATATTTATCTAGGGTCTTGAGAAGGTCTTGAGTGGATTCCACCCATCTGCAGGGGAACTTGGAGTCCAAGTGTTCAAATATCCACCGAGCTCAGATTTCTTCCCCATTTTATACCCAGTTTGTTAGTATTACCAAGCTTGTTCATCAGTTTAACTTCTGCTCAGCAGTCTTAAGAGTGGAGTTTCCTTTCCGTTAACCTATGTGAAATACAACTGCAACAGTTAACTATTGCCAGACTTTCCATCTTGCAAAACTACATGCTTTGGCAAAAAGCTCAAGTCAGGAGGGCACAGGGTCATGTTTACTCCTCTGACATCATTGCCCTCTTTCCCCCGACCTGGTTAGGCTGTTTCTGAAGCATAACTTTCTAGCTGCTTTCAGCAAGAAGCATAACAATCTATATTCCAGCTGCAGGCAGTGGTCTAGGCACAGGGCCTCTGAAAGTGGGTTCGGGCCCCGGTGAAAAATTTTTTTTGGGCCCCCCAGCAAGGGCGAACTGGCTAAACAGGGCTGGGGAAGCCGGGCCTCCTTCCGGACCACTGGGCCCTAGTAATTTGTACCAGCTTCCCGCCCTCTCATCGGCCCTGTCTAGGCATGTTTCTGGGCTACCAAAAATCTTCCCCTCCTACAGCAGCAAAGGAGCTTGTAGGTGCTACATCAGTACAAAGCAATAGTAATAACTTAATACTGCCCTGTTTGACCAATACAAATGTGTCTAGTCCTCATGTTTCCATGTGCTTCCAACCGTTTGGTCAAAGCACATATGCAGCACTCACTTCCATTCTGTGGTCTGATCTGCATTGCAGCTGTAACACGTGATATGCATCCCTTAGTGGTTAGGCCGCTAGCCAGAGATCCAGGTTCAATTCCCTGTTCCATCATTGACTTGCTGTGTGACTTTGGGCAAGCCACTTAGTGTCTCTGTGCCTCAGGTCCCCCACGTGTACCGCGGGGATAATAGCACTGTCCTGCCTCATGGGAGCCTTGGCAAATAGACTAGAGATCGTGAGGTGCTCAGATACCACTGCAATGAGTACCTCAGATAAAGGGTTGAGCATGGCATGAGATTGATGTACTCCATGGACAGGGTAGCACCTAACTGGTAACACTGCCATTTGCTTATTGCCGAATCCTTGCTGCAGTAATCGTCTTTTCTAGCTAACAACTGAACTCCTGTTGCACAGAATCAGCAGCACTATGCTTGGCAGCTTATTTTAGGCCTTAGGGTAAGAGACCCAGAGTACAAATAAACTCAATATTGTGCATGCTGAAAGGCTTTGTTCTCTAGACAAGTAAATCTGAGTCTTTCTTCTATTTTTAAAAGATGTTGTCTTTGTATCTACACAGCACTGCCACGTGCCTTGCCCACTCTAGACTGGGAAAGGTATACAAGTTTTTATTGTTCCAGCTGGCTTACAGAGGAATTGCCCATGCCTGTAAACCCATGTGAGAGCTTGAGAGAGTTAAGTTTAAAGACAAGGCCTCAACAAAGGCTTGTTGTCAGCAATCACTATCTCTCCTGCCACTTCTTCTGTGGTGAGGAGCACACAGGAGCAACAGCTACCTCCTCCAGCCCTGGCCTCAGAATGCTAAGAGCTGGGGGAAATGGTTGGCAGGCAACGCAAAACTCTAACCTGCACTTATGAAGAACTTATTTCCTTCTGGTTTTCAGAAAAAGTTTTTGTTTTTTAAAAAAAAGGGAGAAAATCATGTTATAGGAAACGATTTGGCTGGCAAACCCCCAAAAGGGAAAAATTTTACATCACCGGGGATGGGTCCAGACTTCCACAGGCCCTAAGGACCATTACAGACCTCCCCACCTTCCTCTCCAAATCCCAGAAACATGTCTGACTGGCCTTCTCTATGGCAACCTCAGCACAGGGATAGTTAACTGAAAACCCCGCACTACACACACGTCTCCTCCTGGAGAGAGGGTGAGAGAACGTGAACCACACAACAGATGTTTGCCTCCCTGTCCTGCATTAAGGGAAGGTGGCTTTCAGATACTATGGCTGTGAGATAGAATAGAGCAGAACCAGGGCATTGTGTAAACTGATAAAGCAGCACCAAATTCCAATGCACCACCTCCTAGATCTGTGGCAATGTTTTAATTTATTCCATGGCTCACACAGCTGTGGATCAGAATTAAAAAAATATAACTCTTGCTGGGGTGAATTTCACCCTAGATTATGTCCCACAGTGATTGCTCGTGACTGTGAGGTTTTTAACTATGTTCTCCAAACCACCTGGCACTCCTGGGCTTGGCTCCCCAGTGCTGGCTAAGCAGTCCAGCAGAGAAGCTCCATCAGGGAAGCTTGTAGGCTCTTTTGGGGGCTTGTATCTCTGTCTCCCTGGGCTTTGGCTCTTGTGCTGTTCTCCAGCTAGCATTGCTGGCCTGAATGTCTGGCTTCCCTGGGTGCAAATTGGATTTCATCTCTGGCTCACCAAACCCTGGCTGCCTGGCTCCACTGGAGCAGGGAATGCTGGGGAGTAGTAGGAAAATGTGGGCAGGTCCTGATAAGGCAGGGAGACAAAACAAAATGGCTATAGCAAAAGAGCAGATAGTGTGGCAAAAATACTGAATTGTGTGGCCTCTTGAAAAAGGCTAAATTATGTGGCTGTGGAATTGCCCAGAGCGTAACCCCTTTTAGGATAAATGGGGGAAGCTGAGATTCTGAGTAACTCCATGGCAAATACAGGCCCCTATCTATAAGTATTGAATACCACAGAGGTCCAGAAGGATGAGAATTGATGCCTGCCATCTATCCATTGTCAGGAGGAGACCATCCATCAATGCTGTTAAAGCTGTTTTTGTTCCATGTCCTGAATCCAGATTGTGCCAGATGGGCTTGGAGAAGGCAGCCTGTCACTTGCTCTGGCATGGAAGGTATGACAGTGGGTGGTAGCTGGCTAGAACCAGTGCATCCAGTGTGGGTTTCTTCAGCATTGGGGATTGTGTGTTGGAAGGAGGAAGGGAAAATTCCTGCTCTGAATGAGGTTTGGCTATTTCAGTCAAGAATGGCATCAGTTGTTCATGACTTTGACAAGCCAGGAAGGGGAGGGGTTGGATTAATTCATGGAGGTTAAGTCCATTAATGGCTATTAGCCAGGAATAAGGTGTAAGGAATAGTGTCCCTAGCCTCCGTTTGCCATAGGGTGGAGATGGATGGCAGGAGAGAGATCACTTGATCATTACCTGTTAGGTTCACTCCCTCTGGGGCACTTGGCATTGGCCACTGTTGGCAAACAGGATACTGGGCTGGATGGACCTTTGGTCTGACCCAGTATGATCATTCTTATGTTAAGTTTTGGCTCAAAAGTCCTTTTGGGGGAGACGAGAACGTCTCGATGAGAGAACATACTGATCTCTGGAAATGCAAGCGAGCAGCTGTTTGGTGTGGGAGGCCCGTGTGCTTTGAGGAGGCTTCCCGAACATGTGTGATCAGTTCTGCTGAACAGGATGATGGTTCTTTGCAGCACTTGGTGCTCAGCTCTGATGCAGGCTGTAGGCATTCAGGACTGATGAAGTGGTTCATTACCCAGGATAGCTCTTCGGGGCAGGGTTTGGTGACCTTGCTGATGGGAAGTATCTTTTGGCCAGTAATTCTGCTTCAGCAGAGACATTGAGGAATTTGGTAAGTTTTGTCCTGTGTAAATCAGCTGTGATTTCCCCACCACCACCATTGGCTCTTGAGTTTCCATCTGTCTTCATGCAGTGCAGGGGGTCAAAAAACCAAGGAGATACGTGTGGGCAATGAGGAGAAAGGGACATTCAGGGCCAATGTATGATCAAGGCTAGCCACAGCAATAATGATTCATTAGATCCTTGACTCCTTATCCTGCGAATGGAATGGTGCTGTCCTTTAGCAGACTCTGGAATCTGATGCAACCCATGAATATTCAAGGTCCAATCACGGTTCTGGGGGTGTCTTGTTGCTTGGGAGATTTGAATGTTTGACCATTGTCTTAGTGAGGTGATGTCTGTCCCAGACAGTGTCTGGGTTGTGATGTCCTCAATCTTAACAGTCCATTGGAGTGTCCCGTCCAGGGTGTGATGGGCTGTGGAGGTTGGAGCAGAGATGATCTGTGAAAGGCAGGGGAGGAGAGGAGCTTTGGAGTTTTTGTACCTGATGCAAAGCTGACTTGAAGTCTCCCAGGATGACAAGTCTGGGATATGTCACCAACAAGGTACCAATGAGCTCCTTTCCCATCTTGGTCTGTGGTGTATTCAGTCTCTCCAAAGGGGGGAGGGAGAGGAAGAGGAGATGGGCTAGCACAGGGCTCTTGGTGTCGTCCAGCCAGGTCTTGGTAATGTAGGCTATATTGGGGGTGGGGGGAAGGGCTCAATGATGAAGTCCATTTAATGTTTCATTGACTGCAGATCTTGCATTGATCAAAATCATCCAGGAGCCACAAGACCATCCCTTCTCAAAGCCCCTGTTTCTTAACATAAATCCACCCACTCCTGTCTCTTCCCCCCACAATCACACTACATTGCCTGCTTCTTCTCCCTGTTAGTCTACCCTTTTCCCGACCATCCTCTCAAACATTTTTAACCCATCTGACTATGCCAAATCCTCAGGGCTACAGAAGCCAGGCACAAAAGATGCAATAAACAAACACACCTTGAAAAATTGTATCCAAATAAGAGCCTGGAATGACTCTCTCTGCTGGATTTTTTTTTCTACAACCATACTCAAACGAATTTGGGTTTTCATGTTTGGATCCCAACAGTTTTTTTTCTTTTTTTCTCTGAAGGTTTCTTGACCTTCCACAGAAGACAGTAGGACTAAACCTCACACCAAACATGGAAACCTTTCCAGGATTTTGCAAACCATACATCACTTCATCAGCAGCCTCTGGGGCTGTGAGGAAGGAACATGCAAATTTCCCATTGAAATAACTTTTTTCAGTAACTGCTGTTGCGGGGAGGAGGTAGAGGAAGGAGCTTGTGCAGAATTGTTCCCTACAGGAGGATAATCTTGATTTTTAAAATGCTTTGCTCCATCTAGCTTTAAAGGTCTATAGGGACAAAGCTTCCACCACGTCTGCTGAGAGAGTTGCCAGTTGATCTCACCGCCAGGAAGTTTTTTCTTAACTGATCTGTCTGGATGCAGCTCTTCTACTTACATAGTTTGGATCTTTCTTAATAAAAGCAGATGCTTTGTAACTTGTCTCTAGGGTCAATACTATAAATGTAACAGAAACCATGCTCCCTTCCATGTTCTACAGTAGCGCAAACATCTGCTGTGCCATACAGTATAACCGTTCAGTGTTAATGTCACCTATGGCGCACACAGTGCTGCATCATTCAGTTGATAAAGCTTTTTCTAAATGTCAGCACTGCAAGATGTCCTTGACAGACCATAGTTGTCATGTGATCAGCAGTCCAGTCCCATAACTGCTGGATCCAGACCAGGATAGGTAGAAAGAACCTATATGGCAACATGTCTGGCAGCTAAAAATCTTTAGAGGGGTCACTCCCAATAATGGCAGACTGTAAGGGGCACAAATAAAGCCCATTCCAATATTCTGAATTGCAGAATTTTATCCAACTATTCCCACTGCAAAATCAAACCCAAGAGGAAAAATGTGCATTGGACATGTTGGCCAAAGCAGTGGTGCAAACCGACTCTCCCAAAGGTTTATGGGATTGTTAATATCCAAGCAGAACAAAGAGGGAGTTTTTTTTTAAGTTCTTTTCCAGAAAGTCTTCTCCCCTTTTAGAATGATGAAGGTGTGATTGGCTCTGCTGGAATTCCCATTCATTGGAACAGAGCCTCGTTCCTTTAAACATAGTGCATAAATACCAGATGCGCCTATTTGAACCAGCCATTAGAAGGCACAAAGATACATTGTCTCCTAGCATGGGTTCCATATTGTCCGCCCTGGGGGAAAGCATCTGGAGCGTGCCAGAATACAAGATGCACTTTGCTATCTTGGCAACCATCTGTGCTTGGGCCATTGTTATGATTTGAATCTGGGACCCTCAGTACTGGATGTGGGGGACAGACCTCACCCTACCCTGGGAACTGAAGCTTTGAACATTCACATCTGGGTAATGTTGGCAAACAAGTAGCATGCACACTCTGCTCTTTCAAAAATCAGATTATGAAATTCAGTTCGATGATGAGCCATCAAAGTCTTGTCTGCTCCTCCCACTTGGGAGTCAGTTCACCTGGGGCCTGTACCCATATCCGGTTCTGTATTGACACTTGGTCACAAATTGTCTTGACAAACCTTTTGAAATTTCATTCTCATTTTGTGTGATTTTAAAGAGACAGTCATGCCAGGGGGTAGGGGGGAGAAAGATCAGAATTTTACTCCCTGCTATTGTCCATTTAAACTGACATGCCATATTTGTAGTTCACTTAATGAAAGAACTGCTTCAGTGATCTCAATCAATGGAAATTTTCCAATGTTCCATTTGCTAAATGCATCAAAAATCTGTTTACTGGATTAAAATTGTGGGCTTCTGTATAATGACCTCTTGTTCTTTTGGCAAGGATATAAAAAAATAGATTTGTTATCCAATATACTTCACAATAGGTAACTTGGGAGCAATCACGGATCAGAAATGGCTGAGGTTATAAATGACTACACTTCAGGACTTGTTGAAATCTAGGATTGCAATCATGCAGAGATTTTTTTTTTCCTCCTTGCCCATCTTTTTGCCTCAAACATTTGAGTCTCATTGAAGTCTGTGTGAGAAGATCGTGAAACGCTGTTCCTTTCAGACAGTGGGGTATTGGAATCCTGCAGCTGGCAAGGAGCATGCTAATCAGAACTAAAATGGGCTGGGTTCAGGAGACAGGTGCTACACTTTAATCCATTAAACAGGCACAAAATCATACTTTCTATTAGAAGAATTATACAGGAAATTGACTGACTTCCTGCATCTTTTGCGAGCTAAAGAATTCATGCACTGAAGGCGTTAAAATGTGGTCTTTTCCATCTTCACTTCCTTGCAGTCAGAATAGTCCCAGCTCCCTAGCTGTAGACAGATTGAGGCACGCCTCTGTTTGGGAGTTGTGCATTAGTTGTAATTATTACGATTAGCCATTATGACCCTATTGCCCTGTGGTAATGCCTAAGCAGATCCTTGTGCTGGATTTGTTGTGGTGATTATGATGATTACACTTCTCAAGGATACATAAGACTATATAATGTCCCTTTTGCATATTAATGTTATACAATGGGTTTGTGTCTGATATTTCCCCCACTGTTGAGGTTTATTTTAATTAAAATAGATCAAGCCAGGCTTGTAGCAACCTAAAATCATTCCCAGTTAGAGGCTGTTGGTAGCTTAAAGGAAGTCCAGTGAGTTGGTCCTCTTAGTCCAGTGCTGGCTGAGCAACTGCCAAAAGCAGGAACTCTGCCTCTGAAGCCGGCACTCCTGGCAGTGTCTGCAGAGGTCAAGCAGTGCCTCATTGGGAACTGTATCCTGCCCTCCGTGCCCAAGAACTGCCTCTTGCAGGGCCGAGTTGAGGCACAGAGGATGAGATTGTGGCTTTAGATGCAGCCCTCAGCAAAGGGTAGTTTGTAAGCTACAGGGTTCCTCAAACAGTGCCCCTTCCCCACTCCCCAGAGGCACAATTCCCTCCCTGCCTCTTCTGTGCTCAAGGCGATAGGAATCTACCACTCGCCTATACCAGCAGCAAAGGGCACTGCTCCCTGCGCACGGTCAGCTGCACTGATGAGGTGTAGGGACTGAATCCAATGTTCTTCTATTCCCCACCAGCCCCATCCACCACTGTCCTAGGTTCCCAAACCCAAGGTCTGGTTGGCCTCCATGGAGGGATATTCCCATTTAGCCCCTGACATGGACACGTTGTCTCTGCATGGAACAGCATGTGAAAGATGGCAGTGCTGTATCCCTTCTATGCATATATAGAAGAGAACTTCTGCTTCCAGGTTTGTTCAAAGTTGGATGAGGAGGGCAGCTGGTCTAGTGGTTAGGTCCCCCAAAGTGCCAACGGTCATCTTGGTCACCAACTGAGCTGAATCTTCTGTCAAGAGGAAGGCTGTCCCAAGGGCTAGGGTGTTGGCTAGTAGTCAGGAAATCTGGCATCATTTCCCTGCTCTACCACAGGTTTCTTGGGCAAGTCACTTAGGGCAATGTGACCAAAGGGATTTAGGTGCCTGCATCAGAACTTGAGAACTTCAGAATCCCAGTCTAACCTTACAGGTATCTAAAGTGTTGCTGCTGATCATGTGCACAGCTGCTTAAGCCTTGATGCATAGGCATCTAGCTAAAACCTAAGCCCTGGTGAGATCCTCGGACCAAGTGGTCCCCCATCTAACTGCTCTGCAGGATCTGAGCCTGTAGATACTTTCAGAGATGGATCATGCAGGTTCAGATGCCTGCTCCAAAAAAGGATGAGGGATCTGAACCTGGATCTCTCCCATGCTGCGTGAGCTGTATGATCACTGAGCTAAAGGCTAGAAAGTCAGTGGTGGTATGTGTGTGTGCCTGCACTAGCTTAGGTGCCGAACTCCCGAAGAAGATTCACAGCTGTGAATCCCCAGTGGAGATAGGTGCCTCCCATCAGCCCAGACTTCAGTGCCTAAGTCCCTTTGAGGGGCAGGGCTTAGGACCCACCTCTCACCTCTATTTGCTATTGGCTAGCTTAGGCATCTGCCATGCTCAGCTTCCTGGCTTTTAGGGTCCACTAGGCAGCAAGGTGCCTAAGCATTCGACATTGCAATGTCGAAAGGTGAGTCCTCTGTGTGGTTCTACCACCTAACAGGTAAAAGATACTTGGGTGGTGCACCACCTAACTCCTAGGTGCTCTGTCACCCAGTGCTATCCTTA
Organism: Gopherus flavomarginatus; assembly: GCF_025201925.1. Taxonomy (NCBI): domain Eukaryota; kingdom Metazoa; phylum Chordata; order Testudines; family Testudinidae; genus Gopherus; species Gopherus flavomarginatus. Next base: position 147,223,233 of record NC_066619.1, read on the forward strand.
GACTGAGTCAGGTGCCCAGGCTCCCTAACCTGTACATGGGAGTTAGGTGTCTAAGAATGGAATTTATATGGAGATGGTTATTGGGTTTTTTTGTCTACCATAAATTCAGTCAAAGTTTTTTGGGAAAATAAACAACCTCACAATATTGTTCATGCTTGTAACAAAAAATTGGTGTGTGTTGAGCCCTGGAAAATGGAAACTACCTCAAAATATCAACATCTGCCTTTATTTTATTTTCACTTTCTTCTGGCTTACTTTCCTTTGGTGGAAACAGAAGAGAAGCCTCAGGGTAGCTCATCCCCAACAGACAGACTGGTATTTTCCAGGAACCTCCCACTTCAGCTGCTGGCTGCTCTTGCCAAAATGGCTAACAAGTCATTAAAGGCCAGGAGAACGAGCTGGAATTGAAAGCAACCTCTACATGAAGCACTTTAGTAAAGTACTCCAAACAGAGATCTTCCCTATGTGAAAGGGCATCATTGTGCTTCCTTTTTCCACCCTGCCCTTGTCCAATGTCTCTAGCTTTAATACAATATGAACTTGTAGCTCCTGAGGCCCTGTCCCATACCTTGTCCCAAGGACCCCCCTTTTCTTGTGTGGCATATGGGGAAAATATGTAACAAACTGGATTATAGGGATGGAGTACTCAATAATTGCCCTGTTCTGCTTAGTTCCTTCTGAAGCATCTGGCATTGGCCACTGGCAGTATAGGGAGCTAGATGGATCATTGGTCTCATCCAGTGTGGCTCTTCTTGTGTTAGAACAGTGTGTCCATCAGAGGAAGTGGAGGGTAGTGATGTGTGAGCCTCAGAAGGTTCAGCATTTTGGTTTTCAGTTCAGACATGTCTGATCCATTCAAACCATGAGCAGCTGATAAACTGAGTTGGAAACTAGAAAGAAGGGCCTATCTAGGGGTATGTCAATGCTTCGAATTCTGGGCAGGTTGGCAGGGACTTTGTTCGTTCTGAGTAGGGTGTGAAATGCATGAGCAGTGCCCACACTGGAATTTGAAAACAGCAGGGTAGGATCAGGAATACCAGTATATGGCAAGATGATCTGCTGAACACAGGAGAATTGGGAGGCCTGGTGTCCCACTTCTGGACTCTGAATAGTATTGAGAGTTTGAGAGTGATGGTCAGGTACTGTATCTGTTTAAATAGCCACACCGTTCACCTACTCATCAATTCAGTAATATCTAAACACATTTGACAGTGCACAGTTGGGGTTATGTATCTGAAAGATTATATATTCCATAGCTTATTATAAGCACAGATATATAGCAAAATGAGATATCCACCAACCTATCACTATAATACAGACACAGAACCGTTATGGTACTCCTGGCAATCACATTTTCACCCGTTTATGTGCTGTACCATCTGTGGCTTGTTAGCAGTGACTTTGTGGGCATCTCACAAGATTTAAAACTAACCTTATATCTTAGTAACCTCACAAGATTTTCTCTGAGACTTTGAGAGCTCCCAGGTGCAATGTAAAACTGCTTCAGTGGCAACCTTATAATGTAATTTACTCCTAATTTTAATGTGCTAAATATATACAGAAGCCCAGAATTGGGGGATGATAAAATGGAAAGTCTTGGGACGGAGGCGGAGTTCAGGAAAAAGGGCTCATGAATCAGGGTCCCTGGATGTTTTGTACTGCAACCCAATACCCAACTCCTTGTCAATATCCCCTGTGGTTGAAATTGACAAGCCTGGTGTTTCTTGTAATTTTGATACATAGGTTAAAATTCAGAAGACTCTCTTCCATCACATCAGTATACAAGTTCAAATCAAAAGCTGTTCTTTAGATAGAGAACGGATCCCTGAGAGTTCAGTTGCGGAGAGCAATGGTATTCTAGCAAAGGGAATATAAAATATCCCCCCTAAAGGACTCTGTTACTGATTCCTACACTCACTCTGATTATCTGTATAATGGTAACGAATCCATATACATTCATCCATGCACTGACTGAATTCCTGTCTACGAACCACCACGACTGCAGCACTCCAGTGCATGTTGCTAAGGTCAGGATGAAGTGAGAGAGCTGGGACAAAGCGGTCTTGGTTTAGGGTCTGGCTAGGGGACCAGATTTCCACAGGAGATCAGGCACAGCCAAAGTCTGACTGTCTTTAGGAAACTCTTAGAAGACAACTTCTTTGAAAAGGCCTTTGTACCATTAGAATAACTCAAAATTGACACACTCTTCTCCTGTCAAACCCAATGCACCCCTAAAAACAAATTCTTTAAAAAAACAAATCAAACCCTGCCCTAAGCAGAGATTTGCCCCCCAAAATTGAAGTGCCATGATGTCCTCTGGGGACTCCACCATTGCTACTTATTTTATTTGGAAGGTGCTCAGATACTGCGGAGATGGTCAAAAGTATTAACCCCATAGACAGATCTGAGCAATGATTGCTGGGCACTGCCACCTATATAGTTTTAGTTCGTAACACACTGAGGCCCACCAAAAACTTTGTGAGCCTCCTGCTGGTTGCTCCAGAAATTAGCTCTGTCCATCAGCTGGCCCCCCTCTGGTGGTGTCTCAGTCTCCGTCACTGCTTCTCCATCGCTGTCTGTGGGGACCCGTGTCGCTCCCAGACCATTCTCTTCAGGGCACGGCCCTCCAGCTCTGCCCCAACTGTATTGTCTCCCCGCTTCTGGGGAAACTGGCAGTCCTTCACCTGGCCTTTTGCCAAAGGGGCAAACTGTAATCCTTCGGCTGCCCACTTCCGTCAGCTGCCAGTGGGGGCAGACCCAGGCCCTTCTGCTACTCTGGGCCCCAACCCAGGGACCCTATAGCTGGCAGCCGCTCACTGCCTCTTCTTCCCATCTGCCACTACCTGCTTTCCCTGGGCCACTTCCGCATAGCCCCAGCACCTATTCGGCCCCTGTGTCAAGGCCACGGTCTGGGAACCAGCCAGGCTGGAGCTCCTCTTGCTCCTGCCCAGCACTGCTCTGCCCCAGGGACTTCTCTCTCAAGATCCAGGGAGAGACAGCTCTTCTTATAGGGCCCAGCCTGGCCCTGACTGGTTTCTCCTAAACCTTTTTCTGGTTGGCTGGGTTCTGCGCAGCTGCTCCAAGGGCTGCTTTTAATCCTTTGCCAGCTAGTGAGGGGACAACTGCCCCGTCACAGTTAACACTTATCTCCCATAGCATTTAACATTTGTGCAGCATTTTGGGGATGTTAACTGACCTAATTTTTACAGTAGAACCAGTACAGACACCTTGGGAATGGAATTACGGACACCTTGGGAATGGAGGTTGTTTGTCACTCTGAACAAGCCGTTATGGGATGCTCCTCAGGGTAGACTGCTTGGAGCAGGGCTCCCAGCTCTGCAGTGACTGCCTGGCGAGTGGGGGTGGGGACAGGCAGCTGGTTCTAGCCCCCGGCCGCAAGGGTGATGAGTGGGGCATCCTGTGGTACTGCAGTGTCAGTCGGTGCAGTGTAGGATGTGGCCCTTTAAAACTGCACCGCTCCTTCAGAGCACAGCCTGCTCCAGCAGCTTATACTCCAGGCCAGGTTTCTGCAGCAGCTCAGGAAGTTTCTTTCCCAGGCTCTGAGCTTGCAAGATTGTCCCCCTCCCAGCCAGGGGGGAAGGAGAGGGGGAAAACAGCGTTTACCACCTCCTACCTGTAAGTGGCTGCCCTGTGCCCCTGTGAGTAGGGGTGGCAATGTGGACAGGCAGCCCAGATGTGCCTACCTTAAATACCTACAGTATTTGCTGATTTGTTTTTTGTCTCTGCTGCTTCCTGATTGGTTACTTCTGGTTCCCCATGGTGACCAATTGACTGGTCATTCCTTAACTCTGGTGTCAGGGTGACCAGATGTCCTGATTTTATAGGGACAGTCCTGATTTTTGGGGTCTTTTTTCTTATATAGGCTCCTATTACCCCTCACCCCATGTCCTGATTTTTCACATTTGCTGTCTGGTCACCCTATCTGGTGTTAATATCTTTGCAGTTCTACTATACACAAACTTTGTGGGCCTGTTTGGGAGCACCTAGTTCCCGACCCAAAGTTTAGTCCACTAGACCACAGTCCCTGTCCTGGGGCCTAATCCAGCTCCCGCTGAAGTCAACAGGAGTTGGCGCAAGCCCATATACCTGCTACTTTTACAGTTTACTTTCAAGGGTGCTGTAGTTTAATGAGGTGTCAGAGTGGTATATTTCTCTCCTCACAGTTCATGTGCCTAGATTGCTTCACAGCATGTAATTTAAACTTTAAGCTTTAAACTAAAGCCAAGAAGGATTTGGGGTTTCCTGGTTCCGCTGTTTGCATTTTCCAGAGCAGGTGGGAAAGACACCTCAGTGAAAACACTCATAGACTCATAGACTTTAGGGTCAGAAGGGACCAATATGATCATCTAGTCTGACCTCCTGCACAAAGCAGGCCACAGAACCCTACCCATCCACTTCTATAACAAACCCCTAACCTATGTCCGAGTTATTGAAGTCTTCAAATTGTGGTCTGAAGACCTCAAGCTGCAGAGAATCCACCAGCAAGTGACCCATGCCCCACACTGCAGAGGAAGGCGAAAAACCTCCAGGGTCTCTGCCAATCTGCCCCAGAGGAAAATTCCTTTCCGACCCCAAATATGGCGATCAGCTAAACCCTGAGCATGTGAGCAAGAGTCACCAGCCAGCACTCAGGAAAGAATTCTCTGTAGTAACTCAGATCCCATCCCATCCAACATCCCATCACCGACCACTGGGCATACTTATCTGGCGATAATCAAAGATCAGTTGCCAAAATTAAGCTATCCCATCATACCATCCCCTCCATAAACTTATCAAGCTTAGTCTTAAAGCCAGATATTTCTTTTGCCCCCACTACTCCCCTTGGAAGGCTGTTCCAGAACTTCACTCCTCTAGTGGTTAGAAACCTTCGTCTAATTTCAAGTCTAAACTTCCTAGTGTCCAGTTTATACCCATTTGTTCTTGTGTCTACATTGGTATTAAGCTTAAATAATTCCTCTCCCTCCCTAATATTAATCCCTCTGATATATTTATAAAGAGCAAGCATATCCCCCCTCAGCCTTCTTTTGGCTAGACTAAACAAGCCAAGCTCTTTGAGTCTCCTTTCATAAGGCAAGTTTTCCGTTCCTCGGATCATCCTAGTAGCCCGTCTCTGAACCTGTTCCAGTTTGAATTCATCCTTCTTAAACATGGAAGACCAGAACTGCACACTGTATTCCAGATGAGGTCTCACCAGTGCCTTATATAACAGTACTAACACCTCCTTATCTTTGCTGGAAATCCTCGCCTGATGCATCCTAAAACTGCATTAGCTTTTTTAACGACCATATCACATTGGTGGCTCATAGTCATCCTGTGATCAACCAATACTCCAAGGTCCTTCTCCTCCTTTGTTGCATCCAACTGATGTGTCCCCAATGCATATCTAAAATTCTTATTATTAATCCCTAAGTGCATGACCTTGCACTTTTCACTATTAAATTTCATCCTATTACTATTACTCCAGTTTACAAGGTCATCCAGATCTTCCTGTATGATATCCCGGTCCTTCTCTCTGTTAGCAATACCCCCTCAGCTTAGTGTCATCCGCAAACTTTATTAGCTCTTTCCCGCTTTTTGTGCCAAGGTCAGTAATAAAAAGGTTAAATAAGATTGGTCCCAAAACTGATCCTTGAGGAACTCCACTAGTAACCTCCTTCCAGCCTGACAGTTCACCCTTCAGTACGACCCTTTGGAGTCTCCCTTTTAACTAGTTCCTTATCCACCTTTCAATTTTCATATTGATCCCCATCTTTTCCAATTTAACGAATAATTCCTCATGTGGAACCTTGTCAAATGCCTTACTGAAATCAAGGTAAATTAGATCTACTGCATTTCCTTTGTCTAAATAATCTGTCATCTTCTCAAAGAAGGAGATCAGGTTGGTTTGGCATGATCTACCTTTAGTAAAACCATGTTGTAACTTGTCCCAATTACCATTGACCTCAATGTCCTTAACTACTTTCTCCTTCAAAATTTTTTCCAAGACCTTACATACTACAGATGTCAAACTAACAGGCCTATAGTTACTCGGATCACTTTTTTTCCCTTTCTTAAAAATAGGAACTATGTTAGCAATTCTCCAGTCGTAGGGTACAACCCCGGAGTTTACCGATTCATTAAAAATTCTTGCTAATGGGCTTGCAATTTCATGCACCAGTTCCTTTAATATTCTTGGATGAAGATTATCTGGGCCCTCCAATTTTGTCCCATTAAGCTGTTCAAGTTTGGCTTCTACCTCAGATGTGGTAATATCCACCTCCATATCCTCATTCCCGTTTGTCATCCTTCCATTATCCCTAAGCTCCTCATTAGCCTCATTAAAGACTGAGGCAAAGTACTTATTTAGATATTGGGCCATGCCTAGGTTATCCTTAACCTCCATTCCATCCTCAGTGTTTAGCTGTCTCACTTCTTCTTTCTTTGTTTTCTTCTTATTTATATGGCTATAGAACCTTTTACTATTGGTTTTAATTTCCTTTGCAAGATCCAACTCTACATGGCTTTTAGCCTTTCTCACTTTATCCCTACATGTTCTGACCTCACTAAGATAGGTTTCCTTGCTAATCCCACCCTTCTTCCACTCCTTGTAGGCTTTCTGCTTTTTCTTAATCACCTCTCTGAGATGCTTGCTCATCCAGCTTGGTCTACAACTCCTGCCTATGGTTTTTTTCCCCTTTCTTGGGATGCAGGCTTCTGATAGTTTCTGCAGCTGCGACTTAAAAGTAATTCCAGGCCTCCTCGGCATTTAGATCCACAAGTTCTTCAGTCCAATCCACTTCCCTAACTAATTTCCTTAATTCTTTAAAGTTAGACCTTTTGAAATAAAAAACCCTAGTCCCACATCTATTTTTATTTATCCTTCCATCTAGTTTGAACTGAATTAGCTCATGATCACTCGAATCAAGGTTGTCCCCTACAACCATTTCTTCTATGAGGTCCTCACTACTCACCAAAACCAAATCTAAAATGGCATCCCCTCTTGTCGGTTCTTCAACTACTTGGTGAAGAAATCCATCTGCTATCACATCCAGAAAAATCTAAGCCCTATTATTCTTGCTAGCACTTGTCCTCCAGTCTATATCTGGGAAGTTAAAGTCTCCCATGATCACACATTTCCCATTAGTGTTTACTTCATTAAAAACATTAAAGAGGTCTCTATCCATATCCAAATCAGATCCTGGCGGTCTGTAGCACACCCCAAGCGCTATCTCAGGGGACGCTCTAGTAGCTTTCTTTCCCAGTGTGATTTTTGCCCAGACAGACTCTGTCTTGTCCATTCCATCACTTCTTATTTCTTTACAGTTAACCTCATCATTGATGTACAATGCTGCTCCACCACCTTTGCCTTTATTTCTGTCTTTCCTAAACAGCATATAGCCTTCAATACCTGTACTCCAGTCAGGACTACTATTCCACCATGTTTCTGTTATCCCTATAATATCCTGTTTCACTTCCTGCACCAGTAGCTCTAGTTCCTCCATTTTGTTCCCTAGGCTCCTCGCATTAGCGTACAGACATCTTAATTTTTGCCGTTTGGCTTCACTGACATTCTTTACCCTGTTAGGCACAGACATTCTACCACCAGCATCACCTGTTAGTCTGTTATCTACACTAACCTTCCTCCTTATGTCAATTCTTCTGTCCACGGCTGTATCCCCTCTTACTTTGTTTTCTTCCCTCTCAAGGTTAAATTCCGGCGTGGAGATCACCTGGACATCTCCCAACCATCTCTCCCAAATTCCTAGTTTAAAGCTCTCTTAATCAGGTTGGCGAGCCTCCATCCTAGAAGTCTATTCCCCTCCTTACTCAGGTGAAGTCCATCCCGAGAGAACAGTCTTCTGTCCATAAATGCTTCCCAATGGTCGTACATCCCAAAGCCCTCCTTATAGCACCACTGCCTGAGCCATCTGTTGATCGCCATAATCTTGTCACACCTTTGTTGCCCTTCTCTAGGAACTGGCAGAATCCCAGTGAAGATCACCTGAGCCTCGATTTCCTTAAGTGTCTTCCCCAGTCTGGCATAGTCTCCCTTGATACATTCCAGCAAGAATCTAACCGTATCATTCGTTCCAACATGAAGGACAATCAACTGATTTTTTCCCGCTCCCGCTAGTATCCTTTTAAGCCTCAGGTCCACATCCTGTATCTTAGCACCCGGCAGACAGCACACCCTTCTGTTCTCCCGATCAGCTCTAGTTACAGGCCTGTCTATTCTTCTCAGTAAGGAGTCTCCAATCACATAGACCTGCCTTTTCCTGGTGACAGTGTGATTCTCCGGTCTATCCCCTGCACCACTGCAAGTCCTCTCAATTCCTATTCACCCTTGCAATCCTCCTGGGGCTCATATTTGGTGTTGCCTCCATTGACTCCTCCCCTCCTCCTGTAGGACTAACAGCTCTTCTCTTTTTCCTTGACCTCTCTCCTTCATTGACCACCTGCTGTGCCCCTTCTTCATTTTCCAACTCTGCAAACCTGTTCCTGAGTTCTATTTCTCCTTCACTGGCCCGTCTTTTCCTCTGCCTGGTTCTCTTAGAGGACTAGATTCTATTGTCAGTTACTCTGATAAAAATCCAGAGCCGCCTTTGCATCAGGCTTCCCCCACAAGATTTCTCACATGCTGTGGGAATGATCCCTGGTTCTGGGAGTCATTTTTCAACTGAAAATCCTGGCATGCTCTCACCAGAACTTCTGGAGAGATGAGCTAATTGTATCCTATTCTCTCAGAATAATACCAGTACCCTGGCATCTCGCTCTTTATTCCATCCCAGTGATTACTCCATTGGCTGCTCCATGGCAGGTGCTCTGTATCGTGTCTGATGACAGTCCGTAAGAGACACCCATTAAAAACACAATGGAAATGGGAGAGGAAAGATCCCATTAAAAATACCAAATGGATATGAGATGGAAACAATATTTTGTGGCAATGAGCACCCTCATACTGAGATTGTTTCTGCTTAGCATAACTCACCACTGTGCAATTTATAAACCTGACTGTTGAACTGGGAATTGGGATAGTTTCTCAGGCTGACTAACATCCAAGTGACTAAACGGCAACTACTAGCACTATCTGTCACTTTCCATGAGCACAAAATCCATCTCAAAAAGAGCAGGCAATTTCTGATGCTTTTTTAATGAACTGTCTCAGGGAAAGAGGAAAAAAAATGTCTGTTCCTGAGTTACATAGTAAAATGTCTGCTACAGAGAGCTCTGGCTTTCTTTTATGTTCGCTTCATCGTATGTAATATCACTGGGATTCCATTTTGAGGCTCTGTAGCTAATCTCATAGCCTCTTAAACACAAACATTGAATTTAGAAGCATTTTTATTGGAAACACTCTGAAAAAGAAAGCAAGGAGATAAACACAAAGAATCGTTTCAATATTTTGACAATCAAGTGTGTGGGTTATTACCCCGTTGACTGACAGCTCGCAATCAAGTGCATCTGGAAAGAGAGCAGGAAAGACAGACTGAAATGGAAGACTAAAAGCAGACAAGAATGAGCTAATCTGCCAAGAAACTGGAAGAAAAATATACAATTCTGCTATTGTGGTCAGAATTCAGAGGTTTTTTTCTATAAAGACTTTTATGAATGCTGCTATTAACGAAGCAATGGTGCATCCAATGCAACTCAACATCAGCTGTTGAATATCCTCATGGGAGCTATAAAAGCATAATGCTAATTTCCCTACATCTGTCTTTACTGCTTTGCATATTATCCCCAATCATGGTCTTTATCCTTTGCGGTCACCTTTAGTTAGGTCAGAGTTAATTTGTTCACAGGAATGGCAGAGATTATTATTAAAGGCTAGAAATTGCAGTTCCTAAAAATTACAGTCATGGTGCCACTAGATTAAATGTTATAGCTGTCACCACAGACGGCATCTGGAAAGCAGCCTCTTCTTTAGCTCTCCATTCAACTTCTGCCAGAGACTTTCTCTCCTGCTGTAGGTATTACAGCCCAAGGTACCTAGTTACTAGGGAGAAGAACTTCAAAAGAATTCAGGGGAGGCTTTAAGTCCCCAGCACTCACAATTGAGGTTAGCTTTTCAAAAGGGCTGAGCACTTCTGGAAATCTAGCTCTACCTGGACACTTATTGAGAAGGGGAGAGTAGATTGGAGTGGTGAGCATTATACGCCATCCACTGTCTCAGCTACAAGAAAAATTCAACTGATTCGCTGCATGCGTGATATTTAGGGGGACGGGATGGTTTGGGGGAACAGCTATGTGACAAAGAACCTTTTGCATCTACAGTAGTAGTCTGTTTTTAATTCAGTTCAGGTGAACAGTGACCAAAAGTTGTTGCTGTCTATTGCTGATTGACATAAATCAGTCCCCAGGGTTAATCAAGGAAGAAGTTATTGTGTTCAGTACATTCTTTTATTCCTCAGTGTCAGTCATGGAGCACAAACAGGAAACCAGAATCTGCTGTGGAGCTGCTTCCTCTGTAGGAGAGTGAATGTCTTTGCAAGGGATTTATTTTTGACTTTGGTAGCCATCTTCCACATGCTTGTATAAACCACCCACACTGAGTGTGGCGCTCTGTTCCCTGCAGACGGAGGCTGGGCCATGCATAGAAGATAACAGAGCTGGAGTGTTTGCTAACAGAGCTGGAGCTGGGTCTTTCAGCTCAGGTAGATCAGGGCTCCTGCTTTAACAATCAGAGTTCCCACATTTGATCCTTGCAATGGACAATCCACCCGATGTAGTGTTACTCTTACACAGAAACGTGTGCTACTCAGCACAGACACAGCAAGTTGCAGCAGAGGCACCAAATACTGGATGGACGTGTTGACTCAGCTTATGGAAGTGACCCATATAGGTCAGTGGGAGAAGACATACTTGAGAGCCGGTGTGGGAAAGATTACAGATATGCCTCTACCTGCATCTGGACAACCAGAAGAAAACTTCCTTTCTCCAGGGCTATGAAACCAGCGCTAATATCACTTAGAAAATACTTGATCATAGATGGCAAAGTTTTGAGCAGGTGGGTGTAGAGAGGTGATGGGGCAGTTAGTTTGCTTCCAAATCTAGATTACTTTCTTAAAATGGTTTGCTTTTGGGCAGCTTGCCCTTAAGGGCATGATCCGCTCTATTGACACCAGTGGATTCATTCCCCAGATTTCAATGGAATTTGGATCAAACCCTGACAACTTCCCTATACATGCGTATCTTTTCCTCCATCTCACGCCTTGCATCCCCCCCACATGCTACAGAAATATCCTTTTAAAGTAAGTTCCTTTATTTGATGCCAACCTAGTACTGAAAATGAGTAGTTTTAACTAAAAAAGCCTGGGAAATGTTAAAGCAGTGGTTATAAAATGAATAATTGAGGACGTTGCCCCAATGCTATTAACATCACTTAGCATTGGGGCATTGGTGCTGAGATACAGAGGGTGATGCCACTGGTTTGAATCCAGGCCAGATTAGTCATGGTAGCATTTTCTTTGCCAGCTGATGGCTGTTCTGTGGCCTTTGTGTGATGTGTGGGTGGGCTCAGTCCATTCCCTGGTAGACAGGTGAGTCATGCCCAGTGCGTGGTGGGCTGCACATCCAGGCTTGCAAATCAGGACCTAAGAAGGCGAGTTTTAATAACTAGCACATGGAACCTGTTTGTGTGAGGCGCCAGCGCACAGTGCAACTGGTGGGATTTTTTTTAGGTCTTGCAGATCACCTTGGAAACCACAGCACTTAGTTCACATTGATCAAAGAGCCCTGCCAGCTGGCTTGGTTATGTAAAAGCTTAGCAAGACGTGGGATTGGTTAACCCCAAGCATCCCTGTGCTCTGAGTGGGGTTCCAGAGTGCACTGCTCTTCTGAGTTAGAAGGGCCTGAACCCTGAATGGGCTGTGTGTTCTAGACTGGGATTTCACCAGCCGAGCAACAAGCGTCAGCTCCTTAAGTACTACATTGGCCCTACCATGGAGTCTCACATTCCCTTGAGTGAGCCGATCTATCTTCCACCCATGCCAGGGCCGGATTAACTTTGGCGCCAGGCCCACAAAAACATATTTGTGGGCTCCCCGGGGAAGGATTGTAGAAGGGGCAGGGGTTAAAAGCCCAGTGGGGTGGGAGCTAGGATTGGTCCCTGGAGCAAGGGAGGGGCAAGGGGTAAACTGCAAGTGAAGCAGGGCTGGGGAGAGGGTAATTAGGATCCCCCCCACCCCTGCCCACATAGAGTGGGTAACTACCTAGTTATAGCCCATTCTCTTTGTGTCTCTCTCTGCACTGAGCTGCCCCTCCTCCTGCAGCAACAGGACAGATTCTCTTCCAGCCCTCTGGGGTGGGTGTTGGGAGTGGGAGGAGTGGAGGCTAATGTGGCTACTCCTATAACCGGACTCTTAGTTTCCAGTCAGCACTGCTAACTGGACAATCAGGTCCCGTTTTCTACTGGAGTTTCCAGTCTAAAACTGGATACCTGGCAACAGGGCTGCCAGAAAAGCCTGAGGGGGGAGGGGCAAACAATCATCTTTAAGCGGGGGGAGGGGGAGAGCAAGTGGTGGGTGGGCTGGGAAGTAGAGAGGAGCTAGTGGGCAGGGCCATGTCTGCTGTACTGCCCAGGTAGGTTGGAGACTGTGGGGATCAGCTGACACAGTATCCCCAGCCCAGGTGACGTGACGGCCAGTGGTGGGTTTAGAGTTAGTGGGCCCCCCCGGCCCTGTGCTCAGATTCATTTTTGGGGTCCCTCCTTGGGACCCAGCCAAGAAAAAGAACATTCTCTCATCTCCCTTGCCCCCTTTTTTATTCTTTTTTCTTCATCCTCCTCCTGTTAGTAATAGCAAGTAAATGAAAATAAAGTGAGGTACCTTGATTGTTCTTGAGTCTAACTTATTTTTCCACAGACCACTTGAAAATCATGGATGAGCTCGAGGGACCAGTTAATGATCTTTCCATATATTGTTTGTTCTGTTAGCTAACTATGGTAAAGCGCTTTAGATAAGAGCGTTTTATTAAAAAAAGTCACAAAAAAAATTGGGGTGTGGGGTCTGGCCAGGAGCTAGGGTGAGGGAGGGAGCTCAGGGTTGGGGCAGGAGATTGGGGATGGAGCGCTTAATTGGGGCAACTCCTGTTTGGTGTGAGGGGTGCAGATGGGGGTGAGGGGTTGCAGGAGTCAGGGCAGGGGGCTTGGAGTGCGTGAGGGGGTGCAGGGGTCAAGGTGGGCAGAGGGCTGTGGGCATGGGCTGGGGTTGTGGGGGTGCTCATGCAGGGGACTGGAGGGGGTATACCCCTTCTCCAGGCCCTGCCTCTCCTCCTCCTCCTCCCCGGAGCAGTGAGCATGCTGAGGCTCGGCTCTTCCCCCTCCCTCCTGCTGGCAAACAGCTGATCGGTGGCAGGAAGAGAGGGAGGGGAGGGAATGTAGCACCCTCCGGGCAGGGCTGGCTCCAGGGTTTTTGCTGCCCCAAGCAGCAAAAGAAGGGGAAAAAATACAAGCCGCAATCACGATCTGCTGCACTACTGCTGCCACTTCATTCTTTGGCGGCTGGTCCTTCACTCTGACAGGGAGTGAGGGACCCGCCCCCTGAATTGCTGCCAAAGACCTGGACGTGCAGCCCCTCTTCGTTGGCCGTCCCAAGCACTTGCTTGCTGGGCTGGTGCCTGGAGCTGGCCCTGCCTCCGGGAAAAGGGGGGGGAGGAGCTTGGCTGCCAGCAGAGCCTGCCCTGCTGCAGCAGGAGCCGGCACCATCAAGCTTCTGCCCCTGCAGGAGGAGGGGGAGAAGGGGGCGGAGAAGAGCAGACCAGGGCCCCTGTGGACCTTGGGCTCAGTGCCCATAATAAATCCAGCACTGACCTAGGCAAGCCTACCATTGTGATATAGTCCCATTGTAAAAACAATCACATCAATAATCAGGTTACTCCCAGTGCCAAAGGACTAGTCACTTACCCAAGTTAAGTGCACCCTAGATCTCTTGCCAAAGACAAGGCTTGCAGCCAATCCTATAATCAACTAACTAAATGTTTATTAACTAGGAAAAAGAAATGAGTTATTTACAAGGTTAAAGCGACGAAACATACACACACAAATGAGTTTGTCTTAAGTTCAAAAGGTAATAGAAGTTGCTACCAGAAGTAAGGTTTTATGTCTTTAAGACCTGACCTATGCCAAGTAGCATGGGGAGCTCTGGCTTCCATTTAGGAACCTCTGCCCCTCAGAGTCCAGACAGTACAAAGATGCCAATTTCTTCTTCAAATGCATTTTTAATCCCTTCCCCCAGTATTTGCGCTGTAATGGGATGCAGGCTTGGGCACATAATCTGCTTCCCCACACCTCTGAAGAATCAACAGTTGTTTTTTGGTCCACAATGGCTTGGCAGATGTCTGTAGATCTTTTCTTGGGGAGATGATAACCCCTTTTGTGGTAAGCTAGCATTTCAGAGGTGCTTCTCCCCTGACTCTGGGGAATTTACCGTCTGAGCAAAGATTATTATAGTTACAGAGCAAACATTTAAACATTACCTTATAACATGGGTACAGCTACTGTAAGTAGGATTCATACATGCAACATCCCACAGGCATAAATTCTAAACATATTCTGATAACCCTAATATCTATTATAACTCTTCTAACTCACAAGTGACCCAGACTGGTTTCCAGCTATGCATCTGTCAGTGTTCAGGGAGGTCTGGGGCCTTGGCATGAACTGCCACCTGGTCTGCTAATGTTTCAATACCATCATACCTGATGTCTAGTGAACCCAAACTCAAAGTGGTGGCCTGGTTCAGAAGGGCAGAACAGAGCTATAATGGGCAAGTTCAGATCCCGCCCTCCTCTGGTTCACCCAGCATTATGCTAGATTTTTAATCAGTGTTGATAAGCGGCCCATTGTCTTTGTCATGTTGCTCCAGCCCTGGGGTAAACAAAAGCTGTTGTGTAACAGGATAGAAGTGATCATTTGCATTGGCTTATGAGAGGGAACAGTCTTATTTTCTTGTAATTGCAAGCAAGCTAAAACATGCATTTACCTATATCTATGTAGTATGAAACTGCCTTTGTTGATTGATAGGCCCACTAGGGGCTAAATTATGCCTTGAGGACAGCCCTGAGTAACAGGTGATGCCTGAGCTATACCACCTTAGAAATTGTCCCAGGGCAGGTGAAGGGTCTGGTGCTCCCCACAGCAGCCTGGGCTCCCTGGGCAGCTCTTACCACAGCCTGACTTTGGCTTCTGTTCTGGCCAGGGTGCGGAGCCCCGAGGGGAAGCAATGAAGAGAGCGGAGCCACATTGGTTCCTCCCCCACTTTTGAACAGGTTCCAGCACTCCTGTGTGGGCCCCTAAATTGGCCAGGGCTCTGTGGTCCCATGCATTAATCTGCCGTCAAGGAGGACGTATATTGAAGGGTCTATCCATCAGTTCCCTGCCATTATAAAGGCTTTGGACATTTGTGCACCTCAGTCCCTTCTGTTTTCTGCCTGTGGCACATCAGTGTAGTCTTCAGAGGTCTGTAATATTTTTGTCCAGTTCTGTTTGCTGGCTTGGTGTGGAGGTGGCTGGGTGGTGGTCAATGGACTGTGCAGTACGGGAGGTCAGACTATATGATTTGATGAGCTCTCCTGGCCTTAAACTCTATGGGGAGGGGAAGCTAAACAGCTCAGAGCAGCTCTAGAGAAGTAGCTAGAGTTATACAAGCATCTAAGTTGGGATAATTTTCTGTTGTTCCTGGATGAATGGGCCATCAACACATCCAACCTCCTCCTCATGTTAATAGGAAATGAAAAATAGCCATGCCTGAGCCTCCAATAAAGCAGGCTACGACCAGCTTAATACTCCCTCTGGAATCATTCCAGGTGGACTGAGGTGTGTGTGGGGAAAATATGGTAAATTTGAGAACTGTTAATGCAGTAATGATAGTTCTGTTGGTTTTGGCTAATCTAGAGAATGGAATTCTAATATAAGGTTAATGGCATATCATGCCCCAGAGGAAGATGAAGTATGCACGGATGAAGGTCTAGGCATACTAAAAAAATATCTTGGAGTGTGGGAGAATCTCGATGGGCCAGTGGAGAGAACTTTTATGGAATATCATCTGTACATTTGCATATCCTGTTACCCGGGCATTGCAATAATTAGCCTGGGAACCTGAGGAAGAATTATTAGCTGAATTTAGAGAAAGCACAGAAAGGCACATTGGATATATAACACCTGTCACTTGATCCAATGAACCTTAGCAAAGCCTTTACATCTTTAAAGATTTTTTCCCCACGGATTTCATTCATTATTCACTTTTTCTCACTGAGAACCTGATTTTTAGGCACTTCAGGCTGCAGACAGACACACAGTGGGATTTTCTGAGTTAAGCACCTTGGTGCTTTGGAAAATCCCACTGGGTGTTTAGCTGCATCTTTAGGTGCCTATACGCCAGCTGACCCCACGAGCCTGATTCTGTGAGGACATGAGATACTGCGCACCATCATCTCCCAGTGAAGGCAATGGGGGTTGGTGCCGGGCACCCCTTAAGGGTTGTTTAGCATCCTCATAGGACTCAGCACTAATTTTCAGGCCTTGGAATGTACCAAGTCTTAGAGGCATTTTCCTTATAGGAATATAGTAGTAATGATACTTTGAACATCTGCAATGCCTTTATTTCAAAATGCTTTAAACATATTTGTAAGCCTCAGAACAACCTTCTGAAGGATTTGTCTGGGCCTGCATCTTGCAAAATGATTTTGACTTTTGGATGCTGCAGTTTTTGGGTGCTGAATTTGAGACTTCTTATTGAGCTTGATTTTTTTTCAGGCACTGCTGAGCACCTGCCTTCTGAACATCTGTCTCCTTTAAGGTGTCTCAAGTTGGGCAGCTAGAAATCGAGGTGCCCCCAAATCACCAATTATTTCTGAAAATGTACTAGTGCCCAAGGGGTGCCAGGTGTATTAAAATAGCTGTGCAGTTATCTGACATGTCCTGGTTATAGACTATTCCCTTTTCATCTGCTGCTGTTTCCCTTGGTCAGATCCTAACTTATCTTGGGTCACCTTGTTCCAACTCTGAAGCTGCGTGTCCTCCTCAACCAACTCGCAGGGTATGTCTACACAGCAGCTGAGAGATGAAATCTTCAGCTCAGGTAGTTCTGTTTGAACTAGTGAGTGTCTACCTGAGTGGTTGTGTAGGGAACTGCTGTAGATAACTGCCTTCAGCCTGGTGCTCACACATGGAACCACTTTCTCCATTAAACACATTCTCCATATCCCTAGGGTCAGGATTGCCAATTCTCATGATTTTATCATGATTTTATCATGAGAGTTGTGATATTGAGTGCTTTTCTTAAAGCCTCAGCTCCTGGAGTCACGTGAATCTCAGCTTTCATTTAAAAAGAAAAGTCTTTAGTCCTCATCTTTACAGAAGAAAATGGAAAACATTAAATGACTCCTAAAGGCTGTGAAACCAGAACAATGAAAAGAACCTCAATGTAATTATTTTTTGAAAATATATTTTTTTGGGGGGTGCTCATGATTTTTAAATACTTTCGGTTGGCAATCCTGTAGTTGGCCACAGCCATTTCCAGGTTTTTTTGAGTAATAGTGCCCCCTACTGGCTGGATGCTGATCATCTCCAGCCACTCCTGGAATGACTTGGGCCTCAATGCATCTCTTCCAGTGCATTCTGTGATATGTGTGTTAGGGGCATAATCAAGCATCCAGCAAGTTCATTTACACAATGAATTCTAGCTGGGAAATATTCCCTTAAAAACAAACATCCTGTGTCTTGAGACCAGATTAAGACTGTGTTGCTTCTAGTAATAAATTAGTGAGATAATATATTTTCTGCTTGGAAACTGATTGGAAGGCAGCAAATTATCTACAGTATTTGGTTTCAAATAATTATTTTGTTCCCCCTTAAACTGAATTAGTTATGTCCAATTATAGGTACAGTTAGATATAAACAATTTAAAGCATAATCATGAGCGTTGCCGCTGTACATAAAGAATGTATTCTATTGAAGAGCTTTTGGGGTATTTTGAAAGCTGCATGATTTTCGTTTATGATTTGATTACATAGGTAATTGAAATGTGACCAGTTCTGATTTGCTTCAAACAACTTAGTGAGTTTCCTTGTTTGCCTTCACAAAGGCAGCAGAAATAGATTACTGATCTTTTTGCCATGCAAAGTGACTTGAAGCATTTAATCCTTCTGTGCTGGGATCTGTATGTATTTTTTCCATTGTGACGTCTATCGGAAGCCAAGAACATCATTGCAGCCACTGCTGTTGAAGAATTGCATGTCAAAACAGGGAATTATCATGGAATAACTTAGACTCAAATATGCTGCAGTTATGAAATATTACTATTTAATGCTATTTTTACTTAGTAATTTAGTAATTTACTGAAATCAAACTGTAAATCATTCAACTGTTCAGTTACTTACTATATATCTTATTCTTATTATTTAAGAATCAATAAACATTACAAATTATTTGTTTCAAAGAAATTAAATGATTTAAAGTATCCATTGTGGCTGAGAGATATCTCAATATAATTAAATGCCTGTAGCACATCTGGAAAAATAAAAGAAATCAAGCTAAATAAATAAGCCACAACACCATACACAAGCCCATAAAGAAAAACAATAATTGTGTCTTCAGAGCAGGGTTTGAACAGTGTGCAGTGAAAAAGGCCCAGGCCACACATGAGAAGAAAACAAAATATTGATTAGCTGCTCATTAAGTGATCAAAGTCAATTTCATGCACTGAATGAGGCAGGGGCTCTGTGGAAAAAAAATAGTAGTGATCATGTAATTTAAGATTGCAAAGGGGGCTGCATAAATCTCAGGCAACCATAGTTCTGGCATGGCCCAATTTCCAAATGATTGACTCTGCAAGTTTAATGTTCCTAAGTTACTGGGGGAGGATGATGAGGTTGTGGGTTTGTGTTCCTATAACAAGATAAATTAAGGTTCAGAGTAGATATCAGCAATTGAGGGTAAAATACATTTGAGATATGGTAGTTCTCTTCAAAACAAGGTTATAAACTCAGGAAATTCAGTTATCATTCAATTTAAAATCCAGACAAGTTAAGCATGAAAATGCACAGTTAAGGCACTCAAATAACCTTAACTCTGCTATAATGATGCCATTCAATACTCATATGATTATGGTTATAAGGTTAAAATCCTGGAGGTGAATGCCTGGCAGAGAGGATGGTGTCTCCAGGAGGGCTTTGATTTCCTTGACCACGAGATGCTGTTCCAGGAAGGAGGACTGCCAAGCAGAGATGGGGTCGGAAGAGCATATTTGGATACAGACTGGCTAACCTAGTAAGGAGGGTTTTAAACTAGGTTTGAAGGGGGCAGGTGGCCAAATCCCTCAGGTAAGTCAAAAACATGGAGACTCAGGAGAGGAGTCAGAATTTTTGGGGACCATAGGCTGTGATAGTGGGGATAAGGGAGAGACAAGACAGAATGCGGGGGGAATGAAATCAGTATCTTAGATCTCTGTATACCGATGGGAGAAGTATGGAGAATAAGCAGGAAGAATTTGCAGTGCTAGTAAATAAACAACTATGACATAGCTGGCATCACAGAACTTGGTGGAATAATACACATGACTGGAATATTGGTATAGAAGGGTACAGCTTGCTGAGGAAAGACAGGCAGGGAAAAAAGAGAGAAGGTGTTGCCTTATATATTAAAAATGTATACGCTTTTACTGAGGTTGAGATGGAAATAGGAGACAGACTTGTTGAAAGTCTCTGGGTAAGGATAAAAAGGGTAAAAAGGATAAATAAATAAAAATAAAAAGCAAGGGTGATGTCATGGTAGGGGTCTACTACAGACCACCTAACCAGGAAGAAGAGTTGGATGAGGCTTTTTTAAACAAATAAAATCATCCAAAGCACCGGACTTGGTGGTGATGGGGGATTTCCTCTGCTCAGACATCTGTTGGGAAAACAACACAGCAGGGCACAGATTATCCAACAAGTTATTGGAATGTATTAGAGACAATTTTTCATTTCAGAAAGTGGACAAAACTACTAGGGGAAAGGCTGTTCTAGATTTGATTTTGACAAATAGGGAGGAACTGGTTGAGAATTTGAACGTGGAAGGCAGCTTGGGGGAAAGTGATCATGAAATGATAGAGTTCATGCTTCTAAAGAATGGTAGGAGGGAGAACAGCAAAACAAAGACAATGGATTTCAAGAAAGCAGACTTTAGCAAACTCAGGGAGTTGGTAGGTAAGATCCTATGGGAAGCAAGTCTAAGTGGAAAAACAATTGAAGACAGTTGGCAGTTTTTTTCAGAGACATTATTAAGGGCATAAGTGCAAACTATCCCACTGAATAGAAAAGATAGGAAGTACAGCAAAAGGCCACACTGGCTTAACCAAGAAATCTTCAATGATCTCATAATCAAAAAAGAGTCCTACAAAAAGTGGAAACTCGGTCAACTTACAAAGGATGAATATAAACAACTAACACAAGTATGTAGGGACAAAATTAGAAAGGCAAGGCACAAAATGAGATCAAATTAGCTAGAGACATAAAGGGTAACAAGAAAACAGTCTATGAATACATTAGAAGCAAGAGGAAGACCAAGGACAGGGGAGGCTCTTTACTCAATGGGGGAGGGTGGGGAGGGAAGGAGGAGGAGGACAATAACAAAAATGTGGAAATAGCAGAAGTGCTTAATGACTTCTTTGTTTTGGTTTTCACCAAGAAGGCTGGTGATGACTGGACATCTAACATAGTGAATGCCAGTGAAAATGAGGTAGGATTAGAGACTAGAATAAGTAAAGAACAAGTAAAAAATTACTTAGACAAATTAGATGTCTTCAAATCACCAGGGCCTGATGAAATGCATCCTAGAATACTCAAGGAGCTGACTGAGGAGATATCTGAGCCACTAGCGATTATCTTTGAAAAGTCATGGAAGGCGGGAGACATTCCGGAAGACTGAAAAATGGCACTATATTTCCCCATCTATAAAAAGGGAAATAAAAACAACCCGGGAATTACAGGCTTAATTTCTGTACCCAGAAAGATAATGGAGCAAATAATCAATTTGCAAACACCTAGAAGATAAGGTGATAAGTAACAGTCAGCATGGATTTGTCAAGAACCAATAATGTCAAATCAACTGGGATAGCTTTCTTTGACAGGGTAACAAGCCTTGTGGATGGGGGGGAAGTGGTAGATGTGGTATATCTTGACTTTAGTAAAGCTTTTGTTACTGCCTCACATGACCACCTCATAAACAAATGAGGGAAATGCAACCTAGATGGAACTACTATAATCTGGGTGCATAACTGGTAGGAAAACCATCCCCAGAGAGTAGTTATCAGCGGTTCACAATCATGCTAGAAGTGCATAACAAGTGGGGTCCCACAGAGATCAGTTCTGGTTCCGGTTCTGTTCAATGTCTTCATCAATGATTTAGATAAAGGCAGAAAGAGTACACTTCTAAATTTTGTGGACGATACCAAGCTTGGAGGGGTTGCAAGTGCTTTGGAGGATAGGATTAAAATTCAAAATGATCTGGACAAACTGGAGAAATGGTCTGAAATAAATAGGATGAAATTCAATAAGGACAAATGCAAAGTACTCCACTTAGGAAGCAACAATCAGTTGCACACATACAAAGTGGGAAATGACTGCCTAGGGAGGAGCACTGCTGAAAGGGATCTGGGGGGCATAGTGGACCACAAGCTAAATATGAGTCAACAGTGTAATGCTGTTGCTACAAAAAGAGAACATCATTCTGGAATTTATTAGCAGGAGTTTTGTAAGCAAGACATGAGAACTAATTCTTCTGCTCTACTCTGCACTAATTAGGCCTCAACTGGAGTATTGCATTCCGTTCTGGATGTCACATTTCAGGAAAGATGTGGACAAATTGGAGAAAGTCTTGAGAAGAGAAACAAAAATGATTAAAGATCTAGAAAACATGAATTATGAGGGAAGATTAAAAAAATTGGGTTTGTTTAGTCTGGAAAAGAGAAGACTGAGAAGAGACATAATAGCTTTCAAGTACATAAAAGTTTGTTATAAGGAGGAGGGAGAAAAAATGTTTTTCTTAACCTCTGAGGCGAGGACAAGAAGCAAAGGGCTCAAATTGTAGCAAGGAAAGTTTGGTGGAATCAAGAAAAACTTCCTAACTGTCAGCGAGGTTAAGCTCCGGCATAAATTGCCTAGGCAGGTTGTGGAATCTCCATCATTGGAGATTTTTAAGAGCAGGTAAGACAAACACTGGTCAGGAATGGTCTAGATAATTAGTCCTACCATGAGTGCAGGGGACTGGACCAGATGACATCTCGAGGTCCCTTCCAGTTCTATGATTCTACATTAATGTTTCCCTTCCCAGATTAGATGAAACTGATTTTTAAAGACCTATTAAGTTTCTTCTCCCCTTGCTCACCCTAGCATCAGACACCACGAAAGAAAATTCTTTCTGTTATGGAGAATAATGGGGACAAAATAATGGTCTATCCTTTTATTTAAAAAAAAATCATCAAAGGTATCACAAGAACATAAAAATGACCATATTCGGGCAGGCCAAGGTCCATGTAGCCCAGTATCCTGTCTTCCTCCAGTGGCCTGTGCTGGATACTTCAGAGGAAATGAACAAACAGGGCAATTCATTGAATGATCCATCCCTCGTCATCCAGTCCCAGTTTCTGGCAGTCAGAGGTTTAGGGACACTTAGAGCATGGGGTTGCATCCATGACCATTTTGGCTAATAGTCATCGATGGATCCATCTTCTGGGATCTTATCTAATTCTTTTTTAACACAGTTATTCTTTTGGCCCTCACAACATCTCCTGGCAACAAGTTCTATAGGTTGACTGGACATTATGTGAAGTAGTATTTCTTTATGTTTGTTTTCAAACTTGCTGCCCATTAATTTCATTGGGTGATCCCTGGCTCTTGTGTTATATGAAGAGGTAAATAACACTTCAGTTTCTCCATATCATTTATGATTTTATAGACCTCTATAAGATTCCCCCCTTAGTCTCTTCTAAACTGAATAGTCCCAGTCTTCTTAATATCTCCTCATATGGAAGCTGTTCCATACCCCTAATCATTTGTGTTGCCCCTTTCAATTTTCTTGTATCTTTTTTGAAATGGTGTGACCAGAATGGTGCACCATATTCAAGGTATTGGCTTATCATGGATCTATATAGTGGCCTTAGATTTTCTGTGTTATCGATCCCTTTCCTAGAGGTTCGTAACATTCTGTTCACTATTCTGACTGACACTGCACACTGAGCAGATATTTTCAGAGAATTATCCACAACGACTCCAAGATCTCCTGCTTGAGTGGTAACAGCTAACTTAGACACCATCATTTTGTAGGGATAGTTGAGATTGTTTTCCAATGTGTATTACTTTGCATTTATCAACATTGAATTTCACCTGCCTTCTTGTTGCCTAGTCACCCAGTTTTGTGAGATCCCTTTGTAACACTTCACAGTCTGTTTGGGACTTCACTATCTTGAGTAATTTTGTATCATCTGCAGATTTTGCCACCTCACTCTTTACCCCTTTTTCCCCGATCATTTATGAATATGTTGAACAGCACTAGTCCCAGCACAAACCCTTGGGGGACACCACTATTTACCTCTTTCCATTCTGAAAACTGATCAGTTATTCCTACCCTTTGTATCTTATCTCTAAACCAGTTTCTGATCCATGAGAGAACCTTCCGTCTTATCCCATGACAGCTTACTTTGCTTAAGGGCCTTTGGTGAAGGACTTTCTCAAAGGCTTTTTGAAAGGGCAAGTACACAATATCCACTGGCTCACCACCCTTATGCACATGCTTGTTGACCTTCTCAAAGAATTCTCATAGGCTGGTAAGGCATGATTACCTTCTACAAAAACTGTGACTCTTCTCCAACATATTGTGTTCATCAAGGGGTCTGATAATTCTGTTCTTCACAATAGTTTCATCCAATTGATTTAAGCAATAGGTTACATACCATAGTTAGTAGTTCTGTGGTTTCATATTTTAAAATTCTGGGTGAATATCTTCTGGTCCTGGTAACTTATTACTGTTTAATGTATCACTTTGTTCCAAAACTTCCTCTATTGACAACTCAATCTGGGAGAATTCCTCAGATTTGTCACCTAGAAAGAATGGCTCAGGCGTGGGACTCTCCCTCATACTCTCTGCAGAGAAGACCAATGCAAAGAATTTAGCTTCTCTGTAGTGGTCTTGTCGTCCTTGAGTGCTCCTTTAGTACCTTGATCATCCAGTGACCCCACTGAACTTTTTAGCAGGCTACCTGCTTTTGATGTACTTTAAAAAAAAATGCTGGTTCGGTTTTGTCTCCTGCAAGGTGCATTTCAGATATTTTTTGGCCAGTCTAATTATACTTTTACACTTGACTTGCCAGATTTTAGGCTCCTTTCTATTTTGCACACTAGGATTTGACTTCCAATACATTTTTTTTTGTCTCTAACCACCTCTTTTACTCTGCTGTTTAGTTAGATGACATTTTTTGGTCCTCTTGCTGCTTTTTTTCCTTTGGAGTGGAGATATAATTTGATCCTCCATGGTGGTGTTAAAATATTTCCATGCAGCTTCCAATGATTTCACTGTTCCTTTTAATTTCTATTTAACTAGCTTCCTCACTTTTGCGTAGTTCTCCTTTTGAAGTTAAATGCTACTGTGGTGCCTTACTTTGGTATTTTCCCGCTAAAAGGATATTAAATATTTATTTCATTATGGTTGCTATTACCGAGCAGTTCAGGTATATTCACCCCTTGGACTAGCCCCTGTACACCACTGACAACTAAATCGAGAGTTGCCTCTCCCCTTGTGGGCCCCAGGATCAGCTGCTGTAAGAAGTAGTCAGTCATTTAATGGTATCTAGAAATTTTATTTCTACATCCCATCCAGAGGTGACATGTATCTAGTCAATATGAGAACACTTCAAGTCCCCCATTATTATTGTTTTTTTTGTAGTCCCTCATCAATTTCTATCTATAAATCTGATACAATTTTATTTATTTGACTTCTACTCTATCTGACTCTAGTACCACTCCCACCAGCGTGACCTATACCATCCTTCCGATATATTTTGTATCCTTGTATTACTGTGTCCCATTGATGATCATCAATCTGCCGAGTTTCTGTGATGCCTTCTATATCAATATCCTCTTTTAATACCAGGTACTCAAGTTCACTCATGTTAGTATTTAGACTTCTAGCCTTTGTATTCAAGCACTTATAAAGTGTGTCAATATTTTAGTTGTCTTCTATGTGTGATGTAATTGAATGAGGGGTGGTGGTAGTGGTTATTGACCTAGCTTTAGAGAATGTTTATTAGGTGTATGTGGCTCTCATCCTCCTTCTCAAAGCTCCTTTGCGAAACCCTCCTGTTCACTAGCTTCTCCGGTCACTTAGGAGTTGGCTTTTTGAACTCTTGCTTTCCTTGAGCTAACCCTGCCCTCTTGGCAAGGGATCCTAGAGGAATTAGGGATCAAATTGTGGCAGGCTAAACCCTCATTAAAAAGCTCTCAGCCTTGCCTAGCCACCAGCTAGGCTCAGCACACAGGACTCCAAAGAGACCACACTATAAACTTCAAGCAAGCAGGCACTCAACAGAAACTAACAGACCCACTCCAAGAGTCTCTCAGTTGCTCCTCCTTCACCAGGCGCATCCCCGTGCAAAACTCCCCTGGCTGCTGCTCCTGGCCACTAGCACCTCTTCCCACAATGCCCAGGCTTAAACACTAAACTCTAGGGGGTGTTTGACACATACAAACTAATGAAAAATTTCAACCAACTCTACTTTTAACAGAGCTTGTGCTCCTAAATCACTCCCCCCTTGTGCTGTCTGATCTTGGTAAGCTTGGACCAGAACTAAAATTGCAAGATGGGATTTCAAAAGTGGCAAAGGGCACTAGGCACTCAGCTCCCATTGAAACTTCCACCACACTGGGTTTTTCATGATCTGCTCTGTTACCTGCTGCTACCACAATTTCACTTTGAAATTTTACCCTCTGCTCTCTTCTTACCAGGACCCTGGCCCCGGGAGTGGGGTCCCCGATGCAGTGGTTTTCAAACTGCAGGTCCTGACCCAGTACTGGGTGGCAGCATGGCAGGCACTGGGTCGCGCTGGCTCTGGTCAGCAATGCCAACCAGGTCGTTAAAAGTCCCGTTTGCGGTGCTGCCCGGCTAAGGCAGGCTAGTCCCTACCTGCTCTGACACCGCGCTGCGCCTGGGAATTGGCCAGCAGCAGGTCCGGCTCCTAGGTGGGGAGGCCATGTGGCTCTGTGTGCTGCTCCCACCCCGAGCACCAGCTGCACACTCCCATTGGCTGGGAACTGGCCAATGGGAGCTGTGGGGACGGGGGGAAGGAAACATGTTGCCTGCGGGTGAGAGCTATGTGGAGCTGCTTGCTTGCCTCTGCCTATGAGCCGGACCTACTGCTGGCTGCTTCCAGAGCGCAGCATGGTCTGCGGTGCCAGGACAGGCAGGAAGCCTGCCTTAGCCCCCGTGCTGCGCCGTGCCCCAGTCCTGAGCACCTCCCACAACCTGGAGCCCCTTTCTGCACCCCAATCCCCCAGCCCCACTCCAGAGCCTTCCCTCCAGCCCAGAGACCTGCACCCCTCCTGCACCCCAACCCCTTGCCCCTGCCTTGAGCCCCCAAAACCTGGAGCCCTTTCCTGCACCCTAAACCCCCCAATCCAACCCCAGAGATTGCACCCAGAGCCATGACCCCCTTCTGTACCCCAAACCCCTGCCCCACCCCAAAGTCTTCACTCCCAGCCCAGAGCCCTGACTCTCTCCTGCACCCCAAGCCCAGTCCAGAGCTCCCTCCCACACCCCACATCCCTCATCCTCAGCTCCGTTGGGTCACAGGCATCAACAATTTTCTTCAAGTGGGTCAGCAGAAAAAACAGTTTGAAAACCACTGCCCTGGTGAGTGTGAAATCCCCATTCACCACAGCTCCTCTCCAGAATGAATGAACTTGTAACTTCTTGTTTACAATCCACATATATGAATGAACCCTGATCGGCTGGCAGGGCCTATTGTCCTTTTCCAGCCCTGGGAAATCTTATTTCATGCCCCAGTTCAGGCTGAAGTTCCTGTACAGAAGCCATGGAGTCCGATGTTCTGCCCTTCCGGTCCCGCTCTCACCTTCTCAGCAGCCTGGACCGATAATATCCCTGAGGGAACGGTCCCTAAGGTGACCTTGTTCAGCAGCTTCAGCCAGCTGGGACCAAACCAACTCCACCCAGGCCACTTCCACACTGCCGCAGTTGAGAGTTGAATCAATAGTGTAGGTAACCGTAGGCCCTTATTGAGTCCTTAGGTTTTGAACCACCATCTCGCTTCCACCCACATTTTACGTCTCTTGTACATAAAATAATAGAAAGGCAGCCCCTCCCATCCCATCCCATGCTATCTCCCAGTGCTATTGCCTGTTTGGGAGAGGGCTGCCTACCTCCCTTTGGAAATCCACCTTGGTGTTTATCCCTGATGGTCATATCTGCGCATTCAGCCCCTCTTTCATCACTTGGTTTTACCACTTCCTGCAGCTATCAAGCTAGGTGAACAAAGCTTTGTATTAACTTCCAAAGCTATATTCTTTGAAAACCACACACAGTACCCTGAATCTCCTAACCAGCCATCTGCATGCCCTTGGGGAAAACAGCACCAGCACCATCAAACTATAACCCTTTGCTAATGTGTGCACGCCACTTTCACTGTGTCTGGAGACAACTTTATATCCACGATCATTATAAACACTTGTTCTCTCACCCCGTGGCCCTCAGCATGGTGCTGAAGAGTGACACAGATGGACAAACAGAGCAATAGAGCAGGGGTGCTAGAACAGTTTTTGCAGTGGGGGTGCTGAAGGCAGAAACCATGTATTTGGGTTGTTACAATGACTTCAAGCTACGGGGTGCAGCAGCACTCCCATCACTCCTTGTTCCAGCACCTATGCTGCAGAGGACACAGCATCAGGGATGCTTTAAGAAGGATGAATTCAAACTGGAACAGGTACAGAGCAGGACTACTAGGATGATCCAAGGAATGGAAAACCTGTCTTATGAAAGGAGACTCAAAGAGCTTGGCTTGTTTAGCTTAACCAAAAGAAGACTGAGAGGGGATATGATTGCTCTCTATAAATATATCAGAGGGATAAAGACCAGAGAGGGAGCGGAATTATTTAAGCTCAGTACCAATGTGGACACAAGAACAAATGACTATAAACTGGCCATCAGGAAATTTAGACTTGAAATTAGACAAAGGTTTCTAACCATTAGAGGAGTGAAGTTCTGGAACAGCCTTCCAAGGGGAGTAGTGGGGGCAAAAGACATATCTGGCTTCAAGACTAAGCTTGATAAGTTTATGGAGGGGATGGTATAATGGGATAGCCTAATTTGGGCAATTAATTGATCTTTGATATTAGTGATAAATATGCCCAATGGTCTGTGATGGGACATTAGATGGGTTGGGATCTGAGTTACTACAGAGAATTTTTTCCTGGGTGCTGGCTGGTGAGTCTTGCCCACATGCTCAGGGTTTAGCTGATCGCCATATTTGGGGTCAGGAAGGAATTTTCCTCCAGGGCAGATTGGCAGAAGCCCTGGAGGTTTTTCGCCTTCCTCTGCAGCATAGGGCACGGGTCACTTGCTGGAAGATTCTCTACACCTTGGAGTCTTTAAAGCATGATTTGAGGACTTGAATAACTCAGACATAGGTCAGGGCTTTGTTACAGGAGTGGGTGGGTGAGATTCTGTGGCCTGCATTGTGCAGGAGCTCAGACTAGATGATCATGATGGTCCCTTCTGACCTTAAAGTCTATGAGTCTATAATTCTATCAGTGCTCTATGTATGTTTGTCTCTAGAGCGCCACCCTGTGTTCAAGTGTGTTAGTGCAGGGATTTTTCTCAGTTTAGTGCCCCTTTTAGCCATTCCAGTTCCAAAGTGATCTGTTGTTTTCTGTGGCCAGCCCCCCAGCCAGGTCACTACTTGGTCCATTCCCCTTCTGAAGTGCAGAAAATAAGAAACTCTCAAAATCTAATGGCCTTCAAGCCTATCTCCTGGCCTCTATCTGGCATTTGCCATTCTTGACTTCTTTTTATTCTTTATACCTGGGCTTCTCTCTTGGTCTGGGGGAGAGGGAGGGGATCGCCGGCCCTCACTCCTCACTCAGTTTTCAGCCCAGGGATGCTCTTTTAGGAAGGGAAACACTGTTTCCTTGATTTACCCCCGCCCCCTGCCCCACCACTTCCGTGAGCTACTCGTAACATCAGCCTCTTGACATCTTCACCACATCTCTGGGCTCTGCTGTCTCTGCCTGGATCTGTGGTTCCTCACAGTTTCTCCTGAGCTAGCCACAAAGGTGCTTTCACGGACACCGTGCTCATCCCTTCTCTGCAGCAGCTGGTCTATATTGCAAGCAGTCCCTCTGTCTTTAACCTTTTGAGCAGTCGATATGTCCCTCCAGAAAGGAGTTTCCCCTCAGCTCTCTTCCTAGAGCTGGGGTTTTGCTAGCTCCCTTCAGGTGAACACTCTAATTAACCTTCCAGTTTGGAGGGTTCAGGAGGCCAGCCTTCTCCTGTCAGTGTCTGTCCTTGAGAGCCTTTATGCTGGCCCCTTTCTCCCAGTCCATCCCCAGATTGTTTGGAGAAGAGGGCAATCTTGCTCCACCCATGCTGCCAGGATCCTGATCCCAGGCCTTAAAAGAAACAGTGCCTGTCTTTCTACTTATTCCAGGAACTGCTTCCTTTCTATCCCTACCCCTCCTTAAGTGTTTTGTATCTTTATTAGGCCTTTTGAAATCCCTAGGAGCCATGGCAGCTGGTGGGATGGGCTGACCAATAGGCAGTATAGATATTGAGGGCAGGCCATCCCATAACAAGGAATAAGTAGATTTGATGAGCATCGGTGTGAAAAAAATAGATATGAAAAGTGCTATTCAAAAGCCAGCCTGTACCAATGAAATCCAGCTTGTAACAATGTCTCGCAAGGATAACTAGGAAAGCAAAACCACCCTATTGACTGTACCTACCGATCTGGGAACAAAGAGGTGAAAGGCTTTCATTGTGTCAGTGCAGAAGGCGACGGGAAACACTGAAGCTTAATTCCAACCTTTCAAGTTTACTTCCAGTAAAATTGCGGCTTCTTCAAGCCGACAATGGAAACTCGAGAGCCTGCTGCCAATCTCAAGGAGGGTTATTCTTTATTCATTCAATAGTAGTTGCCTAATATATTTGAATTTCTTTTGATTTTTTTTTTACAATATATTTGAAAGATCTTCATAATTTTGATATTATAAAGTACTCTGCTGTATAAAGAATGAGTGCTAGAGACACCCAGATGGCATCAGCTCCTCCTTTGCTCCCTGACCTGAGTCTGGAATTGTTCCTTTCTTCTAAATGTTGTCAAGCTTTTCCCCTTAGCTTATCTGTACAAGCACTTGCTTACAAGTGACGAGGATCCTGGTTCTGGTTTGACTTTGATTTTACACCATAAATCAACCTATGAATTGGTCTGTGTACCTGTTTGTTTATGGCCTGATCCAACTGCTGTAAAAGAGATTGGAAAGATACCTGTTGACTTGGACAGAAGCTGAACCAATCCCTTTGGGAGGCGCATGGCCAACCTTGCAATTTGCAGAGAAAAAGTCTTGCTGGGGCGAAAGGTTGACCCCTCCTGCGTAAAGTGAGTTATAACTGACAAAGGGTTGGTTAGGCAGTAAAGGCCTGTGTGTTACTGGGAATTCCACCAGCTGGGGCTGTGAGTTAGGGAAGGTATGAACTTTCAGACCTCGCTAATGGAGACAGCCCAACTTTCAAAGGTGATGGCTTAAGATAGTCACCATATCAGCCCAAATACCAGCTTTCCAGAGCCTAGACCGAAGTGCCGAAATAGGTGCTCCAATTTAGGCATCCGGTTTTGAGAACTGGGCTCCTTATTTTGCTTAACAGATAATTCTGAATAGGCCATACAGGTAATAAGCAAAAGTACCTAGATCTTAAATACCTGATTCATTGCCTCATTAGTGTAGTATCTGAATATCTCATATACTTCAATGCAGTTCTCCTCATGGCACCCATGAGCAGTAGGGAAGTGCCAGTTGTCCCATTGCACAGATGGGGACCTGAACCACAGAGAAGTTAAGTAAACTCATCCAAGGTCACACATGGGCAGAACAAAGAATTGAACCTCAGTCTCCCAAATCCCAGGCTCATGCCCTGACCATTGGACCATTGTGCCTCAAATTCATGGTTCCCTTTACATCCCCTCCTCCCATATCAGCCATCACATTTGATGTCTGCTGTCTACTGGCATCTCAGGGAGACCTCTGCTTAAGGGCCCAGACACACCAACTAGGCGGAAGAGGTTCATATGTGCCCAACTTTTGTGCAATTAAAATTCTTACATATGGAAGGAAAAAAGTTTAAGTTCTGGCGAGGAGCCTACTGGACTCATGAAATTCTGGTTCCATGGAATTCAATGGTAAAAATCATATTGACATCCCAGGGCCTAGGATTTTTCACTCATGGTCTCTTTTCAAATGTGCTTTGTAGCAAGAGAAGTCAACAGGGTGACATGAGTGTAGCCAGAAGCAGAAGTTGGTCCACTGTGTTTTAGATTAGAACACCTGCCCCAGTTTAACCCCAGACTTTCTGCCATATTCTGTACTATATCCTCCACGAGTGATCTAAAGACTGTCAGTACATCCCAATACAGGTACATTAGTTACACTTACCTGAATTAATGCGAAAAAAGGCGAAACCCAGCCTTTGATTCCACATGCCATATTCACAGGGCCCAGAGCACTAAACTGAATTGTGGAAGTCTAGGATGTGATGCAGCATGTTTGCGTCTCTGTGTTTTACAGTTTGGCAAATACAAGATGTCAAAGCTGAGTGTCTGGTATCATACACGAGGTCTGCTTCTGTGGTGGGGAACGCTGCCTGCCTTTCTGAAGACAGTGAGGGAAGCCACCTGGGTAAGAGTGTGGCATGTTCTACAATGCATGTTAGACAGAAGCATAGGGCCCAGTCCTGACACTGAAGGAAATGGGAGCTTTGCCATTGAGTTCAATGGGAGAAGGGTTGAGCCATGGTATACACAGGCTGAGTGAAGCAGCATGTGATGTTCATGCTGCGAAGTGTCTCTTTTGCTATAAGAGAACAATGAGTTATACAAATCCTACCATCATCTTCAGGCAGCACTGAGGTTGCTGGAGTAATCGTAACCTGTGGGGTGGATCTCTGCAGAGAGCAGCTACTCCCAACCTGCTTCTGCTCCAGAAACCACATCAAGCCTGAGGCGGAGAAGGGTCTGAGAAGGAAGAGGATGTAGTTGAGTGGTCCTTCCCCCTTCTCTGCCCCTTGGAGGGGCTCCACCAGACCTCTGCTCTTGGAAACAAAAGGGGGATACCTGGCCCTAACAGAATAATCCAGCTGATCATCATGGATGCTGCGTTAGCCAGAGTGGGAGAATTCCCAGTCATCAAGACACAGTCACACTAGGAGAACAAACTCTCATTAGAGCCTGTCTGTGGTTTTCAAACTTCTTTGCTTACACTCCCCATCTTTGTGTCTGTAGTAGTTTATGCCTCCCACTCCCCGCCCCCCAACCCCACTCTGTGGCTGCCCAGCTCTGAAGGCAAAGCAGAGAGCAGCGGCTGCTGGCCGGGCACCCAGCTCTGAAGGCAGCACTGCCATCAGCAGCAGCGCAGAAGTAAGGGTGTCGAGGTATGGTATTGCCACTCTTTCTTCTGTGCTGCTGTTGGTAGTGGTGCTGCTTTCTGAGCAGGGCGGCCAGAGAGCAATGGCTGCTGGCTGAGCAGCTAGCACGGAAGGGAGCACCGCTGCCAGCAGGAGCACAGAAGTAAGGGTGGCAATACACCATACTGTGCCACCTTGTCTTCTCTGCTGCTGGTGGTGGCTCTCCAGATGCCCAGGTCTGAATGTGCACAGTAAGGGAGAGTTATTTGTTTTTCCCCTAGAGCTTCTCATGCCCCCCATCCCAAATACATTCCATGCTCCCCCCAGTTTGAGACCCTACGGTCTAAATCAATATTCAGACTGGCTGGCTGGGTCTTTTTGCTGATGTCACTTCCATGAGTCAATTCCCAACAGTGCAGAGCTGAGGCCTCTTTACTCAGTCTTATGTGAAATCCCTACAGTCTTTGTGTTGAGTGGGAAGAGGGTGAAGGTGACTGAGGGAGGGGAAGGACAATTGAGCACCCTGCGGAGGTGGGTGGAGTGTAAGGCTGAGGCCTGTGCGGTCTGATTTGATCATAGGCTAGTGCATATGGGTGGTAGAACTGGAGACCATGGAGTTATGTCAGTGCTAAATCAGAATCACGTCCACCCTACACCCTACCAATTCTAAGTGCTTGATCTCACGCTGACAGGAGGCTTGTACCACATTACATTCCCCACAACACTTGCCAGAAGATACCAACTGCTGCTTTACATTTTGTACAGTCTTTACTGTTTGTCTCATTTACTGCTCCCAAAAGGAGGCACAAAAATCTATGTTCTATGAATAAAATTGAAAAATGTCATTTTATATCTCATGTTTATTGATAGAGCCCTTCTTCTTCCCCTTTGCATCTGCACCTCCCTTGTGTGGTCTATAAAAAGAGAGACCTTACCCAGACAACCCCCCTCCCCAGATCCTTCACGGTATTATAACTATCATCCAGCAAC
Organism: Gopherus flavomarginatus; assembly: GCF_025201925.1. Taxonomy (NCBI): domain Eukaryota; kingdom Metazoa; phylum Chordata; order Testudines; family Testudinidae; genus Gopherus; species Gopherus flavomarginatus. The sequence goes on from NC_066619.1 coordinate 147,256,873, forward strand.
TAAACAAGGGAGCTTGAACTGGGTGACTTAGTGATTCTTTTTTCAAACTCTAGGCAGAGTAAAAGTAATGAGTGACACATGGCATAGCTAGGAGCAGGGCTGCCCAGAGGATTCAAGGGGCCTGGGGCAAAGCAATTTCAGGGGCCCCTTCCATAAAAAAAAGTTGCAATACTATAGAATACTATATTCTCATGGGGGGCCCCTGCGGGGCCTGGGGCAAATTGCCCCACTTGCTCCCCCCTCTGGGCGGCCGTGGCTAGGAGCAAGTGTGAGTGATTTGTCTTACGGGTATGTGTCAAGGGGAGAGTTCTTAGCTAAGCCTCATCAGTAAGAGGTAGGTAACCCCATTTAGTGGGAAAAAATAAGGGAAAATCTTTGTTCACGTGGATAGCACTCTGTCACGATGTTTCCCAAACTGATTCATGACATATGACAATACGGAAAGATGCACACACTAATTGTGCATGCATACCTACTCCTGTCTCATTGGTTGTGCTTCAGAGCTATGCCCCCAGTTAGGGTGACCAGACAGCAAGTGTGAAAAATCCGGGCAGAGGGTGGAGGGTAATAGGAATCTATATAAGAAAAAGACCCAAAAATCGGGACTGTCCCCATAAAATCAGGACATCTGGTCACCCTGGTCCCAGTGCAGTACCAGCTGTTGGAGTACCATCTCAACCCAAAAAAAAAAGGAGAGGAGTCAGAGTCTATATGACACGCCTCAGCCTGATAGAGTCTTTTACTCAGCCACAACCACCATTCTGATTTCTGATAGTGCCCTATTTAGCAATGGGCACCTTAAAGTATTTAGTGACCTCAAGTACAATTTTCAAGCTCTTAAGTGAGTTAGGTGCCTATATCTTATTTTGAAAAAATATCTTAGGTGCATATCTGCAAAGATTTTGGCACTTGACTCCATTGAAATCAGTGGGAGTGAGGCTCCTAAACTCCTCTGAGGATCTGGGTATTAATTGCTTAGGAGCTTAAGTCCCATTGAACTTTGTGCATGATGCAGTGGGATACCTACCCCTAGTGCACCACACTTTGCATCAACACAAGCACTCCTGGTGAGTACATGGAGCACTAACGCAAGCAGCCAACTGTGCACAAACGCAAGTGATACACTAACTGCAGTGGCTTTACACTGATGTATCTTGTGTTGACCAATGTTTGTGGCATAGAGAAGGCCTGACTTCATCTCAGCAGTTGCTTGGGGGAATGGGTGAATCAAATAATATGTAATTGAATATGACATTAGCTTACTTTCACACAAATGTGTTAACTTTTTCCATCTTTTGGTGCTATTTCATAATTGTTGCCCTGAGAATCAGGCAACATTTACAATTTACTCCATGCAGAATTATTACATTTGCTCATTTTCCCAAGTGGGGAACTGTCTGTGAGTCTGTATCACAGGTGAAGAAATCTAAATAAATTAAACTCATCTGCAAACAGAGCTGCAGCAGCATTTCAAATGGGGAAAAAATAGATAAACAGCATGAAAATGTTCTCAGCTCACTGCTGTGTCAATGTGTCAAATCTTGCCAGGATTAACTTCAGCCCCTGGGTATCTGTTTATCTTTCTTCACAAACATTTATGATTTCCTGGCATTGGTTTCTTGGCTCATACCAACTTTTATGCAAAGATGAGTTGAACAGATCGATCAGGAATGTGTGTACCAGTCCTTCAGCACTACACTGCTCATAGCACCTTGTCCATAAAGCCAAGTATTGGCATACTTTTTGACAAGGCAATTTACTATATAAAATTACTGATAGTGGTCAACACAGATTACCACGTTTTTGTCCATCTAGGATGGGATTTTCAGAGGGATCTAAATAATTTAAGACCACAAGTCCTACTGAAAGTCAATGTGACTGTGTTCTTAAATCACATAGGCACTTTTGAAAATCCCACCCGTAGCAGTTCTGGAAATAAAGATGGGAGATCAAGGCATTGTGAACCTCCGGTACTAGTGCTTTACTGGTAACATTTTCAGAAGCACTGATGTGACTTGGGAGCCTAAGTCCTATTTTCAAAAGTGAGTTGGGCACTTGCAGCCGGATTTTGAAAGGTATTTAGGCACCTTTCCGTGTGTAGACATCTAAATACAGTTCCAAATTGGGCCATAGTACTGTTCCAGGGCTGCCTGTTACTTTAAAGGCCAGAAGGATTTGGGCCAACCTTGTTCAAATTAGCTTTGGCTGAGCCATAATTAGCTGCCTCTCAGTTTGAGAAGGGGAGGCTAATGGGGTCAGGTATTAGTATGGCAAACACCTGGGCCTCATCAAAAGGCTTGAGAGAATGCAGCTAGGAGGAAGAAGCTGTGACAGATGCTGCAGAAGGACCCCAAGGAGCAGGTTAGGTTCCTGTGGAAGGCGATGGGATGGGGCCTGTAAGTAGCATGGAGGTTCCTGGGAGAATGTGAGGGAACCTGTTAGGAAGAAGGGTTCCAGGGGAAAAGCCTGGGGAATCAAAGAAGAGCTCTGCAGGGCCTGTGTGTGAGGCACAGAACAAGGAACTTCAGTGTCCAAGAACAATCATTTGTTGGGAGGTTTATTTGTCTTTTCTGTCAGACTTTTGTTTCCCCTGAAGGAGATTGAGCCTGGCCAGAGGTCTGGGCTCCAGAAGACGCAGACTGCAGTCGGGGCGGCTACTGGCACCAGTGTACCAAGTGCATGCATGGGACGGCAAGGTTCGGGGGGTGGCCTGCTGGTCTCCGTGAAGGGGGCAGCCAGGCTGCCTTTGGCGGCATTTCTGTGGGAGGTCCACTGGTCCCACTGTTTCGGTGGCAATTCGGCGGAGGGTACGCCGAATCTGTGTTACCAGCGGACCTCCCACAGGCATGCCGCCGAATCCGTGTTACCAGCAGACCTCCAGCAGGCATGCTGCCAAAAGCCGCCTGACTGCCGTGCTTGGGGTGGCAAAATACATAGAACTGCCCGTGACCCCAGCGGTGTGGAAAAAATCCCCGCAGTGCTGCATCCTAGAGTTAGGGGTGCCCTGGTGGTGAGTTCCCACTGTTACACAGAGTTAGCAGCCCAAATCACTTAGCTGCTTTTGAAAACTTTATCCCAGGATTGCAATTTAAATCTATGGGTTTTCTTTTAAGGGAAAGTCAATCAAAACCAATCCAAAGACCCAATGTTCTAGCTCAGGAGAGCATTGATCTATGTGCTGGATACGAGCGTCTGTCCCAACGAGCTCACAATCTAAAGAGACAAAAGGTGGGAAAGGAATCAAAAGCACGGGGTGGAGAAGTGACTTGCCCAATGGGGTCATGCAGCAGAGGCAGGAGGAGAACACAAAGCGCCAGTTCCTGGCTCAGGAGGTCTATCCACTAAACTGTCACACTTCATCCTTGGTAAACGCATCCAGACCCAGCTGTCCCTATGCTCAAACCCTTAGTGATTCATTGGTGGCTTGACTACGCTGAAGTTGCTTCTCCTGGTTGATCCCCTGCTTGGTATATCCAGAGCACTGCTAAGAAAGTCACTTTCCTTTCCCATCACTCTCGCCACATCCCCTGTCCCAGCTCCAGTCCCATCTTTGGCTTCTTGTCTATCACAAGTTCAATTGCCTTGCCCTGACCTTCAAGTTCCAGCCTACATAAAATGTATTAAAGCATGAAAAAGAGAGCAGCCTGGATGTTTGGCATTATTACTCTTACAGCTACTACCTGGTTCTATGGTCCAGGGAGCTCCTTGCCCTTCTGAACCATTTTCTATCCATGACATATTTTCCTTATTGATGGTAGTTGACATTACGAGCTCTTGGGTCTTGCTCAGTATTACCCCGCCATCTTCTCCTGGGTCAGCCTGACATTTCCAGATTCCCTGTAGGCTTTGGGGCTGTGTAGATAATAGTAGTAATGCTACCATCATCTCATCTTGCATGAGAAAAAATATCAAATCTAGTTTCTGTAGACAAATCAGAGAAATCTACCTGATGGCAGCAATTTATTTTCTTTAAAGTAGCAGTTCTCTTCCCCAGATCACCAGGCCAGGAGATGCAAGGAGGTTTGTGATCTCTCCATTTTTTTATTTTTTGGTATGAAGGTGCTTTCCCCCTAGAATTTAAACTTTCCTTTATATAGACTTAATTTTCTAGACCTTCTGGATGTGAAATCAATATCAAGAATTTATCCAATGCATGGCAGTTTGAAACAATAGCCTCTAGCGAGGCACAGATTGCCCCATTCCTCCATATATTTTAAGAGGTTCTTACGTAATAACATGACTCCAGCAGCTGGGGCTTTAAGAAAAATACCAAATATCACAAGACTTGGGATAAAATCAGAAGAGTTGTCAACACTACAGGCTCAGAGGTTCAGGTAGACTAAGGGCTTGTCTATGCAAACATTCAGTTTGCAGCAAGGTGGGGTATGAATCAACCCTGCCTTAGCCTGCTGCGGACTGTGTCTGTGGAACCTTCTGATGTGGTTGGTTGGTTAATTAATGCACTTTGACCTAGTCCTGTATCAATCACATCAGCAGAGTCCAGAGGAACAGTTGGTTTGGAGCAGCTTAATGCAGGGTTGAGTCACACCCCAGCTTGATGCAAGACTGAATGCTTGTGTAGATAAGCCCTAAATTTATAGTCAGGCCTCTTCAGTATTAATAAGTGCTTCTTCGTTATCAAAAGGGAGATGTTCTGTCAGGACACTGAAATATGAATGTTATAGGTCTTGCACATCTCAGAATTCGCGCTGTCTCTCCTATGCCACTTCAGCGTTATGACTAATAAGACCCTTACCTGTGAAGCATCCACATATCTCTCTCTGCTCCTGCCTGTATGGGCACAGAGATCCCGTTGGAACATGGCATTGGGGAAAGGCGTATTTGTCAATTGTGGTCTTTGCATTATAACTGAATCTCAGTAAAGTGCCACCATTTCTAAAATGTGCTGAAGGCCTAGCCAGTCGCATTGAAATAATCTGCCATTAAAATGTCGTCTCCAGCTGGATCGCTGAAGAAAGGGTATAGTTAAATTCAGATAATTAACGCTACATCCTGGTTTAGAGAGCTGAATGCATCAAGGGTGGGGTATTCAAAAGAGCTCAACATTGGCCTCCCTCTGCGCCCGTTGAAGTCCATGGGAGTTATACCACTGACTTTACTGGGAGAAGAATTAGGCCAACACTGACCACTCTGCAAAATCCCACTCTTAAAGCATTTTTAAAACCAGTTAGGTACATTGGAGAGTTGTCTTTCCTTCCTCTGATGTGTCAGCTATCACTGTGGAAAGCAGGATGGTCTAGAACACAACGTATTTTTACAGATCTAGTTGTGAGGATAGTAAATCTTCATGTCTTTAAAATCATGACTCCTTGTCTCTTATTTAATTATGAGAATAATTTGCACACTATATGCTGTATATTTTGCTAGCAGATAACAAAAAGTGAGATGTTCAGAAGAGGTATTTCATAATTAAAAAATAGTTTTTAAAGTATAAATCTCTTTCCATAACTCTCTGTGAATGACCTGACTTAATGAATTTTTCGGGTAGGAGTATTTAGTTTCACAATCCTTCCCCACCACACACACACATTTTCCTCCCCCTTACCCCACCAAGTTGGAGACTGATGTCTGAATAAAACATCTCTCCCGTACTGGAGAAATTTCCAATTAAAAAAATACCTTTAGCAAATAGAGAGATGTCAAGTTAGAAGAAATCTCAGTTGCACACATTGTGAACTTTCAACCAGACTCTGACACTCGAGCTCTTTGAGGGTGACAGGAATAATTACAGTCATTTGTATGGACTGATATTGAGTTCTTGGCAAACTAAATGCAGAAAAGGATTAGCAATCTCACTCACAAAGGAATCCTGCTTATTAGATACTGGATTCTTGAAATAATTCTGTTCAGTCTTTTTAGACTGGGGTTTACTATTGTACAATGTTTCCCAGTCTGGCGCTCTTTTTTGGCAGATAATTGCAATAAGACTAAGTGTGCAATTTAAAAAGCCCCCAGTTTATTCAGCCAATATTGAGCCTATTTGCATTCTTAAAATACCTGGGAACACATGTTCTGTTCGTTATAGTTCAGACTGTATTTCCACCTGTGTGGAAAGAAGCCAAAATCAATAGTGTAAGTAGCTGATATTTAACAGTGCCAAGCACAATCTATCTATTACCGCTTATATTAATGGCTAGAAATCCCAACAGAGATCAGAGCACATTGTACACACACAGAGGAAGAGATAGTCATTCCCCAAAGAGCATATGGTATAATAGCCCAGACAGATAAATAGTGGGAGGGGAAGCAGAGGCCTTATTGTAAGAAAGGCCAAGAATAGAAAAGCAGAGGTTAGCGATGGAGGTCACTCACTGCAATAGCTTCATGCCAGTGCAGGATTGTTCCTTGTGCTTGGTCCAGTCCCATTCTGAATGCCCTGAGCAATGGAGTTTCACTGTTTGCCTTGAAATTTTTTTCCCATAGACGGATACATCTCACCCTGAGAAAGTTGTTTCTGCTAGTCAGCCGCTTTCCTTTTTAACTACCGCCACATCTCTCCTAGGTTATTCCCCACTACCAAATGTTTCTTCTTCATCACTGGTGCTATCACCCCACAGTCAGATATGGCCCCTGTATGGGCTAGGGAGCTGAGATTCCCAGTTGGCCATCCCCTCCACAGGCTGTGGCCGTGAGTGCTGTGGGATGCTAGTTTTAGGTGTCTGGCGGTGGCAGTGCTGCAGAGTGGCATTCTTGGTGCAGTTCTCAGAGCTGTTATATTAGCTGTACCATAGCAACTTGCTGACTCAGCAGACCTCAGCGTTGTTCATAAAGAAAGACCGCAGGCTCGGTTGGGTGGTGAAGGTGCTCGGCCAGGTTCATTGTCAACCACGTATGGTCCTGGTGCCCCAGCTCAGTGGGTACAGGTACGCTAGCACATGTATGCCTGTGGTAAGGTACCAGCTCAGTCAATAGAACGTGTGCTGTCCCCTAGGCTAGCACCAAGTGCACCTCCTGTGGCTTCTCCTTTTATACATTGATACAAACAAGTTACGTGTTACACTCCTGATATTATTAGTTACTACTCTTGTATCTGCTAGTTCAAACAAAACATCCTCATATATTTTCCTGTCTCCTCCCCCGTTATCATCTGAGGGGGTCGGTGGGTCACTGTACCATCTCTTAGGAATGTGTTTCTGTAGTTAGTTGAGAATGCTGAGTGTTCCTGCACCATCCTCTCAGGTCAGGAATGTGCTCACTTGGTTGGCTAATACCTGGTGCGTTGTTATTTTGCAAAGGCCAGGCCTACTCTCATTGACAGCCTTTGGTTCCTACTATTCGTTATGTCTTGGGCTCCAGCAAGGCCTACATCTGGTAGCATGTGCCATGTACCACGAGCTTCAAAGCAGGTGCTGCCATGCTGTAAGTACCGGGCTCCAGCCTTCATGGGTTCCCATAAATATTCTCACTGAGTAATGCCTTACTAGGGCTGTCAGAAACTAACAGGTGAAAGAAGCTTGAAGTCCTTGTACTCAGGTTACAGTGGAAGACCAACAAGAGTTCCTAACCCAGAACCTACAGGCGGCCCAGCACAGGACATGAGGAGAACTGTGACTCATTGTAACCCGTCCTCACCACCCTGCCTGCAGTCCCTTGCTCATTATTGTATCCTCCCTTAGTGGCTACCGCTGGACCCTGCCGGCAGCAGGCTGCTCCTCATCCCAGCTCCCAACCTGCCTGCTGCCTGACCTTCCCTCCCTCTCTCTCATTGCAGTTTTGGCACACTACTCCTGCTCACGTGTTAGCTCTGACTCTCTGTCCAGTCCTTCTGACCCCAAGAAGTTGTTTCCCTTTCTTGTATTCTTGGTATCATGGAGCCCCACTGACTGGTGGATGAACAACATAATGGCTCACTGGACTCTTTCCCAGCCGCTCAGCAGAGGTAGAGGGAACGGAGCCTGCAATAAGCCAGCAGGTGTCTGAAGATCCTTTTCTGAAAACCTGTGGAGATTTTGGGGGAGAGAGTGGGGACCCAACTTTTCTTTTGCAGTTGTGGAGGGCTCCTCTGGTCAGATCCCTAAATGATGGTCTGGAGTGCAGGAGCCCTGTTACAGTTGCTGTGCTCCAGCCCAGAAGTGGCTGCACTTTAGGAGCAGACAGTAATATAGCAAAACACAATAGTTTTAAAGAACTGGGTGAGGGGTTCCTGATTGCTGGGAAACCAAGTTAAACAAAGTCTTAGTAATTCTGCAAATCTTTTGGAGAAAAATGCCTCTTCTGCAGAAGAAGCCCAAATTAATTAGCATTCTAGGTAATCAGGACTGCACAGAGGTAGTGAATTAAATTCTACTTTTATTATTAAGGTATATAACTTATTTTTAAAGGAGGCAGCACCTGTTAGCTTGAGTACTGTCCGTGAATAGTAAGTTTTAGGTTCTATCCTTGCTTCTGCCACTAGCCTGCCGAGTGATCTTGGGAAAGTCATTTCACCTCTCTGCCTTAGTTTCCCTTTTTGTAAAAGGAGGAGGAAGACCTCTTGGGGAAGCACAGTGAGATCATCTCCTGATGAGAAGTTCTGTATAAAATCTAGGTATTACTGCCCACTAAAATAGATCAAAAGGCAGGTTAGGTTACATACTTGAAGAGCCAAGCTGCTTTGTTCAAGAAACATAGTAACTCTTGAAGTTACTTAAACAGCTCAGACTGGAGCAATCCTCCTTTTCCCAATGCATGGCTTTAACCATGGATGTTGTCTTTGATCCTACAGACTGCGGGGCTTTTCAGATCCTGGGCAGGTGTTCAAAAGTACTGTAAGCATCTGTCACTGGGAGCAATGGGGAAGGACTTCCCCACTGAGAACAACGGGAGTTGCTGGGTGCAGAGCAGGTTTGAAAATCCATCTGTGCTGCTTTAGACTGTATTCTGTCAAGGGACGTATCTGAAGGTTCAGGTAGAATGGGCATATTGACTGCCCCGAGGCAGGCATTCTGCCTGTAGGAATGCCTCACTCAATCATTATTCTGTCCCGGTGATTGGTCCAAAGTTCAAGGGGAAACAGAATGCTGGACGTAGGTTAGATTTCCCCTCTCACCCGGACTGGCTTGGCTTTTCTTCCAGTCACAGACCTCAGGTGTGGGGTTGTCTGAATTCATCTCAACTCAGCAAAAATGGGCAGACACCCTCCTGAATTAACCTCAGAGGTGTAGAGATGCCTTTATCTAGTGTAAGGGGTAATTCTGCCACTCACTGAAACCGAGTTGCCAATTCTTGGCTTTCACTAGGTAAAATCTCAGAGTCTTTTTACTTCCCGCCTGAAAATTATGCCATAGTTCCCTGTTGCCAAGTTTTGCTGTGCTGCACTTACACCTGTTATTGTCAGCCTCACCCCCATCTTATTTCCCATCTGCTTTCCTTCTCATCTTTCTCTCTGGCAGAGTCAGGGCTTTGCCTTCTCTCTGACAGAGAGCTCTGCTTTCTGTTTTGCTTGGTCTCTGCTTGCTTCTAGGCATCTGTCTCTCTTCACAGCGCTGCCTTTTCAAAAGGTGGATCTCATTCACTTTCCCACAGACACTGCATCGCGCTGGAGTGAGGAGGCCTTTCAACACTTTTCTTGTCAGCAGCTCAGCAATGGCCTTGGTTGAAAAACAATCCGCTTTATCTATGTGCCACGGTATCTGAGCACCTCACGGCCATTTTCACACCCTGGGTCATTCTGACGGTACCTCTGCAGGCTTGGGAAGTTCTGGTACCCCCCATTAGGCAAATGGGGAACAGCAGTAGAGAGACTAAGGGCCAGTTCCTCGGGTATTTAGGTACCTAACTCTCGCTTGAATTCAGCCAGAGTGAGGCACCTAAATTCCTTTTGAGGATCCAGGCCAGACTGACTTGCTCAGCATGATACAGGAAGTCTTTGACACAGGAAATTTAACACAAGCTTTGTGAGTGGTAGGCTAGTACCTTAACCACTAGACCACCCTGCCATTCTACTCACTATGTTCTTTTCCTGCTTAGAAACAAAAGCCAAAACCTTGCTCACACTAAAGCCCAGGGTCGAATCAGTATCAGGGAACACAGTTAAACCTCCCCATTAACTCTCATTTGGCCACTTTCACCTTTTTTCCTCATGGGCCTCTATGTGGGTGCTATGAAAACCTTAGTAACTATCAAGAATATTGTAGGTGGCCTGTCAAAAATTATATGGTAGCCTAAAAGTTAGAATGCAGGTTCCAAAGACTATGAACTCCCTCTCTTGCTTTTGTTAAGAATTCTCTTGCATTGCCTTTATCTGTTAAGTCCATGCCAACACCCCGCCACGTAAAACCATCAGTTTACTTATTGGATCATGAACCATTAACAATATATGAAACTTGTGTTTTTTTTCTTCAAGGCTAAGCAGCATGGCAAATTCCCATACTTGTAAAATGGTACATTCTTGACTGACATTTGTCTCACTTCCTCCCAGTACTTTCTCCATCACAAGCGCATTGAGAGGGAGGGGCAGTTTTCCCACCGTGTAAAAGCACACATGCTCTATCTGTGCGTCTGCCAGCTGCTGGCTCGACATGCTCGCTGCAGCTGTGGCAATGCGCACTGATGAGAGAACCGCAGAGCAAACAGAAGAGCAGCCGCCTCGTGTATTTAGGATTCAGCCGGCACACAAAACTGAACGTGCCCCTTCTGCGTTGACGTTATCTACAGGTTCAATCGACAATATGCTGATTCTATCATAATGCAGAAAATTGGTTAATTCCCTTTGGAAATTTACAATAAATATAATTCTCCCCTGGAACTGCTCTTGTTCCTTCCTTCATTGGATGATGCTATCTCCTTTCTTCTTAAGCGAGGCACAAAGACAACATTTAACAGCAGAGTATGCACATTTATATAAAACTGCACCTTTTATGTGCAAACTTTAGTCACTCTATAAATATTGACATGTGAAAATAATTAGAGTTGGGCACCAATCGCCAGTTAAGCAGTTACTGCCTGTGCAGAGTGTTCTTGTTTGAAAGTCTCTAGTAAATCATTTGCACTCCCCCCGCCTTCCACTGGCAAAATGTATTGCCACCTTTAGACATTTCTGTTAGTGCAGTCCTGAAAAGATGCGCTGGAGTGTAATTCCAGGAGTGAGGTCATGTTGGCCACTGCTGCGACGTCACTTGCATTGCAGGTTGTCAATTAAAGTGATGCGGTATGCTATAAGTACTTGCCTGGGGAAGGCATTTCTGATATTAGGGGACATTCTAGTTCAGCAGGTGGTGGTATAACAAGATAGACAAATTCTGACTGTGAATAAGGCACCATTTTTACAGTGAGGGTAATTAACCATTGGAACAATTTATCTAGGGACATTGTGTGTTCTCTGCCACTTGGAGTCTTGAAATCAAAATTGGGTGTCTTTCAATAACTATGCTATAGCTCAAACAGATTGTCCTGCATCGAGGCCATAATAACTAGGTAGAATTCTGTGTCCTGTGTTATTCATGAGGTCAGATTAGATTATCACACTCATCACTTTTGGCCTTGAAATCTATGAACTTCCTACATTTCAGCACATTTATTAGCAATATGCATCTGAGAAGCAGGCAGATGAGTTGTCATCTCCCAATACCTCTGCTAAAAAACCCCAAAACTACTGTATGATAGATTAAAAGTATTGTATCCTATTTCCCTTCCTATGTTGGTAAAGGAGAGAGATATTCCATGCTGCGCATGCAGGAGGTGAGGGTATAGAGGTAACATTAAGACAACTTTGTGTCCTCCCTGTTCTGCACCGTGGTAGGGCAAACTCAGCCTCTGGTGTAACCAGCTGCATTAAACTGTATCAGACTTCCTGGAGTTGCCAATGGCTTGTGACACAAGTCAGAATGACTGCAACAGCGTGTGCAGTAGCACTGCCCCACAGAGGGGTTTCGGGGCTAAGTGCAGGGGAAGAGTCCAGGAAGTGAACTGGAAGGTGCTTTCGAAAGGACACCCTTGAAAATGGCAGAGCAGCTTCTCAGCAGGTGTAAACAACCCTAATCCCGACAAAGTCCGTGGAGCTGTGCTGATTTACATCTGCTGAGGAGCTGGCCCTTGTCATCACTGCATCAGGCAGTGCTAATAGCTGATTAACGTCCTTGCAAAGCTGAGAGGAACTTTCTGGCCATCAGTTGTAGTGTGATGACTTTCATAGAGACCTTCCACAGTAGAAAGCACCAATAGGGACTGGGAACCATATTTTCTCTACTGTGCTGTTGAACTTAATGTTGTGCAGAAGAGAGTATGGGTGCTGCATAGGCCCAAATACGTCATTTTGTGCTCTTGCTTCAATTCCACCAGCTCTGTTGCGCTTGCAAGTTTCTCACTGCACAAGGATGGTTTTTTTGCAATTGTAAGAAGTGTGATTTCTGGAACATTGATTTCGTCTAAGAGGTTGAAACACTTTCTAGTTCTCTTCTTCCTATTATTTTATCTATTTGTTTAGGTTCCTGTAAAACTGAGCTTTCAAAGAAGGAAGAATTAGTGCTGTTTATTTTTTTGTTTTTCCCAACATGCCATTTTATCAGCAATTAGTTTTCTTTGCTTCCAGATTAACACTGTTGAGGCTGGTTGACCTCATTATTAATGAGACTAAACAAGAAAATGCTTTAATTGCCACTGGAACAAAGAAAATGACATGCCAGTCAAAGACACTGGCAGAGAAGTAGGCTTGATGTCCATTCTTATGTGAGTTTTACGGATGTGCAGGGAAACACTATGCATATGCATACATATGCACAGCATTGAGGAAGTAGCTAAGACGAAGACTAATGAGGTTCTCTTCTCTTACTTCAGCCATTCCTATTTGTAACATGGTCCTTAGTATTCTTGCCTCATGTAGGACCATGTCTACAAGACACCACTGTTCTGACTATGGGAGCCTGACGAGCCCTGTGAACCAAAAATGCTGCTCTATAACTCCCCCTTGTGGATGCTGTGGGCACGAACTAAAACATTCCTAGTTTGTGCTAATGTAGCCCTCTTCCAACACAAGGACGTTAGTGCAAATTAGGAACCCTTCAGTTGGTGCCAGCAGCATCCACAAGGGAGAGTTACAGTGCAGCATTTTGGTTTGTGCTGCTAATCACCTCCTGTAGGCCAAACTGTGGGGCAGCATAGCCATACCCCTGGAGAGTCAGGGTCTACAGGACTAGGTCTGACTTCTAGTCCCAGTTCTGCCACAGACCTCCTGTGTGACTGTGGGTAAGATCCTGAAATCAAGATCCTCCAGGGTATCTAGGTGCCTAACGCCCATTAATTCAGTGGGATTTAGGCATCTTAATACCTTTTGAGGTTTTATCTTCTCGGTGCCACAGGTTCCTCATTTGTGAACAGGGGCTAATAATACTTGTCTTACTCCTTGGTATTGTGGCCATAAAGGTTCTGATAGCCTCACAGGAAAAGCAGTGGGTACATACTCAGAAAACCTGGGTTCCATTCCTGGCTCAGTCTGTGATCTTCTGAATGACCTAAACTAGTAACCTCCCCTCTCTGTGCCAAATCCATAAAGGGGAGGTAAAGATACTAACTATGACAGATAAGGCAACTTCCTGCAATAACTTTGGGAGCTCTCACTGTGTCAAGTTAATGTACCATTATGGGACAAGTATTGTCTGTAATTCCAGGGGGTGGGGATCGCAGCATAGCTGAGAACACTGGGAGATGATTAGGCAAATTCACTCAAGATGTATCACTTACTGTGAGCTACCACCACCTAGAGAGGTTTGCACGTACTAAAAAGCAACAAAGAGTCCAGTGGCACCTTATAGACTAACCGAAAGTCTATGTTAGTCTGTCAAGTGCTACAGGACTCTTTGTTGCTTTTTACAGATCCAGACTAACACAGCTACCCCCCTGATACTTGCATATACTAGTTCATACTGGCGTCTCCAGAGAGCAACAGACAAGACTTTTGGATAAATTGCCTGAGTATAAAGTGAAGCAGGGCCAGCAAGACTTTCTGTCCAAGGGACTTTCCAATCCTTGCTGGGAAGGTTTGGAAGAAAGTTGGCCTGTAAGACTCTGAAAGACTGATGGGTGACCTCTGGTAAGCTTTTAGCAAGTGTATGGGAACTTGTATTGTTTTTATGTTTTCACTCTAATACTTTCCCTTTAAGAATAAATGTGCTTGCTTATAAACTGCTAGGAATTATGTTGTTCCTAGCCTTCACAGAGACAGCAAAGCAGAGACAGTGGCCTGTTTTAGGCAATATGGCTTGCTGGGAATATCACAGTGCAAGCAGAGAACTATACACCCTGGAAAAGTCAGGGTCTGGAGGGAGAGAGCTGTGGGTCTCTGCCAAGAGAGATGATGACTGAGGATATACACTCTAGGCTCCTAGCGCCTCAAAGGACCACAGAGGGGGAGCAGAGATGCAGTTGCCCTCAGTTGTGGACAACTACCTCCTTCATAAAGCATTTTGTGATATTTGGGGGAGGAGGGATAGCTCAGTGGTTTGAGCATTAGCCTACTAAATCCAGGGTTGTGATCTCAGTCCTTGAGGGGCCATTTAGGGATCTGGGGCAAAAATCTGTCTGGGGATTGGGCCTGCTTTGAGCTAGGGCTTAGATTAGATGACCTCCTAAGGGCCTTCCCAACCCCAATATACAGAAAAGGCTCACTATAAGAAAGAGATATATTATGGACTATAAATTGCTTTACAATTAGCACCTCTATTTTTCAGGGTTCATTATTTTCATTTTATGGGTTTATTTCTAGCAATTTTTGAGTTGTATGTAGATGTCCAAAAATCAGATTTTTTGGGGGGAGGGGTGCTTTTCCTTTGCATATGCCATGAGTAATATACACTACATGCATGACTCACTGCAGTAGTACATACTGTAATGAGTAATTTCCCTAGTGCATTTTAATGTAGGACTGTTTCAAACTGTATTATGTTAGAGCACACTCAGGAACCTTTAGTATGCCCCCGCAGGAGCAATATGGACCAATTAATGAGCAACATGTTAGCACGCTTTAGAAATCACACTCCTGTAGTCCGCATTACTGCTTTGTGCAGGCAAGACCTTAGATGCAAGCAAACATTTATGGTGTTTTCTAGTGTTCGTTGGATAAACTCCTGTTTAATTTTTTATCGGTGTTGATGAGTTAAAACATAAAATTAGAAAACCTGTTTATGATTGTCAGATATAAGGTGCTGCGGACATGCAAAGTATGTTGCAGATCTCGTTGGGCTAAGGAAGAACTGAACTGAAATCCCATTCTTTCATTCATACAACCACTCCTAGGTAGCACAGAGACAATCAGATGCAACATTACTTATCGTATATGTATCAGTGTGTATAATTAGATCCGTTTTAAAAATAGCTTTGTCCTTAATTCTGCATTTCTATTCTTTCATGATATAATATGTATGTAAAATGCACCTTTGATGTTTATATTGAAATCTTAACATGAATAACTGGTGTGGTATGTGTGTGTGTTTTAACCAGCATTTTAAAACAAAACAACCCGCTCCTACTGAACCTGATTCTTCTGTCAGGTGTAAATAAGAGTAACTCAGCAAAGTCAACAGAGTTACATAGGTGTGAGTGAGATTAGAATCAATGGCATTACTTCGTGTAGCAAATATTCCTTAGCAACTTCACTCTTGCTGCGTTCCAGCCTTTAATAAAAGTGTATATGCCACATTATAATTGTTAGATCAGTTCCAGGTGATGTAGTGACCATTTGGGTTTGTTTCTTTGTTTTTAAATGGGTAGCACTTACTCTGCATGTCAGGGAGGATATGATTTCCTTTTGAAGATGCTACCTTGTGTTGTGTCAGGCCTGGTTGCCGGAGGCACTTTTGTATGATTGTTGAGCAAATGTGCAACCTCTATGTGCTAATGCTAAATATCTTAATGGGAAACAAAATACACACTACTTTCTATTCTTGCAGAACATCCTATTTTAGAAACAAAATGATGTTGGTCCTGATCTTGCAAATACTTATACACGAGTTTAACTTGACACATGTAACTACCCTCACTGGAGCCGATGGCATTACTTCTATGTGTAAAATTACTCATATGTGTAAGGGTTTATAGGATCGGGATGCCTTTGATGTTTCAAACCTGATTCTCCGCTATAATGAGTTTGTGCTTGCCACAGCCGGGGAGAAGAAAGAGGGATGGGGAAAGACAGGGGCTCTAAGCTACTTTCCACCTCATTCATCTTGGGGCTGGTGGGAGAAGAAATGTTTCTAGATTACACCAGGGGCTAGCTGCAGCAGTTCCATAACACAAAATGGCACAAGCAGTGAACAATGCAGGAGAAAAAAGAGATCCTTGATGGAAGAGGAATTTCAGCTTTCCACACTGCGGAATAAATGACCTCACAATTCCACTCCTATATTGCTGATGGAACCCTGGGACTCATTGATGCTTCCAAACAAAGGTGGGTTTGTTTGGTTTGGTTGTTTTTTTGTTTGTTTTTAACTGCTGTCTGTGGTACAGTCTTGATTTGTCAAAGGTCCCCTTTAACTGGGCAAATCTCTCTTTTTCCAGACACTCACAGCCTTACCTGCCAGTCCGAGATAGCAGAATGAACCCTTGAATCTGGGAAGCACTGTCCTGAAGTGTCCTGCCAGTAGGATAAATTGGCCCTGTGACTCTCCCCTGGCCTGCCTCACTTAAAAGGGGAAGTTTTTGAGGAGAGACAGGACTGTGTTACTAGAAAGAAGTCTAAAAAGGCAGAAAGTGAAGAAAGGAAGTAGAATGGGGCCAGTACTCCAGAGGGGAGCTTGGACACAACTGGAAGGGGGTAAGCAGAAGGAGAGGAAAAGCCAGCAGCATTGACAGATACAGTAGATGAGCACTGTCATTAAAGGGGACACGAGGAGAGAATGGGAATGACTTAGTGTGACATGGCCTAATTCAGGTGGTTTATGCAGGCAAAGTATTAATCCACTGTTTGCTCAAATGGAAAGTGACAACTTTACACGGTAACCGAAGATTTGCAAAGTGTTCCTAAAGTTTCATATTTGTATTTAAAAAGGCTTTGACTCTGATCTTCTAGTCTGACCTCCTGAGTTAACACAGGAGCACCAAGCCCAGGTTTTGTGGCTGAACTGGAGAAAATCCAGTGGCTAGTCTGATGTGAAACCTGCTGGTATTGTTTTGGGTTTCACTACAAACTCAGAATTCTGCCCAGGTTCATGTTAGAGGGCCTTCTCTTCCCCCTCTCCCCTGTTTTTTGTCACAAAGACAGAAAGTAGAAGACCAGCAGTCCGGGGTGCTGGCAATGCGATGTTATTGGAGTTAGTTTCCGGCAAGTAAGTCCATAACTCTGACACCACAGAGCCTTGTTTCCCTGTGTCCCATTCCCCTGTTCCTTAGGCATAATTATACCTGAAATGCACAGCCACAGTCCCACCTCTTACAATTGATGGTCATGTTCCTTTTTAGAGGGTCAAGTATCTGGGGTCTTCATCCCTCCTCTTTTGTACCCTGTGGGATGGATAAGGAGTGAGGTTGTGCCATGGTCAGGGGAAGGCATTTATCTGGCCTTTTAGTGTTTTACCTTCCCCCAAATCTCCCCTTGCTCCCTCCTCCGACTGGTTGTTTGACCTTGCCTGAGATAGGAGTTGAGGCCGTCTTCAAGTGTGCACTCATATATTATACTCCCACCACGCCTAGTAACACTTTAACTGCTCATATCTGTTCCCATTATACTAACAAACCCCTCTGACTAGTCAGAAGCAACATACAGTGTCTTTGTCCTTTGTTCACACATATTAGTAAGAATGTATATGTATCAATCAGGCAAGCAAAACCCAAAATACTATCTCAGGTGAATATACAGGCATTGACACTAGCACTCCTAACAGTTCACGTGCGCCAATTTGTACTCCTGTGTTAAGACTCTGTGGGATGCATCGATTTTTGACTCATTTGCACTCTGAAGTCTTGAGCCAAAGGACACTGAGTGTTTTGGGTTTGTGTGTTTATTTGTGGCTCCCAAATATTCACGAGGAAAAAAAGAGGAAAAAACCCGAATACAGAATAAAACAACAACCAAAAAACCAGTAACCATGATATTAATGAATCCTGAGATAAAATTCTGGTAATTTGGTGCCAGTGCCACCAGCAATAATGCACTGGAAGCATGTTAATGATTAAATATCCTCCTTAACATCAGTAATAACTACTGTGTACGCTTAAGCAATAAATTAATCCTTGTCTCCCATCCCTTACAATTAACCTTAATGAACTAAGCTGTCCTTAGTGTCAGATATACCCAAATACTACATGAAAAAGTAAGAGGCTTAATAGAAAGCCTTCGCGTAGATAATCTGAGGTTACACCTGCCTTATGTTTCTTTCTTTTTAAAAATATATCTGTAATGAACCAAAATGTGAATATATTGAAATGATCTGAAGGTGGCAATTCTGTAGTTAACCCCTAAGATAAGTTAACATCTTAACCCTCATTCCTACTTGGAGAAAGGGTAGAAGAATTTCAAAACTGGAACCGTTTTTTTTTTCCATTAAGTGTTTTTGGTATATTTTTGACCAGCTCTATATAATCATTGATGACAATGTTCTAGTGAGAAGGAAGCTGAAAGTATTGAGGAAGCATGACTAGGGCTGAATTTTTCAAAAGGTCTCAGCACTGACCTAATGCTGGTCACTAGTTGACTTCAATGGGAGCAGAGTTAGGCCAACACTGGGCACGTATGGAAATCTCACCCTAGGCTTTTCTTGATGTCTGAGGCCATGCTTCAAGGTGCTACTGTATCATGGACAATACTCATCTGGGATATCGGTACATATTACAGAGGATGCTGGTAGTTAGACTGGTGTGTGCTAGAATCCCATAATATTTCCAGTACATTCATCAGGGGAGGCTCCAGGCCCCAGCACGCCAAGCGCGTGCTTGGGGTGGCAAGCTGCGGGGGGTGCTCTGCCGGCGCTGCGAGGGTGATAGGCAGGCTGCCCTCAGCGGCTTGCCTGTGGAGCCTCTGCAGGTCCCGCGGGACCAGCGGACCCTCCACAGGCAAGCTGCCGAGGGCAGTCTGCCTGCCTTGCTTGGGGCGGCAAAATGCCTAGAGCCATCCCTGACATTCATATTTCTTCTTTCCTGGCGATGTGCATGTTGTGCATGCGATACAAAGGCACTGTGGCTCATACTGTATTATTATGTAATAAGGCAAGAAAAAATTACACCAACAGGTGTTACTATTGGTTGAGACCCCTGGCAGGTGCCTGGCAGCTTCCTCCAGCAGTAATTCCCATTAGGAATTCTGTGCAGGCTGATATCTATGGTGTTGCAGAAACCATCACTTCCCCTACTCTGTCCTCTACTACTTTACTCATAACACTCTGTAGGGACATTTCTTCACAAAACCCCAGCAAAAGGGCTTTCCAGAGGTTCAAGGGATGGGAGGAAGAGTGGTGTCTTGGAGGTGGTATGACCCTGCTGCTGCTTGGCCAGAGAAAGTTGCACCATCAAGGTTCACCTCCAGAATGGAGGGCACTTTCTGGCCACAGGGTTTTCGTATCTTGAAGACTGGGCAGGTGCTAAACGTCTTTGGGAACTCCAGTAGCTGCTGTGAAGGGAGTGGGGCTGGATTCTTGCCTCGCGTGAGACCAATGGGGTGGGTTTCCTCATCCCTACCAAAAATCCCCTTCTTTACCTCATCAACCAGGAAGGAGGAGGCAGTGAGGCTAGAGACCTGGCGAGCTGGCACGGGACTTGTGGAGAAGCAGAACAGGAGTGACGCAAGACTCTGGGTATGAAGGGAATTAAATAGTCTGGCAGTCAGAGGGAGAAGGCAGAGGAGGATTAGCAACACAGGAGGGGACATGAGCATGAGGAAGAAGGAGAGAGCAGGATGGGAAGAGATGGGGCTCATTCAGTGAAGGAGGGAGAGGAAGAGAATTAGGGGGTGAGTTTTTTCAGTTTTGACCTAGCACAGAAGAGGCAGACAAAGGGCTCTCGGGGTAAAATGTTACCAAGCTGTAGTGCTGCTTTACTCCCTGTTTGGCCATACCAAAGACAACCAGCACATGGTCTGTTTTGTTGTGGGCAAATCCAGTTATCTAAAACAGGAGGATAAAGTGAGGCTTCTACATTTGTATTTATGTGCCTGGATACAGAATCTGATTTGCAAAGTGAGATTCTTCCAGCTGTAGAGTTCACCAAGCTAAGCACCTTGTGTTATTGCAGCTATGTATGCACTACAGCTTACATTGGTGTAAATTATGTTGCTCAGGATTGAATAAGCCACCCCACTGAGCAATGTACATTACACAAACCTAAGCGTCATAGCTACCGCTGCTTGTGGGGGCTGGAATAATTAACTCAACGGGAGAGCTCTCTTCCATCAGCTTAAGCAGTCTGCACTACAATCTCTGTAGTGTAGCTGTAGCCTCAGTTTCTACCATAGAGCACTGGTGGATGATGACACTAGGATAACGTTACCTAGCATTTGAAGGTAGAGCTTCTAGAACTCCAAATAAAAACTGTAAATCAGGGGATTTGGCATGTTCTGAAAGCCACAAAGACTTGAAAATTGCCTTCTTCCCATCCCACTTATTCCTTTTATTTTTCAGGCCTGTACAAAGATGATTCTAGACAGAATCTCATGGCACAGAAAGCTAAATTCCACCAAGTTGTAGTTTGCAGTCAGCAGATCCCTTCAACTCGTGACAGTCAGTATTACAAAGAATCATTTGAAGCTAGCTTGGCAGGTCCCAAACCTTAAATAATAGTGTGTCACTAGAACATGAGTGAGGGAAGGAGAGGAATTATGGGCCTTGTTGCTTCTTCTTATGTTATCAATAGCTGCTGTAAGGAGAGAGGGGAAAAAGGGAGATTGTTGCAATGATTTGTTTTACCTACATGTGTTTGATAATTTGGCTTTTTTTCAAACAAACTTGGGCAGAATAACATTTTGGTCCTGCAAGTGTGTCCTCCAACTCCATAGCTCAATGGCAAAATGCAAAACACTTCCAATGTTTTTTTAAAACCTACATACTTGGCTTGTGTAA
Organism: Gopherus flavomarginatus; assembly: GCF_025201925.1. Taxonomy (NCBI): domain Eukaryota; kingdom Metazoa; phylum Chordata; order Testudines; family Testudinidae; genus Gopherus; species Gopherus flavomarginatus. The sequence continues at coordinate 147,277,848 of NC_066619.1, forward strand.
CTCAATGTTCCCATCATCACTGGCCCATGTTGATATTCACTAGTTCAATCAGCTAGATCCTAAAGGGCCAGATTTTAAGGGTATTTAGGTGCCCAAAGATGCAGCTAGGTGCCCTAGTGAGGTTTTTAGAGGTGCCTAACCATCTAGGAGTCAGGGGCACAGATACGTTTAAAAGTCTATCTCAGAGTCTTTATTCAGTCCCGACTAGATGAAAACTTCCAAGCAAGTCAATGGGAGATTTTGCTTAAGACAGGATTGGGTAAAAGCATGTTAATCCTAAAGTATCAGGACTCTTATATTCATTCATATTTGCAGAGATATATTTAAAAATGCCCAGTGTCCTAAAATGAAGTTCATGTTCAATGTCATTAATCAGAACGCCCTGTGAGATTCCTGGCCTCTGCTTAATTGGATGGGAGAATCAAAATATAATGCATTGACGGCGATATATTTTAAACGGCCATGGAACCACAGTTGATTCCATTACCATTTCTTTTTCTTTATTAATGACTAAATAGGAAAGGCTCATTTTCAACACTGATGACCTGAAAACTTGGCAGTAATAGCCTTGTTTGTTTTCTTTGTTTGAGACCTGTTTTTGGAATGCTGGCTACACAGGTGACGGGGGATTTGTGCCAGTATCCATGCATGGTAAAAGAATTTGCTTCAGCTTGATTCAGTGCTCTTAAAAACAAGGGTAAATGGTTGTGATTTGTGGCAAACGGTACTTGCTCTCACCCAACACTCCTCTTTTAGTAGAAAGGGGCATGTAAAGGTCCTGCAAATAAGACCATTAGGGTGAGAAATGTGTCTCTAATTTTCCGGCCTCTGTGCCTCTTGAGAGTTTCACACTTTAGTTTACCTAACTCAGGCAGAATGAAATTATCTCATCAGAAATTCACCAGGGAGAAACTGCAACTGTCTGTATGGTTTTAAAGAGCCTTCCTTTCTCCATCCTTCATAATCTCGCTTCCTACTGTAAAGATATGGTTGCTTTATCAACATTCCAGTCAGTCTCACTCTCTCTTGTTTTTCTTTTCTGTTTTCTTTAAGAACGTTCTCCCAAAAAATCATCTCAATGGGGTTTTCGCTTCTGTCTGAGTTTGACACTTGGAATCACGAAAGTCAAAGAATGTCAGCGCCGCTACTGTGTTGGAAATTGATATAATGTATGTTAATGAAGATTTCAAAGGAGGACGAGGATTTCATTGTTTTCCTTTAAAAATGACAGAGCAGATCTTTTTTCTCAAGTTAACCTAGAAAGCATGTTTGAGATGGATCTACTTGCTGAGAAGACAACAGTAAATATCCATTTGCAAGCTAAGCCTGACTGTTCCTGCTCATCTTCTTTCTGCTAGCTTTTGAACCCCAGCAATTTTGGCTGGCTGTCTTTTGGATCAGACTCCAGCTCCTGGTGTTCGGTAGTTTCAGTATTTGGCTCCAAACTGCCTCGCGTTCCTCTTCACCTTTCACGGAGCTCGGATTGAGGCTGCTGGCTTTGTAAACAAAACTTGAGTCCCATGTAAAATGTAAATATGAACTTTTAAGCTTAGGCAACAATGTAATAAAAGCTCTAACAAAGTGAGTGTTGCGTGCCTGAATGCTCTGCAAGGATGAGGCCCACACGCACACGGTGAATTAATTGGCTTTAATGAAGGTTAAAGTGACACACCCGCAACGGGACTCCAAGCGTTGCTGTCACTGGGATGGGGAACCCAGCTCACGAAAAAGCTCGGCCTGGTACGGAGTCCAACTACGCAACCGATGGCCCGCAGCAATTATAACATCATGCTAATCGCATGCAAAGCAGCACATACATATGTAATTTGGGGCTTTCTAGCAGCAATGGCCGCCCCCCTTGGCCTATGGCCAGGGGCTTTCTGCAGTTCCTCATAAACACCGGGGCTTCCCACACAGGGCAGTTCTAACCAGTTAAAAGCAGCACCTGCTAGCATACTGTGTCCGATAATAACCTATCCTTGAGAAAGCGCAAGGCCCTAACTAGGCCATGACAAAGTCTTCTGGGGTTGCCTACAGTGAGTAAAGAAAAATCCCAGTTACAGACAGTTCCTGCCTCAGAATTATGGATGTGATGTTTGAGGAACTGTAGATATATCCAATTTCTCTATTTCCCCCTGAAATCTGTCACCCTTTTGCTTGCTTATTTGAGACAGTTCTCTTTTTTTACTATATTTTATCACCATAGCTGCTTTTGATATTGCTACTTTTTCTGATTTTTTACCTACTAGCCACACAGATCTGCAGAGTGATTTCTCCATGGGCAGATGGAAGCATGCTGGCATGACGTTGCTGATGTTGTTATGGAAAAGAATAGGAGTGGCTCATATAGGCTAGATGGCAGACCAAATAAGAAGTAGTGCATAGCTGTGCTGCCCCAGAAACAAGGCAGAGACCAAAATATTGCAGTCCCTAGTTCAGCGGTTCTCAATCTGTGGCCCAATCAGCACAGAGCTGTGGCCCATGTGACGTTCTCAGGGCCATCCTGGTGGCATTGAATGCGGCCCACACAACATGTTGTGGGCTGCATATGTGTAAATATTGGTAAATAGGTTAAGAACCACTGCCCCAGTTGGACCGTTGATCCATGAGGGAGGTGTGTTCTGCTTACCTTGCCTTCCATGCCAGCCAGTGCTCCCAAGGCTCCATCAACTCCCCATGTCCACATACAACCTGATGGCAGCTGCTTTCTCCAGGCACAGGGTCTGGCACTGAGAGTAGCCCACACAGTGATCTGAAAGAGCATCTTGCACCCTGCTGTGTCCTTGCAGCTGGGCTCATGACTGAGCAGATCGGTGTCATTATGTTACCATCTCACAAGCAGCGTTATATGGGCTGTGTCCATTTGTAACTTACAGCCAGGTGGGAATTTAAATGAATTTTGTATCATTGTTCCCCATAGTACTGGGCCTTTTTATTCCTAAATACTGCACCTGCCTGATTGGCTCTTTTCTGCTGTTTTGTCATGTCCGGCTAATGCAGGATCTCAGTTGCAGGATTCTTTTAGCAGCCTGTGTTGCTCTTGCTGTCTTGTAGGTGACAGAAACTGGAAGCAATAGGCTTGAACCCCCAGAAAGCTTGGAGTTCAGAGCTACTGAACTGCAGCCTGTGACTATTTTATTATGAGGATTTCAGTAGCACCCAGGGGCCCCAATCTGGAAGAATACCCCAGTGTGCCAGGCACTGTACAGCCATATCGTGAGCAACCCTGCTCTGAAGTCCCTAACATTTAAACAGAGATAGAGGGACAGACATGAGAAATAGAGACAGTGGCTTGCTCGAGGCCACATAACAGGTCATTCATAGAAAAGCCAGGAATAGATTGTAGGTCTCCTGACTTGTAGTCTGGTTTCCTACCCATTGGGCCATGCTGCCCATATAGCAGAGTATGCACTCCTTGACTGCATATAAAAGGTGCCAAGTAGCTTATGATCTGTTACATGCTTGGCATAACTAATACCTTTAGAATCTCTCATTTGCCCATGTATGTGACAAATGTGCTTCCACTATTTGGCAGAACCAACTCTCTGAGTCTTCCAGTTTTTAAATGTATAAAGTGATAATTGCCCTCATTTTAATATGGTGCTTTTAATCTATAGATCTCAAAGTGCTTTACAAAGGATGCCTGTATCGTTAACTCCTTTTACAAGGATAGGGAAACTGAGGCACGGGAAGGGAAGTGACTTGCCCAAGCAAGCCAGTGACAGTCAGGAATAGATTCCAGATCTCCTGTGTTCCAGTCCAGTGTTCTGTTCACTAGGTCACACTGCCTCTCATGTCAAAGCCCATAGTGGGAGCTTCTGCTGGGAAGAGGCACCCAAAGCTAAAAGCGGGATGATAGATCATGAGGGATCTGAGAAGTAATGTATAAATACAGAAGTCTTATCCTCTGAAAATTACTGTGGCATACAAGTCTAAACAGAACAGGGCATCATTTCATATCAAATGTGTGTCAAAACTTCAAATAGAATTTTTATTTCCATACCATATTTTGCAGTATTTATAGTTATTGTGCCAAGAAATGTAGCTAACAATTCTCAGAAATCAAAGGCTTAAGAATAAGAGAAACCTAAATGAATGAGTAATTACAGATTCTCTCAGTGCATCCGCTAAAACGAGGGTGTCAAACTGAGTCTGTAGGAAGGGCTGACTGATGTTTCCTGTTGGGCTCCCAAGGTTGGAAGTAGAAAGAGGTGGAAAGGTTAGAGGGCAGAGCTCTCGCTGACATCAGCCGGCGCTCGGTGTGTGGATTAACTCCAATGTGTCTCTGCACTTAGTTAAGTTAGCTATTGTGTTCAGCTAGAGACACTTTGAACCAGATCCTCAAAGGTATTGAGGTGCCTAATTCCCATTGTAATTAGTGCACCTCTCACTCAATGCATCAGACAGTGCTTGGCAGTCGATCTTGCAATGGTTTAGCAAAGATATATACTGGAGAGCAGGTGGCAGCCTTGCATATTTCCAACCCAAAAGATGCTGCCTTGTTGGCCTACACCTAAGTCCTTCTCTGAGTTAATTTGGCAGCTCTTGCAACACCCTGATCAGTTCCTCTAGTTGTGCACACAGTTACTTTGGAAACTGCATGGCTGTTCATAGGGCATTCATAAAAGGTGAATATCTTTTCCAAGGCTCCGGATCCACATATCCTTTTAGCACGCTGTAGTTTGGGAACTGTGGTGGGGTGTATGAAACCCACAGAGGCCCACAATAGGTTAAAGGCAGCCTGAGGGCTCTATTAACTTCAGCTAGCATGCCAGGGGTGAGAGGGGTGGCCAGGCTGAGGGAAGAACTCCAAAAGAAAGAGTGTAGGGCAGTCAAAGGAGAAGACCAGGCATGGGTGGAAGTCTTTTCCTGGGAGGAGCGGGTGAATAAGCAAAGGTGGACAAGAAGAATAGCTGGAGGAGCCAGGACTAGCCCTGTAGCTGGCTCTGTGAAGGGGAAGGACTTAAAGGAAGTGGCTCTCCGAATCACTATCCTGAAAGAGGTGGAGTGAAGAGGAGACTTTATGCTTTAAAGTTGGCAAAGGACATTATTTGGGATTCGAAAGATGTTTTTGTCTTGCAAGGGACAGGCCTTCAGGAGAATCTGGTGGGAGGGCCAGGTCCTGAGCACAGGAGACTATCAGAGAAGGCCACAAGGGAGCACTCAGGGCAGGTCAGGCTGTTACAGGAACACTCTCCTTTTGACAACTAGAAAGTATATTCTGCTTTCCTTGGTACCCCAGAGAATAGGTCATTAGATTGTAAGCAATTTTGGGGAGGTGTTACAGCACCTGGCATAATGGAGCCCTGATCTTAACTAGGGTTGCGGGGTACTCCCATTATACAAATACCAATAGTCCAGGTCCTGGGTATGCCACAACAAACTGTCCCTTAAAACTTGAGGTAAAGCCTTTGCATTCTACAGCCTTGGGTGGAAATTCTGCAATAGATTCAGGTGTACTGAAAAAATGATTCCAGTGAGTGTGGGTGTTTTAAACCTTTGATCTGCACAGGCAGCATAATCTCCCTTTCACTGCATGGCTGCCAAGCTGGGTTGTGGGGAGACTTTGTGGTGACAATAGGCAGCAGGAGCTCTGTTAGTCAGCAGGGGCACCAGGTAGACAGTAAATACTGTAGAGTTTGCTTCCAGCAGCCTCATTAAAGCATCACCTTTATGTTCATTGAGACAGAGTCCTGTCCTTTTCTAACCCAAATAATAATGCAGTGTCCGCATACAAGTATGTAGTTCACGTGGCTTTTGCAAAGCAAAGTAGGAATGCCAGAGCTAAGGGTGATTAGTGTGCTGTAACACCCCCCGGCACCGAGTAACAAGAGCAACTGAACGCCTGGATATGAACAGCGTTCGCAGTTTTGTTCAATGGCTTTCACACGCCCACTCTAAAAATTACTCCAGCACCTTGTGACCGGGTGTACAAACCTCACACTGATGAGGAAAGGGTTAAAGAGCAGCTCTGGTCCCAGAAAGACTTTGTGCAGGAACAATTCGAGAACCAGACTCTGAGCTATGCTTGGGAGCAAGTTGCCATCCTCGAGGGCGAAAGCAGTGGCCCCACTTTGAGCTCTGCTATGAATGACTTTACCAAGGGGAGAGAGACTCCCTCAAACCCAGGAAACATGGTTCAAACTGCTAGTACCTAAAAAGTTTGTTGGATGATATTGCACCTAGCCCATTTTGTGCCATGTGACGAGCACTTGGGGAGAGAAAAGACACTGGAGAGGTGCCCATAGATTCTTCTGGCCAGGTGTCCACCAAGAAGTGAGTAATTTTTGTGCCTCATATCCTAAATGCAAGCCTTCACAGGGTTCTTCTCTTTTTAGTGCCTGTACCGTAGATATTCTAGAGGGATTTTGGGCCTCCTTCAGGAGGTCTGGGAAGAACAAGAGTTATGTTCTCAGTGACATACATGCTCCAGCTGGAAGAATGACTAAAAACATGATGGGGATTTGCTAAATAAAACTTTCTGAAAGCCTAGCAGATATAGGAACGCCCCTACAACCAAGAGGCCCAGCGGCAAACATTTGAACTAGATGATAGCATGTTGTTGCTTCTGACCTCTGAGTCAAAACTATTAACTCAGCAGTAGGGCCTATTTGAGGTGATCAGGAGAGTAGGGCCAGTAGACTACAAGATCCCACTGCCCAAGAGGTGGAAGGAGATGCAAATCTATCAAGTTGACCTTTTGAAGGCCTGGAAGGCTCAGAAGGGCTTTCTGATAGCCCTGTGGCCCCTGGAACCAGAACTGAGGCCTCAAGTGTTGACAGCACTGCACTTGACTCCCATGCTGATAGGGTCAGAGCTTACTCTGAGACAATAGGCCCAAATAATACAGCTGACTAAGGCCTTCCTCTTGATGTTCTCTGTTCTCCTGGGGAGGACCATCTAACCCACCACCACATCACTATGATGAGTGGGCAGAAAATATGAGGGAATCATTGACTCCTGTGAAGCGAAATGTGGGAGGTGGTCCATGAGGAGCTCCAGACTGTGCTGGCCCTGGGAGTCATCAATGACTTACACAGTGAGTGAAGGAGCCCCATTGTACTGGTGCCAAAGCCTGACTGATCAACCAGATTTTGTATCCATTTTAGAAAAGTCAACACGATATTGTGCTTTGACACCTATCCAATGCCCTAGGTGGATGAATTATATTCAGTCCTTCCCAGTCTCTCTAATATCTCCGTGTTGGCCCTGACCAACTGCTGACCAGAGTATCCCAGGAGAAGATTGCTTTTCCGACTCCCTTTGGCCTCTACCAATTTGTGACCATGCCCTTCAGCCTACATGGAGCAGTTGCCACCTTTCAGCAGCTGATGAACCAATTGCTGTGCCCCATGTCCAGTACATGGCTGTCTACACTGATGCCATAGTTATATATAGTAACACCTGGGAGGACCCCTTATGTCATGTCACTGTGGTTGTTCAACCTCTCAAAGGCTGGGCTTCTTGTGAACTTGGCCAAATGCCGACTGGGACAGAGAGAAATAACATACCTCAGGTACTCCATGGGGTGGGGCCGACTACACCCTGTGGCGGATAAAGTCCAGACACTGACCAGATACCTGACCCCTTCAACCAAGAGACAGTATGACTGTTCCTCAACCTGGATGGCTATTACAGGGAGCTTGTGCTTGGCTTTGCTACAATAGCCATCTCTGTCCAATGTACTCCCACAGGCAAGGCTCCATCTTGTGAAGAGCTGAGAACCTACAGGAAGGATTCTGAAGCCTGATCAAGATCCCATTGCTTTGATCCCTTCAACTTCCATTGAGGTCAGTGGCAGCTGACATCAATGAACATATTGCAGAGGTGCTAAGCAAGATTTTTCAAAACTGGCTAGCAACTTTAGGTGCTCAAAGTGAGAGGCCTTAAAGGAGCCTGATTTCCAAAAAGTGGGTGCCCAGCACTTTGGGAAAATTTGACATTTTTCAAGTCTCTCAAACTGGGCATACAAATATGGAGCTAGCCCAAGTCCAGGTGAGTTTTCCTATTGCCTTCAATGGGAATAAGCTAGGTCTCTTAATTTTTTTTTCCCCCAACCATATTGGTCTATCACCAGAGCTTCGTTTATGTATTTTCAGGTTTTGATAATACTTTAACCAACATGGTTATTTTACTAGCAACTGCAAAACTGAACCAATCTCTGCCACTGTTCAATACTGCATGATTTAGTGTGTCATCAAATACTGCATAAACTACCTATTAGAAATGTATTAAAGTTTCAACAGGAAAAATTGACTGTTTATAGCTTCTTGTAGTGAGAAAACATACATAATTGATACAGCCATGACCAAATTGTCTAAACAGATTTAATTGTACAACAAAGCGCTATGGATAATTATGAGGTTCTAAAGAGAAAGTGTAGCTAACATTTTTCAAAATATGTGGTTGAGCTGCCATAAGAAAATAATACGAAAATGCTCAGAATGGTATTCTTTGGACACTCTTAACTATTCAGAATCACAGTTCCTCTGATGTTACGTGGTATCGTCAGTACGTGATTGCATGAGTAATCCTATTGATTTCAATGAGCTCAATTCTGACAACTCAACATGATGTGAAGGTAACTGAATCAGGCCCTTACTTTCATGCCAGATTTATGACAGGAAAACAGAGTTCAAATTATTTAAAAACCAAAAAAAAAAAAAGTTAAACAGATCTGAAAGAACCTTTGAATTATGAGGTAGTAATATGTCTCTTGACAGTGTTGCAATCTGCTTTATTTATGGAATATACATTACAGTTGATTAATAGTTGTAAATAATGGTGGGGAAAATCTCTATTGCATAATCAACACGCTGCTATAATACTGTCAACTTACTGCGATGTTTTAATATGAAAATACTCTACCGGAAGCCATTTATAAGGCCACTTTAAAATGTCACATACCATTATGTATATAAGGGAATGCCAAATATAAGGTAAAATAGTGAGAGAATGTCCCCTTGGCCATTAGAATAGAAAATCATTTCAAACAGCTATGAGTGGGAGGAAGCCCTTTCATTTGACAGGTTCTCAGGAACACTTTTTTACGTGATTTATAGATTTGATTGCCAGAAGGGACCATTGTGATCCTCTAGTCTGACCTCCAGGATAACACAGGCCAGAGAAACTGACCAAGTAACTTCTGCCTGAGCTAGAGCATCTCTTTCAGAAAGACATTGACAATGTCGGCTTCATTGTTCTGAAATGGTAGCAAGCCTGAGAAGTAGAGGATAAGAAAGGTGTTTATGATTAGAGGAGAGTATGAAAATATAAGCATAAAAACCCCACAATGAAATCAGTCCTTGGCAGAGGACAAAGTTGCAAAAACAAGAAAAACTTTACTTAAGATTCTCAGAGCATCCTTAAAAGAAAATGCAACCCACTTTACTTAGCTAGCCTGTGTAAAAGCACAATCTGCTCTGTTTAAGTGGTGGTTTAGCTGCACTGCCCCAAGTGTCCCAAGGAAGAAACTAAGATTGGAAACTCTTTGGGGCAGGGACTGTCTTTTTGTTGTGTGTCCACACAGCACCTACCACAATGGGGTCCTGCTCTGTGACTCTGGCTCCTAGATGCAATGGTAATAATAATAATAATAATTAATAATAACGTCTCAAAGAGGCACAATTCCTTCCCTTCTCTCTCCTTACCCACAGGGGAAGTAATCTGCTAACTAGACCATAGAACCACTTCTGTGTTGTCTCAAATATGCTGAAGCATTTCTTGCTTCATACCCTGGCCCAGTCATTCAGCAGGAGAATAATGGATGTGCAGTGCTCCGACATGCCTAGCCCCCAGGACTAGAGAAGCTGCGCCAGGTGGTAGTGGTGGGTTTTCTCTCCCTATTAAAGCTCTGCACAGCCATTCAATTCAGGCTGCACCGAAGCCTTTAGACTGATAACCAATCGAAATCTTGAAGGCGACAATGAAAGCAACGTGAATACAGTGTGAAATACATTTAAAAATGGTTGCAAGCTGGGATACATCAGTCCCTTGTTGCTGTCGGCCATCTTGCCAGGAAGCTAGCTCATGTGTGGCACTGACTGTGTGAAAGCCTAATGTATGCCAATATAAACTTCATCACCCCATAGCACTTTTTGGGCTTAAGAGACAGCAGAAGTTTAACTTTTAAACATGTTGAAAGATTAAACAGTTTTCCCCACTGATTGTTAACGCAGTATCAAAGGCAGGTTAGAAACTGCTTTGTAATCTCTTACATAATGCTGTCATACTGTTTGTGTCACACCTGCCATCCATCCCAATGGCTGCTGCCAGCAGGAGCCTCAGAAATGCCGATTCTAACCATTCTCAAATACATCATGAAATAAATCTCTCCGTTTATTCCTGGGGAGAAGTGCTTTGTTCCTTCTGAATTTTCAGATTGCTGGATGGAAACAACCAGATGGAATTTTCCTTTCAATCATGTCTTTACACTGCGTCAGCTCCAGTTCTCCCACCATGCACTGGGTACTCCTTTCAAATATCTGCTGTTTGTTATGGCAGTACGATGGAGCTAGAGCGCAAACTATTTCAGGCTATCCCTTCCTATGTATTTCTAGTCTATGGGCTCCATCCTGTGAAACAATCAGCAGCATCCTTCATAAAAGTAGGGTTTAGTGGATGATGGGAGTATGTAGAGGGACATTCTTAGCTCTGTGCAAGTTGGGCCCAAAGGCTCCAATTAAGAAGAGCACTGAAGCATGTGCTTAACTTCAGTGGGACATAAGTACATGCTTAAATGCGTTCCTGAATTGGACTCCAAGTCAAACATAATGTTCCTGTGGGTATGTAGTACTACTTGGGGTCATTGTGGCCAAGGCCAGGTATGAATTCCTCACCGACAATAACAGGAGACCCTTTTGTGGTACAGGGATGGAGAAACCTGTGGGAAAGAAGCCTGGGAAAGGATCCTGGATATGGATTTTATAGATCTACCAGAAAACCCCCAAAGGCTCTCAGGGCCAGATCCTCAGAGGTATTTCAGCCCCAACTCTCATTGTCCTAGCAGCAGCAGCAGCCTCTTTAGGACAATGCCCTCTTTCTTTGTGCTTCTTGAAATTCAGGTATCCTACCTCCTTTCCTTCAGCACTCGAGGAAGCTGCTCAGGATCATGACTCTCCACTGCTAGGGGATATTGCCTCCCCTTATCAGGGAAGCTGGAATATGTGGTTACCATGACTGCAAGGGTTTCAGAAAGTCTGTACTGTCTGGCACAGTTCTGAAACTTGTAGCTAGAGGAGTCTAGACACTGTGCTGTAGGCACAAGGGACTGGATCAAACTCTATAAATTGATTTGGAATATTGATGGATTACCCTAAAATGGGAAACATTCCAGATTGGGACATCCTGGAATTTTTCCATATGTTGAATAGAAACCGGTATGGGTTAGTGGTCTGAACACAGGACGGGGAACTAGTTGTTACGGTACTGAGGAGGAAGTCTGGTTTCATAATAAACCCATTATTAAGGACAGAAACTACGTACAGAAATAGTGCACCAAACCTTCCTACGGTTCTCTAGCTGTAGCCTATAACTGCCCTGTCTTGGGCTCCTTTTGTTTCTTCCCCTACCGAAAATGCATTGCCTCATGGGAAAACCAAATTACCGCATAAAGAGTGCCCAGAAAGTGCGGCATCTCTGTGCTTCTTGAAGGACTCACTTTATAGCTCATTTTCCCTTTTTTAACCCCTCTTTTTAATTCCCTGATTGAATTGAAACACTAATAAATGAAACTAGCAAACTATAACAAATACAGTAACAGACTTAACGAGCCTTCAGGGTGCTTTAGCATTATGTTAACACGTCTCCATTAGTCTTTTAGCAAGTTTCAGCAATTTTCCCAGGCTGCCATAATTGCAAACCCTGTATAGGCAAGTCCTAGTCTTGGACAGACGGTTTAGTCTCAGGGTCAATAACAGGTTAGTCTGTGAATTGTTTTGAACTTGTATGTCTGCTCTCACTTCACTTGCCTCAGTCACATTCTCGTGTACCTTGAGCAGATGCTTATGATTCCATCATAAGATTTTTGCCTTCGTCTGTTATTGCTGAGTATGCGTGAGGTGATTCTTCTTTGGTTGTTATAGCATGGTCAATGCCCGGCTTACCAGTTTATCACCAAGTATGTTTTTAACTGAGGAGGAGGCCTCTGTTGTACATTGTGTCTGCTTATACTTTCTTAGTCTTTTCCCCAATATCATAGACTCCATGGCCATCCCTTGTTTTTCTCCCATGTTTGGCAATTGAGTCTTTATGCGTCAGTTGTAGAGGAGTTCAGCAGGTGACATTCCATGTTTCAGTGGTGTAGCTTTATAGGTGAGTAGTGCTAAATAAAGACCACCTCCGGCATCCATTGCTTTTTGGAGCATTCTGGTTGCCACATCACTGGCATTGTTTCTTGCTCTCCATATTTCTGTTCTTGGCCAATTTTTCATTTCTCTATCCTTTCAGCTTGCTGGTTAAACTATTGTATTTAGTCGTATGCCTCTTAATAGGGCTTTAATTTGTGTTTCTGATTTTTGTATTGCTGCTTGGCATATGCATATTGCCTTTTCTAGTGTCAGATCTGTGTTCCTTAGTAACCATTCATGGGCTTTTTTATCATTACACACCAAGGTAATCTGGTATCTGAGAATCTTTTAATACTCCATATTTGGAGGACTGACTTTTTAGTTTTAAGTCTGTGACAGGCTTCTGTTGTTTCTTCTGTATCAATATATTAGAATGATCAATAATGCAAAAAAAAGAAGAGATATTTAATACATATTTCTGTTCTGTGCCTGGGGAAAAAACACATGATGCAGTCTCATCATATAGTGATGATAACTCTCTTTCCATTGCACTTGTATCTCTGGAGGATGTTAAAGAGAAGCTACAATAGTTAGACAGTTTTAAATCAGCAGGTCCACATAACTAGCATCCAGGAGTTTTAAAAGAGCTGGCAGAGAAGCTTGATGGACCGATAATGTTGATATTTCAATAAGTCTTGGAGCACTGGGGAAGTTCCAGAAGATTGGAAGAAAGCTAATGTCCCAATTTTTAACAAGGATAAATAGGATGTTCTGTGTTAATAAAGGAATGGCTGATACTGGACTCGATGATTAATGAACTACAAGTGGGTAATGTGATTAATGCAGATCAACATGGGTTTATGGAAAATAGATCCTGTCAAGCCAACTTGACATCTTTTTCTTGCTTATAAATTTGGTTGATAATGATAATAGTGTTGACATAATATACGTAGATCTCTGCTAGGCATTTGACTTGGCACCGCATGATATTCTGATTAAAGAACTAGAACGATATAAGCTGAACATAGCCTATTTTGTGTGCCAACTGCCAGGTCTCAAAATGTAACTGTAAATGGCAAATCGGCATTCAGCAGGCCTGTTTCCAGTGGACTAATACAGGGATCAGTTCTTGGCCCTACAGTATTTAACATCTTTATCGGACTCCTGAAGAAAACATGAAATCACGGCTGATAACGTCTGCAGATGACTTAAAAATGATGGGAGTGGTAAATAATGAAAAGGGCAGTTCACTGGTACAGGGTGATCTGGAACTGTGTTTTAATATGGCTAAATGTATACATCTAGGCACAAAGAATGCAAGTGCACTTACAGATTGGGGGACTCTATCCTGGGAAGCGGTGAGATTTAGGGTTTGTGGTGGATAATCAGCTGAACATGAGCTTCCAGTGTGACACTGTGGCCAAGGGCTAATGCGATCCTGGCTTGCATAAACAGGAGAACCTCAAGGAAGAGTAGAGAGGTTATTTTACCTCTGTATTTGCCACTGCTGGGACATTGTATCCAGTTCTGGTGCCCACATTTGAGAAAGGATGTTGAACAATTGGAGAAGGTTCAGAGAAAAGCCCCAAGAATGACTGAAGGACTAGAAAACGTGTCATGGTATAATTCCCACTCTGAACCTTAGCGTCCAAAAGATGGGGTACCAGCATGAATTCCTCTAAGCTCAATTACCAGCTTAGTACTTGTAGCGCTGCCACCAACCAGGAATTCCAGTGCCTGGTACACTCTGGTCCCCCCAAAACCTTGCCCGGGGACCCCAAGACCCAGACCCTCTGGATCTTAACACAAGGAAAGTAAACTCTGTCCCTCACCGTTGCCTCTCCCAGGCTTCCCCTCCCTGGGTTACCCTGGAAGATCACTGTGATTCAAACTCCTTGAATTTTAAAACAGAGAGGAAAATCCACCTTCCCCCCCTTCTCTCTCCCCCTCCCAGACTCTCCCTGAGAGAGAAAGTAATCCTAACACAGAGAGAAAATTAACCTTTCTCTCCCCCTTCCCTCCTTTCTCCCCACTAATTTCCTGGTGAATCCAGACCCAGTCCCCTGTGGTCTCACACCAGAATAAAAAAACAATCAGGTTCTTAAACAAGAAAAGCTTTTAATTAAAGAAGGAAAAATAGAGATTGGAGAGAAACCTGGTTGCACATTTGGTGGCTCTCAGAACCTGGAGAGAACAACAACCAAAAACTAACAGCACACACACAAACTTCCCTCCCTCAAGATTTGAAAGTATCCTGTCCCCTGATTGGTCCTCTGGTCAGGTGACAGCCAGGCTCACTGATCTTGTTAACCTTTTACAGTCAAAAGAGACATGAAATACTCCTGTTCTATTAACCCTTAACTATCTGTTTTTGACAACATGCCTTATTGTTATAGACTCAAAGCTATCAATCTACTTAGTTTAACAAAGAGAAGATTAAAAGATGACATAATCACAGTCTATAAGTATCTACTGGGGGAACACATATTTAATAATAGGCTCTTCAGTCTATCAAAGAAACATCTGACTTGATCCAATGGCTAGAAGTTGAAGCTAAACACAGGCAGACTGGAAATGAGGCATAAATTTTTAAGTGAGTAATTAACCATTGGAAAAATTTACCAAGGGTTACGGTGGATTTTCCATCGATGACAATTTTTAAATCAAGATTGGATGTTTTTTCTAAAAGATCTGCTTTAGGTCTTGTTTGAGGAAGTTCTCTGGCCTGCGTTATACAGGAGGCCAGACTAAATGACCATGGTGGTCCCTTCTGGCCTTGGAATAAATGAATTAATAAGGTGCTACATGATACCAGAGGTGGAAGAAATGAAGTTCTGGAAATCCCAGTGAGAGAGGTCATGTTGAAATACTACTTTCTTTACATAACACTTAGGAAAAAATTCAGGGTCTCTTAAACTACTGTACGGTGTTTCAGGAAACACTAAAAAGATTATTCCAGATCTCACTACAGGTTAGGGCTTGATTTGCTTTATACAATTGCAGTCAAGGTTCCACAGTTGCATATGGAAGAGGCTTATTTGTCTAGGCCCAGAGTATGCTTTAGATGCAGAGACTGAATATTACTGGAATAAAGACCTAGTCTGATTGAAGTAAATGTATGTCATTGCTCACCAATGCAAACAATGAAGTCGCAATCTGCCCCTGTCTAGGCACTTACCCTGCCCACACAAAAACGCAAACTTCTGAACATAATCGTGCCATTGCCTAGACACCTATCTGAGAAGGATCTCTCCCCTCCAGAGATAATAGTGATTAATTATCCTGCATGACTTTCATGTCACAAACAGTAAGAGGTAGCCATATTCCATTGCTAAATGTGATTATGGAAAACGTACCTGACACAGCGCAGGTGACTTCAGCAAGGTCCTTCATGCAATGCAGTTTACTCACTTACCACCAGGCAACAGAACTTCTTTGATTATGTCCACTGTAAAACATGGGCTATGCAGATTTTTGGGTATATTGAAAACTTCATTTGCATTTGTCATAAACAGATAGTTAAGGGTTAATGTCTCTTTTACCTGTAAAGGGTTACAAACAGTGAACCTGGAACACCTGACCAGAGGACCAATCAGGAGACAAGATACTTTCAAATCTCGGTGGAGGGAAGTCTTTGTTTGTGTGTTTTCTTTGTCTGTTGTTCTCTCTGGGTTCTGAGAGTAACCAGACGTACCTACAGGCTCTCTAATTTTCTGTTCAAGTAGTAAGTACAAGTAGAAAGGCAGTTTAGTCTTTTTGATTGTTTTCTTTATTTGCAAATGTGTATTTTGCTGGAAGGATTTTAATTTGTATGTATGCTGGGGGGAGGATTCTCTCTAGTGTCTATAAGCTGAAAGACCCTGTAACATTTACCATATTGATTAGAGAGACAACTTTTACTTTTTTCTTTCTTTTCTTAAAAGCTTTTCTTTTTTAAGACCTCATTAATTTCTTCCCTTGTTAAGGCTCAAGGGAATTGAATCTGTACTCACCAGGGAATTGGTGGGAGAAAGGAGGGAAGGGTGGGGGAAGGTGGAATTCCTCTGTGTTTTAGATTCACGGAGCTTGAATCTGTATTGCCTCTTGGTGAGGGGAAAAAGAGGAGGGGGGAAGGTGCATTTTCCTCTCTGTTTTAAGATTCAAGGAGTTTGAATCACAGTGATCTCCTAGTGTACCCAGGGAGGGGAGGAACTGGGAGGAAGAAAGGAGGGAGAGGGAATGGTTTATTTCCCTTTGTTGTGAGAATCAGGGGGTTTGGGTCTTGAGGGTCCCCAGGAAAGGTTTTGGGAGGACCAGAGTGTACCAGGCACTCCAAGTCCTGGTTGGTGGCAGCACTACAAGATCTAAGCTGGTAATTAAGCTTAGGGGAATTTATGCTGGTACCCCATCTTTTGAACTCTAAGGTTCAGAGTGGGGGATTATACCATGACAGCATTACTGAAGATCACAAAATTAAATTTATGGTGCATCAAACTGGGCAAATAGCAGAGGTCTGAGAGGATGTATTTCATGGGGTGTGATCCATTACAAAAAGTGCTGTATTGTTTATTCTGAGCTGCGACTACATGCTCTACAGTCAAGCCTTGTGTTTTATGCAGCTAAATTATGTTGCCCCAGATGTACAGGGCAGGAGTCTTTCCCCTAGCTTTTACCTTGCTGCTGCAATTGCCCCCTGCTTCACACCACTTTAACACAAACTCACTTCTCTGAAAGCATAATTTGCAGGCCTGGGTTTATTATTAATCACTGCGGTGATTAATTATCTCACACTGATGTTCTGGGTGTCTGAACACACACTGCAGGGGATAGCAACCACACTCCTTCTGCTGTGAATGTAGAAGCTCTGCCAACGTGCACAGGATCCTCCAGGGTCAGAGATTACCTGTGTGACCTTGGGAGAGTCACTGAGGCCCAGATGGGGGGCAGCTTCTCCAACTAGGGGCGTGCTCCTCTTGACCTGCTGCTCACAAACAGGGAATAATTGGTAGGTTAAGTAGAAGTGGGTGGCAACCTGAGCAGAAGTGACCATAAGACAAAAGGAAGAAAGGAGAGCAGCAAAATATGGATCCTGGACTTCAGTGAAGCAGACTTAGACTCCCTCAAGGAACTGATGGACAGGATCCTCTGGAAGGCTAATATGAGGGGGAAAGGAGCCCAGGAGAGCTGGCTGTATTTTAAAGAAGCCTTATTGAGGGTGCAGGAACAAACCATCCCGAAGTGCAGAAAGAATAGCAAATAAGGCAGGCAACCAGCTTGGCTTAACAGGGAAATCTTCAGTGAGAAACTCAAAAAGGAAGCTTACATGAAGAGGAAATTTAGACAGATGACTAGGGAGGAGTATAAAAATATTGCTAGAGTATGCAGGGGTGTAATCAGGAAACCAAGGCACAATTGGAGTTGCAGCTAGCAAGGGATGTGAAGGGTAACAAGAAGGGTTTCTACAGGTATGTTAGCAACAAGAAGATGGTCAGGGAAAGTGTGGGACCCTTACTGAATGGGGGAGGCAACCTAGTGACAGATGATATGGAAAAACCAGAATTACTCAGTGCTTTTTTTGCCTCAGTCTTCACAGACAATGTCAGCTCCCAGACTGCTGCATTGGCCAGCACAGTATGGGGAGGAGTTGAGCAGCCCTCAGTGGTGAAAGAACAGGTTAAGGACTATTTAGAAAAGCAGGACATGAACAAGTCCATGGGTCTAGATCTAATGCATCCAAGGGTGCTGAGAGAGTTGGCTGATGTGATTGCAGAGCCATTGGCCATTATCTTTGAAAATTTGTGACAATCATGGCAGGTCCCGGATGACTGGAAAAAGGCAAATATAGTGACTAGATTTAAAAAAGGGAAGAAAGAGAACCTGGGGAACTACAGACCGGTCAGCCTCACTTCAGTTCCTGGCAAAAGCATGGAGCAGGTCCTCAAGGAATCCATTTTGAAGCACTTAAAGAGGAAGGTGATCAGGAACAGTCAACATGGATTCACCAAAGGCAAGTCATGAGTGACCAACCTGATTGCCTGCTATGATGAGATAATTGGCTCTATGGATATGGGGAAAGTGGTGGATGTGACATATCTCGACTTTAGCAAAGCTTTTGATATGGTCTCCCACAGTATTCTTGCCAGCAAGTTAAAGAAGTATGGATTGGATGAATGGACTATAAGGTGGATAGAAAGCTGGCTAGATTGTTGGGCTTAACTGGTAGTGATCAATGGCTCCATGGCTAGTTGGCAGCCAGTATCAAGCAGAGTGCCCCAAGGGTCGGTCCTGGGGCCAGTTTTGGTCAACATCTTTATTAATGATCTGGATTAATTGCACCCTCAGCAAGTTTGCAGATGACAGTAAACTAGGAGGATAGATACATACACTGGAGGGTAGAGATAGGGTCCAGAGTGACCTCGACAATTTGGAGGATTGGGCCAAAAGAAGTCTGATGAGGTTCAACAAGGACAAGTGCAGAGTCCTGCACTTAAGAAAAAAGAATCCCATGCACTGCTACAGGCTGGGGACTGACTGGCTAAGCAGCAGTTCTGCAGAAAAGGACCTGGGGATTACAGTGAATGAGAAGCTGGATATGAGTCAGCAGTGTGCCCTTGTTGCCAAGGTCAACTGTACATTGGGCTGTATTAGTAAGAGCATTGCCAGCAGATCAAGGGACGTGATTATTCCTCTCTGTTTGGCACTGGTGAGGCCACACCTGGAGTATTGCATCCAGTTTTGATGCTCCCACTACAGAAAAGATGTGGACAAATTGGAGAGAGTCCAGCAGAGGGCAACACAAATGACTTGGAGGCTTGGGTGCATGACTTACGAGGAGAGGCTGAGGGAACTGAGGTTACTGAGTCTGCAGAAGAGAAGCGTGAGGGGGGATTTGATAGCAGCCTTCGACTACCTGAAGGGGGGTTCCAAAGAGGATGGATCTAGACTGTTCTCAGTGGTGGCAGATGACAGAACAAGGAGTAATGGTCTCAAGTTGCAGTGGGGGAGGTCTTGGTTGGATATTTGGAAACACTAATCCACGAGGAGAGTGGTGAAGCACTGGCATGGGTTACCTAGGGAGGTGGTGGAATCTCCATCCTTATGGGTTTTTAAGGTCAGGCTTGACAATGTCCTGACTGGGATGATTTAGTTGGTGTTGGTCCTGCTTTGAGTAGGGGGTTGGACTAGATGACCTCCTGAGGTCTCTTCCAACCCTAATATTCTATGAGTTTGCCGGAGGTCAGACTAGATGGTAAAAATGGTCCTGTCTGCACGTGGAAACTATAAGAACATCCAGGTGCTCTAGGAAAAGGTGCCAGTGATTCAACAGAAGACACCGGTCAGTACAAAGCCAAAGCCCTGACATGGTGTTTGAGAGCTCTGTGCTCTTGTTTTTCAGTTTAGATGTAAAGCCAAAGCCCGAAAGAGGCATTACAAGGAACGACCTGTTCGTGAGAGCAGGGGTGTTAGCCCTTATGCTCTGACTAATTTCTGGCTCAGGTTGTTACACTCTGAGGGTGTGTCTACGCTGCAGTTATAAACCCGCAGCTGGCCTGTGCCAGCTGACTTGGGCTACAGGGCTGTGCCATTGCAATGTACGTGCTCAGGCTTCAGCCCAAGCTCTGGGACCCTCCCATCTTGCAGGGTCTCAGAGCCTGGAGTCCAGCCTGAGCCAGAATGTTTACATTGCAGTGGTGGCTGGGGTTAGAGGGGCAGGCTGGTGGGAAGATGCTGCAGTTTAGGACCACACCACTGGACCAGAGTCCTGTTAGGGTAGGTGCCGTGCAATCTTGGTGCCAGCCCCAAAGACCTCACATAGATGGACAAAGGGCAGGAGGAAAACCAAGGCAAAGAGAGGGAAGGAACTTGCCCAGCGTCACACAGCAGGTTGGTGGCAAGGCTGGGATTAAACTTCAGGAATCCTGCCTCCCAGTCCAATACCCTGTTTACTGGGCCACACTGCAAACTGCTGGCCCCACTATCTGGAAAGCATAGGGTTAAAGAGAACATCTGTCTATTGGCAAGAGTGTAAATCCGTTTCCTCCATTGTAACAGGGGTTTTGTGAGACATAACTCTTTAAGGCGGTATGTTCTCCTGCCAAAATGTTTCTTGTTTCACTGTTGAAGATGGCTGGAAAATTTGTTTTCACTGCTTTACTGGGGCGAGGCACTCCATTCTAGCTAGATGTAGAATCTTCTCAGTGTAATGTGTGTACGTGTTTGTTAAAGCATTGCACTGCTTCAGATCCGGGCTTGTTGTAAGTGGGAGGGGTTGTTGTTTGGATCGCTTTGTCCTCAGTGTGATTGTCACTGGCAAAAAACTATTCACATTCAGCTCAATTAATGTCATAGGCTGGGAGTCATTAAAAACTGAGAGGGGGTCAGATCTGGCTGTCACTGAAGCCAATAAGAGACTGGTCAGTGTGAGAGCAGGATCCAGCCTGAAATGAGTAATTCAAGTGTGGCTATGGCTGCAAGTGCCAAAACAAGAAAGATAAATTCAGTTCCAGTTCAGAGGCAGCGCTGCTGCTTCAGGTTCCTTCAGGAAGGACTTTGGTGGTTTAATTGACAGGCGTGCACAGCAGGACGTCCTCAGAGACTGCAGGGAAGTTAAGGGTATAGCATCTTGCTTCTCTGTTGCAAAGACATATGCTCCCTTTGACTGCCCAGTGTGCAGCTCAGTCAGCAAGGACGTGCAATGCTAACAAAGACGGAAGGCTTTTATTTATTATTCACCAGTCTACAGGGTTTCAGTGCCACTTGGACACAGCACACTTCCGATATGAAATATTTAAGAAGCGAGGAATACATGCAATTTAGGGAATCCAGGCACGAGTATACATGCTGGAACCAAGTGGCTACTGCATGCACGAGCCTGAGTTTGTGGGAGAGCCTGTTATTGCTAGACTAGGGGACTGTTACAAGGGCCAGAAACTAACTCTCTTCTGTTCCTATTCGCATGCTAAAGCTCAGGAGGCCGTGTGATCGAGTAGGAAGGGCACTGCACTAGAATACAGGGGAGCTGTGTGAGCTGGGGGATGAGCACTTGAATTCAGCTCCCAGGAGAAGTAGCCAGTTATCAGAGGTGCTATCCTTCAGCTAGGACTTCATAATTGTTGAATTACTATTATGCTTTTGCTGCCACAGAAGTGTTGTGCCATGTTTGCAGGAGAGAGACTTTAAAGGTACAAGTATCAGAGGGGTAGCTGTGTTAGTCTGGATCTGTAAAAGCAGCAAAGAGTCCTGTGGCACCTTATAGACTAACAGACATATTGGAGCATGAGTTTTCATGGGTGAATACCCACATCATCGGATACAACCGACGAAGTGGGTATTCATCCACGAAAGCTCATGCTCCAATACGTCTGTTAGTCTATAAGGTGCCACAGGACTCTTTGCTGCTATTAAAGGTACAGCCTCTGCAGGTCTGTCTATGCTGCTTTGTAAAAACTGCTGCAGCAAGTCTCCGATCCCAGGTCTCCAGACTCAGGCGCATGCTACAGCACTGAAAACAGCTTTGTAGCTGTTTGAGGTCAGGCTCTGAACGTCCGCAACGTCTACACTTCTGTTCTCAGTGCTGCAGTCCTAGCCTGGCAAGCTTGTGGGACCCAGGCTCTGAGACGTGCTGCTGTGGGGTTTAAAATGCAGCACAGACACACCATAAGGATCCTGTGGAATGTTCAGCCGGCCCCAGGACCTCACAGTAGTAACCAGGGATGCTCCTAGGTTAAGATTGACCTAGAGTGCTATTGAGACTAGAGACCAGGGCTGCTATTGACTCTACCACTGGCCTTTTGGGTGAGGTTGGGAAAGGCACATCACTGCTCTGTGCCTCAGTGTCCCCACCTGTAACATGGGGGATGATGATCTCGACCTTCTTTGGAAAGCACTTTGAGAGCAACTGATGAAAAGAGCTAGGCAATACTATTTTATTAACCATTGCATCTCATGTTGGAAGATCAAATTGTCAGAATACAGAGAGCATTAATAGTCAAAAGACTGCTGAGGTGGGTCCTGATCCAGTCTTTTGACTGACATCATTGTATCAGCCCCACTCATTCTACCTGGTGATGGGGGAACCAGACTATCAGCTGCCAGAGGAAAAGGTCATAACAAGGATGTCTCCGAGCACATGAATCTAGTTCAGGTCATAAAGCTGTGTTTAGGATTGGTCAAATAACTTTGCTAAAGAGTTGTTTCCATGCTAGGTTCTAGTGTAGAGATTGGCAACCTTTGGCACGTGGCCCATCAGGGAACTCTGCTGGCAAGCTGGGATGGTTTGTTTACCTGCAGTGTCCTTAAGTTCACCATTTCAGGCCAATGGGGGAAGCGGTGGCCAGCACATCCTTTGGCCTGCACTGCTTCCTGCAGCCCCCATTGGCCTGGAATGGTGAACCGTGGCCAGTGGGAGCCGCGAGTGGCCGAACCTGCAGACTCTGCAAGTAAACAAACCGTCCTGGCCTGCCAGTGGATTTCCCTGATGGCCCATGTGCCAAAGGTTGCCGATCCCTGACCTAGTAGGTACTTTGTTATTCCCTCTTCCATCACACACTTATTTTATGCCTATGGATATTGATCCCACAATTTTGATAAGCTTGTAAATAAATACCCAGGTGTGTGTTCTTCCCCTAGCTGGTGCAGACCTGTAGCTGGCTCAGTAGAAGAGGGGAGATGGTGAGTAGGGGACACTACACATTCTAGCACTTCCTATGGGCATGGGCCTGTTACTGCTGTCCCTGTCAATTGTTTGCCTCTGGTTACTGTGTATACCGCTCCTACTGCTACCTGTGGCTCCATTGCTACAGGTATTATTCTTGTGCCTCCAGCCTCTGGTGAAGATCAACGGTAAACGGGAAGTCACAGGGGCAGCTCTGTCCATCGATTTAGCATTTCAAGGGAAGGGAAGCAGAAAAGAATGTGAATAAGGGAGAAGAACCAGTTTCTATTTCAGTACTGCTCCCACTACCATTACCCTTGAAATAATGGAACCAGTCCATGCTGTACCTCCTTTGTGGTGCTCCACTGACAAGGACTGGGTCATAGAGGAACAAAACTCACTATTAGTATAAGCCGTGAGGAACTGATAGCAAAGACACAACAGAAGCATCAAGCAGAGCAAAGCCAAAGCCAAGAATTTGTCTGCACTATTCTGCCCCTGCTCTGGGCGTATTCCCTGAGACGTGGTTAAACCAGATGTGTGGCCCCTCTGTGGTGGCTGAGCTGCTGTAGAAGGGCAGGGACAGATTTGGGCCCATCATTTTAGAGCACAGTGTGTGTGTGTCTCTTCTGATAGTTTTCACTGAGCTCTCAGAACAAAATGGCTGCTTAGTTTTGCACACAGGTGTAGCCATTCTTCTCGGGGTTCTTCTGTGTTGGAAAGAGCTTGTCTGGAGCTCCTGTTCAGAGCTGTCATAAGAAACAGAGTGAACACAACCCCATCTTAAAAGAACAGTACAAGGAAAGTAATGAAAAACCAAGCAGGGAAAGAGTCCGAGAGAGAGAACTGGCAATAGAGGAGACAGCCTGGGCCCTCCTACAAGGATCTCAGTGAAAGGGCTGAGCGAGAGCTAGCTGGGAAGGTTCTCTGTAAGAAGAGTTTGTCTGAAAGAGAATCTCTGCAGTAGAGGAGACTCCATCAAGAGACACATGAAATGGGAGAGTGCATCAAAGTGTGCCTAAGGACTTGTGTAGTAGAGAAATATTTCAATGGCTTTAGCCTCATGCGTGATTTTTAGGGGTGGTTGAGACAGTTCAGATAAAATAAGAACCAACCTTTCCTATGAAGCTACTTCTAAACCCTCTGAAGTCCAGGGCATGTTTTCTGTTTAGTATTAATGGTCACACTGTGCTCTCTGCATGTTGTGGCTTGGGGTAGAAGCAGATATACCAAAAAGGCTGTTTATGTGCGTAGGGGGGTGAGCACCTGCTCTAGCCCTGGAAGGGTTGGAAAAACCCTGCAGAGGGCAGGGGCTGGGCAAGGTAAAATCCTGGCTGATTGGGAAAGTGGCTGCAGCTGGGGTCACGCCCCAAACTAAGCAACTGGACCTTATAAGAAGGCTACAGACAGCAAAAGCACCAATCTCTCTCTCACTGGAGAGGGAGACAGGGCTGGGGAAAGGCCTTAAGAGCTGTGAAGCCCTATGCCAGCAACTCCCCAGGCTGCAGGGCGTAGTTCTAGGCCCACCTAGGTATTGGGCTTGCAGAGGGGCAGCCTGAGGGTGGGTAAAGGCAGCCAGTCCAAACCCCTTTGCCTATGATGAGTGGCTGATATGGCAGTCTGCCCCAGTGAATGGGGGCCAGATGGAGACTGGGCAGTAGCCAAAACTGAGGCTAAGTGGGGATAGTGGGTTGGAGGTTCCCCAGGGAGAGGAGATCCAGATTGGGGCAGCATCCCAGTTAAAGGGGCACCAGGGTCCCCAGGGAGGGACACAGGGGCCAGAGGACTGGTGGATTACTGGCCTGCAGAGGGTGCTCCGGAGCTGGAATGAGCTGATTCCTGGAAGTCACCAGCAGGAGGCGCCACAGGGGTGAGTCAGCACTGTTACAATGTGGATTTATCAACCTGGGACTGCTACAAACCTGAGAAGAAAGCTTGTTCCTGTGAGCATTTTAGCTCTGCTTCCAGACCACTGATGTTCAGAGCAAGCACCCTAGAAAGGTTTTACCAGATCCTTTGAAGTTTCTGCATCTCTCCTGACACTACCTGTTCTCCATGGGTGATCAGTTAAAATGATAAGGGTCTCCTGAATCTCCCATGAAAAGCAGAGAGAGTTTATAGGGCTGGGGTATTGTTTTTGAGAGAACTGATGAGTAATTCAAGAGACATACTTTCATGCCCAATGAAGAATCATCACCTTTCATTGGACCTGCCTTTCCATTGCATTAGCTAGGCATGACAGGGTGAGTTGCTATTCTTTCTTTTTTGTATATTGGGTAGCCTCTAGAAGGCCCATGGCCCACTCTGTTTGGCATGGTACAAAGATAATATACAGATAGTCTTTCATTGTTTACTTAGAATGTAACGTTTTGAGGGACTATCTATTGAAATGCTTCCAGCGATGTTAGAGGAAGTTTAAGAAAATGTTGTCTTTAAAAAAAAAAACAAAAAACACAATCTTTCATTGGGATCAGACTGGATCATAAAATTATGAAACCCTTCTGGATCTTTATGTGAATCCTTTTGAGTAGGAAGCTGTTGGATTTCCCCCCTTCTCTCCCTGAGAAGTAGTTTCTCTTTATCATACCACTTCTCTAGAGTTGCTCTTATTTCACCAGCAGCACTTTTGGGTTTGTGCTAGAATCATTGACTTTAAGGTGAGAAGGGACCATTATGATCATCTAGTCTGACCTCCTGAACAATGCAGGCCACAGAATCTCACCCACCCACTCCTGTATCAAATCTGTGTCTGATCCATTGATGTCCTCAAATCATGGTCTAAAGACTTTAAGGTGCAGAGAATTTTCCAGCAAGTGAACTGTGCCCCATGCTGCAGGGGAAGGCGAAAAGCCCCAAGGGCTTTTGCCTATCTGCCCTGGAGGAAAATTCCTTCCTGACCCCAAATATGGTGATCAGCTAAACCCTGAGCATATGGGCAAGACTCACCAGCCAGACACCCAGGAAAGAATTCTCTGTAGTAACTCAGATCCCATCCCATCACAAGCCATTGGGCATATGTACTGCTAGTAGTCAAAGACAAATTAATTGCCAAAATTAGGCTATCCCATTATACCATCTCCTTCATAAACTTATCAAGCTTAGTCTTGAAGCCAGATATGTCTTTTGCCCCCACTACACCCCTTGGAAGGCTGTTCCAGAATTTCACTCCTCTGATGGTTAGAAACGTTCTTCTAATTTCACGTCTAAACTTCCTGATGGCCAGTTTATATCCATTTGTTCTTGTCCACATTGGTACTGAGCTTAAATAATTCCTCTCCCTCCCTGGTATTTATTCCTGATATATTTATAGAGAGCAATCATATCTCCCCTCAGCCTTCTTTTGGTTAGGCTAAACAAGACAAGCTCTTTGAGTCTCCTTTCATATGACAGGTTTTCTATTCCTCGGATCATCCTAGTAGCCCTTTTCTGAACCTGTTCTAGTTTGAATTCATCCTTCTTAAACATGGGAGACCAGAACTGCACGCAGTATTCCAGATGAGGTCTCACCAGTGCCTTGTATAATGGTACTAACACCTCCTCATCTCTACTGGAAATACCTTGCCTGATGCATCCCAAGACCGCATTAGCTTTTTTTCATGGCCATATCACTTTGGGGGCTCATAGTCATCCTGTGATCAAACAATACTCTGAGGTCCTTCCCCTCCTCTGTTATTTCCAACTGATGCCTCCCCAGCTTATAACAATAGTTCTTGTTAATCCCTAAATGCATGATCTTGCATTAAATTTCATCCTATTACTATTACCCCTGTTTACAAGGTCATCCAGATCTTCCTGTATGATATCCTGGTCCTTCTCTGTATTGGCAATACCTCCCAGCTTTGTGTCATCCGCAAACTTTATTAGCACATACCCACTTTTTGTGCCAAGGTCAGTAATAGAAGTCCCAAAACCTATCCCTGAGGAACTCCACTAGTAACCTCCTTCCAGCCTGACAGTTCACCTTTCAGTACGACCCATTGTAGTCTCCCCTTTAACCAGTTCCTTATCCACCTTTCAATTTTCATATTGATCCCCATCTCTTCCAATTTAGCCATTTGGCACCGTATCAAATGCCTTACTGAAATCAATGTAAATTAGATTCACTGCATTTCCTTTGTCTAAAAAATCTGTCACCTTCTCAAAGAAAGAGATCAGGTTGGTTTGGCACAATCTACTTTTTGTAGAACCATGTTGTATTTTGTCCCAATTACCATTGACCTCAATGTCCTTGACTAATATTTCCTTCAAATTTTTTCCCAAGACCTTGCATACTACAGATGTCAAACTGACAGGCCTGTAGTTGCCCAGATCACTTTTTTCCCTTTTCTTAAAGATAGGAACTATGTTAGCAATTCTTCAGTCATACAATACAACCCCTGAGTTTACTGATTCATTAGAAATTCTTGCTAATGGGCTTGCAATTTCATGTGCCAGTTCCTTTTAATATTCTTGGATGAAGATTATCTGGGCCCCCTGATTTAGTCCCATTAAGCTGTTCGAAGTTTGGCTTCTACCTCGATGTGGTAATATCTACCTCCACATCCTCCTTCCTATTGGTCATCCTACTATTATCCCTAAGCTCCTCATTAAAGACTGAAGCAAAGTATTTGTTTAGATATTGGGCCATGTCTAGATTATCCTTAACCTCCATTCCATGCTCAGTGTTTAGCGGTCCCATGTCTTCTTTCTTTGTTTTCTTCTTATTTATATGGCTATAGAACCTTTTGATTCCTTTTGTAAGGTCCAATGCTATAAGGGCTTTTTTTGAGGGGTGGCTTTAGATCAGGGGTGGGCAAACTTTTTGGCCTGAGGGCCACATTTGGGTATGGAAACTTTATGGCAGGCCATGAATGCTCACAGTTCCTGGCCAATGGCAATTGGGGCACTTGGGGCAGGGGCAGTGTGCGGAGCCCCCTGGATTCCCCTACACATAGGAGCCGGAGGGGATACATTCCACTGCTTCTGGGAGTCATGCAGAGCCATGGCACATGTGGCGCAGGGCAATCCCAAGAGCTTGCTTCCCGTTGGGAGCTCGAGGACCAGATTAAAATGTCTGAAGGGCTGGATGAGGCCCCCAGGCCGTAGTTTGCCCACCTCTGCTTTAGATGCAAGTGTTGGACAGGAGGAGCTGTCAGGGAGCGGAGGAAATATTTGTGAGGCAGCACTTCAAGGAGGCAAGTAGCTCATGGCTTAACTTTCAAAGAGTGTGTTAAGATTCTTATTATTGGTTGTGTTGCAGGCCCCGCCTAGCCTGTGGGATACACTGTAACTTTGGTCTGAGCTGTGGAGAACTGCAGTTACAGGCAGAATTAAAAAAATCAACATCTATAGTTTTCTTTTCTCTTGTGTTTCCCTCTAATAACCAGAGGCTGATGTGGTGAGGGCTAGGGACCTCAAGAATCATGGACTAGATGATGTCTCACCAACTGAATCGATGCCTTGTGGCCTTCCAAGATTGAATGATACGGCAGCAGACATATGCAGAAGAGGGGAAGAGAGTCAGAGGTGATGAATGACATCTGAGAGCCCTGGAAGGACAAGTTGGTTTATTTTATTTGTTCTGGGGTCATATAGCATATTACATGCATTTATGTAGTGGTATTGCCAGGGTGATTTTTAAACACTGCTACTGGTTTGGTTTTTTTTCCCTCTTGCAGAGTCTCAGCCTTTGGGAAATGATGCTCCTGCAACTAGCAGAGGCTGATGTCCCCACAGGGCCATGCAGAGTAAGGGCTTGTCTTCACTACTGGGGTAATTTGACCTAAGTTACTCTATTCCAGCTACATTATTCATGTAGCTGGAGTCAACATAGCTTGAGTCAACTTACTGCAGCAACTTCATTGCTCAGCATTGATGGGAGACGCTCTCCGCTCAACTTCCTTTACTCTTCTCGGAGAGGTGGAGTACCGGGGTCAACTGGAGTGCACTCTGTTGTTGATTTAGCAGGTCTTCACTAGACCTGTTGTCATAGGTTTTACCCCGTCTCTGAACTTTAGAGTATAGATGTGGGGACCTGCATGAGAACCCCTAAGCTTAACTACCAGCTTAGATCTGGTTGCAGCCACCATCCAAATTGTTTAAAACAGCTATTTGAGTCATTTGGGAAACTTTCTTCCCCCCGCCCTGCCAAAAATCTCTTCCTCCCAAGTAGTGTAACCCTTCCCTGGGTAACCTTGAGAGACTTCTCCACCAATTTCCTGGTGAACACTGATCCAAACTCTTTGGATCTTAAAACAAGGAAAAAATCAATCAGGTTCTTAAAAAGAAGACTTTTAATTAAGGAAAAAGTATAAAAGAAATTCCTCTGGGAGAGATTAGCATACCAGTTACTTTCACAGACAACAGATTCAAAACACAGAGGATGTTCCCCTGGGCAAAAAACTTAGTTACACAAAAGAAAACCCAATTTGATTATCCCTCTAATGTAAAAAGACAAAGTCACAAAAGGAAATAAACATAAGCTAATTCATTCTTTCTCTAATACTCACTAACCTGGGTAATTCCTTGATCTTTTTCACTCCAGCACAGAACTTAATGGACTGAACAAAAGAAAAACTTCCCTCCTTCCTCTTGAAACATCTTGTCCATCCGTTGGTTCCTCTGGTCAGGTGTCAGCTAGGCTAGGTGAGCTTCTTAACCCTTTACTGTCTGTTTATTACATGCCCCCCAAATCATAGACAGTGCTGGACCATGCTGGCTGTGATTTTCTTCCTAGAACTTTAGAATAAACAGATTAATCAAATACATGCACCTTTACATATACTACTCGTTATGTAAAAGCTAACAAGATTTTTCACATTTCAAGGACATTCTGGGAAACTTTCACGGGCAAGTGCATCAGCCACTTTGTTAGAAGCTCCTGAAATGTGTTGTATTTCAAAATCAAAATCTTGGAGAGCTAAATTCCACCGAAGAAGTTTTTTATTTCCCTTGGCAGTATGAAGCCACTTTAGCACAGCATGGTCAGTTTGTAGCTGGATACGCCGTCCCCAAAAGTATGGGCATAGCTTTTCCAGTGCATACACGATGGAGTAGCATTCTCTTTCGCTGATTGACTAGTGACTTTCCCTCTGAGACAGTTTTTTGCTGAGAAACACGACAGGATGGAATTCTTGATCTGGACCTTCCTGCATCAAAACTGCTTCCACGCCACACTCGGATGCATCTGTGGTTACTAGGAATGGTTTGTCAAAGTCTGAGGCTCTTAGCACAGGGTCAGACATGAGCAGAGTAGGCTAGTTTTCCCTGAGACACTACTCTGACCTGAAAGATAGCATCAGCGATCCATCTTGACACTGGGCTGATTCTCATGCACACAGTAAGGCAATGTGTTTAACACCCCGTTTTTACATTAGCCATTGAAGGAGTGTTGAGTTGCACTGGTGTGTGGTTAAGCCACTTGTAGCATTTGTGACAGCACCAAATGCATTGTAAATGATATGCTCCGGTACCATGAGTGCCAAACAGTGTCTTATTTAAGCAGCCTTAGTGCTAGTTTGTTAGAAGAATTGGAGAATGGATAATGGTGATCAGTGCCCCATTTTGGAAATGTGAACACAGTAGGTGTCTAAGTGGGTCTCTGGCCTATAGGGCCCAGCAGTTTGGGAGCAGAGTTAAGGTTGATGTTAACCAATATAGCATATTTCTGAGGCTGTTCTGTATTCATCCTAAGTTGAACAACTACAAACTGCATTTCCCAGCATGCTGTGTACTCATGCTAAGCATTATTGTGGAAACTTATTAGCAGGTGAACTATCTGTAACCTCTGTTTGTATGCACAACCTGTCAGAAGCAAGGCCAAACAACCAGTGGTGCCTAGCACACTTTTTATATTTTCCAGGGACCAATGAGGTAATTGGTACAGATGTATTTCTAATCTTACAAATATGTAGATAACTATATAAGAAAAGAGATGAATGGTTTGTGGTAATGTAGTAAAATCTGTATAATCTTCTAACTGTTCCAAGTGAGACATGAGAACAGCCATACTGGATCAGCCCAGTGATCATCTGGCTCAGTATCCTGTCTTTCGACAGTGGCTGGTGCCAGATGCTTCAAAAGAAATGAGTAGAATAGGACAATTATTGAGCAAGCTATCCACTGTTGTCCAGTCCCTGCTTCTGGCAGTCATAGACTGAGAAACATCCAGGGGTTGTGTCCCTCACTATCTTGGCTAATAGCCATTGATGGACCTATCCTCTATGAACATCTCTAATTATTTTTTGACCAAGTTATACTGTTGGCCTTCAAAACATCCCCTGGCAATGAGTTCCACAGGTTGACACTTTGCTGTATAAAGAAATACTTCCTCATGTTTGTTTTTTAAACCTGCTGCCTATTAATTTCATTGGCTGACCCCTGATTCTCCTGTTATATCAAGGGGTAAATAACACTTCACTTTCACTATTCACTTTCTCCACACCATTCATGATTTTATAAACCTGTATCATGTCCTGCCTTAGTCAGCTCTCTTCTAAACTGAACAGTCTGTTTTGTTAATCTCTCTTCCATATAAGCTGTTCCATACCCCTAATCATTTTTGTTGCCCTTCTTTATACTTTTCCCATTTCTTAGATGTCTTCAAAGACCTATCCGCAATGACTCAAAGATCTATCTTGAGTGGTAACAGCTCATTTAAACCCATAGTTTTGTGAGTATAGTTGGGATTATGTTTTCCAATGCACATTACTTTGCTTTTATCAGCATGTAATTTCAACTGCCATTTTGTTGCCCAGTCACCCAGTTTTGTGAGATCCCTTTAACTTTTCGCAGTCCGCTTTGGACTTATCTTGAGTAATTTTGTATAGTCTGCAAATTTTGCCACCTCATTATTTGCCCCTCTTTTCCCAGATCATGTATGAATATGTCAAAGAGCCGTGGTCCCAGTACAGACCCCAGGGGACATCACTAGTTACCTCTATTCATTGTGAAAACTGACCATTTAGTTCTACCCTTTATTTCCTATCTTTTAACCAGTTACTGATCCACGAGAGAACCTTCCCTCTTACCCCTTGAGAGCTTAATTTTCTTAAGAGGCCTTGATCAGAGACCTTGTCAAAGGCTTTCTGAGAATCCAAGCACACTACATCCACCAGATCACTGTTATACATGTTTGGTAAGGCATGATTTGCCTTTACAAAAGCCACCTTGTCTCCTCTGCAACATATTGTGTTCATCTATATAGCTGATAATTCTGCTCTTTACTAGACTTTACTCGTGAGCAAAACAGAAAGGAGCATAAAAGCTGGCAAGTCAAGCGTAAAGGTATAATTAAGCAGGCCACAAAAGAATTTGAAGAGCAACTAGTAAAAGACACACAAACTACACAGCAACAGTTTATAAGTAATCAACAAGGGAGAAGCTTGCCAAGCTAGACTAGACTAGATGACCTCTTGGGGTCCCTTCCAGTCCTACGATTCTATAATTTTATGATAGTTTAAATAACCTTGTCAGGTACTGAAATTAGGGTTTACCAGCCTGTAATTGCCAGGAAAAATGGCATTATATTAGCTATCCTGCAGTCATCTGGTCCAGAGGCTGATTTAAGCAACCAGTTACATTCTACCATTAGTAGTTCTGTAACTTCATATCTGAGCTCCTTCAGAACTCTTGAGTGAATGCCACCTGGTCCTGATGACTTATTACTGTTTAATATATCAAAGTGGTCTAAAGTCTCCTCTATTGAAAGCCCAGTCTGGGACACATCCTCAGATTTGTCACCTAAAAAGGATGGATCAGGTGTGGGAATCTCCATCTCATTCTCTTCAGGGAATACCAGTGCAAAGAATTCATTTAGCTTCTCTACAACAGCTTTGTCATATTTTAGTGCTTCTTTAGCACCTCAGTTGTCTTAAGGGGCCCCATTGGTTGCTTGGCAGGCTTCCTCCTTGTTGATATACTTATAACATTTTGCTGTTTAGTTTGTGTCTTTTGGTAGTTGCTGTTCAAATTATTTTTGGCCTGCTTTAATTATGCCTATACACTTGACTTTGCCAGCTTTTATGCTGCTTTCTGTTTTCCTCACTAGGATCTGACTTTCAATTTTTAAAGGATGCCTTTTTGTCTCCAACTACCTCTTTTACTCTGCTGTTTAGCCACAGTGACATTTTTTATCTTTAAATTTGGGGTAAACATTTTTGTTTTAGCCTCTATTATGTTGTTTTTAAAAAGTTTCCAGGCAGCTTGGAGGCATTTGACTTTTTGTAACTGTTCCTTTCGATTTTCATTTAACTTGTTTCCTCATGATTGTGTAGTTCACCTTTTTGAAGTTAAATGCTACAGCAGTAAGTTTCTTTGATATTCCCTCCTCCCACAATGATGTTGAATTTAATTAGGTTATGCTTGCTATTACTGCCCTTTATATAAATATGATCAAAATTATGCTCACTCTTTTGAAAGAGTGATGCTGTGCACAGTAAACCTGTTCTCCAGGTTGGGTACACTATTAACCCTTTCTGTATTGTGCAGATTTATCTATGCTTAATAAACTCATAGATTATTTGATGTCTTATCAATATAGAATCAATCCCACTGGTATCCATGAAGGGACATGTGAATTTGCAGTTTCCCAGCATTTTGAAACCAATGACAGGGAGGGATTTCCAGCAGCACTCTTAATTGGTCTAACTTTGCTCCAACATGAAGCTGGTGGGAGTTTTATCCTTGATTTCTGGAGGAGCGGCATTAGGCTGACACTGAGAGCTTTTGAAAATCTCCCTCAGAATATTTTGTTGAGGTTCTATTCAAAAGCCATATTTTCAGCCTTTACTGTCCTTTAATAAGAGATAGGGGAGAATTTTCTGTTAATTTCTTTATTCAACAGAAAATTCACTTTATGCAAATCAAAATTTTCCACAGGAAAATCTCACGGTTGCTGAAAAAGTTGTGATTTGCCATTGAAAAATGTTTCCCAGCTCCATGGCTTTCCTCCCCTTCTCCTCCATCCCACCAGGTGGACGTTCCTGTGGTTGGGGCCTTCAAGGCCACCATGCTCCTTAGGTGCCAAACTCCTTGACTTTAGGGTGCCAGATGTCCCAATTTTATAGGGACAGTCCTGATTTTGGGGGTATTTTTCTTTATATAGGATCCTATTACCCCCATCCCCTGTCCTGATTTTTCACATTTGCTGTGTGGTCACCCTACTTGACTTTCTATAAACAATGTTTGCAATTCTATTCTTTGAAAAATGTTTGACCTTTTTTTCTTTTTCCCATTCTGAGGGAATGAGAAATCCAGTTTCTGGCCAGCTCTAGTTTTAATGGTTAGACTGAGAAATGAAAATAACTATTTATTCTCCATTTCCATGTCCCTGCATGCTTTATTTTGCTTTAACTTTGCATGAATTCCATCTTACATAACATTGGTTTTTTTCATAATGGGTCTTTTCCTACATTTCCCCATTAAAGTGCTCCTGTTGAGTGAATAGCAGTTGTCCCATGTTATTTCAGTTGTTGTATGGGTCTTTTCCTCCTCCTGAGTTCATCAGGACTTACCCAAAGCCTGTCAAAATCAATGGGGAAACTTCGACTGAGTTCAGTGGCCTTTGGATCAAGCCCATAGAGTGTGTTCGTTTTTTATTTGTTTTTTAAAATCTTACACAAGGAGGCATGTATGAGAAATAGCCAAGTGCTGCACCCTCCTCTGTCTCTAAAACAGAAATGCGTAGCCCAATGTTTCTCAAACTGGGGTCGCCGCTTGTGTAGGGAAAGCCCCTGGGGGGCCGGGCTGGTTTGTTTACCTGCCGCGTCGGCAGGTCCGGCTGATCGCGGCTCCCACTGGACGTGGTTCACTGCTCCAGGCCAACGGGAGCTGCTAGAAGCGGCTCGGGCTGAGGGACTTGCTGGTCGCCACTTCCAGCAGCCCCCATTGGCCTTCAGCGGTGAACCACAGCCAGTGGGAGCCATGATCGGCCAGACCTGTGGACGGGGCAGGTAAACACACCGGCCTGGCCTGCCATGGGCTTTCCCTACACAAGCGGTGACCCCAGTTTGAGAAACACTGGACTAGCCTGTGGTGGACACGTGTCCCTGCTGTAATGCTTAACCTTGATCTGAGTGACCTGGATGCTTGGATCAATTCAGAGCATTGCTTGCTAGGAACTGTAGACATCTCCCTTGGTGTTAGCTCACTCTTGCACATGAGTGCATGGAAATCTGTTCCAGCTAAATCCCTTCCACTGCTAACAAGGTGGGAAGTGTGAGTGTCCCTAATGTATAGATAGGGTAGATTCTGTTTTGTTTGTGCAGTGCATTATGTGGAATCTTTTTTTAAGAGAAAGCGGTTGGGAAAACAGTCTAGAAGTAACAACGTTCAAACCATCAGTTCTGGCATAAAAGTTCCCTTTGATAAATACTGGTGACAGACTGAGTGAAGAATTTTCTCTGTGCAAGATTTCCAAGAAGCTGCTGCAAGTGGTGACAGCGGAACTGGCAAGTATGAAATTGGGCACCATAAGACAATTAGTATCTGTAATAGGAACCTTTAGGTTCAAAGAGATCAATAGGCCCATTCATCTAGGCAAACTAATGGCCTGGACTCACATATACCAAGTTTCTTTTATAATGAAGCTTCCTGCAGTGGCTTTAACAAGCACAAACTCACTTATAAGTTTGAGGACAGACATCCAAACTTCAATGCACAAAGTACCTTTATTTGGGGAATAGAATAAGAAGTTTTTAGCCATAGTTTACCAGTCTTATTTGGCTGCCACTGATACCTGGATGGCATTTCTAAGTTGTAAAAAACCCCTCAGCTATGCTTTTAGGAGTCTCTTTAATCCAGAGGGAGGAAAACTACAGGCCACATCTGGCCTGCAGGACCCTTCCCCCTGGCCCCCGCACTCCTGAGGGAGTGGGATCAGGACAGGCTTGTGGATGAGCCAGCCTAACTCCCCAGCAGCCCGGTAAGTGGGGCAGAGGCTAGCAGGCCCCTGTTCCCCCAGCACCTGGGCAGCGTGGCTATAGCGCCGCCAGACCTGGTGCCCAGGGGTGGCACAGTCAGAGGGCGGGGTGCAGGAGGAGTTCCGGAAAGGTTGCAGAGAGGCAGTCAAGGGCCCCCATCCACCCCCCCAAACATGCTTGGCCCCTGTCCCCAGCCTGACTGCCAGGGAGAGCAGCCAAACAAGCAGGAGAAATGCACAGGCAAAGGGCTGAGCCCCCCTTTCCCCCACCGCACAGGTAAAGTGGGGTGGGGAGAGCAGGGAGGGTTGGATAGGGCGTGGGGGGGTGTCATGGTATAATTCCCCACTCTGAACCTTAGCATTCAAAAGATGGAGTACCAGCATGAATTCCTCTAAATTCAATTACCAGCTTAGTACTTGTAGCACTGCCACCAACCAGGAGTTCCAGTGCCTGGTACACTCTGGTCCCCCCAAAATCTTGCCCGGGGACCCCCAAGACCCAGACCTTCTGGATCTTAACACAAGGAAAGTAAACCCTTTCCCTCATCGTTGCCTCTCCCAGGCTTCCCCTCCCTGGGTTACCCTGGAAGATCACTGTGATTCAAACTCCTTGAATCTTGAAACAGAGAGGAAAATCCACCTTTTCCCCCTCATTCTCTCCCCACCCTCCAGACTCTCCCTGAGAGTGAGAGTAATCCTAACACAGAGAGAAAATAACCTCTCTCTCCCCCTTCCCCCCCCCACCAATTCCCTGGTGAATCCAGACCCCGTTCACTGGGGTCTCACCAGAATAAAAAAACAATCAGGTTCTTAAACAAGAAAAACTTTTAATTAAAGAAAGAAAAAACAGTAAAAATGATCTTTGTAAATTTAAGATGGAATATGTTACAGGGTCTTTCAGCTATAGACACTGGGAATACCCTCCCAGCCTAAGTATACAAGTACAAATTAAAATCCTTTCAGCAAAATACAAATTTGAACTCCTTCCAGCCAAATACAAATTTGCAAATAAAGAAAACAACCATAAGCTTAGCTTGCCTTATCTATCCAGTACTCACTATTTTAAACTTATAAGATTCTGTATGGGAGAGATTGGAGAGAAACCTGGTTGCACGTCTGGTCCCTCTGAGCCCCAACCAAAACTAACAGCACACACACAAACTTCCCTCCCTCAAGATTTGAAAGTATCCTGTCCCCTGATTGGTCCTCTGGTCAGGTGACAGCCAGGCTCACTGATCTTGTTAACCCTTTACAGGCAAAAGAGATATAAAGTACTTCTGTTCTATTAACTCCTATTATCTGTTTATAACATCCTACCAGTAGTATTAGTATCTCCACATTGCAGGTGGGGAACTGAAACACAGAGATGAAGTGACTTGCCTGAGGACACATCAGTCGGTGGCAGAGCTAAGAACTGAGGTCCCGCTCTCTGCGTTAGTCACAAAGCCATCCTCCTTCTTCTCTCTCGTTGTCTGCAGGAGCTCAGTTTTTTTTAACATGGCAACGTTTTCCATAGTGTTCCAGTAATACATATTCTGGAACTGAAGTGAGCGCTACGCCAGCTTTTCCTGCTTTGGTGCTGTGACATCATAACCCCTGCAGACCCTGTCACTAAAACAAATGTCTGAGATATTCCACCTCTTCTCTTTAATTGGAACTAGCTTGTTTCAAGAAGCTGAAGAGGCAAACTGTTCAGAGGTTTGTGTGCAGAAATATATCATTGTCTTCCAGGATGCTCTAAGTAGGTCTCTTGAGTAACAAGGTCAGAGTTTATTTTGCAGCAAGTTCTACTGGTATGAATCATCAATAGAGTTTCTTACACAATTTATCAATGCCTAACAATTACACATCTCTCTCTTTCTCTAAACAAATCCTAGAGACAGTGCTGGGGAATTTTGACACTTTTCAGTTCAAAACTAACTCTTCTGAGTCTCTTTGCCACGTAGCCCCCTCCTGGGCTGATTTGCAGAATTGCTGAACACCTGCAACTAGAGCCACTGGAAGTTTTTTGCAACGAAAATGTTTTGCATTGAAAAATGGTATTTCTTTAAAGACAGTTTTTTGTGATGAGAATTTGTTTCGACTTAAAATATGTTGGTTTCCATCAAAATTAACATTTTGGATTAAAACCCTCAATTTTCAGTTTATAACCAATATAGTTTTGAGGTTTACCTTTATAGTGAAAACCTGCCCAAAATTTCTGGGGAGGGGGTAATTTCTTAACTAGTTCTAGCTACAATATCACAGGCTTTCTAGGGAGAGGTATAGCTGAGTGGTTTGAGCATTGCTCTGCTAACCCCACGGTTATGAGTTTGATTCCTGAGGGGGCCGTTTAGGCAAAAATCTGTCTGGGGACTGGATTTGCTTTGAGTAGGGTTGGATTAGATGAGGTCCCTTCCAACCCTGATATTCTACAATTTCAAGGGAACTGGGAGAGCTCAGTAATATTGAAAAATGAGGCCCTTATCTGTATTGCTAGCGCTCAAGGTAGCAGTGGTGTGGCTGGAGTAGTCTAAACATGTCTGAAAATCCTAGCTACTACCAGCACTATCTCGAGCAAAAGCAATAGATCTGAAGATGCACCCAAACATGAAGGGCATTGAACTCCATCTCACAAAACAGTCACAAAGTTTTGTCATTATAGGAAGGCTGAAAAGCAGAGATAGAAACAGTATTATAAGCAACATATTTGTGACGGGGAATTGTGTACACCTGAATCCATCCACTCTCCTAATGACTGAAATGCATGTTACTGATCCAAACTCAACTATCCTTCTACTTAACAAGTTGTGATGTGATGGATTTATTAGGTCTGTGACTGGGGCTACTGGGTGTTATGATGATACAAATAATAATTGTGAATGGTTTCCAAAATAATACATCAATAAGGGTCAGACTTTCAAAAATGTCTTAAGTGAGTTGGACACATGTAGCCCCATGACTTTGTCCTAGCTCAATGGGGTCCTGGTCCATGTGTCGGTCCCCTAGATGATACTGCAATAGAAAGGGTAACAAGAAAACATAACGCAAATACCTTGGAAGCAAGAGGAAGACCAAGGACAGGGTAGGTCCATTACTCAAGGGGAGACGGAAGAGGATAGCAGAAAATGTGGAAATGGCAGAGGTACCTAATGACTTCTTTGCTTTGGTTTTCACCAAGAAGCTTGGTGGTGATTGGACGTCTAACATAGTGAATGCCAGTGAAAATGAGGCTAAAATAGGGAAAGAACAAGTTAAACATTACTTAGACAAGTTAGATATCTTCAAGTCATCAGGGCCTGATGAAATGCATCCTAGAGTACTCAAGGAGCTGACTGAGTTAATAGCTAATGGCTCAGATATCATCTTTGAAAGTCATGAAAAACAGGAAAGATTCCAGAAGCCTGGAAAACCGCAAAGATATTGCCAACCTATAAAAAGAGAAATAAGGACAACCTGGGGAATTACAGACCTGTCAGCTCAACTTCTGTACCCAGAAAGATAATGGAGCAAATAATTAAGCAGTCAATTTGCAAACACCTAGAAGATACTAAGGTGATAAATAACAGTCAGCATGGATTTGTCAAGAACAAATAACGTCAAACCAACCTGATAACTTTCTTTGGCAGGATAACAAGCCTTGTGGATAGGGGGTAAGCGGTAGATGTGATATATCTTGACTTTAGTAAAGCGTTTAATACTGTCTCACATGACTTTCTCATAAACAAACTAGGGAAATGCCACCTAGCCTCTGATCCTACCTCATTTTCACTGGCATACACTACGTTAGACATCCAATCACCACCACCCTTCTTGGTGAAAATCAAAACAAATAAGTAATTAAGCACCTCTGCCATTTCCACTATAAGGTGGGTGGATAACTGGTTGGAAAACCATTCCCAGAGAGTAGTTATCAATAGTTTACAGTCATGCTGGAAGGGCATAACAAGTGGGGTCGTGCAGGGATCAGTTCTGTGTCCAGTTCTGTTCAATATCTTCATTAGTGATTTAGATAATGGCATAAAGCTTATGCAGCTTGTGAGTGATACCAAGCTGAGAGGGGTTGCAAGTGCTTTGGAGGATAGGATTAAAATTCAAAATGACCTGGACAAACTGGAGAAATGGTCTGAAGTAAATAGGATGAAATTCAATAATGACAAATGAAAAGTACTTTACTTAGGAAGGAACAATCAGTTGCACACATACAAAATGGGAAATAACTGCCGAGGAAGGAGTACTGCGGAAAAAGACCTGGGGGTCATAGTGGGTCACAAGCTAAGTATGAGTCAACAGTGTAACGCTGTTGCAAAAAAAAAAGTGAACATTATTCTGGGATGCATTAAGAGGAGTGTTGTAAACAAGACACGAGAAGTAATTCTTCCACTCTACTCTGCACTGATTAGGCCTCAGCTGGAGTATTGTGTCCAGTTCTAGGCACTGCCTTTCAGGAAAGATGTGGACAAATTGGAGAAAGTCCAGAGAAGAGCAACAAAAATGATTAAAGCTCTAGAAAACATGAATTATGAGGGAAGATTGAAACAATTGGGTTTGTTTAGTCTGGAAAAAAGAAGACTGAGGAGGGGCACAATAACAGTTTTCAAGTACATAAAAGGTTGTTACAATGTGAGGGGGGAAAATTGTTGTTCTCAAACTCTAAGGCTAGGACAAGAAGCAATGGGCTTAAATTGTAGCAAAGGACATTAGGAAAAACTTCTTAACTGTCAGAATGGTTAAACACTGGCATAAATTCCCTAGGGAGGTGGTGGAATCTCCATCATTGGAGATTTTTAAGAGTAGGTTAGACAAACACCTGTCAGGGATTGTCAAGGCTATTTCCCCACTCTGGCACTTTGAGCTCACAAGGTGGGGCCCACAAGGATTCTGAAAATTAATACTGGCCACTCCAGGCTTGTATTAAACTCCCAAGGTTACAGCTTTCCTCTGACCTTGGCTTGGTAAACGCTGCCACCCCACAAATTCAAAAGAAACCCTTGAACCCAGGAAGGAGCACTTGGGGTACCCCACAGGGAGGAATTCCCCAAGTACTTTCACCACCCTCCACCACCCCCCATTCCCAGGGAAGAGCTGAAAAACAAAACAAAGGAAATTAGTTGTTACTACCAGCTAATCAAACAACATGCACAAACCTCTTAGGACACCAAAGATCCAATTCTGTTCTCAAAAAAGGTAAATTTTATTAAAAACAAAAAGGAAGAAAGTACATCTGGAACTTAAGCTTTTGCTAGATTTTAAAAGAGCAATTCCAAACATTAAGCACCCAAAATAGCTTTCTTGGGGGTTCAGCTTAAAGTTTACAAGCAAACAAAAGCATCTGGGGTTATCATAGAGGAGATCCACAAGCCAAAATAAACATAAGAACGGCCATACCGGGTCAGACCAAAGGTCCATCTAGCCCAGTATCTGTCTACCAACAGTGGCCAATGCCAAGTGCCCCAGAGGGAGTGAACCTAATAAGCAATGATCAAGTGATCTCTCTCCTGCCATCCATCTCCATCCTCTGACAAACAGAGGCTAGGGACACCATTCCTTACCCATCCTGGCTAATAGCCATTTATGGACTTCACCACCATGAATTTATCCAGTTCTCTTTTAAATGCTGTTATAATCCTAGCCTTCACAACCTCCTCAGGTAAGGACTTCCACAAGTTGACTGTGCACTGCGTGAAGAAGAACTTCTTTTTATTTGTTTTAAACCTGATGCCTATTAATTTCATTTGGTGACCCCTAGTTCTTGTAGTATGGGAATTAGTAAATAACTTTTCCTTATCCACTTTCTCCACATCACTCTTGATTTTATATACCTCTATCATATCC
Organism: Gopherus flavomarginatus; assembly: GCF_025201925.1. Lineage (NCBI taxonomy): Eukaryota > Metazoa > Chordata > Testudines > Testudinidae > Gopherus > Gopherus flavomarginatus. The sequence continues at coordinate 147,319,480 of NC_066619.1, forward strand.
CCCCTTAGTTTCCTCTTTTCCAAGCTGAACAGGCCTAGCCTCTTTAATCTTTCCTTATATGGGACCCTCTCCAACCCCCTAATCATTTTAGTTGTCCTTCTCTGAACCTTTTCTAGTGCCAGTATATCTTTTTTGAGGTGAGGAGACCACATCTGTACACAGTATTCGAGATGTGGGCGTACCATGGATTTATATAAGGGCCATAATATATTCTCTGTCTTATTCTCTACCCCCTTTTTAATGATTCCTAACATCCTGTTTGCTTTTTTGACCGTCTCTGCACACTGCATGGACATCTTCAGAGATCTATCCACGGTGACTCCAAGATCTTTTTCCTGACTCGTTGTAGCTAAATTAGCCCCCATCATATTGTATGTGTAGTTGGGGTTGTTTTTTCCAATGTGCATTACTTTACATTTATCCGCATTGAATTTCATTTGCCATTTTGTTGCCCAATCACTTAGTTTTGTGAGATCTTTTTGAAGTGCTTCACAGTTTGCTTTGATCTTAACTATCTTGAGCAGTTTAGTATCATCTGCAAACTTTGCCACCTCACTGTTTACCCCTTTCTCCAGATCATTTATGAATAAATTGAATAGGATTGGTCCTAGGACTGACCCTTGGGGAACACCACCAGTTACCCCTCTCCATTCTGAGAATTCACCATTTATTCCTACCCTTTGTTCCCGTCTTTTAACCAGTTTTCAATCCATGAAAGGACCTTCCTTTTTATTCCATGACAGCTTAATTTATGTAACAGCCTTTGGTGAGGGACCTTGTCAAAGGCTTTCTGGAAATCTAAGTACACTATGTCCACTGGATCCTCCTTGTCCACATGTTTGTTGACCCCTTCAAAGAACTCTAACAGATTAGTAAGACACGATTTCCCTTTACAGAAACCATGTTGACTATTGCTCAACAGTTTGTTTTTATATGTGTCTGACAATTTTATGTTTAACAATTGTTTCAACTAATTTGCCCGGTACCGACGTTAGACTTACTGGTCTGTAATTGCTGGGATCACCTCTAGAGCCCTTTTTAAATATTGGTGTGACATTAGCTAACTTCCAGTCATTGGGTACTGAAGCCGATTTAAAGGACAGGTTACAAACCTTAGTTAATAGTTCCACAACTTCACATTTGACTTCTTTCAGAACTCTTGGGTGAATGCCATCTGGTCCCGGTGACTTGTTAATGTTGAGTTTATCAGTTAATTCAAAAACCTCCTCTAGTGACACTTCAATCTGTGACAGTTCCTCAGATTTGTCACTTACAAAAGCCAGCTCAGGTTTGGGAATCTCCCTAACATCCTCAGCTGTGGAGATTGAAGCAAAGAATCCATTTAGTTTCTCCACAATGACTATCGTCTTTAAGCAATCCTTTTGTATTTCGATCGCCAAGGGGCCCCACTGGTTGTTTAGCAGACTTCCTGCTTCTGATGTACTTAAAAAACATTTTGTTATTACCTTTGGAGTTTTTAGCTAGCAGTTCTTCTCTTTGGCTTTTCTTATTACACTCTTGCACTTAATTTGGCAGTGTTTATGCTCCTTTCTATTTGCCTCACCAGGATTTGACTTCCACTTTTTAAAGGAAGTCTTTTTATCTCTCACTGCTTCCTTTACATGGTTGTTAAGCCATGGTGGCTCTTTTTTAGTTCTTTTACTGTGTTTCTTAATTTGGGGAATACATTGAAGTTGGGCTTCTATTATGGTGTCTCTAAAAAGCGCCCATGCAGCTTGCAGGGATTTCACTTTAGTCCCTATATCTTTTAACGTCTGTTTAACTAATCCCCTCATTTTTGCATAGTTCCTCCTTTTGAAATTAAATGCCACAGTGTTGGGCTGTTGAGATGTTCTTCCCACCACAGGGATGTTGAATGCTATTGTATTATGGTCACTATTTCCAAGCGGTCCTGCTATAATTACCTCTTGGACCAGCTCCTGAGCTCCACTCAGAATTAAATCTAGAGTTGCCTCTCTCCTTGTGGGTTCCCGTACCAGCTGCTCCATGAAGCAATCATTTAAAGTATCAAGAAGTTTTATCTCTGCATTTCGTCCTGAAGTGAAATGTTCCCAGTCAACATGGGGATAATTGAAATCCCACATTATTATTGGGTTCTTAATTTTGATAGCCTCTCTAATTTCCCTTAGCATTTCATCATTACTATTAGATGCAATCAGGTTTATTTCTTTATCTAAATATTCCCTGTCCTAATGAATCCTTCTAGGTATGGAAGATGATTTTTCATACCTGGTTCAAACTTTACACAGCATTCCTGCTGCCCTCTGTTCCCCTCTTTCCCGGAGAACCACAATGTACACAAGGAAAGCTTATTTTCCAATTTTAAAATGTTCTAGTCTTTCCATTGGCTCTTTTGGTCAGGTGCCTGCTCCCTTTTCTTTATCTGGAGGACTTTTTAACCCTTTACAGGTAAAGCAAGCAGAGAACAGCCACCAAGAGGGATTTTACAGCTAACTGGCCATCTGGGTGTCCATAAAAGGGAGCTACCCCTGCCCCCTTCATTTATCACAGGGAAGGATAATACTTAGTCCTGCCTTGAGTGCAGGGGACTGGACTAGATGACCTCTCAAGATCCCTTCCGTTCCTATGATATATAAATACATAATAATAATGAGAAACCCACGTCATGGACCCAGTTCTCCTCTGTTCTATGTACTTCATCTTTGATGTCTCTGATCTTGCTCCCATACATGCCCATCCATGGCAGGAGTGACTAGATCCTTGTTTTTTAATTCATATTAACGGGGCAATGATGATCATTAGGGATAAAATGTTCCTTAATTTTAATTAGCCCATGTTCTTGCAGTCTTTACAGTTTGGCCTGTACCAGGATTGTTCACCTGGGCTCTCAGATGTTGTTCCTGTGAGCTGACCTTCACAGGCAGCAATCCGTGCTTGTGTGGAGCCCTGTTAGCTGTGTGAGAACCACCCAATTCTTGGTTTGTAATTCCAGAAGGTAATCCATCTTCCTGATGCAGCGTTCCTGTGGTGTCTTGAAATTGTAAGCTGTCACTTTGGCACACAAAGTTTTGTTCCTTGTCTGGCTTCCAGCCTGTGGGGCTCTGAAGGGAAGAGTGAGATCTGGGCCTAATTTCAGTCAGTTCAGCAGCCAGTTGACCTAGAGTGAGGTGAAGTAAATTGTGCTTCTCTGATTTAGGGAGAAGCCTGCTTTCTCTTCTTCTGTTTTTGGGTTCTTGTGTGTTATCATTCTCAATACTTAGAAATAAAGGAATGGTACATTGCAACCTTCCAGCAAGAGCATTTTTATGTTTTTGGCTAAAGTCTGTTTGTATGCCAGCCCGCTGTCACTGGCGTTATACCAACAGCCCCCTTTTCTGTTTGTTTGTACTACACACAGATAGTGTTGCCATCCTCTAGTGCTCAAAAATCATGAGTTAGTCCCTCCCTAAAAGTCTTTAGGCTTAAAAAATCATAAGATTAAAAAAAAAGATTTTAGGTCTTTTTTTATTTACCATTGGTTTGAGCCTTTAGGGATCACATTTCAAGTTCTTCTCTGCAACCATGACAATCAGAAGCTTCCTTTGTTTAATGAGAGGTGAGATCCTCAATCACTTGACTCCAGAAGCTGGGTCTTGAAGAAACACACCAAATATTGCTGGATCTGCACTATCTTTGCAAGAGTTGACAACACCATATAGAGTATATTCTCTAAGTGTAGACTGGTTCAGACATGTAACTATGAATCTGGGTTCATAGGAACACCCCCAACAGAAAAGGATCCCTTCAAATTTCTGCAGATAGTTTTCTTTTAATTAGTGTGCAAGGTCAGTGGACTATATGAGATTGTCCAATGAGAGTGACATCATTTATTGCACTGCTCTTTCAGTTAAGTAACCTCATTTGTTATTGTTTTGTATTCTAGCAGCACTAAGAGGCTGTAACTGAGAACAGAGCCCTATTGTGCCAGATGCCATACAAACACAGAGGCCCTGGCCCAAAGCACTTACACTTAGTGATGGAGGTCTTATTTCAACTGAAAAACTTTTCAGCAAAGAGTACAGATTTGGTGACACCAAAATGTTTCATAATTTTTGTCAATTTATCTGAATTGATTCAGCTTGAGAAAACTTTAAACAAATCAGAAAAAAATGAAAAGTTTTTAAAATTGAATGTTTTGTGTTTTGATTTTTCTTATTTGAAATTACTGTTTCAAAATTTCCATTAATTTGATTAAAATCAAACAAAAACCTGTAAAAAGGGTCAACATTGAAACCAATGGTCTTGTTTGACCAGAAATAGATTTTTTTTTTAACTTCTTGATTTGCTGAAAGTTGGGGGGCGGGGAATGTTGTTGGTTCAATCTGAAACAATTTTTCTTCATTTTTTTTTTCAAAATGCCAGTGAACTGAAAAATCCATTATTTTGCCCAGCAACACTTACCGTTCAAATAGTCCAGACAGAAGGGGAAATAAAGCTAACTGACTTGCCAGTCACATGGCAGAACTGTGACGGGAATGCTGGTATCTGAGTTCCAGCTTGGTGCCCCATCAACTACAGCACGATCACTCCTGTATTGTTGGGTATAACAGTAAAATTGGGTAATATGTAATTGGCAATGTCGAAAGCAGAATTTTGGCACATGTATTTAGCTGAATGTTGGCCCATATACAGATAGTCAGCTTCAAACTTCTGTATTTCCAGACCCTCATTTGAACCCTAAATAGTTAGCAGGAGGGGCTACCCCCTCCGTGCGGTTCCTTCTGCATAGCTGGCTTACCTCCTTTCCTAGTGAGCAGTTTTGACACAATGGTCACACGTAAGCTTTTCTACTTTCTACTCCTTTCCTGTGGCACTGTTCCATCATCTGGTATTTGAAGGAGTGCTATGCCCCCCTGGTCGGACTCTGTCCCCACACAGAGGGGTAAGAATCTATTTTACATCCTAAATGGGCCACCCAGACTGGAGGGGCTTCCATGGAGAGGGAGTAGGGAGACTCTTGGCTCGTCTCTAGTTATGCGATATCAGAGGTGGGATGATTTGTTTCTGGTATTGGGCAACAGGAAATAATTGCCTCAGGAAAGTGAGAAGGAAGCAGGAAGGAAGCTCATCTATACTCCTTTTAAGTAAACCAGTTCGGTGAAAGGATTGTGTGGACACTCATTTTGGTTTGAGTGGCTTATTTTGGTTCAGCTAAAACCTGTTCCAAGTCAGTGTCTGTCAAACTGAAACAGGTCTGGTTTAAATCTAAGTAAGAGCATCTACACGGCCATTTACACTGATTTAACTCCATCAGATTAAAATCACACCCTACATCAAACTGGTGCAACTCTGTGTGTAGGCAAAGGCTGAGTCACTGCACCTCTTGGGGTGCATAAGTCACCCACCGTCCCTCACTCGGGGCTGGGCCTAAAAGCACAATCTAGCTCATTAGAATGAACTGCTCTAGAAACTCCTCAGATGAAAAGTACCCATCCACAGTTTGCCCAAATAAATACACTTCCAGTCAGGCTATGACAGGCCAGCCAAAGACTGAATAGTCCCACCTGGAATATCTGAGAGTGCTAATAATAAAAATTAGTAATAGCAGTAGCACCCAGGAGCCCCAGTCATGGACCACGGCCCCATTGTGCTAGGTGCTGTACAAACAAGGCACAAAGATGGTCCCTTTCTCTCAAACTGACTCCCCCACTGGAGCAATCTGAAGGGCAAAGGGGGATTACCTGATGGATAATGTTGCTTTGTTTACCCAGCTATTAAATCAAATTAGTTGAGGATACCACCTGCATGCCATGCAATTTACTAATGTTTATTATGTTCACCACCAGAGCTCATTATGGCAGAGGGATAATGAGTGTTATTTTTATTATTATTATTATTATTTTGACACTTTCAGAATATACAAAGCAGCAATCAAACCCATCGAATACCGTATGGGGCTTAAATACCTCACAAGTGTATGAACTGTATATTTAATGAGCCATAGAAATGGCAATATAAAATGATTCATGGATATTAAAAGCTGAAACAGAATGGAGACTAGCGCCACAATTAATCCTTTTATTATTGATCTGTTTTGCCCCTCCGTGGTATTAATCATCACTGGGGGATGTGTTTTTCTGCTGCTGTGTGAAACCTCCTGTTATTTCAGTGCTTCAAGACCATCAAAACTCAAAACCTTGAATTATGTTGAGTTTTCATGAAAAAAATTATTTGGAGAGATTGTTAACCAAAATCATCATTAAAGGTGACCTTAAAAGTAAGCATCTGACCATCTAAACATCTTTAGAGCTGCCTCCTCCTCCTCCTTCATTTGCTTGGACAAAATCACGTTGGACCATCTGAGGCTCTGGTTGACAACCCATCATCCATCCCTATATAAGACTAGTTCTTGTGCGACGTGGCCATGAAGGAGCAGATCTGTGCTTGGTGCAAACTGCCATAGCTCCATGGGAGAGAGCCAAGGCACAGGGATGACCTGGAGGGATAACCCATAGTGCTACTGGGGTGGAGGAATAGGTAAGGACTATGGGCACTAGACCATTGAGCCTTTGTGCACCCATCTGTATCATTACCATGAACATTCCCATCTGCACTTCCCTGTATAACCACCTGTTGCATCTTTTCACACTCCTAGACAATGATTTATTAGACTTGTTTAGACAGTGCCTAGTACTATGAGGTCCTGATCTATGCTTGGGGACCCTGAGGGCTGGATACTCAAGTTCTGAGCTCCCTGAGTCTGGGTCGGGTTTTCCAAAAGATCTCAGCTTCCGTTTTGGCACTAAAAAAGAGCTACATATTCAAGACCGTTCAGTACCCAGCAGCTTCCCCTGCATCACTTATGGGTAGTTCTTCCGAAGAAATCAGCACCTGATGTGCTGAGGCCTTTTAAAAACAGGGCTCTGACTGTGGGTGCTGAGCACTTCTGAAAGTCCCCCCTAAGCGCTACTGCAATATAAAAATGACTCTATAAGATGAATTGGCTTATTGTGCTCAATGCCTACAAATAGTCACATTAAAAAAATATGTGTTGAAGATATTGCTGCTGTTGTACAATACTGTGGAACACCTTACCTTGCATTCCTTGCCTGCTTTTCCTATGCCAAGTCCATTTACTTTTGTAAGTTTAGAGACAAATCCTGTGGGAACTTATTTTGTGTTAGCTTTTCTCACTGGAGAAAAAGTCCAAGGTGAGTGTGAGGTTATCATTGCAGCATTACATTACTTTCTTTGGGGGGATCAGGAAAGAAATGTGTTCAGTTTCAAAGCTCCTAGGTGAGCACAGACATAGCAGTGCTGAGTTCACTTCTTGAATGAAAGGTCTAGAGGAGGTTAAGTTCCTTATGATGAAGTTTGCCTTGTATCTTAATGTTGCATTCAGTCCTTCTCTGCACTACCTTTCTGTGCTCTGCTTGCTGTACATCTCAGAAACTGAAGTCTGCAATGTGTTTATGAAGTCTGTCCACTGGATCACACAGATGTGGTTTCATTTTTTTCATGTGGTCCAAGCTAAAGCACCTGGTACATGTGGCTACTAGAACTGGTCAGGAATTTTCTGTCAAAAAAAAATCATTTAGATAGAAAAAATGCAGTTTCCTCAATGTTGAAATTTTCTACAAGAACATTTTGATTTTAAAGTTTTTGCACTGGGGGAAATAAAAACAAAATATTTCATTTTGAATCATTTCAACATGAAACTGCATCTCCCTCTGGTACCTAACTGCATCATGAGAAGTGTAGTTCAGCTGCTTCATGCCCCCACCCCTTTCTCTGCTATGGGCCAAGCTCCTTGGCCAGACTAAAATTCCCATGATGCATGATGGTATCACCTCTGACCGAGCCATGTGGTGTGACATGGGAATCATATGACTACAGTGCATCATGGGAGATCTGAGATTTCCAAATCTGAAGTTTTTCATTTTGCCGAAAAATGTTGATATTGTCACTTTTTTGAGGCTATTTGGGGCGTGAAGGGGAAAGGGGGATTTTTGCTCAGCTCTAATGATCAATATTGTTTTGGTCTCCTTTAGAGGGCCATTAATCCTGTGCCTTCACACAAACGTGTGCTGTTACAGACACTAAGTGCACCTGCAAAAGTGATTAACATTTTTGGCTGAAACTTATTAAAAATCAAGGTGGCATGTTGATTGAAATTTAAACTTTGGTGGAAAATGTGATTTTGTTGCATTTATTTAAATCTCCCCTAACTATCTCCATTCCCCTCCCCAAGTGAAAAAAGACAAAAAGGTGATGGGAGAGACTGGAAAATTGTTCTTTATATTGTGACAAAAAGTTCCAGGAAATTTTGAACAAAATATCAATTCTTCACTTCTCTCTCTTTTTCACAGAAAATATTTGCATTTTTTAACAAGTCCAGTTACAGGACATATTTAACACAGTTGTCAGGGGAGGGAATTTCTTGGTAATTGTTATGTCTTTTCTTAATTAATGGTTCTCGAAACTGTTTAAACACCTTCCCCTACCCCCACCCTGGAAACCCAGCTGCCTTTTTGGCAGCACTATTTTTCAACTCAATTTCTAATATAAAACCGTAAGGGCACAAGCCATTGCTCACTGAAATCAGAGAGTCTGTCCATTGACTTCAATGGGCTTTGGATCAGGTCCTGAATTTGGAAAACCGAACTGTTCCCTATTTAGGGTCTTTAAACAACAGTGAGTTGAATTCATTGAATAGTGAATGGTCATTGCTAGACAGTCAGAAAAGAAGTGGGAGGGAACGCCAGGCATGTTTGCTAGACTTGGAGATTTCATTTCCTCAACTTTCGTGAAAGAATATGACAAAATACCTAGGTGACTGTTCTTTCCTCTGTTACAAACCCATCATCATCTGGACAAGGTCCTCTGGTACCCCTCTAGAATTGTATGACAGTCCTCTGACAAAAATATGGATGCCCTTCCAAGTAATGGAGGATTTCAAGGTGAAGGTTTGGCTTCACCAGGGATCAGAGCTTAGTTCATTACTATTCATAGTTGTGATGGACTTCATAAGTAAGCAAATCTGTATGGAAGGAGTATGAAGTTGATCTACGCAGATGGTATTGCAATAATGGCCGATAGTGAGGAAGATTTGGCCCAAGTGATTGATGTCTGGAAAGGAAACTAACAAACGGTGGCCTCCAAATGAAAGAAGAAAAGGCTCAAGTCACCTAGGTGACTTGTGAGGAACACTGAGGGCCAGCACCTAAAGCAGTTTTCTCCATTTAAGTATCTTACGGGCTGCTTAGAGGCAAATTGAGAAATTGACAGAACTGAAAGCAAATCTGGTGAGTGCAGGGGGAATCTGGCACAAGATAAGTGGTATGATTTATGATAAATGGATTCACAGATTACTTAAGGGACAACTAGAAAAAAACATGGTGAGACCAGCTGTCCTGTACAGATCAAAGACCTGGGCAGTTGAGAAGACTTGGAGCCATTGAAATGAGATGTTTTAGGGAAGTGAGAGGGTGATGTTGCTGGACCACATGTGGAACGATGTCATTTTGAGTGAGATCAAAATCTGCAAAGTCAGAGAGAAGCTGCAAGAGAGGTGGCTGAGCTGGTATGGGCATGTGCAAAGGATGGGTGAAGGGGAAACCTATTAGGGAAGCATTTGAGACCAGAATTCATGGCTGGAGAACGAGAGATGGCCTAGAAAACAGTGGACAGATGTGTATGGGAGGATGAGATAGATGTGGAGTGAGCGCTGGACCAGCAAAACTGGCGACCTGAGCCCAGTTAGCTGGGGAAAGGGGGAAAAAGAAGAAAAGAGTGAGCTTTTCTTGCTGAGAGGGCCTCCTGTCCCATGAGGGGAAGAAGCAATTTTAAACTGTTCCTCATCTCCCAACTGCCTCTCTTTATCTCCTCACTCCAGGCTGCCTCCATTATCTTTCTGTACTGTTGGCTTTTTTCTCCATCCACTCTGTCTCAGTGATGTGGTGACTGACACATTCATCATGTCCACCCAACTGGCCAATTAGAATCTGGCTTTGGACAATGGGGATGAAGTTTCATCCTTAGTTCTGCTTCTATGGCTCTGTCGAAGCCCCTGGGATCGCTTAGCTCCAAAGGAAGTCAGAATTTGGCACTGTGGCCACATTCAGACTGTATAGAAGAATATTTCTGAATGGACTCACATTGGAATAGCTGCTACACCATGAAGAGTTTCAACCTGTACTGCAGGCCATTGGTGGCCATAACATATTAAGTAACACAATTTCTCGAAGTACCATTTAAATAGACAGGCAGTCCAAGGAAACCAATCTAAAGACTGTGAAGAGGAGTATAGACTTACTATAGGCATGCTAAGCTAGTGATGTTTTGCTTTATACAATGTTTTATTCCTTCAGCATTAAGGAGCAGTCTTTACTCATCTGCATCAATCGCCAATATCGAGCTTTCCTGTGATGCAACATGTATGAGCGCTCTCTCCATTCCAGGTAAAATGTGCAATGGATTGTTATCTTGTGGAAGAAAGAGAAAATTAACAGTGCTGATTGTAGGTACAGTTAAACACCAGGGAAATCAGTTTGCCATGAATACATTTGTAAAGGGAATATCTTGCTGAGAATCAGGTATCAGAAGTGCTGCTTTGGTACATGACTAGCCTAGATGAAAAGCTGCATTGCTGAACGGGCTCTCTTACCGTGAGCTAGTTTAGATCATCATTCCCAGGCAAGCACACAAGGAGTCAGCTCCATGGTAGCTAGAGTCCAGACCAGGGATAGTCAACCTATGGCACGTGTGCCAAAGGCGGCACGTAAGCTTATTTTGAGTGGCACTCACACTGCCCGGGTCCTGTCCACTGGTCCGAGGGGCTCTGCATTTTAATTTAATTTTAAATGACGCTTCTTAAACATTTAAAAACACCTTATTTACTTTACCTACAGCAATAGTTTAGTTATATATTATAGACTTATAGAAAGAAACCTTCTAAAAATGTTAAAATGTATTACTGGCATGTGAAACCTTAAATTAGAGTGAATAAATGAAGACTTGGCACAGCACTTCTGAAAGGTTTCTGACCCCTGGTCCAGACAGTTGGAAACTTGCCTTGGTAGAGCACACAATTCAGAGCAGAATGCCAGTCTGCCAGTTGTTTAGGAATATAGTTTAACTCTTTAGTTTGTATGATCTGAAGTGTCTGGGGAGTATTCGGACAGTCTGGGATGGATGTGGAGAAGGAGGCGCCAGAAAATCCTGGATGTTTAAAGGTTGGTGGGCTTGTCTGACTTTTGGATGGGGTTGGGAGAGTGGATGAGGAGTGTTTCTTTATACACACACATATGCTTTTGGGCAGAAAGAGGGAGAGATGGAGCAGTTGGGGGGTTTCTCTTCATCCCTCATAAACAGTTGGGAGGGGAAGCCATGTGATAGGAGGGAACAAAGCAGTGTAGAAGAAGGGGACAAATAGGGCCTCGCTATCAGTGATAGACTGGAATCGGATTGAGACATGAGGCTTCCCTGACATTTAGGATCTGCGCTCTCAGGGAAGCATCCCTGTGGGATCATGAAGCTCAGCTACCTCTAAAATTAAGGGGATAGGGCAGAGGTCGGCAACCTTTCAGCAGTGCTGTGCCAAGTCTTCATTTATTCACTCTAATTTAAGGTTTCGCGTGCCAGTAATACATTTTAACCTTTTTAGAAGGTCTCTTTCTATAAGTCTATAATATATAACTAAACTATTGTTGTATGTAAAGTAAATAAGGTTTTTAAAATGTTTAAGAAGCTTCATTTTAAAATTAAATTAAAATGCAGAGCCCCCTGGACCGGTGGCCTGGACCCGGGCAGTGCGAATGCCACTGAAAATCACCTTGTGCCATAGGTGGCCTACCCCTGGGATAAGGGAATTCTCAGATCTGAGGTTCTACTCTGGATACGTCTCTTCATATGATTTTAAAAACATTAACCAAAAACTACTCTGGAATCAGAGGGGCAGCCGTGGAATATTCAGATTTGGTTTAAGGAAGAGGCTGCTTATTTCCCCCATAGAACAACCTATCTGTGATCTCTTGTATGGTCTAATATGAAAGCAGTCCCTTTGCCATGCAACTGTCCTCAGATGCACATGAGACACAACATACTATCTATAACTAGGAAACACACATGTCCTTTCCATGTGTCTTATCCAAACACACTTACCCATAGCTACTTTTTAGTGTTAATTGGATTTGTGTGACTTTGCATAGAGCTTTCACATTGAAATTTTTCTTTTAGAGTCTTTTCAAAGGCATCAGTTGTTTAAAAAAAATTAAGGCGTCATTAAGTGCTTCATTAGAGTGTTTTCTTCTTAGAGACCTTGGTTTGATTAGAACTCAATTGGCTATTTTTATTACTTTTTTTCCCCTTCCTCTGCCTAAGTGCACTTCGGTTGGTCTGTTTTTTGAGGTTTAAATTCAGTTCAACTGAATGCTCTTGAGTTCCTGAATTAATTCAATCATTTTCTTTTAATGTCCATGAAGAGTTGTGTTAAGCTAGAGAGCCATTACTGGAGCACTGCTGTGTTTGGAGCCTTGCAGTCATAGGGGGGAAGCCTATGGCTATGGAATAAAGATTTGAAATGCAACACAACGTGGGAAGGGGTTTGTCTGGTGCGAATCCAGTGATAATTGCCTAGAGATTACGTGCCTCAAAACGGTCTAAAACAGGCACTTTACCAAGGCAGAAAGTGCTAACCCATTCAGATTCCATTTTCAGATACTATGAGGTCTGCACTTCATTACTAATCTGAGGTCAGATCCTGCTCACTTGTAAAGCTGCTCTAGGGCTTGACCCATCCTCTGTAATGTCAAAAAATGCTGCAAACAAAATGCTCTTTGTCCAATGAATGTGGTTTTATAGTACCCAGTAATTGGCTAAACGCATCTTACACAGCTGTGCTAGCTTTATGTACTGTGATTATAAGGCCAAATTCTCTTCTCAGGGTGTCTCTATCCTGCAGCTGGGAGCGTGCTTCTGAGTGCAGGCAGCCAGACCCATTCTAGCTTTGCTTGAGCTAATGCACTGAAAACAGCAGTATTTGTGGTGGGACAGGCAGCAGCTTGGGCTAGCCTGCCCACTGGGTACACATTTGGCCAGCTTACCTGTGCTGCCATGACCACACTGCTGTTTTGAGCACTAGCTTGAGGAGAAGTGTTCTGTCTACCCAGCTGCTGTGTAGACATACCCTAAATTACACTAGTGCAATTTTAAAGTCTATGGCTTGCACTATCAGGTTTGGAAGGGACCTCATCTAGTCTAATCCCCTGCTCAAAGGGGGACCAACTCCCAGACAGAGTTTTACCCCAGTTCCCTAAACAGTCTCCTCAAGGATTGAGCTTGCAACCCTGGGTCTAGCAGGCCAATGCTCAAACCACTGAGCTATCCCTCCCTCCACTGGCGTAAGTGATTTGAGAGGGGAATCTACCCATGCCATGCAAGAACGCTGAATGGTGGGAATAGGAGATGAGTTCCCACTGAGGCTCTACCCCTACTGAAAGCCAATCCAAATGTTTTCCTAATAAATCATTCTTGACCTCTGCCTATGGAAAGGGCGAGCGTGTTGGGTTATAGCTATCAGCACTCCCCTACAAGCTTAAAAAATAAGGCATTACATCCCTCTTCCTCCAGTGCTCACATGTCCTTCCTGTGCTGTGAGTGACCAATATCTCTTATTAAAATATAGCATAAGAGAGCCACTTCAGCACAACACATTTGCTTTGAATGAGTCACTGGGCTCTTAACAGATATGCATCAGCTGCCGTTAAGAGCTCTAAGGGTAACAAGCATAGCTGTGAGCTGGACAGCTTGTAGATCATTGCAGCTTATTCATAAAGAATGAGCAGACAGAGCTCAGAATGAATGCTGATCTTGGAGAGCAAAGTCAGCAGTGGTTTAGTATCATCATGTAGTGTGCATGTAACCTCTGTGAGCAAGCAAATGCCCTCTGAAGTCAGTCAGAATCTGTCCGCTACCTCCAATGGGTGCAGAATCAAGTCCCAACTCCTCATGAGCGGTGAGGAGGCCATGGGGTCTGATGGACAGAGCAATATAGGGGGGGCTTCCCCTGATCCATGTGGGCATGGGGAAGAAAGGAAGAGCGAGGGGGAGAGGAGAAGGGCTGGAGAAACTCAAGTGATCAGGAGCAAATTCAAGGGGCTGCCTCAGCAAGTTCTGCAAAGACAATGGAATAAGTCTGTTTGATACAGTGTTCACTCTGGTCTTTCTCCCGCGCTGATTGGCTGAGTCCGACCCCTTCTTCCTCATCCATCTTCACGTAAGCATCACTCAACCTGGCCCACGTGCTCCCCTCCTCCTTTCCCTTCAGTGCCTCCTCTCCTTGTCTCTGTCTAGCTAATTCCTTTCCAGCCATACCCACCCAGACAATCTCTCCAACAGGTGAGTCTGAGTGAACTCCACCTCAGAACACCAACAGTCTAGGCTGGGGGTGTGGGAGACCTGGCTGTGAGTCCCTGCTCCAAGGCAGGCAAAGCGGGGACTTGAATGGAGCTCTCCTGTATCCCAGGTGAGTGCCGTAACTGGTGTGCTATTGACTGTCCAGGGGTGGGTCTCCAGCTCTGTTTTTTTCACACACAAATTCAAAAGGGCTTGTTTTCATCCCCAGTTAGAACAGGATATATATCTTTTAACATCAAGAGTTTTTGCTGGCTGCGGGAACCACTTCCCCCACAGATCTTCTTGAGCAACTGTAGCAGCTGGCAAGGTCTCCATAGGTAGTGTTGGGAGAAGATCTGGTAAAATGTCAGTAGGAGGTGATAGCTCAGCAGTGAAATTCTATCTGGGGGCACTTCCAGGGTCACCTGAAAAAGCTCCCTCATCAATTACAGAGTTTGCTCAGAAAAAGAAATGGCTCGAAATCCAATGCAAGCCTTGACAAGGATTTGTGTAGAAGACCTTTACTGATAGACCTCAGGCTGGGCACTGATCTTTTTATAATATCCACATGTGAGCTGTTCTCTTTGCTTTTCTCAGGAACATATCTGGCCGAGAAAAGCAGAGAAATAATGTTGGCTGAATGTGAGCAAACAGTCCCAGAGACATTGGCTCTCCAGTCTACATCATTCCTCCGTGCTTCATGGGAGATGAAATGGCCTCCATTTCAGTACTGAAAGGATGGAAGGATGTCAGTTTCTGAGATTTCTAAGAAGTGTCTTGGTCCAATATCATAATCTCTCTTAACACTGCTAGGCGTAAGCGAAATATTTACTTAATAAATAAAGATATTAGTCAGAGCAGAATGGTCAAAGTCCATTTTTGCCTATGTCCCAAGGTATGTCTCTTACTAACACCAGGGATAAAGGGAAACTAGCTCTTAATTTTTCAAAGTGCAGCCCAGAGCTTTAGCAGCATGACTCAGCACTGGGAATTCATGGCTAAAACTTAGTGCCAGGCTTTGAAAATAGAGCTGGTTGTCATTTTTTAGGCAGTATATAAATTGGGCAAAAGCAATGTTGAGGACTCTCTGATTCAGGCTGAGTCTCAGATGGAGCTCTAAGGTCCATGCTGTGTAAGTGGAATTCAGCTTTCACAGGAGGCACCCAATAGCTCCCATGAGAGGATCTGTTTGAGAGAGAGGAGGGCAAGGTGTCGTGGGCTCCATATCCCATCAAGCACAGGGCTGTAGTGTGGCCACAGACCAAAAGCGGCCACTGTGCCAGCCCAGCCTAAGTGAGAGAATTTTTGCTTGTTGTGACTGATATTCTCTAAACACCCTCATGAATTAAAGCCTTGGAGAAAGATGGGAGGCCTAACAGACTGGCTGATTCTTTGATTGTTCCCTGTGCTGAATCACTCAGGCAATTTCCAAATAAATAGATTGTGTCAGGATCTCATCATGAGCTGCCAGGACCAAGAGTCAGTGTAGTGGCAAAGCTGAGGCTGGAAGTAGCAGAAGAATTCATAGTCCAGGCCAGGGTCAATACAAGGGTCGGAGTCTGAGTCAGGATGCAAAGTCTACCTCAAGCTGAGGTCAAAACCAGGAATTCAGGAGCAAGAACAGTCATGGCAGCCACAGGAGAGCCACACTGCCACTTGCTGGAATGGCCTTTGGGTTTATATAGGGTAGGAGCCATGAGGCTGCTGTCTGGCAAACCCTTGAGGTGCAGTGACCCATTGTCTGTGACTGCAGCAGGTCGTGGGAACTGGAGCACAAACTGGCTACAGTTGCTGCTGGGTGGCAGCCTGGGGCTGTCAAATGCTAGGGAGAACTGCAGGATGGGGTTCTGGACCCCTAGGACCTTCCAGTGTGTTTTGAAGAATATCTCAGGAGGCAGCAGTGCCTCTTTCCTGGAGGTGAACACAGGTAAGTGAGACACTTCTCATTGAAAGCTTCTGAAATACAATTTCAGAAGCTAGTTAGAAAGAGATTCTGGTTTCATCAAAGCTGAAATGTTCAATGAGTTTAGACCTTTAATGCACATTTAGCTGTGGTGTCCTTGGGAAAGGCCTCTCCACCCCCAACTTTATACCTTAATGGCAGAGAAATGGGCTAGATAAACTATTGCCTAGCTTCTATCATTCTGCATGAGAAATCATGTAGCTAGTAAAACACCTCCTTCGTCTCATTACATCACTGGAACAAATTCTCCTTGGCTGTCTTTCCCAGAGGACATAACATGAATTCTAGTAGTTTGCAGAAGCTGCAAGTATTTACAACATTAACCCTTAATGGGTGTCCTGTATGCCACACTCACTTTACTTTCCTCCTTGTTGGGGGAGCAGTAAGTGGATGGAATCAAGATAGGGGCCATTCTCCTTTTCTCCTCCTCCCCCATCTACCACATCATCCCCAACCATGAGCTGTGAGAAGCTGAAAATAACAATCTCAGTGGTGCTTCCATGCTCTGAAGAGTGCCTGCAGCATGGCTTAACCTTTGGACTCCGCAGGATCTGGGAAGCCAATAATCTGAAAGTGCACTCCTGAAATAAAGCGATATTTCGCTCTGGTTCCACTCGTTCACATTCAAGGGGCTGGATCCTCAGCTGGTGTAAATCAGCATAGCTCGACTGCAGCCAACAGAACCACGTCAGTTCATGTCAGCTGAAGATTTGGTCTATCGCGTGCAAACCTCTTCAGTCTTAGAAATGAACTTTTCACCCAGATTGATTTTCTATTTGAAACAGAGAATTAGGGATTAAATATTTTATCTAGTTATGGCTGAGTTAGAAAATTGACTTGGATTTTCTGACCTAGGTTTTGCCCTTATGGATAATCGTGATGCATAAAATTAGAACCATGAAGCTTGTGTCTGTTTTACAATAGGGACATACACTTATTTCAACAGATTTGTCAACGGCTAGGCAGCTGCTGTGCTGAGACCATGCTGCTTAGCCTCATTGTGTCTCTGTCCCATGGTCTGTAGCCACCTGTTGTCTCTTGTGTTATGCTTAGATTGAAAGGTCTTTGGGGCAGCGATGGGCTTTTTGTTCTGCATAGTGCCTAGCACGATGAGTTCCCTTGCTGTGAATAAGGCTCCTAAACTCTAAAGCAACACAAATCGTAACAGATGTGAAATCATTTCCCACTCTTTTGACTGAGTTCTGAGCTTTCCCTTTGAAAACTGTTAAATAGAAATGGAGCATCACATTTTATTGTTGTCGTGGTACACGTAGAATTATAACAGTGCAGTCCACACTTCTGAAATCTCATCTTGAACTCAAACCAAAGACCATTTTTGTGGTGTGAAAAAGTTTGTTTCTTCCACTATCACTATCATTATTTTTGTCCAGCTTTATGCTACAAGGTTCTCTTTAGGAATGTAAGTGCTGAAATACCAGAAGAGCGAGTAATATTGGTGTATCTGTCTCCTAGCCAGGAGCAGGATGTGTTAATGCTCTTACGAGAGAGCTTCTTCTCTAAAGATGCCATCTGGACAGGTTTCTAGGTTCCCTTTTTTAAGGCAAATGGAACACACACTCCTCAAGCTTTTACAGTTTTTTGGTCCCTAAGGGCAGCGGTAGAGAGCCATGGCATGAGGATGGCTCCTGAACTAGATGAAGAGTAGATCAGTGTATCTGCAACCCTTTGCTATTAGTGGGGTGAGGCTTTAAGACTTTTGAACCAATTCTCCTGCATTAAGATCATCCCTGAGGTGTGTTACATTAATGTGGTTCTGACAAAGCTGTTGCAAACTGCCTTTGAGCCAAACAGTACTTGTCACCTCATGTTGGTTTCCAGAGCAGGTCATTTCCCTGGTAGTGATGATTTCACTTCATTCATGCATATCAAGTTTTAAAAGGGTAAGATGGTGATAGGGATACTGCTGAGATTCCTTTGCCAGTGGGTGATGAGGTTCCACCTTCTTTAGCCTGCCAATGCCTGATTGCCCATCCTGGTGAGGTTCTGCGGTACTTGCTCAGCATTGCAGTGGTATTGCAGTTCTCCTGGGAGAGGACCAAAGTGCTTAGAAAGTCCATCCAAAGCTTTGTTTCCTTTGGCACTGATGCCATGGACAATACTGACTTCAAGAGGGCCAAGTTGAAAGGGTCACTTGGCTATTTCATTTTGCATGGGTAGGCTCATTGAATGATGCTTTTGCAAACATTTGTTTTGATATTTCTAATTAGAATTAGCATATCACTGGCAATCACGCTTGTGTAACAATTGGAGCCTGAGTATATAAGTTTCCTTTGGTGTTTTAATAGGCCTCATTTATTGGACGCTTGCCAGAAGAAGAAACCAAAACTAGGTTGAGTCACAATATTTAATGCTCGACATTTTGTTAGTTGAACCTGAGATATTTTTCTAAGCAACTTCTCATGAGAAGACTCATTCAGTGTTGTTTTTTACACTGAATGTGATGCAATCCAGGCTGTTCTACAGAGTGGTAGAGACAAATACAACTTGTATCCTCTACAGACAATAGCACCTGGATACTAATGTGATGGGCAGACACCCTGTGTAAACACCTAATACACCCCTATATAAACACCTAATGCACTGCGTGAATTTTAGTGCTTCCATGCAAATTCTCAAGAGCTTTACCGTGAAATGTGGCACTATCTTATAATAACATTTTGTCCTACTAGGTAAAATAAATGTACGGTGAGAATCGGGGAGATCATGCCAGGTCCCATAATAACTTGAAATCACCACGTTACTGTTTTATTGCAATCTTAGAAATAGAAGATGATCAGCAAGAAGCACAATATATCAGTGGCTGAGCAGATTTACAAGTTGTGATTTAAATGAACATTATTCATTAATGTAGGACTGTTTGTAAATTACCTACCCTAGCTGAGTGATTGGTGAATAAATCTACAACACACCTGGGTTACATTTAGGGCTTTTAGGCCACAGTTCACACACAGCACACAGCCTCTCTATCACTTAAACCCATAGGCCTTGCGCTGACCGCCTGTAGAAAGGTGAATTTCATTGTATGTGGGGACAGCGGGCGGGGGAGCCCAAGCAGGAATCCTTGGGGGCCTTCTGTGTGACTTTTCCCTTCCTCTGTCTTCCTTTTGTAATTTAATAACAGATCAAGCACTCAAAAGTCAGGAGGGAGGGATAGCTCAGTGGTTTGGCTATTGGCCTGCTAAACCCAGGGTTGTGCATTCAATCCTTGAGGGGTCCATTTGGGGATTGGTCCTGCTTCCAACCCTAATAATCTATGATTCTACCTATGAAATTCCAAAAGGTAAGGATAGCAAAGCCAACTTAGGTTGGATGCTTTGCACCCATTTTCACAGGAGACTAAGAGAGGTTGGTGCCCAACTTCCAATGGAAAATGGATTACTCACTCCTTTGGGACCATTGAATACCCCAGCCTTATTCCATGAATTGTTAGATGAGCCACAAATCTGAGTTAACCTTCTCAAAGCATCCTCAGTTACCATTTCTTCTTCTCTCATGCTTCCCAACCACAACACTGAACACATAAGACCCTTACTGGTAACCACCTGCTCTCCAAGTCCTACTAGCCCACTCAAAATGCAAATTCCCTGTCTGTCAGTGATCTTACTTTTAAAAAGTATATTGTAATCTTAGAGGTAGGAATGTGCATTAGGGGCACACTCAGATCCTCGCCTGAGAAATCAGGCTTGGGGCTGAAGAGAGAGTTGTTGGAAGGGATATGGAGAGGACAAGGTAACATCTATTCCAAGCTACTGAAGAGTGTTAGTGCAACTCTGCTGAGTCTGTTTGACTACAGCAGGTAATACAGAGCCTTTATGTGCATCTGTTTCCTGCGGATCTTCTCACCTTTTGTGATGGAATACACCCCTGTATTCACAACCTACATACTATTGTAATAATCTTTGTGCAAGTATGCTTTGTAAGGTATCAGCTGAAAACTCATAATTTGCTGGTTGAAATTGTCCTGGGAAAATAAGTGTGGCAACATTGTATGTGAAATTATAAGATTCCTCTGCATGATGTTCTTAACACATGTTCCAAACCACAGCCCTGCCCAAACAGCAGTTGGCAAACAGGTCTGTCCTAAACAATGGAATGGGTGCTTTGCTTAATTTGCATTTAAGCAGCAAACAGATTAATCAAGTAGGAAGGGAAGACAAAGGAAGTTTAAACATGTGAAAAAAAACAGCAGGGAACATCCTTTCACACAGACACTTTGGCTCCTGGTTCTCAGCTGGAAATGTTTTTCATGAGGGCCGACAAACATGCGTAAGGGCCTCTCTCTCGACCTCTGCCCATCACACCCACTGCACCTGCAGATACAAATGAAATAGCTGCTGGACTCTGGGGCAAGGAGCTTAACCTAAGCCATTTGGTCAGTAAGACTGCTGAAAGCATGGGGTGAGAGAAGTTTGTTTGAATCTAATGTAGTTTGTTGTCAGGCATCAGTAAGCATTTTATCTTTATCTTTCTTGTAACCATTTCTGACTTTTATGCCTCATTACTTTTACTCACTTAAAATCTCTCTTTTCAGGGAATAATGGTGTTTTGTTGTTTTATCTAATCCAGTGTGCTCAAACTGAAGTGTCTGGTAACTCCATGTGGGGTAACAAGTTGTATACATATTATTCCCTTAAAGAAATACACTCTGTATTTGCACTGTCCAGGAGAGGGCTGGGCAGTACAGAACATGTGTCTCTGGGGGAACATGTGGGACTGGGAGTGTTCTGGGGTCACCCTGTGATAATCTGTAAGGCTGGTGAGAGCCAAGGAGTGGCTTTCACCGGAAACATTGCTGGGAGGGACTTGCATGCTGGAGGCTGTTTGTGAGCAGCAAGACATTGTAAAGCCCCTCCCCCCCGATGGTATTTAGTTGGGGATCAGTCCTGCTTTGAGCAGGGGTTTGGACTAGATGACCTCCTGAGGTCCCTTCCAACCCTGAGATTCTATGATTCTATGACAGAGCTACTCAGTAGTCTGGATTGTGCCCTGGTATGTCACCCCTTCTCTGACCCACTGGTTTCAAACCAATGCCCATAAGGTTCATATGAACTGCCTCACTCCAAAACCCCATCTGGTAGCCTGATGGTAATAGGTCTCCTGGGACCTCCAGAGTCCGGCCCCAGTGTGAGGCTCTTCCCTTGAGGTCTGATTGGCAGCATCCCAGAGCAGCTAACTGGCCCTCTGACCCTACTTAAACCCACAGCGGGAGCAGGAAGCTGTCTGAACTCCGGGGTCCATTTTACTCTGGACTATGGGACTTATGGCTCCCTTGGCTTGATTTCCTGGCATCCTGACCGGTATTGATTCCTGCCATCTGACTTGTATTCCTGACCTCCAGATTAGCTCCTGCTTCTGACTTTCCTGTCTCCTGACCCAGGCAACTCCTGTCTTGTGGTGGCATGGTCCGGCTGCACAAGACATGGCCATGACATCATGATACATAGCTGAAAAGCACCAGCTGTGCTGCACAGGGCCCTCTGCAGTTGTGGAGGAAAGGGCTGTGTTAGCCCCTAAATTCCAGTTCTGGATCCCCAATTTTCAACACCTTACTGCATCAGGTACTTGCTCTTGTTAGAGATGGCTTTTCAGGGACCTTCGCATGCCCCGTGAAATATATTGTGTGAAATATGGGCTATTTAAAGACTTCAGCTATCACTTATAGTACAGTTTGCTTATGAATTACTGTGCAGTTAGCAATGAGCATCAGCACTGTCTCCCCAACCCTCCAGAGTGATGTTAAGATATACAGGTTTCAGAGTAGCAGCCGTGTTAGTCTGTATCTGCAAAAAGAATAGGAGTATTTGTGGCACCTTAGAGACACAAATTTATTGTAGCATAAGCTTTCATGGGCTACAGCTCACTGGATGCGATGAAATAAGATATACAGGTTATCCTTTGGTGCTGATCCAGTAGCTTTCTCTAAAGCCCTGCATTCAGTAATTAAAACATTTCATGTTACATTTCGGAAGTCATGCAATACAGAATTCCAGGATATATTCTGTCCTATTGCCCTGTGAGTCTACTGAATTCATTATTAGGGATGTTAATTGACTGCCAATGCTGCTCTGAGCCCCTGTAGAAGAAGATGGAGCAGGATTTCCAGAGCCTCAGAAAAGTTGTGCTTCCCAGTCCTGGCATAAGCGGACCTCTCCAATTATAACTCAGTAATGAGTTTATTAAAAAAGATGGATGAGATCAGTAAGTGGTGAGATCACAATTGTTTTTCATAACTGACCTTACTAAATTTAATTTGAATAGACATGCATAATGTTAACTCAGAGGATTTAATTTTGGTTGAGATAATCATGGTTCGAACATTGCAAGCTGCCTTAATTCAAGACATTAATATATTCAGGACTCTCTTAAGGGCCTTGGACATATAGTTTTGTCAACAGACGTGCAGCAGATTGAGTTGGTAATAATTTAAGGGTAGTAGAAAGTTACTTTTTATTGTAGTTTATAATAGGCAGATAGTTTTTAATTTAAAAAATATATTAGGTTGAATGGATGCCTTCAAATATTTGCAATTCTCAGGCACTTAACACCAGTTTCCATTCATGGTAAATGATGATGATTTACATTATGCTAATATGTATTCATTATTTAAATCCTTAATTACGTGTGCAGCCATGTGGCACAGTGAAATGATAAAAGAGTAATACACGTAGAAAGCAATGGTTCTTTCAAGCACATTGGAAGTCAGGTGGCCACTACATTTCAAGGGGAGAGGTCAGGGGTAATCATGTTTGTGTCACAGCGTATGGCTCTTTGCATGATTGTTGTTGGAAACGGGAGGCAATTTGGTCTACTTGAGTGGAACTTGGGAGACCTGGCTCTGATATTGACCTGCTGTGTGATCTCAGAGAGTCATTTCCCTCTCTGCTTCTGTTTCCCTCCCCACCCTTTGTCTATCTAGGCTATAGGCAGTTTGAGGCAACCTGCCCCTCCCACAGACCCTTCCCTGTTGAATCTGCTTCTCCGGTGAGTTCCATATTAAATGTCTGGGTTTTCTTGATCCGTGGTGCTTTTTTTGGTTCTCCAGATCAGCTTAAGCCTGTCCATTGCTGGTGTGCTGTGACCCTTTGTGTTCACTGCCTTGGAGCATCATTGGGTCCCAGTTAGAGTCTGGTAGCATTTCCTGGACCCCTTTCCAGTTCAATGTCTCAACGCTTTGGTGCTTAGATACAGTATTCCAGCCCTCAGTGTGTTGCCTGGGCTTTGGCAGATATTTTGAATGCCCAGGCTTTGCAGGGCTCAGAGTTCCATGTCAGGACACTGGTGAATTGTCCTTTCTCATTCCTCAGTCCTTCTGCCCAACCTCTCAAGTGTTTCTAGAGCTTCAGCCCATTCCTTCTGAGGCCAGTCTCCTTTCCAAATAATGATCAGACAGTCACACAGTAAATTTCCAGTTTCCTCCTCTGTTTTTATTTCCATGCAGCGAGTGATTTGGTCCTAAGACAAGTGCATGGTTCCCTGTACTTTCATGGTCTCCATCACCTTAACTTGTTCTGCTGCTGTGTTTAGATACTGCTGAGGATAATCATAATTCCTTTGACTAACTCTAGGCAAAGCTGAGGGTTAGGTTTTTCCCAGGAGCAGATAGTCCTTAACGCCGGACTAAAGCTGGTTTGGGATTTTTCAATGGAATATGAGTTTTGTTGTCATTGTTGAAAAATACCAATTCATTGAAACTGAAATTTCCATGGGAACATACCAGTTCTGTTGGGAAGATTTCTCAGGTCCATAATGGAATTTTACACACACACACACACACACACACACACACACACACACACACACACACACACACACACACACACACACACACACACACACACACACACACACACACACACACACTAGTTTCATGGTTAGGGTCATCACCTGAGATGTTGGAGTCCTGCACTGCCTGATTCAGACCAGGGATTCTTTCTCTCTGGTTTTTCATGAAAACTTCTCAATACTTTGGTTTCATTCAAAAAAGAACTAGATAAATTCATGGAGGATAGGTCCATTAATGGCTATTAGCCAGGATGGGCAGGGATGATGTCCCTCTCCTCTATTTGCCAGATTCTGGGAATGGGTGACAGGGGATGGATCATTTGATCATTACCTGTTCTGTTCATTCCCTCTGGGGCACTTGGTATTGGCTCCTGTTGGAAAACAGGATACTGGGCTAGAGGGACCTTTGGTCTGACCCAGTATGGCCATTCTTATGTTATGTTCATTCCTGATGCAGAATAGGGAATCTTTGTGTGATAGGAAAACCATTTCCTGCCCAGCTTTACTCACGAGGCTAAACTAGGCAGAAATTGCTTTTCAACTGCTAGATATGCATCATGCAAATCGAACATTGCAATGTCCACTCAGTGCTCAGAGAAATTCACACAGGGCCCAATTCCCCAAGTCCTCACTCCAAAATCCCTTCAATATCAATGGGAACTTTGCTTCAGTAAGGACTTCATGAGTGGACCCAGAGATTAATGATACTACAACTACACAAGACCCTGTCGCTGCTGTGAACTGCTATCATAGCAACACACACCAACTCTGTTAATTGGAGTAGAAGTCACTGGCAAGTTTTCCATATATAGTCAAAACTTGTGAAGAAAGAATCCCCACATGATTTAATTACCCTATCAGCACCTGCTAGGTCAAGTTAATACTTCTTAGTAACTAATAAGGCTTGGCAGATTAATGCATGCTTAGAATAACTCTCCCAGAGATTTGTAGACACACAATTACTGGCGGTTGCCTTAATTCTTTCCCATAACTGTGAGCTTTTGTAAAGCACAGTTTTTGTATCAAGTCCAATATTAGGTACACGTTACACAAACTGAATACATGTGATCATATTTGGCAGCTGACAGGCAAGAATGGGTCCGGGAATGATTACCAAAACATTGATGTCATGTTAGATTAGCCCAATGCCTCAGTTGTGTTGGGCCAGCATTCAGAAATACTAGGCAGGATGTAAAAATTGCATGGACGAAAGCAACTCTATTTGGCAGTGGACCAGATTTCTCAGGGGTTGCCTGTCACTTTTCAATGTTTCCTTTTCCTTCCAAACAAAATAGCCAATCTAGAGCTATCAAAAATTAATGGCTAAGGGCCTATCATCAGCCTGAAACCTCCTATTGCAATTAACAAGATGAATGGCTTCCGTTTTGGCAGGGAACCCAAAAGGAGTATGGAAATGGCATTGCTTATAAAATCTAAGGGCTCCATCCAACTCCCTTCGAAGCAAAGGAGTTGACACCCATCATCTTCATGGGGGCTGGATCAGGCCCCTAATCTCTTGTTTATATGGTTGGGGTAGCTGGTGTCTAGCCCCTGTGTGTGTCTGCTAGGTGGGAGAGGGTGCAGGGCAACTACTTTCCACTAGGGTCAGTCAAACTCACAATCCCGGCTCCTGTGGGAATACCATTGTCCCAAAGTGAATGGGGCCCTAGTTCTCCTCAAGATTCCCCCAGTGTTAGGGAGCCTACCTTGCTCCCAACCCAGGACGTTAATGATGCAGTCTATTCCTAAATGCCTTCAGTATAAGGACCAGCAGTCCCCCTGGTCCCAGCGATCTCCTGAACATTCTGCCCCTGCCTTCAGTGGGGTGCAGATCAGGCTCTCAGTTATAGACAGCCAAGGGCAGAGTGTGTGGTACCTACAGGCCTTTGCAGGGGGCGGTGCACGGCCACATTGAGCCACAGGGAGTCTTGGGAGGGTTGGGTCCCCAGGGTGAATAATTCCTCCAGGCGTCCTAGCACACAGCAGGACTGACATTGCCCTCCGCAAGATTTATGGAGAGGGGAAGGTCCATTATCCATATCCTCTTTTCACTGGTTTCTGCCTCTTTAGGACATCATACACCCCCTCCCAGGGCCCACTAACAGCTCACCAATCCCTGCCATGAGGGGGTCATGCCAGGTGTGGGAGCCTCTTTGCACACTATCCCTGCCACAACCTCAGAAGGGGTAGCAGTAACAGCATTATAATACCACTTGTAACCGCACCTCCCAAGGTTTCAGGTGGCTAAAGCAGAATGCAGTGCCACTCAGTTTTGGCCCATCTGCCCTTCCGTAGATGGGGACAGATGGGCCAAACCTCTGGGAGGCCCTGAATGTGGGAAACATTGTGTTTCAACTGGAACGGGGGGCGGGGGGTGTTGGATGTCAGTGTGAGACAGTCTCTGGTACTGCTGGGAGATCTGAGGTGTAGCACCTTTAATGAAGGTACCTCGCTGCCTCCTGCCAAGTGAATTCTATTTTAGAATGGTATCTAGATAATGTAAATAGAGTGAGCTATTGCCAGCAAGATCACCAATGCTACTACGTAAGTCTGTAGCTTCTGTAAAGTTGGCGAAAGTTTCCTCAATGCAGCTCTGGTGTCAGAAGCAAATATTTCTTTCTCTTTGCTGCAGCTAACCAGATGCACCATGTCACTTCAGCCATGGCCGCGAACAACCTTTGCACTCCGTGCAGGTAGGCAAATAAACACGTTGGGGCAGAGGTGGTCCTTTTGTTCTGTGTTCTTGCAATGCCTAGCACAATGTGGTCCTGCTCCATGACTGGATAAATCCAGGATGGCAGTTAGAATGACCACATTAAATCCTGCAATGGGTGAGTAGCGCTTTCTATCTGCCGGTTTCTAGGGCTGGGTAGGTGTTGGGAATCCCAATAGAACCCATTCAGATATTTCAATTGGTCTATGTCAATATTTGTTGGCCACTCCTAATTTTATCGGGTGGATCAGCAGCTACAGATGTGTGGACTCCAGGGCTGGCTCTAGCAATTTCACTGCCCCAAGCACGGCAGCACGCCGCGGGGGGTGCTCTGCCGCTCTCTGGTCTGGCGGCTCCGGTGGACCTCCTGCAGGCATGCCTGTGGATGCTCCACCAGAGCCGCGGGACCAGCAGACCCTCTGCAGGCACGCCTGCGGGAGGTCCACCGGAGCAGTCTGCTGCCCTCCCGGCAACCAGCAGAGCGCCCCCCGCGGCGTGCCGCCCCAAGCACATGCTTGGCATGCTGTGGTCTGGAGCCGGCCCTGGTGGACTCCATTGTTCTGTTTCAAATCCCAGTAGCCAGCTAGATTCAGGAGAAGGCAACTGAAAATGTTCAACTGGAATTTCTTCTAAGGAGGAGTATGCAATCTTGCCTCTTATGTGCCAGGTTTTGGAAGGGAGGAGTGTAACAAAAGAATGGCTCCTCCTTCTCCCAGCAGCATGTCCTTGAGCTGCCTGGTTGAGATTTAAAGAAGCAGAACATATATCCCCACCAATCTTCTTGGAGATTATTCCTGTTTATTCTATACTTTGTTCCCTACCTTTCCAAAACTCCTGCAGCTTCATTCCCCCTATCCCTTACCCATTTTACTATGGTTGCTCTGGCCACCAGGAATCTTGAGATCAGATATTTTACAAATGCTATCTATGTTTGATTCGAGCATTTAATTTCAAACATGTTCCAATCTGTCTTTGAGCCATTGATTAAGATTCATGCACCGTGGGATGATGCTGCGAGAAAGAGGAGTTCATTAAATGTCAGCTTTGATAGGCATGAAATAAACATATTAAGGGCCAGCCCTTCAGCTGAGGATCTGTCCCAAAGAATATACATAATGGATATTTTCAAAAAGACATAAGTCACATTTTAAAAAGTGATTTGGGCACCTAAGGTAGGATTCACAAAGGCATTTAGGTGCCTAACTCTTGTTGATTTCAGTGGGAACTGGATATCTAAATGCTTTCTGGGTCTAGGTGTCTGCACCACCTTTGAAAGTGGGATATAGGCTCCTAAATCAGTTCAGCCTTTTTGAAACTATTACCCATTAACTGTATCTAAGACCACTTCAAGTTAACTCTGCTTGTTCCTTTCATCTGAACTGCATAATCTCTGCAACTCAGCCAAAGATCATTTTAGGGATTCTTTTTAAACACGAGGCTCACACCTGAGAAGCTGTTAACTTCCCAACTGGCTTATTCTGTCTGCCGCTGTTTGTACTTTGCCATGGCTGAGAGAGCAGCCCTAGCTGCAGGACAACACTCACAGTAATACTTAGCTCTCATAAATCGGTTTTCAGCCTCCAGTCTCCAAGGGAGGCTGAATATCACTCCCTGCCTGTGGTGCGCCACAATAGTGATCCTCTAACAAAGCACAGCCGGTGTGTCAGATTGCTCAATTCTCTTCCGGAGGCTTTTCCCAGCTCAAATCTTACTTCTCTCCACCTGTTCACAGTCCAAATCCTCCCCCACCTGCTTCCAGCCCTGCACACTCCATTTCCCCTATAGTTCTGTTCCCCACCCTCTCCCACCCTGACCCCTGGATCCCAACTTCGCTCCCCGACATACTGCCCTGTGCAAACCCACCTCTTCACTTGTCACATGCTCACATCCCTGGTCCCCACCATGCCAAATGCTAACCTTCATTCCCCAGACAGCTCCTACCCCATGGCACTCTGGTCACCCTCCCACATCCACTTCTAAAGGTCAATCCCTTGCCTTCTCACCCTTGCTCCGGTCTCACTCCTGACCGTTCAGAACCAGGGAGGGCCCCACAGCACAGAAAGATTTTGGAGGCCCTCTTTTGGCCTGCACCTTCCCCTGGGTAGAGATGGGGCTCTCTTACATTACATTAATATGAACTAGGGACCTTTCATTTTGCGCCTGCAGCATCCACACAGGGGTGTTAAAGTGCAGCATATTTTTACAGCCTTTTAATACTGTGGTGCAGAGGATGAGAGAGGACTTGTTTAATGGAATCTCTCTTTGCGTCCGTGCGCTCGGGCTACGGGGAAATAATACACTGAGCTCCCCTAATCCAATGAAGTCAATGCAAGATTTTACCTGCTTCTGTGAATATTTTGATCACGTTTTTTCCCTGGGCTCTGAGGCCTGTGCCATTAAGGGTCACAGAACCCACCACCCACTCTCAGATTTGCCCGTCACGTATGCTTGATGCAGAAAAGAGACAAAGGTGCCCTGATGTAGCAATTTGCTCTCTGGTTTTGGGGCTGCAGCAAGGGGAACACCAGGGGCCAGATTGTGAATGTCTCATGCAGGAGGGTGCTGGGCACAAGGATCTTCCTCCTTTTGTGTGTCCCTAAGCCCAGGCCACTTGCACTTGCTATCCTTGCTCTGCAGGGTGTTCAGCAAATCCTACTGGGGTAGAACACACCATCCTTCAGAGTCCCATTCCCTCCTCCTTCATTCCTCAGGCTCTCTTTTGCCATTCAGCATCAGAGACTTTGTTCTCCCTGGGTGCAGCATTTTTCACAGAGTGCTGCTAAACAGCACTAGCCGCTTTATATTCCCACATACTGGCAAATCAGACTCCTGCTCCACTGGGCAGTGCAGGCTCAGGCTACGACAGGCACACCCGCTTCGCGCACCAGCAGCTGGATAGATTTATGTGAGTTCAGAAAGAATCAAGCGAGAGAAGCAGAGGTGGGAGCCTGATACAGAGCAGGAGGGAGCCTGGTCATCACGTGGCCTGGGAAAGCCTGGCTGCACTGCAAAAGTCAATGGGAGTTTTTCTGCTCAGCCCAAAGGAAGCAGGATTGGGGCCAGAACGTAGCCTTGTTAAATAATGGTGCTAGAAAGTTTCCGCACTTACTTATTTTATCCATAAACACAGGTGTTGGTGTCACTAAGCATAACCCTACGTAACTCAGGAGGGTGGAAGGCCACAAGAGTATGGAGCCTTCCTGGTTTTAGGCCTCAGCAGACAAGAGTCCCTCCATGTTTGAACTTTAATCGACCTAAAAGGCCAGGTGTAACAGCCGTTATCAGTTGCAACAGTTCTAACTGGTCTAAAGCAGAAATAATGAGGCCTGTGCACCTTTAGCAGAAGGACAAGATAACTTGCAGAAGGAAAACTTACTAACGAGCTGCCGTGGCCAAGATTACTTAATGCACCTGCGCTTACGTAATTGCTACAGGGGGAGGAAGAAGGAGGAGGGAGGGGAAACGGGGGATTGCTAGTCAGTGAGAAAAGTTCTCATGGATATAGAGGAACAGACTGCTTGTTTTAGGTGTGCTTGATCTGAGTCAATCTCCCTGCACCGCTTTGAGATCTCAAATAAACTTGGTTTTCTTCTCCACCCTGGTGTGTTTATTGGCGCGGCACACCAGGCGACGGACCCCCCCGCTGTTGCTTGGCCTCAGGCAGTTATCTGCCGGCAACACAGGTTCTTTTTCTCAAGTAGGCAACACAGAAGATTCTCTCCAAAACTCCTCTCCCATTAAGGGATTGACATAATTTACAACAGAGGAGTATAGATTCAATTACACCTTTATAAAGAAACCAAATGTTTATATTACCTAAAATTACTAACCAGCACAAAGCCTATCCTTCTGAACACCCATGTACCCAGAGCAGTAGAGAGAACTGCATTCCACACATACATTGGAAAAGATGAGACAATATAGGGATGAAGAATCATTAAGTGGAGCACCACGCAGACAGCCTTGGAGCCTCAAGGAACTGGATAATAGGCAAGCAAACAAAGTATTCATACCCCACTTCCATGTAACCTGTCGGATATATAACCATATTTGACCACCTTCT
This sequence comes from Gopherus flavomarginatus, assembly GCF_025201925.1. Lineage (NCBI taxonomy): Eukaryota > Metazoa > Chordata > Testudines > Testudinidae > Gopherus > Gopherus flavomarginatus. The sequence continues at coordinate 147,350,377 of NC_066619.1, forward strand.
GTGACCATAATAAGATTGCTACCTGTCTGTTAGCCTTCTGTGGTCTTCTGGGTGTCTGTAGCCATGTCCCCAATTATTAATAGTAATCAACTGCATCACTTAATTCCTATACATAAATGTGGATTAACTGTCTAGTTACTGTTTCTTAACCTTAATTCACAAACTCCCCTCTTGCAGAATTAGGTGGTGTACTGTACTTGTTTGTGATCACTTGCTGGTCTCTCAGAATGAGAATGCAGAATTTATGACCTGGAATTATCTCCTTAGGTCTATGCTATTTTAGCTAAAATCCAGCCATTAGCATAACTGCTTCCATAAGCCCGTAATAACCCGGTCACTTGTGTTCACCTATTTGCCCCCAGGCATGTTCCAAACTAGTAAGCTCTACACAACTCAATATATACCACTACAATATCATTCTATTTATAATAAGCTTAAAATCCATTATGAAACATGAGACAGGGTCATAGGTCAACAAGCATGACGAATCCACGGGCTGTGCTGTCTTAGCCAAGCCATAGAAAACAAATTTAACTGGTAAATGTGAATACGAGTTGTCTTTGCTTAAATGATCACTCCTATAGTGAAGCTCCTTTTTTGTATCACAAACATCCTGATAGTTCGGTGGTTTGAGCATTGGCCTGCTAAACCCAGGGTTGTGAGCTCAATTGTTGAGGGGGCTATTTAGGGATCTAGGGCAAAAATCTGTCTGGGGATTGGTCTTGCTTAGAGCAGGTGAGTGGACTAGATGACCTCCTGAGGTCCCTTCTGTTATGGTATAATCCCCAATCTGAACCTTAGCGTCCAAAAGATGGGGTACCAGCATGAATTCCTCTAAGCTTAATTACCCTCTTAGAACGTGTAGCGCTGCCACCAACCAGGAATTCCAGTGCCTGGTACACTCTGGTCCCCCCAAAACCTGGCCCGGGGACCCCCAAGACCCAGACCCTCTGGATCTTAACAAAAGGAAAGAAAACCCTTTCCCCTACCGTTGCCTCTCCCAGGCTTCCCCTCCCTGAGTTACCCTGGAAGATCACTGTGTGATTCAAACTCCTTGAATCACAAAACAGAGAGGACAATTCACCTTCCCCCTCCTTCTCTTTCCCCCTCCCAGACTCTCCCTGAGAGAGAAAGTAATCCTGACACAGAGAGAAATTAGCCTTTCTCTCCCCCTTCCCTCCTTTCTCCCCACCAATTCCTGGTGAATCCAGACCCAGTCCCCTGGGGTCTCACACCAGAATACAAAAGCAATCAGGTTCTTGAACAAGAAACACTTTTAATTAAAGAGAGAAAAACAGTAAAAATAATCTTGTAAATTTAAGATGGAACAGGTACAGGGTCTTTCAGCTATAGACACTGGGAATACCCTCCCAGCCTAAGTACACAAGTACAAATTAAAATCTTTTCAGCAAAATACCAATTTGAACTCCTTTCAGCCAAATACACATTTGAACTTCTTCCAACCAAATACACATTTGCAAATAAAGAAAACAACCATAAGCCTAACTCGCTTTATCTACCTAGTACTCACTAGTCTGAACTTATAAGAGCCTGTATTGGAGAGATTGGAGAGAAACCTGGTTGCACGTCTGATCCCTCTGAGCCCCCAAAGTGAACAACAACCAAACACTAACAGCGCACACACAAACTTCCCTCCCTCAAGATTTGAAAGTATCCTGTCCCCTGACTGGTCCTCTGGTCAGGTGACAGCCAGGCTTACTGAACTTGTTAACCCTTTATAGTCAAAGAGATAAAAAGTACTTCTGTGCTATTTACTTTTCTTATCTGTTTATGACACCTTCCAACTCCAATATTCTATGATCATTTGGCTTGCACTTTCTCAAGATGTTTTTAAAAATCAGAGAGAACTGAACATGCACAACTGGAAACAAGCACTTCTGCCAAGAGCAAAATCCCAGGTGATATTTTTGGATACTTCATGTGTTTGAAACTGGCAAATCTGCTCAGGAATTGAACTTTGATTTGAAGCATGGCCTCATGATCTCACCTTTTTACAATGTCTCACGGTGCATATTTAATTGCCACACTTATTATGCTAAATGTTCCATGTGCTAATTTGAGCTTCTGTGATACTTGTGCTGAAAACATCTGTCTGGTGCTTGTGACTGAAATGACCCCCATGACTGGAATATCACAGCACTTTCCAAACTTTAATGTATTTATCCTCAGAACATAGCTGTAAGGTAGGGAACCCCATTATACAAATGGGGACCTGAGGTACAGAGAAGCTAAACTACTCGGGTCCCAAAGGAAGTCTGTGAGGGGAGACCTAGGCTCAGTGCCTTGCTCTAAGTCCTGGCCTAGTGATCTAACCACTGGTCTATCCTTTCTGAGTGGGTATGTCTGAGAAAACAGACATGTAAAGAGTAGCTGAATACACCTGGTACCATCCAGCTTTCTTGAGAAGTGTCTACCAACCTGTAGCATGCAGCACTGTTGTAGTGATGTTTGTCCCAGGATATTAGACAGACAACGCTGTTGAGGTAATATTTTTTATTGGACCAACTTCTTACAGTTGGGCCAATAAAAGATATTGCCTCATCCACCTAGTCTCTCTACCAGCTTGTGTGCATTTCTGGCTCCAGTGTATAGGTTCATAGATTCCAGTGTCAGAAGGGACCATTGTGATCATCTAGTCTGACCTGATGTATAATGCAGGCCTCAAAATAATTCCTAGAGCAGATCTTTTAGAATGACATCCAATCGTGATTTAAAAATTGTCTGTGATGAAGAATCCATCAGAACCTTTGATAAGCTGTTCCAATGGTTAGTTATTCTCACTGTACACCTTATTTCCAAGCTGAATTTATCTAGCTTCAACTTCCAGCCACTGGATCACATTATACGCTTCTCTGCTAATATGAAGAGCCCACTATTAAATATCAGAGGGGTAGTTGTGTTAGTCTGGATCTGTAAAAGCAGCAAAGAATCCTGTGGCACCTTATAGACTAACAGACATTTTGGAGCATGAGCTTTCATGGGTGAATACCCACTTCGTCGGATGCATGTAGTGGAAATCTCCAGGGGCAGGTATATATATGCAAGCAAGCTAGAGATAATGAGGTTAGTTCAATCAGGGAGGATGAGGCCCTGTTCTAGCAGTTGAGGTGTGAAAACCAAGAGAGGAGAAACTGGTTTTGTAGTTGGCAAGCCATTCACAGTCTTTGTTTAATCCTGAGCTGATGGTGTCAAATTTGCAGATGAACTGAAGCTCAGCAGTTTCTCTTTGAAGTCTGGTCCTGAAGTTTTTTTGCTGCAGGATGGCCACCTTAAGGTCTGCTATAGTGTGGCCAGGGAGGTTGAAGTGTTCTCCTACAGGTTTTTGTATATTGCCATTCCTAATATCTGACTTGTGTCCATTTATCCTTTTCCGTAGAGACTGTCCAGTTTGGCCGATGTACATAGCAGAGGGGCATTGCTGGCATATGATGGCGTATATTACATTGGTGGACGTGCAGGTGAATGAACCGGTGATGGTGTGGCTGATCTGGTTAGGTCCTGTGATGGTGTCGCTGGTGTAGATATGTGGGCAGAGTTGTCATTGAGGTTTGTTGCATGGATTGGTTCCTGAGCTAGAGTTCCTATGGTGCGGTGTGCAGTTACTGGTGAGAATATGTTTCAGGTTGGCAGGTTGTCTGTGGGCGAGGACTGGCCTGCCACCCAAGGCCTGTGAAAGTGTGGGATCATTGTCCAGGATGGGTTGTAGATCCCTGATGATGCTTTGGAGGGGTTTTAGCTGGGGACTGTATGTGATGGCCAGTGGAGTCCTGTTGGTTTCTTTCTTGAGTTTGTCTTGCAGTAGGAGGCTTTTGGGTATACGTCTGGCTCTGTTGATCTGTTTCCTTATTTCCTCGTGCAGGTACTGTAGTTTTGAGAATGCTTGGTGGAGCCACACCATCACCGGTTCATTCACCTGCACGTCCACCAATGTAATATACGCCATCATATGCCAGCAATGCCCCTCTGCTATGTACATCAGCCAAACTGGACAGTCTCTACGGAAAAAGATAAATGGACACAAGTCAGATATTAGGAATGGCAATATACAAAAACCTGTAGGAGAACACTTCAACCTCCCTGGCCACGCTATAGCAGACCTTAAGGTGGCCATCCTGCAGCAAAAAAACTTCAGGACCAGACTTCAAAGAGAAACTGCTGAGCTTCAGTTCATCTGCAAATTTGACACCATCAGCTCAGGATTAAACAAAGACTGTGAGTGGCTTGCCAATTACAAAACCAGTTTCTCCTCCCTTGGTGTTCACACCTCAACTGCTAGAACAGGGCCTCATCCTCCCTGATTGAACTACCTCATTATCTCTAGCTTGCCTGCATATATATACCTGCCCCTGGAAATTTCCACTACATGCATCTGACGAAGTGGGTATTCACCCACGAAAGCTCATGCTCCAAAACGTCTGTTAGTCTATAAGGTGCCACAGGATTCTTTGCTGCTTTTACACTATTAAATAGTTGTTTCCCATGCAGGTACTTAGAGACTGAAATCAAGTCACTCCTAAACCTTTATTTTGTTAAGCTAAATAGATTGAGCTGCTTGAATCTATCACTAGAAGCCATATTTTTTTAATCCTCATTTTTTAATCCTTAAAACTCATTCTCGTGGCTCTTCTCTGAATCCTTTCCTATTTGTCAACATACTTCGTGAATGCTGGATACGAGAACTGGGCACAGTATTCCAGCAGTGGGTTGCATCAGTGCAATGTTTTACATTTACATTTTGAGACCTATCAGTTAGCCAGTTTTAAGCCATTTAATGTGTGCCATCTTAATTTTATATTGTTTAAGGTTTTGAATCAAAATGTCATTTGGTACCAAGTCAAATGCCTTAATGAAGTCTAAGTATGTTACATTAACACTATTAGCGTTCTTAGCTACATTTGTACTTTCATCAAAAAAAGATATCAAGTTTGACAGGATCTCTTTGCCGTAAACCTAGATTGATTGGCATTAATTATATTACCCTCCTCTAATTCTTTATTAATTGAGTCCCATATCAGCCATTCAAGTATCTTGCCTGGGACTGATGTCAGACTGACAGGTTTATAATTAACTGGGTCATCCCATTTACCCTTTTGAAATATGGGTGAATGCAAGTTAAAACATAACACTGACTAAAAAGTCTCTCTGGAAAAAATGTTTATTCAAAGTTACTCATCATAACATACCCCCACTGAAGGGTTAAAATCCATGTGCATTTTATGTAACAACCTGGTACATGAATGGTGCCAGCTCTTTCTCAGACCCAAAGTCCAGAGTTTGGTCAAGAGACCAGAGCTAGCAAATAGTGATTAGCTAAGAGAAAACCGGGGTGAACAGATAATCTTGTTTTGCTAAAATAGGCCTGATTAGCAAATTGCCAGGTGTTGGAGCTAAGAACTAAATAATTGTGTCTTATTCAGAGTTGCAAATTGAACAAAGGATCTCTGTTCCTATTGTGTCAGTCTCTTCTATAGGGAACGTTCTTCCTACAGATCCAACCTTGAGTTTATGAAAAGTTGGAAGTCAGTGTAAGATATGGCATCCTTCCACCTCTCTTCCCAGGGACAAATGCCTGCCTTAAGACATAAAGGGGACAATCTTTATTGCCATATATTTTCACTGTTTCATTGCTTTAACCCCTAGGCATGTACCTGTTGGACAATCAAAGGAGTTGCTCCATTCCTATGGACCCCAAATCAGAATTCAACATATATATTTTATACTAATAACATTTCAAAGTATTAATTAAATGTTAACTTGCTAACTTGAGACCATGGGCAGAGACATTATGTAACCTTTTAACCATAGGCTAATGTGCTATCTTGTCTTGCTGCAAAACCTATCCCGGGGTGTGGAACTGCCTACCCCGTCACTTTCCCCTGCCCATGGAAAATCTATATATTCTATTGTAATCAATTGATGGACAGTATCTCTGAGCCTAATAAGCCAGGTGACACTCTGCCAGCGCTGTGTGTAATAAACTCCTATGCTTGGCCTCTACACGGTGTGGATTTTTGTCTTTCATCCACTCTTTGTTCAGTCATGCTCTTGCATGTGATCAGGGTTGGAATTCCCCAGGTTAAAAGTTTTAAATGGGGGCAGTGGGCTCCTTGTATCATTTAGTGCTCCAACTATTTGTTCCATTGTGACTCAGATCAGTAAAGAGGAGCACTTGGGATCACTGTGGCTGGATTTCCCAGGCTGCATGTCTGCTTAGCACACTACAAAACCTCAGATGCTCCCTTTTCTTACCTACCACGGGATCATGCTTTCATCAACCTCTGGAACAAGGGTTAGATCAATTTTTGCAGACACAGGCTGTTGAATCAGACTGAAGCCATATGTATCTAGAATATGATGCAATGTAGTATTGGCATGGCCGGCTCTAGCCATTTTGCCGCCCCAAGCACGGCGGCACGCCACGGGGGGCGCTCTGCTGCTCGCCGGTCCCACGGCTCCGGTGGATCTCCGGCATACATGGCTGCGGAGGGTCCGCTGGTCCCGCGGCTCCGGTGGACCTCCCGCAGGCTAAGGGACTCAAAGAGCTGGTTAGGGAGGAACTATATTTGAGCATCTAAGTAATAGTGGCTACAAGATGATTAAGCTCAGCATTCTTGGGAGAGGATTCACACCAGAAACTAGCAGAGTGGCACTAAATTTTGTAAAAGGGGATTTTAGAAAAGTGAGGAGACCGTTTTTAAAAAAAAAACAACAACAACCCTCAAAAGACAAAATCTGAAGATGGAAGTGAGCAGTGATGTGGCAAAATGTTTGTATGAGACAATTATTTAGGATAGTCAGGGCTGGAGAAGACTATGAATAAGTCTGGAGGAACCTTAACAAAGGGACATGACGGGGCAGTATGCTGGCATTTGAAATTCAGTGTTGTCTAATATGATGCAATATACCTGCAGTATGGGGAAATGCAATGTAGCACACAGGTTGAAATGGATCATTCCAATGACACACAGTTCTAGGTTCTAAATTAATTCTATTTGAAAAGAGACCTTCCTCCCTCTCTTCCTTCCTGGACCCTGCTGCTGTGCACCCCTCTGAATGGTCCTCTGCTGCCCCCAGGGGGGCACGCCCCACAGTTTGGGAACCGCTGCACTAAAACTATGGGCTTACACTGCAAAAAAAAAACCATTGGGGTGCATTTGTACCCCACATACCTTTTTGATATAGAAAAAATGTTTTTCATGCAATGTTAAATTTTTTAAAGCTGAATTGTTGACATGTGCCTCAGTAGCAATGGCCTAAATCAACATAGTTGGAGGGCCACTAGTCTATGAGTTATCGCAACAGATATGCTTGTAGGTACAACAATACCCCAGAATGTGGATGAGGGTTAAAAACAACTTTTACCACTCTCTGAAACTGGGCTGTTCCCCAGTATTTGCAGGGCTGAAGGTTAGGGGGAAAATATTTTTACTTGTAACCTACAGAATTTATATGTAGTTGCAATCAACAATCATGGAACCGTACACCACAAAAAAAAAATTTATAGGGCCTGATCCTTAGCTTGTGTGAATCATAGAATCATAGGACTGGAAGAGACCTTGAGAGGCCATCTAGTTCAGTCCCCTGCACTCATGGGAAGACTAACTATTATCTAGATCAGTGGTGGGCAACCTGCGGCCTGCGGGCCACACTCTCAGAGTAATCCACTGGCAGGCTGTGAGACAGTTTGTTTACTTTGACCATCCACAGGCATGGCCGCCCGCAGCTCCCAGTGTCTGTGGTTTGCCATTCCCAGCCAAGTTCTAGCCCTTCCATTGGCTCTTTTGGTCAGGTGCCCACTCCCTTTCCTATACCTGGGGAACTTTGTTAACTCTTTACAGGTAAAGCGAGCAGAGAACAGCCACCAAGATGGACTTTATAGCTAACTGGCCATCTGGATGTCCATCTGGGTGTCCATAAAAGGAAGCTACCGCCCCACGTCATTTATCACACTTCCTATCTTTCCTATGCAGTGGGATAGTTTGCTCTTGTATCCTTAATAATGTCTCTTTGAAAAATTGCCAATTGTCTTCAATTTTTTTTTTCTCTTAGGCTTTCTTCCCATGGGATCGTACCTACCAACTCCCTGAGTTTGCTAAAGTCACCTTCTTGAAATCCATTGGCTTTATTGTGCTGATCTTCCTTAGAATCATGAACTCTATCATCTCATGATCACTTTCACCCAAGCTGCCTTCCACTGTCAAATTCTCAAATTCTCATAGTTCATCATAGCTTCTGTTACGTCAGTGTAACTTTGGCAATCTATGCCAGATCATGATCTGGCCCATAGAGTCCTTTTTCGGATTAGAATTGGCCTTTTTACTAAATATCTCCTTAATATAAGATCCTGCAAAGAACTTTGAATAGTGAGCTTGCTTTTTTGCCAAGTGTCCAGTCTTGCCAGATCTGCCTCTGCCAGAATTAGATTCCTTCACTTAAAGTGGCCCCTTGAAGCATGCATTTTAAAACTAAGTATTTTACAGGCTTGCGTGTCTGATCTGAAGGGCAAGATTCTCTGCTGGTTTAAATGGGTGCAACTTCATTGAACTCTCTGGGTTGGATCTGTTTACAGCAGCTGAGCATCTGACCCACGACTTGTAAATACACTGTTGGATGATTTCAGCGTGTATGTATGATAGTAAATGTGAAACAAGTTCCCAAAGACTATTCTGAAGTAAACAGACCCTTTTCATTATTATGAGAGAACTGCTTCCTTTGGTATTTGAGTTAAAATAACCTTTTGTGCTATCATACAAATGTAACAAGAACTTCACAAGTGGAATGAAACCTCCGGAGGTCTGGTTATTATTTGGAAATAAAACCTTCATTTTTAATTCAAAAAAGGGAATTTGAAAGTCTTTTATAAAGAAGAAAAGCAACTTGGGTTTATTTCCACTAAAATTACTCCTGAGTTTTTATTTCCCCCCCTTCTTTGATTAAGATAGTTCCTGGGTACATTTTGGAAAGGCATTTAAAGAAAGTTTCCTTGGAGGCTGTTGACTTTTTTTTGAAGGTTAGCTCAAGGAGGCAAGAGGACATTTAGTTTGTCCCTTGGCAATACCCAGTTGCCTGCAGCCTCTTCTTTTTTCATTCTCATCCTGCTGTGAAAGGCTTCACTTTGTGGTTTTGGTTGTTTGTGAGTCTCCTTTTCTCTGAATTGCTTTCCTATCAAAGTTTGTCAACGTGTCTTCGGAGACGTACTCTCGGGAACTGCAATCTTGTTGTGTTGGTTTAAAAGAAGGTGGGTCAAAAAGAAAGCACTCAGAATTAGTTTTGTACCAAGTTTTCAAAGGGGATAGAAGAAGTTAGCCACCCAACTTCTATTGACTTTCAAAAAGAGTCAAACACCTAGCTCCCTCAAGGCTCTTTGAAAAGCCCCCATCTAAAAGCGTTTTTCCAAAGTTCCCATTTGTACTAAGAAATAAGCCAGGCGGTTTTTCAAGAGAAACAATCCAATCGGGATCTAGGTATTACGCTTACAGTCTTGTCAAATGCTTTTAAAAAAAACATATCTGTGTTGTTTCTAGACAGGATGATAATTTATTGCAATATATTTCACCTGAAGCTTATTGGGGATGGGGGAGGGTATGGATACTTACTCTTATATAGCACTTTTCATCCATACATGTTAAAGCACTTTAATAAAGGGTGTAAGCATCATTTGCACAATTTTACAGATGGGGAAACTGAGGCACAAGAGGGGATGCTGAAGTGACTTGCCCAACAGTGCAGTAGAAGAGTTGGGACTAGAATCCAGGTCCTCTAAGTCCCTTTCCAGTGCACCATCCTCCAGGACATGCTGCCTCCCTTAGAGAGCTGGGTCTGCTTGTATTAAACACTGTATTGACTCAATAGCAAGTTTGTAAAACTTTACCTTCAATTTTTTGAACCTGGCTGAGTCTGATGATGATTAGTTATTTGTATTGCTGTAGCTCCTACATAGCCCATGCAGGGATCAAGGCCTCATTGTGCTAGGCATCGTATGAACACACAACCAAAAGGTGTGATATGCCCTGAAGAGCTTACAGAGGGGAAAGAGCTATGGCAATTTTGCATAGCCCCACTGATGGATGATTTAAGGGTATCTAAGAACTAAAATACTGCAATATTCCTCTCTTATGTCCCCAGAGAGGAAAGATGGGCGTGAGGCTAAGGCACTGGACCATGTAGCTAATTACTTATATAGTTATGTCATCAATGAATGGGCAATAGGTTAGATTTGAATTGTAGGTTTAAGTGGCAAAGCATAAGTAGGACCACACCTCAGAAGTGTAGGACTGGCAAGGGAGTGAATGTCACAGAGTGCAGTCGCTGCTGGGGTGCCTCCTGGTGGCCACTTTCGGGCATTAGTTCCACCCTGGTCTGACCCCTTTTCTCGCCTTGTGGTTTCTCTCACTCTGGGACTTGGGGTGCTCAGTCTTGATTCAGCCCTCCAGCCTGGTCACTATCATCTTCTTCTTCTGGGGTATCAAAGTCCAACTGGATCAGCAGCCATCTTGCTCTTCCAGTCAGCCCTCCAGTCCAAGACCAGGTCCAGCGCCTCTTTTCCTGAGGCTGGTAGGGGGACCTGGGCCCACCCACTACTCTGGGTTCCAGTCCAAGGACCCTACATCTGGCAGCTGTAGTGAGGCTAATCAGCACAGAGTAGTGGACAAATTTCATCTCCTGCCCTGCTTACAACACTCGTGTTGATGCATCCTAGAATGACGTTTCCTTTTTTTGCAACAGTGTTACACTGGTGTCTCATATTTAAGAGATCCCTTTCTGCAGTACTCCTTCCTAGGCAGTCATTTCCCATTTTGTGTGTGCGCAATTGATTGTTCCCTCATAAATGGAGTACTTTGCATACGTCCTTATTGAATTTTATCCCATTTACTTGAGACCATTTCTCCAGCTTGTCCAGATCATTCTGAATTTTAATCCTATCCTCCAAAGCATTTGAAACACTTCCCAGCGTGGTATCATCCACAAACTTTATAAGTGTACTCTCTATGCCAGTATCTAAATCATTGATGAAGGTATTGAACAGAACCAGACCTAGAACTGATCCCTGACGAACCCCCATCTATATACCTTGCTGCTTGACTGTGAACCACTGGTGTCTGGGAGTGATTTTCCAACCAGTTATGCACTAACCTTATAGTAGCTCCATGTAGACTGTATTTCCCTAGAAATATGTGAGGGATCTGCCCCTCAGTCTCTCTTTGCCTCATTTTCCCACTTGTAAAGTGAGGATAAGACTCTTCTGCCCCTCAAGGTGTTGAAGATAAATCTTTTAGTGATTATTAAGCACTCAGATATTATTATGACTGGGACCCTGTAGGTGCCTAGACAGATGGTTGTGGGTTTCCATTGCATATTATAAATCTAAACAAAATATCTTGTTTTTATTCATGAAAAAATAAATTGAACATTGCAATCATGATGAAACTCTGGATTTTTTTTCTTTTGGTGGAAAAGCCATTTCAAGTCTAACAAATATTGCAATGAAAAAATGTTGACCAGCCTACCATGCCCGCCTTCATGTGCATAGATTCCGGAAGAGATCATTATGTTTATCTGATCTGACCTCCTGTATAACATAAATTACAGAACCTCATACAGACAAGTCATGGGAGAGTCAGGGAAAAGAACATAGCTCTTCTGACTGCAAGCCTCGTGCTCTACCCTTTAAGAAACATTGCTTCTTTATTTGGGCAATATTTCTACCAGAATTAGGGTGAGTTCTGAGCAAACCCAGGCTGATGTTTGTTTTGGTATTGAAACCATGTGAAACTCTGTCAAAACTTTAGCCATTTGGGTTGAGATTAGAGTAGAAATAAATGACTTGACTGAAATATTTATTTTCAGTGAAAAATGTGGATTTGGGTCAATCAAAATTTTGCAAATTCACCTTGAATTCACTCAAGTTGTTTTGGTTGGGGAAAAAAAAACCTACAAGAAATTCTGTAAAATTAAAACTTTTCATTTTAATATTTTCTAAATAAATTTTGATTTTTTTCAATATGAAATGACTTGAAATTCCCTTCAATTTATTTTTTAAATTAAATAGTAAAAAAAGGTTGAAATTTTAAAAAACACCTTCATTTTGAGTCTACTGAAACAATTCATTTGACCTGATTACTTTTCTGATTTGCTGAACGTTTTGAAACACACTTTTTAATTTTTTTTCAAAATTTCAAATGAACCAAAAAGTCAATTCCTTGCACAGCTGTAGCTGAGATTTTGGGTTCCTTTGAGTCTGAATCTCTAAGCACAGCTCAGGAGATGCAAACATCCTTAGACACAGAAGTTCACACAAACTCCAGAGAGGAAGCCCTGGCAAAGCACTAATTAAAACAGCAAATTGTAAAGTTGCAGGAGCTATAAAGCAATTTTATATGGGAAAAAATGCAATCACACGCACTACTGGAGAAACAAAATACACTTCAACATGATACTGAGTTATGCTAAACTGTTTGATGCTAAGAGAATGTGTGGGATACTAAAAACATTTTCATATATTTGTTTTTAAAACACATCTGTGTATTTTAAGTGCCCCTAAACATTGGCCTTTTAAAGCTATGAGGATGACCACTGGACATGGTCTAGGTGAGGGGTGGGTAAACTACGGACCGCGAGCCATGTCTGGCCCATCAAACCTTTTAATCTGGCCATCGAGCTCCCACTGGGGAGTGGGGTGGGGGGCTTTCCCTGCTCTGTGCCTGCTGTGGCTCCATGCGGCTCCTGGAAGCAGCAGCATGTCCCCTCTCCAGCTCCTACGGGTAACGGCAGCCAGCGGGGCTACTCATGCTGCCCGCTCCCCAAGCAGTGGCTCTGCAGCTCCCATTGGCTGGGAACCATAACCAATGGAAGTTGCAGGGGCAGCACCTGCATATGGGGCAGCGCGCAGAGCCGCCTGGCTGACACCGCATCTCCATGTAGGAGCCAGAGGGGGGACATGCCGCTGCTTCTGGCAGCTGCTTGAGGTAAGCACCACCTGGAGCCTGCACCTCTGACCTCCTCTCACACCCCAATCCCTTGCCCCAGCCCTGATCCCCCTCCCACCCTATGAACCCCTCGGTCCCAGCCCAGAGCACCCTCCTGTACCCCAAACCCCTCATTCCTGGCCCCACCCCAGAACCTGCACCTCCAGCCAGAGCCCTCACCCCCTCCTGCACCCCAACCCCTCATTTTGTCAGCATTCATGGCCCGCCATACAATTTCCATACCCAGATGTGGCCCTCAGGCCAAAATGTTTGCCCATCCCTGTCTAGCTTTATAGCAATAAGACAACCCATCTGATTAAAAAGAGGGGAGAAAACACTGCATGCTTTGCCTACAGCCATAGCGAGGAGGCGCACACTTTTACTAACAAACAGCCATTATGAGAAGCATAAAATTAACGGCTTGTTTTACAATCAGATTTTAAAACTTCCTGCAGAATGTCAGGAGTGGAGGATTAGAAAGCGCGTGATGGAAGATGGAAGCTGTGGTTCTGGCCTTTCCAAAAGAACTCTGTGCTGCCTTAAATTTGCTTTAGCTGTAAGGACAAGTTGCTACCAGGACCTCAGCAGAGCTGAAGATCTACCGGGATCAGGCCTGGATTATGTGAGTTAAGTAGTGGGTCTCTTAGGTCTGTGCAGAATTATGATTAAAATAGGGCTCTGCACAGGCAGAGGGGTTGGCCCATGTAGAGCAATTGGCAGGATCATGACTTAGTCCTCTTCCCCTCCGTGACAAGACATTATCAAACCCTAATACCCTAAGGACCACCCTTACCTCTACTAAGTAGCACTGGCACCAGGCAAGAGTCTCTCACTGTGGGGAAGGGGGGCAGAGTCCATGTCCAATAGTTTAGCCACTTATGTATCGAGCCTGGAAGTCTGCATCCTCTAGAGATCTTGAGTTAAGTAGGATGGACCTGACCAGGTTGTCCCTACCTGTGTTAAGGAAATTTAACCAAGCATCACTGTACGGAGTTCCCTACACATTCTCCCATCAGCAGGTAGACATGCTCAGTGGAAATAGGTAGCCCTAAAGCTGTGGGATCCCCAGGGGTTTGTGGGTAACTTAGGGGATCAGCAAAGAGCCAAGGCCATTTGCATGGAGGCGTTGTGCGTCCACACTAGCTATGACCTCCCGTGTTGCTCTCTCCATCTGCTGGACAGTGCAGCTCTGTCAGAGCACTGCTAACAAGGAGCTAACCCATTGCTACAGCAGCACCCGGGGTATGTTCCGTGGGACCAAGGGAAGTCCCCTACCTGAGGCTCACCCCAGAACCTTCTGAGCCAACCTTCTATCTGCAGAAGGGCGAGGTTCTCCATACTCAGCTGCTCCAGCCCTTACAGAGGACACCTGGCAGAAAAGCTCAGGTAATTGAGGAAGTTGCAATAGATGCGTTCTTCCCCTTACACCAGCCCATTCCCTGGCCTGTCACAGTGCCATTGGAAGTGGGACCATTTGGATGGGGCATAAAGCCAAGACCTCCATTGCTAATGGGGAGTCAGCAGTGGCAATTTTTCACAAGATTAGGAGGTAAATGTTCTTCCTAGATTCTAGCTCACGTAATTAAATTACAGCTACCTACATTGCTCCCTCTACTTTCAGCTGATATGTTGTTCTTTACTAAAACTCCAAAAAATCTTGCTGCTGGGGCAGCATTGTGCTGTCATACCCCAGAGGCTGCTGTATTACATTAAAAGGTGAAACATTTATTTGTTTGCACAGAGATATTTCATCCACCAGTGAAATGCAGCAGCCAGACTCAGCCTCTCTGGATTTTAGACCCAACTATGCACTGACCTTGGGCTAGACACAACACCTCTCTGTGCCTCAGTTTCCCAGCTGCAAAGTTCTTTTAAATCTATGGATGAAAAGTTCTATATAGGAGGTAGCAATTATTATCATTATCAGATGGAGAGATGCCCTTTTTGCACTTCCATCTAATAAATAAAATAAATGAATAATCTAGTATTTCATGTTCATTTTTAGAAATAAGTTATCAATTTGTATTGTAGTGTCACCTAGGATACCCAGTCATGGACCAAGACCCCATGCTAGACCCTGTGAACCTACAGAACAAAGAGACAGTCCCTGTCCCAAAGGGCTTACAGGCTAAGAAGTGATGATATTATGCCAGTTAAGGGAGCCCGAAGGGAAGCCGGATGCAATCCCTAGCTATATTTTGCTGTGGTTGCAAAACAATATTCAGAACATTCATGGAGACCTTAACATGCTTTGTGTTTTATGAGAAAAAATGTGTTCCATTTAAAAATCCTATTTGGCAGTGTCTTTGGGGGGGGGGGGGGCGCTTTCTTAGATATGGATCTGAATCAGAACCTTAGTTATACACCCTTCTTCATGTGGGGAAGTTTGGGTTTGGAATGTCTGTCTAACTGTGATGGGGTGTGCAAGAGCGGTGCCAGGGTTTCTGGTGCCCTAGGCAGAATTCGGGGGGCAGCATTTTGTGTTCTCCCCATGGGGTGCGTGGGAGCTTCCGGTTCCGCTCACATTGCGCCATCGAAGAAAGATCCTCTGCTGAAATGCCGCAAGCGACAGCGGCAGTCATTGAGCTGCTCAATTGCCTGCCTCTGTTTTCCGCGGCACGTCGGCGGAGGGTCCTTCTTCAGCGGTGCGACGGGAGAGGAACCGGAAGCTCCCGTGCGCCCCGTGGGGAGCACACAAAATGCCACCCCCCAAATCCTGGCACCCTAGGCGACCGCCTAGGGTCGCCTAATGGAAGCGCCAGCCATGGGGGTGTGCCAGGCCTTTGTGGCTCCCTGCTAGAAGCCCCACTGCTCTGTTGCACCACGTCCCAGGAAACAGAAGAAAAGAGCAGCCATTTTGGAAGCTAGTAAGATTTAGTCCTCCAGCACCCAGAAGGGCTGGGGACCAACAGTAGCCAATCAGGGCTCACCACGCCACAATAAAAGGAGCTGGCTGCCATCAGCAAGTCAGTTCCTAGTTGGAGCCAGAGGGGTGAGGAGGGATTCTCTCCAGGCTGCAGCCACAGGAGACACTCTGGGCTAGTGCTTCTTACTAGCCAGTGGCAGTGGCTAGGAAGGAACCCTGCTGCTTTAGCCACACAGAGGGAATTTAATGCAGAAAGGGTAAGAAGTTGCATTGTTTATAACTGGCCTGGAGTTTGTCATCCCAGAAGAGGTTTTGAACTGGGACATCCAACTGGTGGGCTGAGTCAGACGACCCACAGCAGCAGGCTGACAACCTGCGGGGGATGCCGGTAGCTGATGAGAATGGCAACACTGTGATGACAAGGGGGAGTGCAACCCACCATGCTCTCTTTTACTGACTTACACACACACGGTACATGCACATTTGTTGCAGCATGTAGAGTACAGGCACTGCATGCCCAGTTAGCACCACCGTAAAGAGCAATGTAGGGGGTGATGCATGGCTTTGGGGAGTAGAGCGCCCAACACCCCTGAACTCTAGGGTATGTACCCTGCATGGCTCTCTGTGTGCCTAAGCACTGCCCCCCAAATCTGCTCTGCTATTTGTAGCAGTATAGTTTCTTGCTGCCCGCCCCAAACCCGTAAGGGGACCCTTTCCATGTTACAGTGAAAGGCTCTGGTGGTAGGGAGGCATCAGAGAAAAGCTCTGGCAGGTCCCAGCTCTTGGAGCCTTTCATTGAGGTGTGTAGTTAGGTACCTTAGTCACCAGTGTGGCTGTAGCCCACTTTCAATGTGGTATATAGTCCACACTGTAGAGAAAGTGTAACCAAAGTCAAACACACTTGCATCCTCTTCCCTTGTCTTTACCCATAGTCAGGGCCACCCAGAGGATTCAGGGAACCTAGGGTCTTCGGCGGCAGGGGGCCCCTGCTTTGGCAGTAATTCGGCGGCAGGGGAGTCCTTCCGCTCTGGGACCCGCTGCAGGAGTGCCCCGAAGACCCATGGCGGGGGCCCCCCCGCTGCCAAATTACTGCCGAAATGGGACCCGGCACTTTGGCGGCGAGTCCCGTTTTGGTGGTAATTCGGCAACTCAGGGCAGAAGGACCCCCTGCCGCCGAAGACCAGGAGCGGAAGAAGCTCCGGGGTCCTGGGCCCCGCGAGAGTTTTCGAGAGCCCCCGGAGCGAGTGAAGGACCCTGCTCCGGGGCCCCGAAAAACTCTGAGGGGGCCCCTGTGGGGCCCGGGTCAAATTGCCCCACTTCCCCCCTCCCCCTCTGGGCGGCCCTGCCCATAGTTCCACCACAGTCATTCAATTTCCACACATTAGGAGAAGGCAAGTGAACATATCAGAGCCGCTGGAGGTCGCCTGTGTGTGTTCTTTGCTTTGCTTCTGGGCAATTATCTTTATTGCACAAGACTTTTCTCCAACTGTGACACACAATCCAAACGGGGAAAGTAGAGGCACAGTTCTCCGTTGCATATCAATGTTTTGCTTAATTTCCAGCAACGTGCTGTATTCTCTGAACAGAATACTATATTCACCCACACTTGCATTTAGCTTTGAACCAAAATTACATATACCCACGTCTTTATTCTTCAAAAGTCAATTTAATGACTGTTTTGATTGGGAAGGATTTTTTAAAAAAAATCTGTGTTTTGAATTCATCTAATCTGTTAAAGATGTGGCACTGCTGAAGAATATCTTGATGACTCTAGAGTGCTTTTTGTGGTGATCTGAGGTTTTTTCCAGGATGTATTTAGGAGTCTCATGAAAAAAAATCACTTGAATGCAATAAAATTGGTGGTGTACATTTACTTCAATGATATCAGTGATTTCAGAACATTCCAAGTGTTCAAGTGTGTAGGGTCGGATTTTCAAAAGACCTTGTCTGCTATTTAAACTCTTAATTTAAATGGATGCATTATCAAAAGGACTCACCACCCAACAACAGCAGATGCTGGGTGCTGAGCACTTTTGGAAGTCTGGCCCATAGAGAATCACGAACATTTGTAAACAACCTGTTATGTGTGCATTAGCTCCTGAGAATTGACCAAGAGATGGAAAGAGCTCTTTGTTTATGGGGGGATTCAGATAGTGGCTATTATGAGCACAATCCACTGCCCAGGGAAGTCAGCTGGAAGGCTCCCATTGGCACAAATTGGCACCAGCTCATATATTGCACTTGTATATTATACTATTATACAGACAGAAGGGATTATTAGATCATCTAATTTAATCTCCTGCATAACGCAGGCCAGAGAATTTCCCTGAACTAATTTCTGTTTCTACTAGCAAATATCTTTTAGAACAAATCCCACCTTGATATAAAAATGTCCAGTGGTGGAGAATTCTTGGTAAATTGTTCCAGTGGTTAGAAATTGGGTGTAATCTTTTAAATCTGCATTTATCAAGTGTAAACTTTCAGCCTTTGAATCTTATACCTTTGCCGCCTAGATTGAAGAGTTCTGTTATCACATTTCTGTTCCTCATACAGGAACTTACAGACTGTGATTAAGACACCTCTTAACCATCTGTGTTAGGCTAAACCACAGTATCTGCGCACCTCACCCTCTTTAAGGGCATGTCTATATTATGCGCTGGATTGACGGGCAGTGACTGATCCAGCAGTAGTCGATTTATCGCGTCTAATCTAGACACAATTAATTGACCACCGAGCACTCTCCCGTCGACTTCGGTACTCCACCAGAGTGAGACGCGTAGGCAGAGTCGATGGGGGAGCGTCAGCCTTCGACTGCCCTAGTGAAGACACCATGGTAAGTAGATCTAAGTACGTCGAGTTCAGCTACGTTATTCACATAGCTGAAGTTGTGTAACTTAGATCAATTTCTTCTCTCCCCACAGAGTAGACCAGGCCTAAGATAGCAAACCTCACAACACACCTGTGAGGTAGGGCAGTACTGTTATCCCCACTGTAAACTGTGGCACAGAGAGACTAAGTGACTTGCCCAAGGTCACTCAGGAAGTCTGAGATAGAAAAGCAAATTGAACCTAAGACTTCTGAGTCCCAACCTCCATGCGTCTGATGAAGTGGGTATTCAGCTACAAAAGCTTATGCTCCAATACTTCTATTAGTCTATAAGGTGCCATAGGACTCCTTGTTGCTTTTTACAGATCCAGACTAATCACAGAATCATAGAATATCAGGGTTGGAAGGGACCTCAGGAGGTCATCTAGTCCAACGCCCTGCTCAAAGCAGGACCAATCCCCAACTAACACGGCTACCCCTCATACCCAACCTATACTGTAACTGACTGGCTACTCTACAAGACAGCTGTTTGACACTCACTCCCAGTCAACATTATGGGGAAGAGGGGTTCTCTTCCTCTAAAACATTAGCTATTCATGATTGTCAAAGGACAATATGCCAATATGATAATGATGTTTTTGTTGTTATCTCAGAAATGTACTGTAGACTTGATGTACCATTGATCTCGTGTATAGCAAATTTCTGTGCTTATGTACCAAGGTAATAGATGCCTTAGAATTCTGATAGCAAGGTAGTTATATCCTTTGTTCCAGTATGTTCCTATACCTGATGGGTACAGTATTCACGCTGATGTCCTCTGCCAGGTTGGCTTCAGTACTGAAGCTGTCATCTCAAATCAATGCAACGAAGTGTAGCCTGATCTATGAATTGCGTTAATTATATGGATTACTTAAAATTTCCCAGTTATCACTCTGTTTGACAGGTTAATGTCCCAAGATCAGGCCCAGTATTATTAAAATTACTGTTCAGCTGGGAACCCTAATGTGCATAGCTGCAACACTCATGCTTTAGGAACACTTCTGTATTTGTAATAATTTATTAATACATTTAACAAAGTCACAAACACTCTAACCCAGCAAGGTAGAGAGAGACAACACAGAATGTACATCTGGACATCTGTATACTCACACCATCCCCTGCAGAACAACCTGAAATATTAGCCATGATGTTCATCACCATCACCTCCCTCATCATCACCAGTGGCCATAATCCTGGCACCTCTCAAAGGCTACATCTCTCTCTTCCTGTACACAGACCGGGATACAACTTTTATATGTTACTGAGCCCACTATGTCTAACGCATATTCAGTAGGGGTTTCTTCCTCTCTTCCTTATTTGTTTCCTCAACCTGCTAATGTTGGGGTGCTCTTCTCCTATAGGTTAGTACATTAATGATTTCAACTCATTATCATCTATTTCAGTTCCTTGCCACGGCACTCTTATGGACAAACTTTCTGCTTAAACACTCTGTCTCAGTTCATTTAAACTTAGAGGTGACTGTCGGGCCATTTCTTTGTACCAAAGTTCAGAGGCCTCATGCTAACTGCTGAAGTCCATGTCTTCCAGGATACAAGCCTGTAGGTTCCTTGCTTTACTGCTGAATAAAAGAAATGCTAAAGCTAGCTCTATGGGCTACAGAAGTAACAATCAGTTTAGATAAAACACACCAAGAGCTTGGCCTTTCCATCTGGGAGGGGGCTTAAAGGCAGCATCCCTGAAATAGTCCTGGGAATCGGCCTAGGATTTCCCAATTTTAACACTCTCTGCCTAAAGAAGCTCAGATACCACAGTGGACAGGGCATTTTTAAACCCTGAACAGAACAGAATGGCTCTGCCTTTCTGTTTTGGCTGCAATCAAAGGTCTGGCTGGGGGTTGTGTTTAGACTAAGCTTTCTTACTCATCTCCACACTGCCTGCCTCGAACCCTGAATAGGAGACAGTGAACTCTTGTGCCATCCCACCTGCAGCCTAGGAAGAAAGTGTCTTGCAGCATCTCCTGGTCCTGGGGAAAGTCATTTGCTGCCACCATTTTTCTGAGTGCCGCATGCATCATACATCAGAGGGAGGGATAGCTCAGTGTTTGAGCATTGGCCTGCTAAACCCAGAGTTGTGAGTTCAATCCTTGAGGGGACTATTTAGGGATCTGGGGCAAAAATCTGTCAGCGAGTTAGACTAGATGACCTCCTGAGGTCCCTTCCAATCCTGATAGTCTATGCCTTGCACCAGTTCAGCAATGCTGACTGGTATGTTGGGGTGCAAATCCAAGAGCCTGCCTACTCCTCACCCCATCTGTGCACTCCCCTCCTGCTGGGTGAGGTATGCTGGGCACATAGCCCCACCTGCCCAGCTCAAAAGGCATTGGGGGTCCTGTGTTTCTCTGCACAGGTATATTTAGACTAGATGAGATCTGAATCTAAACAGTTAACTTGGTGAGTGCAATAATTGCAAAGGGGTAATGCCAAAGCAATTGGAGTCACTTCAGTGTCTAATCAAGTCACTGGGAATGGAGAGAGGGTGGGGGAAAAATGCACAACTTTGCTGCCTCGCTTTTAATGAGCTAGCTCATTGCATCTCACAAGTTTCCAATTCCTGAACATTTGATTTATACCTTGACTGAGCTATCTGTTGCCGCGCATCAGTCACGCTGGTTTTTAATGAATGTCATGTCATACTTATGCATAAGTGATGGCATGAAATGTGCCTCTTTGTTCTGAGAGATCAAGCTTTTGCCACTGTCACTCGTGTGACCCCCAGAATGGACAGCATCTATTATTTTTATGAGATGCTTCGGTATCACAAACATGCCTTTTTCAAAAGAGAGCTTCTTGTTCTTTCTCTCACTGTCCTGTGAAGTGTTGCTCTGAATCCTTATCCCATACAATACTGGAGCAGTAGGTACCTAATGAAACAGGAAGAATGTATCAAGGGTGTAAAAGGTGAGACGAACTGGATAAAAAGTTGCTAATGAAGAGATAATGGTATTCAAGAGCAGGTTGAGAAATTAAAGTTTTTCACCTTATCTAGTAATTTCTAAACAGTAATGTGATAATTTTTTTTTAAAGAAAAGACTGGCATGACGTTTTCCTCAGCCCTGACTCTTGTAATGGCCAAATTGTGGATCCCTTACTCGCGTTAGTTAGCATTTACTTCTGTGCATAGTCCTAGCGTATGCCTAGGCTGCAGTCATAGGGGTGATTGCAGCTTGAGCAGACATACCTGAGCTAGCTTTAATCCAAGTGGGCTTCAGTGCAGGCTGTATGAGCCAGCCTGGAACCATAGGTAATACTTGCATGGCTACCCCATGCTGCCATGGTTCTGCTGCTCTTGGTGCCTGTGCTAGCTAGATTAAAGCTATCTTAGATATGCTTACGTGAGCTGTGATCACACAGTGTGACTGCGGCATAGATACAATCTCAGGTGAGAACTATGCAGTTGGGCCCTTGGGTTATTGTTTAAATACCTACAGGATTATTTCTTTATTTGAAACGTGGTCAAACCTGGCTAATCTATATATGACATCTCTCAGACGGTATGTTATTGAGGAATGGGAAAGTTTTACTAGTAGACAATTTTACAGCACATATCTTTTATCTAAAGCAATGGTTCTCTCCCTTTTCTGTGCCAGAATCCCACTTTCAAGACTGGGCCTCACCTTCCCAAGTGGTTGGGCTCTATCTGGTACCCCATTCCTATGTATCATTATAGGAAAGGCCGTGGGCCCCAGGTTGCGGCTGGTTGAAAAATAATAGAAAATGTCACCAAAAGAGTTTTCTCCCCCAAACATATTAATTATATTGAAAAAATCCCTTTATTCATCTGAACTGCTCTTTGACCAGCTTTATTGAGAACCCATGATCTAAAGAATCAATGATTCCTGATTGAGCATGTAAGGTTCCCTTGCCCCCAGTTACAGGGAGGCCACTCAGGCTAGCCCTGTGGGACCAGGACCAGAGTCTGTAAGACAGGCAAAAGCCCAATGGGGCTGTGCGGTTAATGGTCCCTGCCGGGCTCTAGCCTGGAATGGGGTAGCACAAGTGATCCACCCTTAAGTACAGTCTATTAGGGCCAGCTGGGGCCTGGGTGCGGCTCAGGCTGCCAGCAAACAAACAAAGGGTGTGGGATAAGGGGGCTCCTGTCCTGGGCTAGAGCCTCCTTGCATCATGTTGGGGGTCTGCCACCCAGGACAAGGTGGCAGGGGGACGTGGGCCCACCCTACTCCACTGCGTCCCAGCCCAGGGCCCTGGCAGGGGCAGGACTGGCTGCCCCGTGTTGGCGGGGATCCAGCTCTAACACGCTGACTGAGCCACACTGGGCTCAGCAGCCAGCTGCTCCGTGGCTGCCCCAGGCTACTTCCTGCCTCCCCGGGGCTTGGTACCTGCAGCCTTCAGGCCTCTTTCGGCTCTTCGGGGTAAACAGCAGCAGGGACTCCAGGCCAGTCCTCATCCACAGCTGGGGCTTGGGAACAGCCAGGAGCCAGTTCCTCACGAGGCCTCTGGGGAACCGGCCCAGCGTCCTCCTCTGTTGCAGGCTCACCCCCTACTGAGCTGTAAGGCCAGTCTTTTATACTTCCAGTTCTGCCCCAGTCCTTCCAGTGAGGGGGGAAGGGTGATCTAAGCTCCACCTCCTGGAGTGGGTAAGGCTCCCTTGCTCCCCCGGTTGGAGGGAGGCCATTCAGGCTCACTACAGGGCAGTATCACTATCATGGCTGTCTTTGATAGGTCATCTCTAGACAATTGTTAGCTCTGTTGTAAGAGACACTTGAAAAAAGGATGGCATCGGGATTTAGCCCAGCTTTGCATTCCTCCGTTGCAGGGAAAACAGGTAAAATAGCCCCACTCAAATATCACTGCTGTAGGAGGCATAGGTTATCCGTTGTAACATATTGAAGATTGTTGTTTTAATGAGTCCATTCACAGGATGCAGAAGTGGCTAAAGTGAAACTAAGCAACTCTGATTGTAAAAAAAGCCTCCTCAGGGAAGACCTTTTAGGATCGAGCCTTTATCCTAGTTGGCATCATCACCATAGCAGCACATTCTCCACCTACCTTGCCATTTCCTCCATCACCCTGAAGACAAGTGGAGCTGTCAGTAACTGCTTAAGCCAATCAGGAGCCAGATCTAGCTCCCATCTGGACTCTGGATCAGTCACATCTCCTCTGGCAGCTCAATCCACAGCAGATGCCCTTTGCTGGAGAATACTTTCTCTCCAGCTCTTGTGCCCTTCATCCTGGGCTTCGTAAGCCCCATCATCCCAGAGGAGTGCAGCTGTATTAGCAGATCATGCACTGAGACTTGGTCCACTAACTCTGAAGATCAGGTTCAAGGCCTTAAATTGGCTACAGAGATCAGCTGGAATTTAGTAGGTGAGGTGGGGTTGAAGCATGGAAGTGATATGCTCATGGCTGTCAGGCCTGCTGGGATGTGGATTTCTGGAGCCTCTCAATTGCTTTCTCTTTAAGTGCCAGGTATGGTGAATTACAGTAGGAGCTGGAAGCATGGACCCCTGTGGCCAGTCTCCAAGACAGCTGAAGGAGGCAGAAGGTACTCTTTCTCCACTGGCACTAGCTGCTCGTGTGAAGGATAAGCGGAGAGTTGACCACAAAGCTTTTCATCACTTTGACAAATGGGAGGCAGATGCCTTCACTGGAAAGGGGAATGATGGACCAGAAAGCAAACTGGCAACCAGGTTAACCCATTGGACACTACTGATCTGGTCGGTCCTGCAGAACATTTCCTCCTCACCAGCATTGCGTGGGTTGAGGTGGGCTGGCTGCTTTTCATCCAGGAGCAGACATCCTGCAGGTGTTGTGACATCATGGTGACAGCATTGGTCACACTGGTGGAAAAGAGTGGACAGCTGAGTGGTGTCAGTGTCTTGTTGGCAGTGCAGCCTGTGGTGTGTCATCACCTGTCCAAGAAGCTTCATGCAGATATTGAAGATGATGACCGGAAGGATCCTCATGGGACTGCTGCAGGGGAAGGTTTGGAGAGAAGAGGAGCAGTTTGCCACCATATTCCTTGGATTTAGTTGGAGAGCAATGACCAGAGCCATTGCAGTGCTGCTTTGTCCACCCTAGCTAAGTCCTGTAATAACTTGTGGTCTGCTGTGACAAATACTGCTGCTACGTTGAGTGGTGAGCAATTAGATGTGGCCTCTGTTCAGTGCCTGGAGGAGATCATCCCTCCTTGGAATCCCTCTAGGCCATTTCCTGGTCTGAAGCCCCATTGTAAAGCATGCAAGCTGTCAGTTGATGCCATGTGTTGTTGGAATTTGGTTCTCAATAATTTGGAATCCTGGTCATTGGAGGTTTTAAAGAGCAGGCTAAACAAATACTAGTCAGGGGTGGTCTAGGTCTACTTAATCCCACCGTTAGTGCTGGGGGTTGGGCTAAATGATCTCTTAAGATTACTTCCAGCCCTATGTTTCCTTTTCCTAGGAAAAGGAGGCTGGTCACAGGCTGAAAGCTGAGTAGGTTTTCTGCATCCAGTGTGGGCACTTTTTAGACTCTTTCTGAGGGTCCTTTTGAGGTCCACTTCTCTGAAGGAAGCATTGTGACTTTCTGCTAGCAGTGGGCACAGGTATTGGTTGCTGGCTTTTACCAGCGAAAGGGCCAGGGGCCTGTTTAACCAGGCTTGGCTCATGTTTTTGAGAGCTTCTTGAGTTTCACCATCTGTGATGGGGCTAAATTCAATCATCAGCTGTGTGAGTGGGGGTGGGTTATGCAATGTCTGGCTTAGAGTTTTCTGCCTTGGCAAGCTTATTGTGTATTCAGTTGATCTTGTTCTGCACAGTAGGATGAAGGTGTCTTCAGCACTGAGTATTAGTGCCAGATGTCTGGCTTATGCAGTCCACGTTAATTATCTGGTTTGCTGTTCAGAATAACTGTCAGCTGCCGTTCTGTGGCTATGTTAACAAAGGAGAAGGCAGCTCTCTGCACCTCCCTTACTGCAGCAGCGTAGCCCAGTAGGGAATGTTTGTGCCATGAGCAGATGGATTTGAGGCTGGCTTTGTGCCTAGAGTCTTCTGCCTATGAGCATCATCTCACAAAATTCACTGATTGAACCATGGTGAGCTTCAGAGGCCACATGGGGTGGGTGACATGCTGGGTGACCTCAATGATTCTAGCTGTATAGCTCATTGGCACATTAAACTTCCAGCTGCATGATTTCCTTGCCCCCCTCCCACACCCTGGAGCACACATGACTTTCTCCAACCATCTCTTCCCACAATATTTGCTCTCTATGCCTGTGGGCAGGTTGGGTACAACGTCATCTCTCTATGGGTCCCACTGGTACACTTGCAAATTGCCACTCTGGAAAGTGGTTTGCCATCAGTGCTGGGTAGTACTAGTGCCATGGGATTAGGTTAGATGGACATGGTATGCTGAATGTTTTCTACCCATTCTATGATTGCCGAATACCTTGGGAAACGTAACCTTATAGTTTAACAAGTGAACTCTGTATCCTTTCCTTTCAGTAACCTTTTTCATAAATGATTATTTTTCTTTCAGATGATAAACTTAGTCACTAGAGCTGGTGGTAGAATGACAATTCCCTTTGATTTTTCACCAGCAGAAGTTGATCCAATAAGAGATATTACCTCACCCACCTTGTCTCTCAAATCCATTTCATGACATCTTTTGAGGTTTTGAAACGTGTTTTTCATTCCCAATTGGAATGAAAACAAAAGCTTTTGAACATTTTCAAGAAGCAGAATTGTGTCAAAACAGCTCTTTTCCGATTGTAAAGGTCAGGTATTTTATTTGGGTCTTGATATCTCTCAGTGGAAGTTACTGGAAAGTCCATTTTGAACCTCCAAAACCTCAGCAAAAACTTAGTTGAAATTGATGTGTCTCCATGGGGGGTGGGGGAAAGGTTAATCAAAAAAGTTCAGATGAGCTCTATTAGTCACACCTAAATTAAACACAGTGATGCCGTGGTTTAAAGCTCGGCTTCTGTCTGTGATAAATTGAAGTTCCAATATAGTTCAGACAACTTGACACTACATATAATCCTGGTAATCTTAATAGTGGAAACCTCTTAACCTACCAAGTGCCTTTGCCAATTGCAAAATATTAGAGTATTCTGCTAAATGGGTTGTTTTATTACATAGAATCTGGCAAAATTGAGACACTGCTTAGTCTTATTACTCCACTAAAAATGAGGACTACTGGAAACATAAAACAAGTGAAGCATGGGTTAAAGCAAACCCATTTATTAATACTACACAAGTTTCTGGTAATGAAAAGATAAGCACATTTCCACACATTTGCTGTGATTTAAAAATATCTTGGTCACATTTTATATTAAAGGCTCATTTATAAATACTTTATTGTGGTTCAATAATTGATAGGGTGATTTACAGTGATTTGATGATAACGTTTATGTGCACAGAGTACAGAACATTAACAATATCTGCTGAAAATACATTTTGTCATTGTAGCAGCTTGTCAGTGTATCATGTGCTAAGCATTTATTGTCCAAGCATGTTAGTTGTTTCTTTGACAGAGGGCTTGCTATATTCTGGAAGCGATGACAGTGCCCGCCTTAAGATGTGTGCGGGGCATTATGATATAGGTCTCTATGCCAGAGGCTGGGCTTCAATGTGTCCCTAGATATTTATGTTCAGTGGACTGCTAATAAATGCAAAAGACCAGTGTGATGTTTGCTTGGCATGCCCAGAACCATAAGCCACTGTTCCTCATCTGCGTCAGCAAGAGAGAGATTTGCTGGCACTTAAACTGTTGTGTCAGCAGCTTGTCTGCCTCAGCAGCACACTCAGCAACTCTGCTAGTTTTAACCTTGCCTTGCAGGTAACGTTCAGTGAATCCGAGTTCCTAGACCTGCTGGAAGAGCGTTCCTCTGCGGTAACCAGCCCCTATCACTGGCTGCTCACAGAAATAACCAAGTCCATTCGCTCCTGTTGGCTCGACGAAGGACTCACGCATCAGTTTAGCACAGTGGTACTGAGATGGATTTATGCTAAAACAAGAATAAGTTTATGAATAAAGAACAACAACTGCAAGGATGCAAAGCAGAGAGAATAGAAACAGAAAATGGTTACAAATAAAACACCCTTTCTAGTGTCTAAAATTGAACAGATTACAATCCTGGTCTCAGGCAATTTCTCACCTACTGCCAGTTCTCAGTGTCCTTGGCCCCTGGCAGTGGGAGCCACCTTTCATAGATTCCAAGAGCACTGGCGCCTTTTGTCCTTTAAGTGATGGATAACTTTATAGTCCAGGAATGTATTCTTGTCAAAGCAAGCCCAGACACTGTTCCTCTTGGTTGGTGGTTGATCTTTGGGGTGCAAATGCCAGATCCTTTCTTCAGCCTCTGATCAATTTGCTTTTTCAATTGGTCTGATCTCTTTGTGTACCTTACATGCAAATGTACTTTCACTGTCCTCTGGTTTCCTATCCACTTGTTAACCTGAGCTGAGGCACACAGACACAGCCGCATTCCTTTGCCTAGGGGTGGGCTTGTTTATCAACTGCCTTCAAAGCGTATTTTAAGAACATATTTCGAGCACGTGTGTGTAACTTTGTACACACAGTGATGTTCATGACCAGCATGTCACCAGTTTTCATATGATTTCCAAACTATTCTGACACCAGTGTGTTGGGTGTGGCGAGTTTGTCAGAAGGGTTGGGGTATACTGCTGCATAAGTGTGCTCTTTGCCAACTAGCACAAAGGGACTTTTAGGATCACAGCCAAGTTCCTCTGAGCTTTGCGGTTGCACACCATGTGGCTAGGCAAGAAAACAGCCCTCTCATCGAGCTTGGGGGGAGGGATAGCTCAGTGGTTTGAGCATTGGCCTGCTAAACCCAGAGTTGTGAGGTCAATCCTTGAGGAGGCCAGTTGGGGATTGGTCCTGCTTTGAACAGGGGGTTGAACTAGATGATCTTCTGAGGTCCCTTCCAACCCTAATAATCTATGATTCTATGTAAGGGCCTCCCAAAGTAGCAATTCCTGATTCTGGGGCCTTTCCTAGGGGGAAAAAAAGACTTAGAAGGAGTAGAGAGAAGGCATGGCCAGAGCCCCGTCCCTCTTTGCACAACCCCACAGAGTGAGGCCAACACACCAGGAGAAACAATCTGTGCCAGCCTCCTGGTTGATGCAAAGCTCAGCCTGCTTGCTCCTCATGCACATGGAGCAGCCCTAGAGTAGATGATACCTGCCTGAGGGACAGTCTGGTGCTTCTCATGTGCAGATTCACATTGTAACCACCCCCTGCACAGAGCAGTGGCAGAAATGCCATAATCTAGCTCAAGTGTGCCATTATATCAAATTCAAAGCAACACACTCATACCTAGTGGCAATGAGTTCCACTGGCTATCATTGAGTTAGCAGGATTATCCATATAGCTGTACAGTTCACTTTTTTTAAACCAGAATAGCCATTTACAATAGTAATTACTAATGAAAAACAGGAGTTTTGGAAGGCATCTATATCATAAACCTTATCCCAGATTTGGACCTTAGCGTCCAAAATATGGGGGTTAGCATGAAAACCTCCAAGCTTGGTTACCAGCTTGGACCTGGTACTTGCTGCCACCACCCAAAAAATTAGAGTGTTTTGGGGCACTCTGGTCCCCCTGAAAAACCTTCCCTGGGGACCCCAAGACCCAAATCCCTTGAGTCTCACAACAAAGGGAAATAATCCTTTTTCCCTTCCCCCCCTCCAGGTGCTCCTGGAGAGATACACAGACACAAGCTCTGTGAATCCAAACAGAGTGACTCCCCCTCTCCGTTCCCAGTCCTGGAAACAAAAGCACTTTCCTCTTCACCCAGAGGGAATGCAAAATCAGGCTAGCAAATCCAACACACACAGATCTCCTCCTGATTTCTTCCTCCCACCAATTCCCTGGTGAGTACAGACTCAATTTCCCTGAAATTTCCCAGTAAAGAAAACTTTAACAGGTTTAAAAAGAAAGCTTTATATAAAAAGGAAAGAAAAATACATACAAATGGTCTCTCTGTATTAAGGTGACAAAATACAGGGTTAATTTCTTAAAAGAAATATGAATAAACAGCCTTATTCAAAAAGAATACAAATCAAAGCACTCCAGCACTTATATTCATGCAAATACCAAATAAAAGAAACCATATAACTTACTATCTGATCTCTTTGTCCTTACACTTAGAAACAGAAGATTAGAAAGCAGAAACTACTTCTCCAAAGCTCAGAGAAAGCAGGCAGACAGAAAACAAAAACCTCAGACACAAAATTCCCTCCACCCAAAGTTGAAAAAATCCAGTTTCCTGATTGGTCCTCTGGTCAGGTGCTTCAGGTGAAAGAGACATTAACCCTTAGCTATCTGTTTATGACAATCTAAACCTTCAGACTTCAGGAAAATGAACCAATGCCAAGCTATCACGAATTAGGAGGAAACTTTCCCTTGGGGGGAGGCTATCCTGTAATTGCTACTGCATTGTTCCTTACACCTTTCTCTGAAGCAGCTGATGCTGGACACTGTCAGAGACAAGATACTGGGCTAGATGAACCTTGAGTCTCATCCATTCGGACAGCCATAATTTATCCAGAAGAGATTTTGACGTAATAATAATCCATTATATTTTGTTTGGCCTCTGTTTAGAAGACAATCTGCCTCTCCAGCCATAATGGTAATGTCTAATGCACTCAAACAGCTCATTGAGAAAAAGCATCTTGGAGAGAATCAATTTAAATCAAAAAAGGACAAACAAATAGCTCCCGGCGATACACAGTGAAATAGATGGCTGCAATCAAAAAAGATATTTCCAATTACCATTAGAATTCCAGGGTAATTTAAATGATCTGATTCGAATTCATCATTGTCGTGTGCACACCGAGTAGGGTGTTTTTCTGAAGCCAATCTACAGTAGGTGATTTGCTTCATTGTACCCATTACAATTTCTTCCTATCCAACCTTATACAAAAATTTGTCTGGATAAAAAGATGCCCACCTCAGAAACCAGTGCACGACATCGCTCATTTAACAGTTTTTAGGACAAAAAAATGCTAAGGTTAATTTAAGGCAGGATTGTTCCCTATTGTTAACTGAGCAGTCCCCGCTCCCACCTGTCCCCTCTGCACCTCTCACCCCCAGGGTGGCAGGAATTTGCTGATGAATCTTCCCATTGGTTCATGACTGTGCCTCAGACTCCAAGCCTACATGTTTTAAACTAACATTTCTAGGCCTTCACTTTAGCAAGGACCTAAAATGAGTTCTTGGTGTTTTTGAAGATTGCTGTGCACCATAAATCAGCAGAATTAAAGAGAAGAGGGGAAAAAGCAGTTTGGTGCAGGTGTGACTGTAATACTAACACGGAATGTTTAGTTTACAAACCAGACTCTAAAGGTGTAAATGAACATCTGTTGCTGTCGATAATTGCAATGATCTAAAGCGGGTGGCTGTGATTCTGGGAGGGAGAGATTAGCAAGGCCTCTCAGCTGTATTGGTGTCTGAAAGGGGTAATTTTAGAAGTGGTCCTCACTATACTGCAATGTTTTCTAGTTTCAGAGGGTAGCCGTGTTAGTCTGGATCTGTAAAAGCAGCAAAGAATCCTGTGGCACCTTATAGACTAACAGACGTTTTGGAGCATGAGCTTTCGTGGATGAATACCCACTTCCTCAGATGCATGTCATCTGAGGAAGTGGGTATTCATCCACGAAAGCTCATGCTCCAAAACGTCTGTTAGTCTATAAGGTGCCACAGGATTCTTTGCTGTTTTCTAGTTGTTTGCAGTTATATCCATGTTGGTTTCAGAATATGAGAGAAACAAGGTAGATAAAGTAATATCTTTTATTGGGTCAACTTCTGTTGATGGCAGCACTTTTAAGTTACAAAGAGCTCTTCTTCTGTTCTGGAGAAGGAAGCAGCGTGTCTGAGTTAGATAGTTGGGAGAGATTAAGTAGAAGGGTTTGAAGTGGGCAATTAAGGGTAACCGGCGGTGTGGTGTGTTACACATTGTTGGAATTAGTCAAAAACAGGGTCCCTGTTAAATCCATGGTTTTGGTGTCTAGCAGAGTTATCAGTGTAAGCTCCCAGGCTCGAGGTATTGTGCAGGTTTCTTTTGAGGACAAGTATTGAAGGATCAGATATGGAGTGATTGATTTGTAAAAAGGGTTCACCCTTGGTTGATATGGGTTTTTTTGTCTTTTTCATTTTCCTGTGAGAGTTCATTTGAGAGTTTAGTGACTCTCTGGTTTCATTCATAGTTGTTGGGGCATTTGATGCACTGGATGAGGTACACCACATGTTGTGACAAGCACGTATAGGGCCCATGGATCTTGAAAAATGTGTTCTGTAGGATATCGATCATCATAGTGGAGAAATCACCACAGGTTTTGCATCTGTTGGTCTGGGGTTGCTTTGACTGATAAAATGACATAAGACAAATACACCCAAGAGTTCTGAAAGAACTCAAATGTGAAATTGCAGAACTATTAACTATGGTTTGTAACCTGACCTTTAAATCAGCTTCTGTACCCAATGACTGGAAGATAGCTAATGTAATGCCAATATTTAAAAAAGGCTCTAGAGGTGATCCCGGCAATTACAGACCAGTAAGTCTAACGTCGGTACCGGGCAAATTAGTTGAAACAATAGTAAAGAATAAAACTGTCAGACACATAGAAGAACATAAATTGTTGGGCAAAAGTCAACATGGTTTCTGTAAAGGGAAATCATGTCTTACTAATCTATTAGAGTTCTTTGAAGGGGTAAACAAATTAGTGGACAAGGGGGATCCAGTGGACATAGTGTACTTAGATTTCCAGAAAGCCTTTGACAAGGTTCCTCACCGAAGGCTCTTACGTAAATTAAGTTGTCATGGGATAAGAGGGAAGATTCTTTCATGAACTGAGAACTAGTTAAAAGACAGGGAACAAAGGGTAGGAATAAATGGTGAATTCTCAGAATGGAGAGTGGTAACTAGTGGTGTTCCCCAAGGGTCAGTCCTAGGACCAATCCTATTCAACTTATTCATAAATGATCTGGAGAAAGGGGTAAAGAGTGAGGTGGCAAAGTTTGTAGATAATATTAAACTGCTCAAGAGAGTTAAGACAAAAGCAGACTGTGAAGAACTTCAAAAAGATCTCACAAAACTAAGTGATTTGGCAACAAAATGGCAAATGAAATTTAATGTGGATAAATGTAAAGTGATGCACATTGGGAAAAATAACCCCAACTATACATACAATATGATGGGGGCTAATTTAGCTACAACTAATCAGGAAATAGATCTTGGAGTCATCATGGCTAGTTCTCTGAAGACGTCCATGCAGTGTGCAGAGGCGGTCAAAAAAGCAAACAGGGTGTTAGGAATCATTAAAAAAAGAGATAGAGAATAAGACGGAGAATATCTTGTTGCCCTTATATAAATCCATGGTACACCCACATCTTGAATACTGTGTACAGATGTGGTCTCCTCATCTCAAAAAAGATATATTGGCACTAGAAAAGGTTCAGAGAAGGGCAATTAAAATGATTAGGGGTTTGGAATGGGTCCCATATGAGGAGAGACTAAAGAGACTAGGACTTTTCAGCTTGGAAAAGAGAAGGCTAAGGGTGGATATGATAGAGGTATAGAAAATCATGAGTGGTGTGGAGAAAGTGAATAAGGAAAAGTTATTTACTTGTTCCCATAATATAAGAACTAGGGGCCACCAAATGAAATTAATGAGCAGCAGATTTAAAACCAATAAAAGGAAGCTCTTCTTCACACAGCACACAGTCAACCTGTGGAACTCCTTGCCTGAGGAGGTTGTGAAGGCTAGCACTATAACAGAGTTTAAAAGAAAACTGGATAAATTCATGGAGGTTAAGTCCATTAATGACTGTTAGCCAGAGGGTGGAGATGGATGGCAGGAGAGAAATCACTTGATCATTACCTGTTAGGTTCACTCCCTTTGGGGCACCTGGCATTGGCCATTGTTGGCAAACAAGATACTGGACTGGATGGACTGTTCTTATGATCTCAATTGTCCATTTGATTTCAAGTGACCACCTCCAACATGTGTTACCCCTTCTGTTTAACAATCTGTCCCAAATTGTATTTTGCTCAGACACTCTTCTTCCTTCCCCAGACCTGAAGAAAACCTATGTATAGCTCAAAACCTTGTACCTTCCACCAAGAGGAACTAACTAATCCAATAAAAGATATTACCCCACCTACCTTGTCTCACTCATGTTTTCTAATGACTATTTATTTACTTTTAAATCAGACATGTACTTACACAGGGAGCCCAGTCCTGCACTCATGACATCAGGGTCTATAAACATGTAGGCCTAAAGTTTCCAAAGTGACTAGAGTTTTTGACTGCCGAACTAGAGATGCCTTAAAAGCAGTGATCCCAGGGATTTGAAAACTGAGTGCCTCCCTTTGGAAAATGAACTTTATTGCATCTTTTCACCTGCAGCACTGCTATGTGGTGTCGCATCTTCTGCTCCCTCCTGGCTTAAGCCTTAATACCTCATCCTACTAGTATTGAGTGTCATAATATACTCCTTCCTCTCCATTTAGCCATACTTCGATAAGCAATGGAATGATTTAACTTTTGTGTCATGGAGGCAAAGTACTGTTGGTTGAAAACTTTCCAAGACCTTTTAGATTCTCTCTCTCTCTCTCTCTCTCTCTCTCTATATATATATATATATATATATCGGAGGGGGGAAAATCCATTTTTGTTTAAATTTTTGGGGTTTTGTCAAGTTTTCTTGTTTTTTAAATGACAAAAATACTCTTTCACTTTAAACTTTTTTTTTGAAAACTGGAAAAGGGTTAATATTTTGTGTGTGTGTGTTGCGGGATGTGGTAGTTTTCTGGCTGGTTGTAGGCAGAAGATTGCAAGAATATGTGGGTATTGTTGAGTAGTGCTCCTTGGATGCCCAATCCACCCCAGACCACAGGTGTTCTGGGGAATGAGGGTTGGACTGAGTGACCATGATTAGTGGCTCGATTGACCAGATCCTCCCATGTGCAAGAGGGTTGTACTGACCATGGATGCTACAGCCCGTGGTACTACTCATGGAGCTGCTATATGGATATTCCAAGAAATTTGCAGAGGGCCTTTTCCCCGCAAACTAATGGAACACCCCTCACATAAAGCCCATTCATCCTCCCATCATAGTCAATGTCTTGTCTCCTATTGACATCAGTGGTTGGAGACTCAGACCTATTATTTGGGCTTGCTAGGGCTGAGACCTTCAGACCTACATCCCTCACTTGAGCAAAACTCCCAATGGGTTCAACGGGGCTTTTGCCTGTGTGAGAACAGAATACGGATTTTTGATGTGGGCTCCCCAAAATGCAGGTGACTTTAGGTGAAATAGGTAGAATTTTTGTAAGCACCTAAGTCACTTAGGAGCATTAAGAGTATAATTTTCAACTTTGAGTTTTACTGAAACTTAGTCTCTTAAGTGACTTAGGTGCTTTTGAAAATGAGATGATTTTTGAAAATGTTACCTGTGCTGACCTATCCCTCTATCCATCTTCTTTTTTGAATCGATTTATTTTATTTGTTTCTTGAAATCCATTCCAGGAGATGAGCAAAACTTTGTCAGCTGGTCCCTCCTCACTGGAAAAATTCTGAGAGATGAAAGGAACAGCTTATATTAGACTTCTTGCATTACCAAGCTGAGGAGCGGGCTTCAGGCCAAAGAAAGATCCTCTAGCCTTGAACTGAAGGAGGCCATTGTTGGACCAGAATAAAAGGAATGATGGATGAGACCTTACTATAAACTGCCCCACTGGTATTATTTTAGTTTAAAAGAAGTGTAATGGGGAGGGAGGGAGGGAATAAAGGGACCACTGGATACAACCAAGAATGAAGACTGAATAATCTAAGGCCAGGAAAGTAATGACCAAAGAATATTGTCTTGCTGCAAAAATGCATTATCTACAGCAGAAGGGGACAAATGACTACATGTCTGTGGAGATCAGGAACAAATGTGGCCCAGTATTTAATTTTAATTTTAATTTCTGATTGCAAGACTTTATGGCATCAATTCATACAAAGTGTTGAACAATGGACTACTCCCCCAAGGAGCCTGGTCTTGTGAAGGAAGGCAAGGCTCATGGCTTGGGGAAAATATTTTTGACAAGTAGATGGCAAATGCAAAAGATAGTGGACAAATGGCATCCTGAACTCTATTGTTTCAGTAAAACTACAATAACTAACTGTGATGGGCTGTACCAGCCACACTCGGGGCCAGAAGGAGTTACTGAGAGCCTGTGGGTGCAATCAGCCGTGCCCTGCTACACCTGCAGTAGGTGTCAAGTCTGGAGGGAGGAGATAAAAGAGCTGAACCAGGTGTAGGTGGGTGTTGACCAGGTTGGTGAGCAGGTCTCTGGCTCCTGCTCAGTGTGGGAAGCCTGGCTCGTGTCAAGGAGCAGAGCTGGATTGCTGGCAGGCAGAACATCTCTGAAGGAACTTAGGCCTACAACAGGCAGCCCAGGGCACTTGGGAAGGACAGAGGGAGGAAATGTCTCTGCCAAGCATTCTCTGTGCTGGTGGAGATGCCTGAAGGGAGCTCGAAGATTCTGCTGGATCAGGGACTGTCCTGCTGGGGGAATGGAGACAAGTCTCCTGCAGCAGAACCAGCTGGGTGATAAAGTGCCATGAAGCTCTGCCCTGAAGAGGTTTGGAGCTGGAGCCATAGACACATGGAAGATTGTGCTCCACGGAGGCAGTAGGAAGTCTATATAGTTAGGCCTTGACTGCTTATTAAAGGGTCTCTGGACCAGAACCCAGTGGAGAAGGAGGAACTAGGATGCCCCTACCAGCCCGCTGAGGAAAGTGGGGCAGAAACCCTCTGACAAGGGGTTAGGACAATAAAAAAGCCCTGATAGAAGAGATAATAATTAGTGTGTCCAGAATTGGACCAAAGGCCAAATGTGAGTTGATGAGTGGGACTATTGGTTTATTCCAGAAGAGGTGGGACATGATGTGACCTGGCCAGAGACCTGAGTCGTTAGAAGAAGCAGACCATTGCGGGACCAGGATGACAGTCAGCAGGGGGCACCAAAGGAACTGAGCTTGCTGTATCGCACCCAGCCAGAAGAAGGCATGCCAGGTGGTAAGTCACATGCTTATATTAACAAGCCAAACAGACCCTGATTCTTCTAGGTGTTTCAGCACTTGGCTAACTTTAAGTGCATGTTCCATTGCAATCAATGTTCCCTAGAAGGCTTTGGTCAATTTATTTTTGAGTGTAATTTAAGTCAGTTTGTTTTAACGTAGAATTTTCATAAACCAGTGCTGCAGCAGCTGCTGTAGTGTAGATATACCCATAGGCTCCTAAATCATCCAGAGTGTTAAAGGTACTTAGGTGCCTCATTGCCTGTTTGGTTAGCCTGTTGATATCAAACATGTGTAGTGCTGGATTGGGAGTTATTTTATTACCAGTCAGAAAGAGGAGGAATAACACCACAACTAGATGCTGTATAACAGGGAGACAGAAGTAACATAACCTGTAAGGTCTGTGTGTAATATTTGTTCCAGCTGGAGAGGTTCGGGTGCATCTGCTGCATTCCAGAGATGTTTTTCACCAGAAACCTTTCTAAATCATTGATAGGAAAAAGTGTGTACTCCTTGATAATAACTGAACTTGCACAAGGTCCCAGTCAGTGTGACCAAATTGCCCAAACAGGGAACTTATCCTTTTCTTAAGAAAGAAAGACAGAAAACAATTGAAAGTGATGACTGAAGTATCAAGTCCAACAGACCATATATTTAAATTTTTTCCCATCTAGGAAAGATCATGTTCAGAAGCACTGTTTGCATAGTATTTGCTGCTTCGTGATGTGGCTTATGAAGCTCTGTTCACTCTCAAAGAAACCTGACAAATCAACTAAATTGTGTCTTTAGCTAAAAGACACAAGGACCTGAGAAAATTAGATGCACAATAAAAGGACTTATAAATGCGTTTTAAAAGGGACTAACTCCCTATAATACTGGATGGGTAAAAGGTTCCTCATGGGATAATTTGGGGTAACACAAATATTCAAATCCTACTTTGTTGACCCAGGCCATAGAGAATGGGAGCCCCTAAACTACAGCTCCCATGAGGTATTCACCAGAATTACCATATCGGTGTGGAATGTGTTTGTTCAACCCCCCCCCCCACACACACACATCTTGCATCCAGTTTTCAGGTTTAAGTTTTCATTTGAAAATGTTTGGTTTTCTGTTTTAAAATATTGACTGATTGATTGCCAAAGAGTCAAAGATTTGACAATAGTGAATTTCAGGGACTAGTGGGAGGGGTGGTATGGTAAAGGGTGTCTAGGCATGGGAATGTTCAGGAACCACATTGATTTATGCTGAGCTAAGGGGACATAACTGAGAAAATCGGTTGAAACTAAATTAAGGAAAATACCAGAGAAGATTTCCTGACTCTGAAATTCATTCGATTGTAGATTCATGTCCCAAGGGAAATGAAAGAAGCCCCATCAGATGAGTCACTTAGGATTAAAATGAGCAAAGCACTGAAGAATCAGTGCTACTTTCCGTTACTTCATTTTGGTTTGCCTCTTTCACCAGAGTGAACATGCGCTTTGTAACGCTGCCCTTCTGATTGATGTCTAGCAATCTGTGCTGGCTGAGCTTGTCCAGTCCTAGCTAGATAACAGGGAACAATGTTACCCCTGCAATGTGGGGTTATCTCTCTCTTCTCTCTGGCAGGCAGTTAAAGCAGTGCATAGCTTTCTGCTAGGGAGGAGCAGGAGAAGTCCTTATGGGTTGTGAAACAGCAAATTGAAATAATATTGCATGTAGCATTCAAAATGATATTACACAATCTGAAAACACAATTATTAATCTGAACTGGGTGACAATAAGCACGAGTGGCATTGCCAGGCTGCCTGCGGGACCATGGCTCTGTTCTTTGCTACACATACCACAGAGGTCCCTATGGGTTGATTTTTGCACACCAGGAATTCTTTGCCTCGTGAAGCATCACACAACTGGTCAGGGAAGTGATCTTCCAGAAGTAAGGTGACAGGGTGGAGTGAATTTTTTTTCCGATTAGTTTGGGTGACACAAAAAAGACTTTCTGGGACTAATGTGTTGGATTTTACCTGAAACGCAAAAGATACAGCAGCCATCAGTCTATTTTCTTTCCTTTTAACTCCCAATCCTATGCATTAGAAAGCTTCACTTGCACTAACCAACTGACATGTGAAAGCACAAATATAAGAACTCAAGTAAGAGTGGTATTAACACTTCCTCTGAACTTCATCTAACTGCACTTATGTCTAGTGGGAAGATCACACAGAATAAGGTTTCAGATATCATTGAGCATTGGTTGATTTTGACAGCAGATAACTTCTGCTTGACCTCTGCTGGAAACTGCAGTCTTAGACATTAAGATGTTTTACAGAACAAAAGCACAATAGTAGTTCCAGGAGAAAGCATTTCCCTTTCTCTAGAAGAAGTAACTCTGCTTGGTGCCTAGACACAGTTGGTTAGATCCTCTGTAGCACTGTTGTTTGCTTGGAGGGTGCATGTGTGTGCGAAGGGAGAATTCACATTTGGGGAAAGTATATATGTGGTATTTGAAAACAAGATTGCAGCCAGTTTCTCAGTGGGCATGCTGCTTTACACCAGTTAGTCCAAGATGTGTATCAAAATCCGTTTGTCTCTTTCTGATAGAGGAAAAACAACCCAAGGCAAGTTTTTAATCTCCGGTATTTTATACGTTGCTTTTCATTCTTTTCACCGTGTCACGTGATGTTGCTGGGTTTATGCCTTTGTAAAATACACCCTGCTCAGCATGCTGCATTCTGACTCACCTGATGCTTGAGAGAAATGTGACAGACTCTGTTCCAAATGCCAAGCCCGGCTTTGGAAATCTATAATAATTAAGCATTCAGCCCTCCACAAAGCAAAGTAATTAACATCTCCTTTTGTAAGGCTTAACAGCTGCAAACTTCTCTAGCTAGGACTTCTGAGCAGGATGAGGTTGAGAGGGGTGTTTGTGTGGAGAGATTAATATAAACAAGGGGCTACTCTTGCAAAATAAATGCAATCACATTCTGCCAAAATAGTTTTAAAAACACAGAAGCACTATAGTATGATGTGCTGTTTTGGACCATTACTGTGGATGTGCTTTTTTAAAGAAAAAATACAGCTATAATCAAAATTCTGTCTTCTGTTGTATCTTTTAGGATCATAGGGGTGAAATCCCAGCCCCTTTGAGCATCAGTGAGGCCAGGATTTCACCCATGTCTTTGTTGTTACTCTTTATGTTGTTATTCTTCAAGGCAAAATGTTAAAGGTCTCATTGGTCCTTAGAACAGGGCACCAAATGTTTGCTGGAGACCTATGTTTTCTTCACACAACAAAACAAGCCCAATGATTTCAGACTCGGGTGCTTAAAATTATGTGACCTGACTTTTCAGAGGTGTTGAGCACCTAGGGCTATTACTAAAATGAATACAGACAATGGTTTGAGAAGAAATCTGAACTCACCCAACTAACCAAGATCCTGCCCAACTGTCCGCCAACATGGTGAGTCTAGATGGGTGGAGGTTTGCATTGTGGCATGACCCCGATTGTCTTCATGTGCCCAGCTCCATCTCAGAATGTATTGTGATATTTGACAGCAGCACCGCCCTGGCACTGGAGTATATACTTAGGATCAGATGTATTTTGTCCCTATTAGGGGGCAGTAGATGCACTCACGTACTCTTAATCTGTTTTGTTACCTGCATTCTATACCTATGTCCAATACTGTGTAGATGTACTCTCTATGCCTGTCAGAAGACAAGACTGGAGGCCGGCCATTTATCAAGGGACTTCTGTATAATGATAGCTACATAAGCAACATCTGCCTCTACCTTACTCCACTAACACAGAAAATTGTTTAAACTACACACTGGTCTTCCAGTACATTCAGCAACTGGAAAAAATGTACATTGGCAATACTCACTTCTCAGATGACTTACTGGTTATATTATTGCTACTGCCCAAAGCTATTCTCTGAAACTGTGAAATTGATACTTGCAGTTGTACCATTGGACACATTTACCAAGGGTCACGGTGGATTCTCCAGCCATCACTGACAATTTTCAAATGAAGATTGGATGTTTTTTCTAAAATCTGCTCTAGCAGTTATTTTGGGGAAGTTCTCTGGCCCGTGTTATATAGAAGATCAGACTAGATTATCACAGTGGTCCCTTCTGGATTTAGAATCAACACATCTACATGTGCCATCAAGCTGAAAAGTACAGCCTGTCTGGGGGAGGGATAGCCCAGTGGTTTGATCAGTGGCCTTCTAAACCCAGAGATATGAGTTCAATCTTTGAGGGGGCCATTTAGGGAAGTAGGGTAAAACTCATCTGAGGATGGGTCCTGCTTTGAGCAGGGGGTTGGACTAGATGAGGTCCCTTCCAACCCTGATAGTCCATGAATTCATACCTGGACACTACAAAGCTTTTTGCATATGCCAGTGCTATTCATCTATGTATCAATATGTTAAGACCATGGGGAAAGGTTGGGATTGCATTCACAATGGTGCAGGTGTTCAAAGAGTCCAGTAAGCTAGACAGGGCCTGACAAATTATTAAATTCCAGCACTACATATTCAGATGTATCAGCCTTGCTGCTGAAGTATCATTTGGTCCATGGTTAGTTTGAGCTTGTGTAAGGCATTAGGAGGGTAACCCTCAAGTAACCCAGGTATCTGCTCCTATATTAGAAAGGAAGAAATATAACTTCATCACTGCATGTGATGTACAAAAAGCTTTCAGAGAAAAATCCATGTATTTTTGTAGACAAAGAAGTAGGGCAGTTATCAGATGCATGCATTTATGAGTGTGCAAGGGAGAATGAGAGATCAGTCTAGGAGCCAAAAAATCCCAAAGGCCACGCTTCATAGAGAA
The DNA here is from genome assembly GCF_025201925.1 of Gopherus flavomarginatus. NCBI lineage: Eukaryota > Metazoa > Chordata > Testudines > Testudinidae > Gopherus > Gopherus flavomarginatus. The sequence continues at coordinate 147,391,948 of NC_066619.1, forward strand.
ATGAAGTGGTACTGAAATACTCCCAGTTTCCACCCCTACATAATTAGGAAGTACATGTGCAACCTGATCTAATGAAGTAGCAATTAAAATAAGACAAAACAAGCAGGACCAAACAATCATTGAGTAGAGTTTACATTCCGGCTGAGTGTCCACAAAGCCACTTATTTCCAAATTAATCAAACTTGCCCAATGAGCCTGAGAAATGTAAGGAAACCTGTTGCCTAACAAAACCAAAGGTTAAAATGCAGTGACCAGTCTCTCTCTTTTCAGTGACACCTGGGTGGCTCCTTTGACTCTACTGGAGAGTTATAATAGGGCTTCAATGAAACTACATCAAGTTACATTAGCTGAGGATCTGGCCCAGGGTGTGTAAGGGAGGATAGAATTTGGCTCAGCATATTGCTTACTTTAATGACAGTTATTTGTGTGTGTGTGTGTGTGTGTGTGTGTATGTGTGTGTAATCAATGGAAGTGAGAAGCCTAGATGCTTTTGAAAATCCCACTAGGGAACTGCATCTTCAGGTGCCTAAATCCTTTTAAAATCTGCCACTAAGAACCTTTTTAAAATGAGACTTGGGGTCCTAAGTCACTTAGGTGCTTTTGAAAATGTTAGCTGCTGACTTCCTGAGTGCAACAATCTGGCCAAAGGTGCTTTCCATTAATGGTCAGAGTCTATCCAATGTACAGTATGTCAGCGAAGAGAGGAGATGAAATCTGAACAATGAACTTCTTTTAGACCTTATTCAAGTTATCACAGCCCAGAGCAATAAATGAAAGTAACAAATAAAATTAATTAGACATAGCCACACAAGAATTAGTCCCTTTGAAGCAGAAAGAATCCACTCATGCCTGACTTGGTCAGTAAATAAAGACTGGGGTATAAATTAAACTGCAGGCAAAAACACATGTAAGAGAAAAGTCAGTAACGATGGAATGCTCATGAGTGTTTGGAGACTTCTCTGAGTGGTAGGCTGCAGAACTCTGTCAGATTTTGCTGCTCTATAAATCTAGTTGCTTGTCGTGGTAACTAGTCAGATGTTCTGTATGTGCCAGTCAATTATTCATTTACAGGTGGGTTTTCTCCCTTTTTGAAACAAAAATGGAGTTGTCACACTGAGATCAACAATTGACTGAGTACCGCTTCAGTTTCCATTTCTCAGCCCCTTGGGAATACAGCAGGCAGAAGCTGTAGACTGGAAGCCAGCCACACTGCAATTAATCCTTAAAGAAGGGACCGCACATGCACAGATCATGTGAGGAACCATTGTTCAAATAAATACCAGTGTGCAGTGGATGAAGCATTCCAAGGAATGAATTCCACAGTCTAGCCACATTCTTCCTGTGGGCTTTCTTGATCTTTTCCAAAAAAGACTGCATGTATAACCCACACAAGGAGACTAGAGGCATGTCTATCCTGCACACCATGGGTGGCGACATATAATGTATATGTAGCCACACGCTACAGTGAACATCAGGCTACATCCACACTGTGTGGTCTAAATGGCAGTGAAAGGCTCTGGCAGGGGGAGGCAGTGGGAAAAGATCCTCTGCTGGAGGCTTTCCTCACTGCCTCTCCTTGCCAGAGACCTTCCCCTGCTGCTGAAGCCTTTTGCTCTGGCGGAGAAAGACTCAGAATGTCAGGAATCTGCACTGCTCCCTCACTTACCTTTGTTGTTTCTGGAAGTTTGTCTCTGAAACGAAGTTGTCCTATGACAAAGAGTACAGGTAGGTGGGAAATGGTGGACTATCCTCTGTGAAAAAAAATTGACTTTTCATTGAAACCCCCACCCCTCAAACCTGGAACCCTACAATGTTTTCTGATGACAAATCACACTGTTTTGAGGAAAGGAAGCACATATTATTGGGGTCTTGAGAAAAACAAAGTGTTTTGTGGAAAGTTTTTGACCAGCCTCAAGAGTCACAAGAGGGAGTCTTTCATCCAACAACAAAGTAAAAAGCATGATACGCTGCGGAACTACTGATATCCAGCCACACGATGGGGAGACATCGTCCTTTTAACTGATCACACAATTGCAGAACCCACAGCATGTATTTGTAATCCACTTCTGGCAAAGGAACATTGAAACTCTCCATGGTGTATAGTTCCCTCTAATTAAAGCCATCAAAGTCCCAATGAGGTGTTAAGTCTCAATATCTTTCCGATCTGAAGTCCTAAAAATACTGAAAATTATTCATACATTTTGATAACACATCCCTTACCAATGCCTTCCATCTAGAGAGAAAATAAACTATTTTCACACTGAATAAAAGAGTTAAGTCCATTCAATAAATAATACATTATGCTGCCTTCAAGATACTGTGACTTGTTCAAACATTTTTTTTTTGTTCCCTGGATATATTTTCATAAGTTCTTACCTTAAACTGGCTTCCACTTTTGTTACCATTTTGCATGTCCTACCAATGAAGTGGGCTTTCTTGCAACATTCTCAATTACTCTTTTGTTTAAAATAATTTTTGGAAGTCAGTTGAAAGTTTTTGAATGAAAAGTATTTTTTTCTGTCACAAATGGCTTTTTCCCATTCCTAAATGATCTTTTTTGGTGGGGAAAAAAAATGGTCGGTGTAGTTGAGATTTTCTGTTTGTTTTTGTGTAGAAGTGTGTGCCATATATAAAATCCACATGGTTCTGGAAATGTTTGGTATGGTAGAACGGTATTGGCCATATCACAAAGATGATGAAAGGAGAGCAAACTTCCAACACAGTGTCATCCCTGTCTTCGTCATGCCATGAAAGCCTTTGGGGCTCTGTGGCTTTTTCGGGATGGTTAGAGATTCTTCAAATCAAGAGACAGCTTGTCTCAGGAACCTCATCCCTGCACAAACCCACAGAGATTTCACCATGAAAGAGGAGGCTGAAGTCCCCATTTGGCAATGTCCATCTAACCCTGAGGAGAAAAGGCTGTCCCTGATGCAGCCAGGAAATACTTGGCTTTAGAAGGGGATCATGGAGACCCTAGAACTCCCCACCAATGCCCCAACCCTTCTTTCCCAGATGTACCAAGAATCCTTGCTGATCTTAAACGTAAAAAAGAAGCTTACAAGAAGTGGAAGACTGGACAAAAGACTAGGGAGGAGTATAAAAATATTGCTCAGACATGCAGCAGTGAAATCAGGAAGGCCAAATCACACTTGGAGTTGCAGCTAGCAAGAGATGTTGAGAGTAACAAGAAGGTTTTCTTCAGGTATGTTAGCAACAAGAAGAAAGTCAAGGGAAACGTGGGCCCTTACTGAATGAGGGAGGCAAACTAGTGACAGATGATGTGAAAAAAGCTAATGTGCTCAACGATTTTTTTGCCTCTGTCTTCACGAACAAGGTCAGCTCCCAAACTGTTGCACTGGGCAGCAAAGCATGGGGAGGAGGTGACCAGCCCTCTGTGGAGAAAGAAGTGGTTCAGGACTGTTTAGAAAAGCTGGACGAGCACAAGTCCATAGGGTCGGATGTGCTGCATCCAAGGGTGCTAAAGGAGTTGGCAGATGTGATTGCAGAGCTATTGGCCGTTATCTTTGAAAACTCATGGCAGACGGGGGAGGTCCCGGATGACTGGAAAAAGGCTAATGTAGTGCCCATCTTTTAAAAAGGGAAGGAGGAGGATCCAGGGAACTACAGGCCAGTCAACCTCACCTCAGTCCCTGGAAAAATCATGGATCAGGTTGTCAAGGAATCAATTCTGAAGCACTTAGAGGAGAGGAAAGTGATCAGGAACAGTCAGCATGGATTCACCAAGGGCAAGTCATGCCTGACTAACCTAATTGCCTTCTATGAGGAGATAACTGGGTCTGCGGATGAGGGGAAAGCAGTGGATGTGTTATTCCTTGACTTTAGCAAAGCTTTTGATATGGTCTCCTACAGTATTCTTGTCAGCAAGTTCAAGAACTATGGAGTGGATGAATGGACTTTAAGGTGGATAGAAAGCTGGCTAGATCATCGGGCTCAATGGGTAGTGATCAACGGCTCCATGTCTAGTTGGCAGCCAGTTTCAAGTGGAGTGCCCCAAGGGTTGGTCCTGGGGGAGGTTTTGTTCAATATCTTCATTAATGATCTGGAGAATGGCATAGACTGCACTTTCAGCAAGTTTGCAGATGACACTAAACTTGGAGGAGTGGTAGATATGCTGGAGGGTAGGGATAGGATACAGAGGGACCTAGACAAATTAGAGGACTGGGCTGAAAGAAATCTGATGAGGTTCAACAAAGACAAGTGCAGAGTCCTGCACTTAGGATGGAAGAATCCCATTCACTCTTACAGACTAGGGACCAAGTGGCTAGGCAGCAATTCTGTAGAAAAGGACCTAGGGGTTACAGTGGACGAGAAGCTGGATATGAGTCAACAGTGTGCCCTTGTTGCCAACAAGGCTAACAGCATTTTGGGCTGTATAAGTAGGGGCATTGCCAGCAGATTGAGGGACACGATCATTTCCCTGTATTTGACATTGGTGAGGCCTCATCTGGAGTACTGTGTCCAGTTTTGGGCCCCACACTACAAGAAGGATGTGGAAAAATTGGAAACAGTCCAGCAGAGGGCAACAAAAAATATTCGGGGGCTGGAGCACATGACTTATGAGGAGAGGCTGAGGGAACTGGGATTGTTTAGTCTGCAGAAGAGAAGAATGAGTGGTAACCTGATAGCCGCTTTCAACTAGCTGAAAGGGAGTTCCAAAGAGGATGGATCTAGAGTGTTCTCAGTGGTAGCAGATGACAGAACAAGGAGTAATGGTCTCAAGTTGCAGTGGGGAAGGTTTAGGTTGGATATTAGGAAAAACTTTTTCATTCTGAGGTTGGTGAAGCAGTGGAATGAGTTACCTAGGGAGGTGGTGGAATCTCCTTCCTTAGAAGTTTTTAAAGTCAGGCTTGACAAAGCCCTGGCTGGGATGATTTAGTTGGGGATTGGTCTTGCTTTGAGCAGGGGGTTGGACTAGATGACGACCTGAGGTCCTTTCCAACCCTGATATTCTATGGTTCTATGATTCTATGATGCATGGGGTTTCCCCCTGAGATCTTGAGATATCCATAGGGATGGATGCTCATGTCCCTTGCCGCCTACAAAAAAAGCAACTCCCTATTTTCCATTGGAATAATGCATCAGAAACTCCAGAGTCCCAATGACTCAGTCTTTTCCATCTGAATCCAGCCTGCCTATTACTCTTTTTAACAGGATGGCATAGTTTAGCTCTGAGTAAATTTCTCCTTTCCCTAGTTGCTGTGATTATTGTGTGGTCTCAGCAAATAAACTGATAGAAAGCACAGAACCTTGTTAAAATCTGATTTCATGATCTTGGAAGGTTAGAATACCCCTTGGGTGCTAAAAGTGAACAACAACATTTTCCTAAATTATTGTCTAAAGATTATGGAAAGTATATGTACTGCTAATAAATCAGGTCTAGTTATCAACCTTTATCTGTTCCATAACCATACATACGGGCTTAAAGGGCTTAAGTGGGACTTAAAAATACATAGGCTTTGTGATGGCTTTATACACAGTGGTAAATTTCACCTACATTAATCACTAAGGAACTTTGAAAGTCATTGGGTCTCCAATTCAGCATCCAGTTCTTAAGCATGTGCTTCAATCCATCCCTGTGCTACAAATCATGAGCTTCACTTTTGGACTTAAACTGGGCTAGATTTTTAAAAAGATATTTAGGTGCCTAAAGATGCAGACAGATGCATTTGAAAATCCCACTAGCCTCTTAGGTGCCTAGCTCCCATTAAAACCAGTCTCACTAGGTACCTATGTGAATCTTTATGCACCTAACTACTTTTAAAAACCAGTTCAGGACTGCTGAATTATGGACTATATACCCAGGTTTCAGCACCATGGAGAAGGATCCTGTGTAATCCTCCATGATGCTGTGGTCTTCAAGGTGAACCTTGAAGTAAAATAAAAACAATAAGCAAAATTCCTTTTTGCTCTGCAGTACTCCTTTATAACATGGAAAGACAGCCTCAAGTAACTGTTATATGAATTTTTTTCAGCTCCCATAAATATCAGAGGTAGCAGAGTTCTTGTCTCTCTCTTTGCTGATTATATGCTGGCATGATCTTTCGAGACTTGTATGTTAGTGGGTGTTTATTCTGTAGAAGAAGAAAGCTGGTTGAAAGCCATATAGTTACAAAGAAGGAGCAAAAGAATGTTGGCTTTGATTTTTACCTTTAGGCCATAACCCAGCCAAGCATTTTATCACCTGCTTAATTTTAAGCATGTGGTCAGACATAGTGAAGTGTTTTGCTGGAGTGAGCTCTCAGGGCATGCTGTTGGTTTATGCATTCAGTGCAAAACATTTGCTGTTTGTGAAGTAGGAATGGGAAGGGGCTTTGGGGAAAATTTTCAGATGTGTCCAAAAGAAAGCACAAATCTCATTGAAAGTCAATGGAGTGATCCTAAATCACCGCTTAGGTAGTTTGGAAAATCTCCTTTATGTATAATATGTTTATAATTTATAAAAATAGAAGGTTATTATTTTATTTTCTTAGTCCTATAAAAAGTAATTCTTAACAGCTATAGCTGCAGTTCTGTTTAACTGATGGGGTGTTCTGATTGCTATTGAAGGGTAAAAGATAACACCCTATGCTATACATCGATAGCACAAATGCAAATCAAGTGTTGTGTATAAAGAAAGATGCAAATTGCATGCATTGCTTGTCATCCGCCATTCTAATGTTAGGCGGATCTTTGCATTTGGAATACAATCTAATGTTATAGGACATTGTTGTGTTACGGTGTCTAGAAACACAAGCTGTGTTATAGGCACTATAGTATATATGATTTGTAAGGGACTGTGTTTGTATTTCATATAGTATAATGGGGTAGTAATTCTTATGCACATTGCCCGTTGACCTTATAATTAATTTGATGTGTCTATTATTTATTTAATTGTGCCTCAAACATCCTTAAGAGCAGTGAATAACCATGGACACTGATGATGCAGGGACTTGTGGCCAAACAGAGTAGCCATGTTGGGCTCAGTCATGGCTTTGCCACAAGCCCCGAGGAAGGGAAAAGGCATTTGTGCAGATCCAGAGCAGAGTAGGGTCCACCCTGTGAGAGTCACAGTTGAGTTGCTAGTTCCCCATTGCTCTAAGGCAGGCAGTAATGTGTCGTAGCTGTCTGCCTGGCACAAGTCAGGTCCCACTAGAGCTGGCGGAAGGACACAAGTTCTGTTTTCAGGATTTTCAGATTTTGAAACTGAGCTGCATTCCAAACCGGAACAAAACCTCAACATTTTGAAATTTCCACTATAGAAAATTCCAGAGGAAAAAAATAATCACTTTGGGTTGATCAAAACATTGTATTTCAATTTTGACACTTTTTAAAATACAAAAAGTCATCCTAGATCAAATAATATAAAATAAAAACCATTTCATAAAGAAAAGTCATCTCAATACAACCATTAAAAGGTTGTTTTGTTTTGAAAATACTGAAACGGGTGACTTGTCATTGTTGGAACTTTTTTTTCACCAGTTTTCTTTCAAAGTGAAATTCTGGCAAAATTGATCCAAAAATGCACCATGTTTGAATTCAGGTGAAACAGTATATTCCATAGGAATGTGTTTCCAGTGAAGTTTCTCAGCCATCAATGCAGGCCATTCCATGCCGGTTCAGCTATGCTGATGAATGCATTTAAGGGGGCAGAGCTCCGGCTGTGCACAATCTCAACCCAGCCCATCCACTCATTTACATCAATGGAATTGAGGGTTAACTCCACTGAAGTTAGCCTATGTCTATACTGCCCCACAGTTCACACTCCAGGGGTGTAAATAGTTGTGCGTGCCAAAGTGCTACACTGTAACTCCCCTGTGTGGATGCTGATGTGTGAACTAAAAGCGTTCCTAGTTTGCATCAATGCCATCCTCTTCAAACAGGATTACATTAATGTGAACTAGGAACCTTTCAGTTCACACCTGCAGTGCACATCCGGGGGAATTATAGTGCAGCACTTCGGTATGTATTGCTGTTCATCCCTCTGGAGTTCAAATTGGGGGGCAATGTAGACAAATCCAGAATGTGAGTTACCCCTGTTTAAAATTAGGATGAAAAAAGAATCAGACCTGGTCAACCCAAGAACTTGGCTTTGTTTAAATACATAGGCCTGCCCAGGATTCTCTCTCTCTTGCAGGGCTTTAATTCATCAGCAATACCTCCAGCCATAGCTGTATAGCAGTGTTAGAGCAATGCATCTTCAGACTTTCTCAATGTAGTGAGTGAGTCTGCCTGACATCATCAAAGGGGATGTGGCAGTCAGCTCTGTCACTCTCTGTTTGTTTCCCGCTTTAGCTCACTATTATTGATCCCTGAAATGAAATGAAAGTAACTTATTGGCAGCTTTGCCTGAGACTGCATGTTGTTGGGTTCGTTGTTTTTGTTTGGTAATGTGGTATGAATTCTAGCTGTATTTTAATAAAACCGGTGCTGGATTTAGCTGGGTTTTCAGGGGCTAATCAGTGTGTGCAGTTTGCTAGAGTCAATTCTGCTGGCTGGAAAATAAAAGTAAAAATAAGTGTCCCAATGGGATAGTAAATAAACAAAGAGAAAGCGCAGAGCACTGTAGCAATCTGATTCTATTATTCTAGACGGTGGGAACAGTCTGTGTATAGTAAAAGTGAAGGCATGTTTTTTCTGATATAAATGTATTAAGGAATGTGTGGTATATTCATCTTAACTCAGACATGGTGGGCGCCTCTGGGAGAAGAGAATAAAAGCCACAGAGGTGCTGAAATTAAAGGGATTTACGTTGTTGCTGTACACTAATAAAAGCAAATGGTATTTCTTGGGACCAGCTAATTTGAAAGCTTTATTACACAAAACTCTCAGCTCCGAGATGTAAGTCAGGAACAAAAGGCACAAAGAAGGGGATTCAAAACAAGAAAAATCTGGAATAAAGACACAGCTAAGTACAGCGGACTGGCTATTTGGCTAATGTAAATCAGTGATGCTCTGTTTACATCAGTGGAGCTATGTCTTCTTCCATCAGCTGAAGATCTGTCTCATTGCATGTGAACAATCAGGGCTCAGAAGCCCAATACGTTAAGGTCTGTGATGAGATCCTGCTTTTCAGATTCTGTTTCTTTATGAACAATACCAAGTTTTAGTGACACAGGACAAGGAGTTGTAGGCAGATCACCCCATTGTGTGGTTAAACCAACATGAGTGATTTAAGAGAGACGAGAGAGCTCTGGGGAGGGAGTCCAGAAGGGGAATTTCACAATCATTCCATCCGGTGTGGGCAGCATTGGTCTTCTGTGGAATGTGCCAAAGGCTCCATGCACAAACCTGGTGCATCCCCCCAGATCCATGCAGATCTCAAGAGGGTGAGGGCCCTCAGCACAAAGCTCCTGTGCCTCCATGCAGGTACTAATGTCCCAGTGTCCCCTCTCTGGAAGGGGGGTACCCAAAATAGATGGATCCCTTGGAACTGGAATTACATCCCAGCTGAGTGATGCCTCACTTCCATGGTGTTAGTGGAGAAATTATGTGGATCTCCCCCCCCCAACATGGATGTATCCACTTCTCTCTCCTCCCCTAGACTGTCTACATGAATACTGACCCACAGGGTAGATCTCCCCTAGGTCCTGAGTAGAAAGGCAATGCCATGGGCTGGACCGGGGTGATCTGGGGAACGGCCTCCTCTGCTTGGAGCAATCCTTAGTGGAGATTGCATTGTATATTTTTGAGTAGCCTGGCCCATAGGGGTGAATAGGGGCATTGGAGCTGCAGTCCAACCTCCACGGGGCACTATGCCACAATAGGGAGATGCAGTTTAATGTTAACAAAAAATGTCCATACTTCAACTTTTCATCTTCACTTGGGACAACAATGAGAGAAATTCTGATTTCTGCTCAGCGATAAGGGAGAAGTTCAGGTGCTACTTTGATGAGTGTAGTGACCAGAGATAGATGCCGGTAGCATTCCCACAGAAGGTGAGTGATTTCACTTTGCATTGTATTCAGCCCTTTTTTTCTTTTAAAAGAACAAGATTTGTCTTTCCTTGTTTTCTAGCCCCTTACCCTGGGGTTGCGTATATTTGCTAACACTTTTGCTCTGCACTATTGGAGAGCCGCCTGCTAAGGAATTATTATAATCAGAAATACTGATTTGTGAAATGAGCTTGCAGAACGCTTCACACGTAGCAAAGAAATGAAGCCCATCTTCTTCCAAGCTGTCTCCTTTCTTACCTCCCCTATTTTAAAGGGAAATGACATGCATTGATTTTTGCCTCCCTGAGATCTATGGGACCTTCTTGCTGGAAAAGGACAGTGCTGTCCAGTTCAGTGGCAGGGATTGTAAACCAGCCTGCTTTCACTGAAAAATATAAGTAGGGTTCTTAATATTTCAACAGAATGTTAGTGTTTTAACACAAGCCTTGGGATAACACCACGGTCTGACTGCGTGCCCCTGACATTTTGATGTACTTGGGTAAAAAGGAGGAAATGATCTGTGCTTGGTTGCTTCTATATCACACCTAGAGACCCCCAACCCTGACGAGTTGCATTGCGCTAGGTGCTGTACAGACATAGTAAGAGACTGTCCTTGCTCCCCAGAGATTACAATCTAAATGGACCATACAAAGAAAGGAAGGGGTATCATCCTCATTTTACAGGAAGGAGAACTAAGACACAGGGAGATGAAGTGATTTGTCCAAGATCACACAGGAAGTTTGTAGCACAGAAGTAACTGTACCCAGGTATCCTGGGTCCCAGTCTAGTCTCAGGCCATCCTTCCCCTTGAGCTGTTTCTTGAATCATTCAGTAGATCAGGTCAATTTCCAGACAAACCACTGATGCCAGGATGTGGGTCTCTTAACTCTCTGATCTCTGCAGCCCAATCCAACAGCACTGCTTCCATGAAAGGAGACAGGAGCCTTCTACCACTCATGCCCCTCATATCTTTGGGTGTGGCCAGTATGGTCTGTTTTCCCTATATGACTTTTCAAGGCCATTTCCTAGGATAGCATTCATCTGCAGTAAGGGCCTGATTTGATCTCATTTCAAATCCTTCCATTGATTTCAATGGGCTTTGGAGCAAGCATTAAATCACAGAATCATAGAAATGTATGGCTGGAAGGAACCTTGAGAAATCACCAAGTCCAGCCCCCTGTGCTGAGGCAGAACCAGATACACCTGAACCCTCCCTGACAGGTGTTCACCCAACCTGTTCTTAAAAACCTCCAAAGGTGGGGATTCCATAACCTCCCTTGAAAGCCGATTCCAGAGCTTAACTAACCTGTTCTTTCTCTATTTTGGTTAAAATACTCCCCCCTTGTTAATATTAATTGTGTTGAGTATTTGGTCACCATTAACCTTTGTGTGAAGACTGAAGCAAAATAGGTATTAAACACATCTGCCTTCTTGATATAATCAGTTATTAGCTCTCCTCTGCTAAGTAGAGAACCTACACTTTCTTTCATCTTTCTTTTGCTCCTAATGTATTTAAAAGACCTCTTCTTACTGCGGCTTCTTTCTCTTGCTAGGTGTAACTCATTTTGAACCTTTGCTTTTCTGATTTTGTCCCTTCATACTTGTGCTATTCTTTTGTGTTCCTTAGCAATTTGTCCACTTTTCCACTTTTTGTAGGATTCCTTTTTGATCGTCAGGTCATTAAAGAGCTCCTGATGGAGCCATGTTGGCCTCTTGCTATTTTTTCTAACTTACCTTTGCATCAGAGTAGTTTTTTGTTGTGCCTTTAGTAGTGTCTTGCTGAGAAACTGCCAGCTATCATGAACTCCTTTTTCCCTTAGATTTTCTTCCCATGGGACCTTATCTACTATTTTTCTGAATGTGTTAAAATCTAGGTTTTTTGAAGTCCACTGTCAATATTCTGCTCCTCATCCTTTCCTTTCCTGATAATCAGAAAATCTATCATTTCATAATCACTGTCAGCCAAATTGCATCTATCTTCAACTTTGCTGCCACTTCCTCTTTGTTGGTTGAGAATCCAGCCTAAAAGGGTTGTTCCCCAGGTTACTTCCTCTAGTTTCTGAAACAAAACATTGTCCTCCACATATGGTAGGAAATGACTAGGAGATTTTGCTGTATTATTTTGTATGGGTAGCTAAAGTCCCCCGTTCCTACCATGTCTTGTGATTTGGGATATTTCTGTTTTGTTCTAGAAATGCCTCGTCCCATTCTTTCTTCCTGATTTTGTGGTCTATTGTAGACCTCCTACCATGATATCAGACCTATTTTTTACCCTTTTATCTTTACCCAGAGACTTTCAGCTGCCTCTCATCTCCTTTTGGACCTCAGAACAAATGTATGTATTCCTGATGGATAACGCAACACCTCCTCCCTTTTTACCTTGCCTGTTCTTCCTGAGCAAGCTGTATCCCTCTACACCAATATCCTAGTGATGAGACTTACCCCACCAAGTCTCTGTGATGTCGGTTAAGTCAGAGTTTAGCTTATGTATTCATACAGTCAGTTCTTTTTTTTTTTCACTGATTTCCTTCTGAATCTGGGGAAAAAAATCATGCAGGCAAAACATGATCAATTCAAACTTTTCCATCCTGGATGCATCTAAAAAGTCATGCTGATAATCTTGCATTTCAAATTTACAACGACGTCATAGTCCTTCACTCAAGAATGATTCAAACTGGAATTTCAGAGGGTTATGACAGGAGAAGAGTTTCTAAGCATAATTCCTCAGTGATGTCATTGTTTACCCCCTCCCCACTCCAAAAATATGGTCAATTTCAAGACCCAAAGAGGAAGTGGATGAATGACTGAAATGCGAATGTTCTTCCATTGTTCTTCCACATTTTGCACAATCATAGGCCCCACTTCTGCAACTGGATCATGCAGAGTTTCAGTGAAATCAATGGGTCTCTGCACTGGCCATGGGCTCTGTCTGCATAGAGCTAACTACAAGATCGGGGCCATAATCAGTGCAGTATTCATCCGAAGACACACAGACCACAGTGGTTTCAGTCCTTGCATTCCACATTTCATGCAGTGCCCAGTGCAACTATTTCTAACCTGGATATGGGTCAGGGGGAGGAGGAGAGAAACCCTGCAAAGTAGCTGCAGTTCACCTGACCCTCATTCCTGTATTGTTCATTAGTTGACAAGTTCCAACCTGGATTAAGCACAAATTTTTTTTGCAGATACTGAGGATTTTCAGATCTTGCTAATGGTTAAGGAAGAGGCTTTGAGTTCAGTTTACAGAGTAAGTCATTTGCACTTTAGAGCTCTCTGGCTTTCTCTCCTCCTCACCAGGTAGGAAGTGTATTCATCTCAGGTGACTGCTGTGAAGTCAGCAGCCTCTGGAGAGTGCTCACTGAAGTCAGAACCAAAGAAGACAGGAGGAAGGCTTCAAAGATGATCTTAGCCAGCTTGGTCTCTGGGAACAGGAAGGCAAGGAAGAAATAAGGTTTTATTTTTCTGGCTCAGGTCTGTGCTTAGGGGCAGGTTTATTTGTTGTTGTTCAAAACCAGTTTCATACACTTAAACCAGACGGAGTAAAAAAGATGGAGGGAAAGATATAGGAAAAACAGCGGTGCAATCGTACAACATCATATTAACATTGATCATTACCTATTAGATTGGAGCATAGAAATTGCCAGAGTGGATCAGTCCCCTGGTCCATGTATCCCAGAAGCTTCATGGGGAAGGTGTAAGAACCCCACAGCAGGCAGACCTGGGACAATCTGCCCTCCCATTAGTCCCATCCTGGTCTCTAATAGTCAGAGGGTGGTTTAAGCATGAGATCTAATATCGCTTCCCAAATTGTTGAAGAATTTTTGCCACTTGTGCAAGAGAACCATCAGGATTGGGCCCTATGCAGGTTCATACATCAAACAGGAACTCTTCCATGCCACCGAGACACTATGCACCTTAAAGGAGTCTCAGTTTCTCCTCTGCCACCTGCCCTGCCCTAGGATTGATTCATTATATATTTATTAATTAGGTAAATAAAATCTAGAGCGTTCTATGTATTTTAGAGATCATAGAGATGGCACGTTTCTGGGCCTGGATTTCTTATTATTTAACTCTTGTTACAGTGGTGACTAAAGGCCTCAATCCTGTCGAGACCCCATCGTGCTAGGTGCTGTACGAACATGTTGTCAATGACAGTTTGTTCCCCTAACAGCTGGGTAAGACAAACAAGTAGACTGGGAAGGGTGAAGAGACTAATAGGACGTGCATATTCTTAGGCTGGAAGAGCTGCCGGAGCAAACAAAGGCATGACAGAAGGAGAGAGCTGGAAGGATCAGAGAATAATGGAGGAGAAGCTGCAAGGGGGATGGTGGAGAAGGGGAGCACTGAGATCAGGAGTCAGATGAAACATAGAAAGAGTTGGGAACAGGCAGGGAGAAGAGCGTGACTGCTAGATGCAAGGGAGAGTGTGCAGCAACCAGCGAGGAATGGCAGGGAGCAGATAACACAGGGCCAGTGAAGCTGACGTTGCTGGAGTGTTGAGTTTGTAAGGGGCCCATGGCTGGCTTTGGTGACGTGGGGTTTGGGGGAAGCAGGAGAAAGCCCAAGCTGGCTTCCATTCAAATCCTATCCCTCCTGCTCCACACCCAGGTGGTACCAGGGAAATTCTGGTCAACAGATGCAGACTCAGGGCATGGTCTGGGATTGGAAGCAGGCCCAATTATCCTTCTTCCAAATGCTGCTCCTGCTGCCTGGGCTATCAGAGAGCATCCTGCATCCTCAATGTGACCCTCAGCCGTCGGAGTGAATTGCCCAGACTGCTGTAAAGCTTGTAAGATGAGAGGAGAAGATTTCCCCTACCCCCCAAGGGCCCTCATGCACCGATTCATCCATATCTTGTATTTAGTTAACTCTTTGGGGGACAGGGTCAATCCCTTTTTATGTATGCATGCAGCACTTAGCAAAGGCAAAGCTTTGACTGGGACCTCTGTGTGCTACTGTAATACGAATAATTAACAACATTATAATAGCATCATTCCATGGACTGATTCCTTCTTCTCCTTCTGTGTGCTGCCCAGGCACCAGCAGGGGCAGCACTGAGAGCATAGGAGGGATGAGCTCCCTGATCTCTGTTCCAGTGCCTGGTACCACATCATCCCTTTACCTGCTGGCAGGAGCAGTTGCAGGGGAAGTCTGGCATTGCCATGGTAACTCTGCCCTGGAGCACACTCAGGCACTCTGTGGGACTGGCACATGATTGCTTGTGCTATCTAGTCACACGCAGGAGCTGAGAGAGGCTCAAATGTGCTAAGTGTGGACAGAATCTTCACAGACCTCAGCTGCTAAACTGTTGCAAGGTTCTTCTGAGCAAGTGTGAGCACAACGACTGAAAATGTGGCCCCAGTTGGGCATGAGGTGCATAGAGCTCAATGTAAAGCTTGTAAGAATTCTTTTACATGGTATAACCAGGTATTTTCCCCTAACATTGTTCTTGGAAACAGTTGAACCACTTTTTTGCTGAAACTTTCAGGGAAAAAAATCTGTCTGAGGCAGATACTTGGCATACGAAACTTCAGCCTGATCAGTTACCATTTGGCAAAGTTGTCAGCAAGTGAAAACAGAGTCTTATAATTAAAATGTCAGGCAACCGTTAACTGTAGGAGGTGTTATAAGCTCAACCTATAATCATGAATTTGAGCTGATTGGGAATTCTGCTACTAAATATTTTTTTCCCCTTGGAAAATGTCAATTAGCGGAAACAGAAACATACCAGTCTCAAGAAACATTTCCCCTGCTTCAGGATGGAATCCCATGTCAAATGTGGAGAGAGGAATTAGGCCACTTCCTTTGGATGGAGGAGACCCAGCTTCAAGTCCTTGCTCTAGCTGAGTTGGACCAAGGGCCTGAACCCAGATCTCTCACATCCTCGGAGAGCACCTAAGCACCAAGTCATAGTCAATCTCACGTGTTGGAGCTTCTCCGCTCTATGTTAATGATTAAAAATGCATTGGCCCACAGAGACTGACTCTATAGCCTGAGGTTTAGGACAGTCATGTGGATGTGGGACACCCAGATTCATGTTCCTGCTCTAGCTGGATTATTGGCTGTTCTGTTGTGGATCTCTTCCCCCCTGCAATTTTTTTTTAAATGTCACCGTTTCGTTCCACATCAGAACAAAAATTCTGAAATGTTCAAATTTTCCACAAAACAGAATTCTTATTTTCTGGCCAGACCTACCATAAATCCCCTTCTTGATGTTTTGACCTTGTTGCTTTTTAACTAATCTATTTCTCCCCCCCACACGCCACCTTTTTGACAACACCCCTGATTTCGATGTCAAACAGTGAAAGGATTGTGAAAAACGATTAGGTTCTCCCTGCAGAACATCCCTTTAGAAAAAAAACAACCAAAAGTCATGGCTAAATCATACTGTAAACAATCCTACTGGGGCCCATACCAATTTGATCTTGTTTAGATGTGATAAACATATGGAAGTCATTACACAATGGTCTCGGTTGCCAGACTGTTGGTGGGGAAGAAGGCAGAAAATGTCACTGCAATTCCATAAACCCAGTAAATGCTTCCCTGTGTCTTCATAGACTTAGAAAGTTTGGTGTCTTATTTGCTCCATCTGTTTGGAAAACAGTTGCTAAGCTATTCTTTGGGTTCAGTAAATGAATTGGCAATGAGGGAAATGTTGGTTTTATTTTCTGCACAATCCCCTGAAAAGGAATTTCACTCGGTGATAGTGCAAGGCTCTGATTAATGATTTTAATACTATTTATCTTACACTGTTTGAAAAGACATTGACAGGAGGGATAGCTCAGTGGTTTGAGCACTGGTATGCTAAACCTAGAGTTGCGAGCTCAATCCCTGAGGGGGCCATTTAGGGATCTGGGGCAAAAATCTGTCTGGGGATTGGTCCTGCTTTGAGAAGGTTGGACTAGATGACCTCCTGAGATCCCTTCCAACTCTAATATTCTATGATTTTGTATGGATAATAAGAGTATTCTGAGTTACAATAATGAATATTTTTAAAACACTTACTGGAAGGAAGAGAATCTCTGATTAGGTCAATAACTGTTGGGGTTAGAAAGAGAGTTGCGTAGAGGTAGGTTATTGCAGGCTGTCCCAGAGGAGTTAGTGTAGCCTAGCAAATGAAACCGAGAGGTCCAAGGCCCAGTTCTGCCACTAGTTTGCCGTGTGATACTGGGTAAGTGACCTTGTCTTCCTGAGCCCATTTTCCTCTTGGGGAAAATAGGGACAATGATACTTGAGAAGAGTTAGGCATTATTATTTCTTCAGGGGGGGTTGTGCCTTTTACAGAATCATCTGATGTCAGCCACTCTCAGGCTACGTCTACACTACAGCATAAAATCGAAATAACTAAAACCGGTTTTATAAAACCAATATTTAAAATCAATTTTATGCGTCCACACTAGGGCACATTAATTCGGTGGTGTGCGTCCATGGTCCGAGGCTAGCGTCGATTTCTGGAGCGGTGCACTGTGGGTAGCTACTGTAAAATGATGAGGCCAATAACTTCGATTTCCGTCCACACTAACCCTAAATCGATATAGTAATATCGATTTTAGCGTTACTCCTCTCGTTGGGGAGGAGTACAGAAATCGATTTTAAGAGCTCTTAAAATCGATTTAAAGTGTGTTGTAGTGTGGACGGGTACAGCGTTAAATCGATTTAACGCTGTTTAAATCGATTTAACTGCGTAGTGTGGACCAGGCCACAGTGATACAGGATTAGATGGACCAGATATCTGATCCGGTGTAGCAAATCCTAGGACCCTATGTGCTTGAATAATAGGACTGTGTTTTGCACTCATCTTTATGGAATTCAGAACATAGGCCAACCAAGTAACTGCCCCTTCTGAGTTCATATAGCCAGCTACTTTATATCAGGGATCTCAAAGTCCTGCCCTGTGGGCCACCTGCGGCCCAAGAACCTCCCCACTGCACCCCACGGAGGAGAGAAGCAGGCAGCCACACTGCCTGATGTCTGCTGCGGGCACCGTCCCCTGCATCTCCCATTGGCTGGAGGAGAGGGACAGAGATACCCTCACTAGTCACTGGGCAGAGTCAGCCATGGAGGCAACATCATTAGTTGCTGGGCAGAGTCAGCCATGGAGGCAGCGTCACTTTTTTCCACAATGAATATAAACAAGTCAAAATACCAAACACAGCTATCTGATGCACACCTGGCTGCAGTCCTGAAGGTTTCAACTGCTCAGTCACTGAGACCAAACATCAGCACACTGACAGAACTGAAGCATTGCCAGGCGGCTGGCAGACACTGAAAACTCTGGCAGGTGAAGAATTGTGTTTCTAAGAAATTCTAAGTAAGAACACAATATAAATGTTTTCTTTTCGGAACACAATCTTCAGTGACACTATTGGCCTGCTGGGAGGATTTGAGGAGTGGAACTGGCCCTAAGGTCAATTGAGTTTGAGACCCTTGATTTATATAGAAGAAAAGCCACATACCCCAATAATGCCGATATAAGTCTAGAGAGTGTGACTGGACACACATTGAGTACGTACATTAATTTTAATGTTATCTAAACTCCTGCTATGACTATTCCTGCCATTGGCTAGGGACTGGTCACATTTACAGGTGACCAGACTAACCTAGCTATTCATTAATACTCGGCTAGCTTTGAAATGCCTAAATTCTAACTGCCATTGTAATTCTACATCACTGTCTCCATCTGGTTTATAGAGCTGCTTGGATTACCTGGCTGCTGCCCCACCTTGAAACATCACTGCCAGTTGGAACCAGTAAAACATGAGTTGTAAGAGCATGGCCTCGTTAACTTCCACTTACATGTCATCAGTTCTGAGATGGCAGGGTCCTATTGCATTGGACCAGTTTTATTTGCTGCAAATTCAATTGCTTCCTGGTGCCTGAAAACAGAAGCCTCAAATATATGGAGATTCCTGGTAAAAGGACACGTGTTTGTTAAAAGAGGAAGCTATAGATTATGGTATTTATGACTTTTATTACCATAGAATCTAGAAGCCCCAACTGAGGCCCCAGTCCCATTATGCTAGGCCCTCTGCAAACACAGGGTAAGAGTCAATTCCTGCTCCAAAGAACTTTTAAGGTAAATAGTGGGAGCAGGGGAGTATTATCTCCATTTTACAGCTGGGGAATCAAGGTACAGAGTGATGAAATGACTTGCCCAAGGTCATGCGCACAGTCTGCAGCAGAGCCAGGAACAGAGCCCAGTGCCTTACCAAGAGCATCCTCCCTGCTCTAGTAACTATTCCATTTCCCATCACATTACTGAGTGATCTCCTCTAAGACAGGCAGTGCTAGCTAAGAGTGAGAGGCTGGCCTCCTTTGCTCAGAGGGTAAATAACTTTGTTCTCAGTGTCACCTGCTCATCAGTAACACGGCCTGACAGCATCACTTAGTGGAATTTACAATGTATTTCCCATCCTTATGGGGCATGTATGCAAATGGGTGCACCTTTTTGGTATGAAGTGTAGCTTATACTGTAATGTGAGAACTTAGTGAGCCAGTCCAAAATGAACTAGGAACAAACTTCATTGGGAAAAGGGAGACATAATATCAATGGGAATTTCTAACAGCAGGTAGACCCTTCACACCCGCTCCAATCTTAGCCAGCCTTCCTCAACCTCTTGAGGACTCAGAATGGGAGCCTAATATTTCGATAGCAATTACATTCCTATGTAACTGTTTGAGAAGCTTTGTTTCTGCAGATCTTTCTTTGTAATGTTCCTTCACATTCATGTAATCCAGGCCTGAAAGAAGCAGTTGTGGCCCTGACAGGTTGCAGTATTAGAAAACAGGGAAGGTCCTTATCAATGGAACTGGTCAAAAAAATTTCAAACCCTTTTTTGACAAAGCTTTCACTGAAAAATTCAAATTTGGATGATAAAATAAAGGTCAGGTTTTTTTTTGAGAGGGAAACAGTTATCAACATTTTGGGATGGGGCTTTTCAATGAGAGAGAGTGAGTGAGGGGCGAAATCTAGTCCATATTTTTTATAAATGTTTAGATTTTGTGTTGGTTTTTCTCACCATTTTTTCTCGACACGTTGCTATGTGTTATTTTCTCTGTGGTCCTGATCCAAAGCTCATTGATGTCTATGGAAAGATTCCCACTGGGCTTTGGGAACAGGAGCACAACTCACCATTTGTGTTTTCTTCCGTTTAGCTCATAAGGGGAAACTTTAGAGCCGAGTTTTGCTTTCACTCATTCTGCTGTAATATAGATTTCATTCAGTGGAGATATTCTGTGTTTACACAAGGGTAACTTAAAGCTCAGTTGAGCCCTTAACAAAATAAGAATGAAACAGGCTTTTGTGTTCTGTTGCTTGCATGAACTTAACAGTCTAGTCCTATTTGCGTTATCAATATCCTCATTTATCTGGTTGGGCTACAATTTTTCCTAACAGCTACAATGTATGCAGCTGCTTAGGTGGAAAGTTGAATACAGCTCCTTAAGAAAATGGAGTTAATGTCACTCACCAATGACTCGGTGTTACAAGTCCCCCTCTGTGCCCGATACGCAGAGGATACGAATTGTTATAGAGTCCAGTTCCAGAGCTTGGCTCTTTATTTCAAACTCTAGCAGCCCATGCTTTTAGCTTTGGAGGTCTCTGGTTCAATCTCTGGTGTGTTGGACAAAATGGTGGTTGTCATGTTAGCTTTTAGTAGTTTTCAGTATCTTCCAATCACCAGAATCAATACTATCCTGGTATGTGCATTATCAGTCCTGTAAGTCTTGTCAAAAGATGCTGAACAAATGTCTGCCATGAAGAGCTGGCTCTGTGATGTTATTGCAGCTGATCTTGAATTGTTGTGGGCACCGAACCTAGAGCAATGGGGAAAAAGATGCTCGACATTCGACATTGGTGAGGCCTTATCTGGAGCACTGTGTCCAGTTTTGGCCCTCACATTACAAGAAGGATGTGGAAAAATTGGAAAGAGTCCAGCAGAGGGCAACAAAAATGATTAGGGGGCTGGAGCACATGACTTATGAGAAGAGGCTGAGGGAACTGGGATTGTTTAGTCTGCAGAAGAGAAGAATGAGGCGGGATTTGATAGCTGCTTTCAACTACCTGAAAGGGGGTTCCAAAGAGGATGGATCTAGAGTGTTCTCAGTGGTAGCAGATGACAGAACAAGGAGTAATGGTCTGAAGCTGCTGTGGGGGAGGTTTAGGTTGGATATTAGGAAGGTGGTGAAGCACTGGAATGGGTTACCTAGGGAGGTGGTGGAATCTCCTTCCTTAGAGGTTTTTAAGGTCAGGCTTGAAAAAGTCCTGGCTGGGATGATTTAGTTGGGAATTGGTCCTGCTTTGAGCAGGGGGTTGGACTAGATGACCTCCCGAGGTCCCTTCCAACCCTGATATTCTATGATTCTATGAACATTGCTGTAAAATATCCTTTCTTGGCCGGCAGTTATAAAATAGCTCACACTTCTTTATATTTCTACTGGGAAAAAGAGAAGGTTCTCCTTCGAGTGGACTCTACATGTTCCCAATCATGGGACACACTGGCCAGGTGCACCTCAGTAAGTGGAATCTTAACTAGTCGTGCCCAGTGGAGCACTCTCCTGCCCCTTCCCTTCCTATTCCCAAATGAGGAAGGGATGAGGCTATAGGAGGGCGCACAATGCTCTAGTTGCCTCAGTTCCTTACAGCTGCCCACAGGGATGGGTTAGGAACTGCTCTGGACCAGACCCTTCTGTAGAGGAGCGCCCAGCTACATTATGGTTTTACACAGATATACAGTTGTACATGGTTATTATAAGGTTTCTGTTCAGTACGTTAGGTTTCAGTGTTAGAAAGTTTGACAGTGTGGAAGAAGGGAAAGAATTGACAAGGATTTGTAGGGGATCTTAATGCATGTCAGTCTGTTAGCAAGAGTTAGGCCAGCTGTAACCCTAACGATGTGAGATTTGTAGAAGCGAGGATAGTGTGAGGCGAGTAGGAAAGAACTGTGTGAGAAGTTATCACGACCTTGCACTGATAATCAAATACGTAGACTGGTGCCCAGAAGTGAGGAAAATAAGATAGCAGGATAGTCCATGTATAAACAAAATGCAGCTGTTGCTCATTATTGTCTGTACTATTGCTTGTTATTGTCTGTAACAAAGGTATAAATGCTTGCTGTAATTGTTTACCTGTTGAGAAACCTGTCTGGGACTGGGGCGACTCAGTGTCCTAGGGCACTCCCTCCCTCTATTGCAATTGCTGGAGAAATAATAAAGTATTTGATTTTGCTGCACCCAAACAAAAAAGCGAGAGCTGCATTTTTCTCCGACAACAGTTCTGAGCATCAGTTCCATTCTGGAAGAGACCTCGATGATGGATCCAAAGACCAAGAAGCTAGGCTTTCAGTGCTGCCCTTCCTGCCCTTCAGCCTTCTCAGACAGGGACGTGACCCTTTGAGGTGTTCCAAATCTAGCACCTTTTCTTCATTTGGGAGTGACAAGAGACAGAGCAAACTGTAGGCTCTACTTCTTCAAGAAGCACTAGCAGTCAAGATCATTGGATCCAATACAAGGGTGTATAGACTAGCTTTGTCTCTGGGCACATCTTTGGAAAAGAATAAGAAGCGGCATCATAAGGTGCTGTCTTTGGTTCCTACATCCACTCTGGTTCCATCCTCTAAGAAGATGAAGATATCTAAAAAGGATCCCAAATCTACAGACCTGAGATGTAAAGTTGGAGATATCAGTGGAAATGACCCTCTGTGAGCAGATCCATTCCACCAAAAAGAACCTCTTCAGCTCCAGGAACCCAGCAGCGATGCAGTGAATGAGGACTGTGTTTGTAGAGTGAAGAAGCACTCGAGGAAGGTAACATAACTGGCTACAGCCTTGGATCCCAGAGCATTGGATCTGAACTTGAAATCAAAGTACCTGAATCTCTCACCAGCAAGACAGTCAGAGGTTGAAAACACTAAACCCAGTGTGCATGCTGGTTCAGATCTTCTTAGTCAACCTCCCATTGAGTGGTGGTTCAGGTCCATCATTTTGATCTGATGCCTCCACTGCTGTCTGTTCCAGAAAGAACTGCCACATAAGGAGAGAACCACCAGGCTCTTCTCCTTCAGCTTCTGCAGCAATGCAGAGGAGGACTACAGAGGAACACCATACTTCGTTTCCACTTCCATCGCCTATTGCTCTACCAGGTCCTCCTAGTGAATTACTCTCTCCCATGTCTATTTGTCTGAAACAGTTACTGTTACCTTTGCCTTCCGGATCGGATCCACAGTTTGAAGCAGAGTCCAAGCAGTTGGTTCCTTCTTTCTCCAGAGTTTCTAAAGGAAAGTTCTGGCTCTCAACTATTCACACACAACCCTTATTATGGAGCTTTTTATGTATTTGATCTGACTGTTGATTAATGGTCTGAGTGATGGATGCTAATCACCAAGGTGACCCTATTGGCTAACTCCTTCTCATTATCTGGATCCACATCACATGCATTACAGCAGAAAACTCCAGTCCCTGCACCTACCTCCAGGAAAATTCCCTGACGATCCAAGATTCCCAGGGACCCATCTGCAAAACAAAAGGTGGTAGACTAGTTTCCTACTCTAGCATCTGTTACTTTGTCAGATGAAGCAGGCAAATCATTTTACATGAATTTCAGGAGACTGATCCTGAATTTTGATAATCAGACATCTATTGAGGAAAATGTACAAATGATTTCTGTTGCATTGCTGTATGAAGATGCTATTGTCTCTCAAAAGTTAATGGAAAGAATGGTGACCCCTTTCAAATTACTGACCACTTCAACAGAAGAGACTTCATGTACAGTCTTTGACACACTCAGCTTTCCTTGAATAGAGTATCACTGCCGTTATCAGATGGACTTTTACAACCTGCAAAGCTCATTTGGGCAAGTCTAGTTTTGATTCAACCAATGACCGAAGAAGCAGGCAAATTATATCACTTATCCCAAGAGGGTTCCTTATATTTTTACCCAGCACCAAACTCCTTAATAGAAGTAAGTGGCTTTTCGGAAGTCTAAAGGTGTATTAGTGCACTCTACTTCCTTGAATAAAGATGGAAAAATAATTATTTATTGGGAGGAGAAGTTGTCATATCCTCCACTTCAGCCTAATAGAATCAAATTACCAAGACAGGATAGTGTGCTACCAATGCCATATTTGGGACAAAATGTCCGTGTTCATTAAGCCTCTCCCAGACAAACAGGGGAAACTCAGAAAAACCATTGTAGAGGGTCTGCAGGTAGCAAACTTTGAAAGCATCTTTTGATAATTATTTTTCAGACTCTTCAGCTAGAACTGTAGTTTTTGGGACTTCTGTGAACAGATACACTTGGCTTAAATATTCAGGACTCCTTCCAGAAACCAAATCTAAAGTGGAGGATTTCCCTTTTGGATGGACAAAGACTACCTCTGGAAAAGATGGAGACCAGGTACATTGCCTTGTGCGTCTATCGACAGCCCAAGGGGGAGACGTGCAGTACCAGTTTCCAGGTACCAAAGATGACAACCCCATCATCTTCCTCTTCTCACCTTACTCAGAGGCA
The DNA here is from genome assembly GCF_025201925.1 of Gopherus flavomarginatus. Lineage (NCBI taxonomy): Eukaryota > Metazoa > Chordata > Testudines > Testudinidae > Gopherus > Gopherus flavomarginatus. The sequence goes on from NC_066619.1 coordinate 147,416,386, forward strand.
ATAATAATATTGCCAATAATATCTTCAAACTGTCTCATAACAAAAGAGAAGGAGTTTCAAACTGACATCAAGAGGCAAACAGTCAGCTTCGACAGCTACAGTATTGGGCCTTAGGTCACAAGCTTGACAGGCTGCGCAAGAGCTGCAATCCATCCATTCTGAATACAAGTTCCTTCTCCTCCATTCAGAGACAGACTGCGTAATTTTTTTCCCCATTGTTGGACATCTATAACAACAGACAAGTGGTTTTTAGTGATTATTCAGAATGGCTATGCAATACAACTCAAGCATTCCTCCTTCCCATACTAGTCATTGACTATTTATGAGAATCTGTTGAGATGAGTGGCCCTTGCTCTCCTCAAAATAGGGGCAATAGAGGAACTCTGAGGCTTGATTGAAGGTACTTTCAAGGCACTTCCTGGTCCTCAAGAAAGATGGAAGCCTTCTCTGGATACTAGAACTCAAGAAGCTCAGTGCTCTTTCAACAGTAAATTTTATTTCCATATGCTAATCGTTGCCTCTATCTTAGCCTTCCTTTCCATTAAAGGTTGGTTTATAGCTCCTGATTTAAAGGGCACCAATTTTTACATCTTCATGACATGCACTTGTTGCAGGTACCTTCATTTCATGGTAGGGAAGGATCATTTTTTTTGGTATAAGGTCCTCTACTTCGCTTTAGGGGAAGTCAATTAACCTTCATCAAATATGTACCTGCAATGACAGCTCAGCTGGGAAGAGATGGAATTCATGTTTTAATTTTGGATGATAGGTATATCTCCATATATTTATTTAACCAATCTCATAGAGCTGGAAGACCCTGAAAGTTCCTCAAGTCAAGCCTCCTGCCTTCACTAGCAGGACCAAGTACTGATTTTTCCCCAGATCCTTAAGTGACCCCCTCAAGGACTGAGCTTGTAACCTGGGGTTTAGTAAGTCAATTCTAAAACCACTGAGCTATCCCTCCCCCCTTAATAAAGGCATAATCAAATAAAGGTTAATAAAGACATAATCGAATGAATATCTTTGCAATGTTATCTTCTGCACATGTGCTGTCTTTTGAAAGTTAGGGTTTCATGATATATCAGAAGTCACTCTACAACCCACTCATCTGATTGCCTTGATAGAGGTCATTATAAACTCTTACATGAGCAGAGCTCTTCTTCCTCAAGAAAAGTTCTACCTTATGTTGATGGGATTTTTAGCTTCAACAATATATGTCACCTGATATCCGCATCTCAGAAGGAGAACTTTACAACATGATGCATTGGCTGCAATTGGCTGAGAGCGAGACAGCATGAAGCAAAAGTTAACCTTTCCAAAGAAGGTGCTGTTATCCCTACTTTGGTGCCACATCCTTAGCTGTATGCTCTTCAACCCTCCACTTCCATCCACAAGTTACCACAGATGCATCCTATACAGGATAGGGAGTTCACTTCAGTAGGCTCACAGCATGGGGACACTGGAATACATAGCAGACAAAGTTTTATATATAACACTTCTAGAGCTCAGAGAAATTCATTGGGCATCAAGAACATTCTTACCTTACCTGGAGCACAGAGTTGTCCAGATGATTACGGACAACATCTCAGCAACGTTTATATAAATGATTAGACTGGGCACCTCCCTGCTTAAGGTTGCAGGGAGCCAATGGCATTATGGGAATGATGCATTCTCCACAACATATACCCTGTCACTGCACAGTAACAAAACAATCTGGCAGAGCATCTAGACCCATGAGTGGTCACTGAAACCATCAGTGGAAATCTTTTCAAGCTGGGGCACCCACGGATGGAGCTCTCTGCAACCAAACAGAATGCAAAACATCAAAGGGTTGGTTCAGGAGTACGGAGAGACAAGCATTTAGTATTAAATGCATTCCTCATATCATGGGGCCAAGGGCTCCGGTATGCCTTTGCTCCAGTCCTTCTTATACAGAAGATTATAAGGAAAATAAAACAGGACAAGGCCAAGATAATTTTAAGCACACCTGCTGGGCCAAAATAACAATGGTTCCCAAAACGACTACACTTCTCAGCAAGGCACTGATTGTCCTCCTGGTTTTACTGACCCAACAAAAGAGTCAAATCTATCACCCAGACCTAAACTCTCTGTACCTCCCCATATAGGTGATAGTTTAATGGACTTGGAAATATCTTGTTCTATTTCTGTTCAGAATGTAATAGTGACCTCTACAAAAAAATCTTCTAGAAAATGTTACAGTTTTAAAATGGAGAACTTTCACACATGCTACTCTATCTCCTACAGTGGCCACAATCCAAATCATACCTCAATACTTGCACTGGCTCAAATAAATCTGTGGGGCTGATATTCTGATTAAGGACCACTTATCAGCCACCAGTCTATCATTCTCTCATTGACGATAAATCAGTGGTTTCTCATGCAACATTTAAAAATGGTTCTAAATGCTTTAACAATGATTTATCTCCTATGAAAACTCTGTAACTCTCATGGGACCTTAATTGAATTCTCATGCATTTAATGAAACATCCATTTGACCCAATGGGGGATTGTCCTTTACTTCCTCTGTCTGTCAAAACAGCATTTCTGGTTGCAATCACATCCGCAGGACAAGTAAGTGAGTTAAAGACACTTATGGCCTAACCACCATTTACAGTTTTTCAAAAGGACAAAGTAGTGTTTACATCGGAGTCTAAAATATCCCCTAAAGTAATTACAGGTTTTCATATTAATCAATCTATAAACTTGCCTTGGTTTTTTCCCCTAAGGGTCATGGGCCTAAGGATGAAGCTAAATTGCCTGCTTTAGGTGTTAAGAGAGCTTTAGCCTACTATTAGATAGGAGTAAAATATTCAGACATTCACGCACTTAAGAAAATAGAATTGGAAGGGCTTCCTACATAATCAAGTCCAGTCTCTTGCTATTGCAGGCAACCAGTCATGTAATTCCGTTCATAAATATATCAAGCTTCAGTTTAATGCTGGCTAGGTTGCTCGTCCCCATCTCTCCCACTGCTCCCATTGGAAAACTGTTCCTTACATTTCCAGAGGTGAGCCCATCAGAGGGGTTGTGGTGCTCCAAACACCTCCGTTCCTTCCCACTGTCCTTCCATCTCTCTGCTGATGGGCTGAAACCTGCCTCTAATTTCCAGCCTTAATTTACTCGTGGACAATTTTTTGTCTTTTTTTCTCCTATGTTGAGTGTGGGGTGCGGAGCAGGAATAGCTTGCTCAACATTATCCAGGTGGGTCAAACCCATACCAAAAGGCTCTCACATTTAGCTGCCATCCTTATTCCTCCAGAGATAATGTCTCACTCTACCGGGGCCAGGGCAGCTTCAGCAGTATGCCTCAGACACATGCCAGCCATAAAAATCTGTAAAGCTGCCACCTGGAGTTCCACTCACACTTTTGCAAAATAATATTCTCTGGATCCAGTGTCCACATCTGATGCTCAGTTTGGCAGAGCACTCCTGCAATCACTTTTTAATTAGCACTCCGACTTGCCTTCCTTTATGCGGCTACTGCTTGCCAATCTATCCCAGGAGTGGGGATATGCAGAGGCCACTTAAAGTGGAAATGAAAGTCGCTTTCTTGTAACTGGAGTTCTTCGTGTTCGCATTCCCTGCCCACCTTCCTTTCTTCCTCAGTTTTATGCATAGCCTAGAGCTGAGGAGAGTGTAGAGGGGGACTGGGATGGCTGGACCAACCTACCTCATTTATGTAAATAGTTTTATCCTAGTTAAGGATCCCCTGTCTCAGCTGCAGTAGGCTGGGGCATCTGATGAATGTATACATCCAGAGTCCATCTCAAAGAACTCAGGTTATAGGTAAGTGTCACTGTTCAGGGCAAGTGCACCTGTATTCCCCACAGGCACCTACTCTAGGCTCAGGGCTCCTCAGCCATCACCTCTCTTGGGTGCCCTGCGTCTCTCTCTTCTTCTTGACCAGTGTATTTCCAGGCTCAGCAGTTCCCAGCCTGCATTGTGATATCCCCAGCAAAAGACAGGCTGCTTAAGAAGGCTTGTTTTGCTTTCTCTTCAGTGTAATTACTGCAGTTAAGTTACCACACTGCTTTTTCTACAGAAGCACCTTGTATTCAGAGGGTAAAAGCAGTAAAGAGAAAACATATTACAAACAGTAAAGGCACCTACACACATCCTAATAAGCTTACTGGAGATCACACCAACTCCAGTATGGCTCAGGCAGGTGAGCAGTTCTTCAAACCCCACCTGGGGTTTTTCCTGTAGTTTCAATTTCCTAATACCCTTTCCTCAAAATGAGAACCCCCTATGAATCTGTTAGTGAGTCCTTTAGCCAGTTTGGGGGTCTTTGGAGAGACTGTGAATAGGTGATCAGCTAGATGAAGCTTCAATCAGCTGGACTCTTGCCGAATCAGAGGGGGCATATTAGCATACCTTTCTCCTTCGAGAGATTTCCTGGGAAATCCACTGAATTTTAAAAATGTACTTTTGTTTCAAAAAGTCCTTTTCAAGTTCCTAACATTTCCCAATGTTTACCTCCTGCTCGTCTCCTAGAGAAGTTCTATCCAATCTGACAATAACACATGAACCATTGCATTTTTAATACAGAGGACCCCAAAGATATTAAGTGTAATTCACTAAGATTTGTCCAGGGGATTGCCCTACTTGTTACATTGAGTAACCTTCATTTTTCTAAATAAACAACTGGTGCAGGTCTTGTATCTAACTATCAAATATTTTGATACATCTGCCTACATTAAAGAATTAGAACATTTTTAAAAATTTTAACCTATTTTATGACCGCAAAGACCAAAAAAAACCCAAACAAGGCATCCAGCCCCCTCAGGCAGCCGCTGAGAAAAAGCCTGGGCAAAGCAAGAAAGCTTTGCCTTGGGCTCTTCTCCTTGGGTCACCTCTCATCAACAGGAGTGATGGGTCACTGGCCCTTGTTAAGAACTGAGCCATGGCCTGTCGCTTCTATCTTGGTTTTAGGATGATCATTGGCTCAGGGCCATGTCCGAATTTCAGGGACATGAAATCAGCCAGATCTGAGAGGTGAGCGCAGAAAGAGGGCAGCAGATCTGACCAGACATCATCCACCTTTGGTTGAATGCTGAGTGGCCAGCTAAAGGAGGGGCAGAGCTTCTGGAGTGGGCATCGTGGCCAGGCAGATGTGCTGAGTTCCTATTACAAGTTCCAGCAAGAGTTTAGGGTTTACTGCCCCTCCTTTAATTCCTGCTCTGTACCTCAGAGATGTGGCAGTGCAAAGTGATGCAGCTGCAGAGCCAATGATCACTGGACTTCTCAGTGATCTGTACTGCCAGGGGGCAGATAGTGTCCAGGGAATACGGCAGAGGGGCAGGCTTTGTCTGAGGTACCGGGAGTGCTTCACTAATGTCAGTATTATATACTTGATGCGCAGTTTTCTGGATCTTTCCCCCCCTGCTCTAACTTTGGATTGGAATTCAGCAGGTGATCTTTATGTACCTGAGAAATTCTTTCTTCTGGGCCACAGAACAATAAAGCCTTACTCATCTTCACAGCACACGCTGTCATTTCCATGAAGTGGGTTTTTATCCTACAGAAGCTTATGCCCAAATAAATTAGTTAGTTTCTAAGGTGCCACAAGGACTCCTTGTTCTTTTTGCTGATACAGACTAACACGGCTACCACTCTGAAGCCTGTCATTTCCAAGTTGTTTCTAAAGGTGCTGCTGTTGGGATATTTCCCATTTCCCCCCACCTCCAATTTGTAAGAATTATCTTATCACGTGCAGATAGTCCCTTCATTAAAAAGTAGGCAAAAAACCTGAAACAGCTGAAAATGTGATTGTCTAGTGAGATCCACACTTAGGATAGAAGTATGTAGACTACCTGTTTTTCCTCGAGGATATCCAAGTAATACTACGCTTTCTAGTCAGTCAAACCTTCTGTTTCCCAAACAGTTTTGGGTCAGATTCTCTGGACTTAAAAATAATGCTCCTGGTTGCTCATTAAGGTTAGGGACTGTCTTCATTCTGTGTTCATACCGCATCTAGCACATGGGAGTCGTGGTTCGGAACCGGAGCCTTTGGGTGCTACCCCAGTACGACAATTAATAATAATGATCCTTCTGATTATCTGTTGCATACTGCAGCGTGAGTTCCAACCAGTCTTCCTTTCCGAACTGCAGCCTTAGCTTGGGCAACATTGTGCCCTGCCCCTTGTCAAGAACGTGAAGCACTTGTTAAATCTGATTCAAACCAGGCTTCCTTAATGTGCATGAATAGATTTGTTTTTTGTCATCTTTGGACCTTGTTATTATAAAACCATGCTGTAGAGTAGCTAGAGGGTTACTCTCTATCATATTCAGTGAACTCAGATCTTAGAAATAAATCCAAGTGCATAGCAGATGGGGAAACCTTGCTAGCAGCAAACCAACTTTGATCAAGCTTGTGGTTAATCTGGCCCTGATTGCACCAGGCTTTAGTTTCGTGAGGCTTATTGCGTTAAAGGTCTGTTCTGTTTGGGGAGAGACAGTTGGGTTCAGATGCTGTTGATTCTAATGTGTCATGAAATCAGAATAGAAATTGTGTGTGTGAACTGGGAACATGAAGCTATTTATTGCCCTAAGAAACTTTATCCAAATTATGGGCTGCTGAGAGCAACATAGTGATAAGCAGGCCTTAAATTCAGCCATAGCCAACCGGAGTGGAGCGCTGGGAAATATTTTCAAACCTGCAGGAGTCTTGGTGCCTTCCACAGGGCTGAAAGCCCAAGCCCAAGCAGGCCTTGTGGCTGAGAAGCTCCAGGCACCAGCGGGCCCACCTACATAGGGCTGAAACCCTGAGCCCTGATACCCCTCGCCATTCATGGAGCTAAGGCCTTGAGAATCCCTCTCCACCCCACAGATGAAGCGTTGACCCCCGAATGGGTGGGGGGCATAAGTGGCTCCAGGAAATCATATCTGAGAATTTAAGACCTGGTGATATGTGGTAGCAGCCAGAAATCCCCAGCGATGAATCATCTGAAGGTTTGATATCAATTGCAGGCAGTGCCCTCTTAAAGATTTCTGGGATTTCTAAGGAAAAATACCCAGCAGAAAGACAGCTTCATTCTTCTTACTTTTTTCTTGGCATGTCATTCTGCATGATATTTATGTCTTTGAGAATTATGAAATTACAAACTCTGTGCCCCCCGTGCAAGGAGTCGCTTTGCTAGTCTTTGCCTGAGCAGGGCCAGCTCCAGGGGTTTTGCTGCCCCAAGCAGCCAAAAAAAAAAAAAAAGCCGCGATCACGATCTGCGACAATTCAGTGGGAGGTCCTTCGCTCCCAACGGGAATGAGGGACCCTCTGCCGAATTGCTGCTGAATACCTGAAAGTGCCTCCCCGCTCTGGAGTTGCCGCCCCAAGCACCTGCTTGATAAGCTGGTGCCTGGAGCCGGCCCTGTGCCTGAGGCACAATCTCCCCAGAACAGCTCCTGTGGCATGTCAGCTCCACACTGCACCCACAGTGGTGTAAAAGCCAGAGCTATCCCTTAGCAGGGAGGAATGCACAGTAGCAGCGTGCCACATATTTTTAATAGCTGTGAAGTAAGGCTCTTTCCTTAATCAGCAAATACAGGCCTTCTCAGTTAGAAGGAGGAGTATCTGTAGGAGATGATGGGAGACAAAAAAAAGAGATTGCTATTATTCAAACATCAGCCAGCTGGAAGCCCTTCTGATTAGCTAGTGTTTGGTAGCACTGCTAAAAAAAATGCTAATCCTTGTAATACAAAAAAAGTCAAGAATTCTAAAATAATGTTCATGCCACAAATTTAGAAAAAAATTGCATCTTTTTAAAGGAATTTTTGTGATTTTTTTTTTCACTTAAAATGTTCAGATTTTCAAAGACACAAAAGTTTGGGAGTGTTTTACCTTTTGGTTTTTCAGCTGTCATTTGCCTCTCTTCTCCTGATTTTCCGCCTCCTCTTTCCTTTAGCCATGGAAAAAGGAGGGGAGAGAAGAAGGGGGAAAAATAATTTTGTTGGAAATTTTTTAAACAAAACTTTTCAACAAGAGTTTTCTTCTTGAAACTGAGCTAGGTTTTTTAAAGATTTTGAATACAAATTTTCTACCCTGTCTGCTGTTTACTGTGCTTCTCATAGTTTTCCCTAGTGATACAGTATCCACAGGTGTCCGTGAGCCTTCACATAGAAATGATGCTTTTACACCACCTCCATGATGCTTGTTATGGATTTTCTGACTGTTGCATAGTAACCAAAGAGGAGCCTTCACTTTCACCCCATATTGTATATAGCACAAACTTGAATTTTGGGTTTTGCAAACAGCAGGCTTTTTTGGATAAGAATGTGTGTGATGTATAGTTTGCCTCCAGTTAGCTAATTGGGCTGGGGGTTATTGGGACTGCACTTATTTCTATTTAATTTTTATTTTGTTTTAACTAGAAGACTGAGCCATCCGCTTTTGAAAATCAGCTGATTTAACCCTACCACCAACATCACTTTGTTATATTTCCAGGTAAGAAATTTTTGAAAACATGTAGAAGTAAGTGATGTAATGATTTGTTATGTTTATCCAAACTATTTTCTTCTTAAAACCCAGTAGTAGCTCTAAGAAGAACCTATTACTAATAGTAGAAAGAATGCAAACAGATCTAATACTAAGGACCCTAGATAATTCCTTCCATTCAACATTTTGAAGTTGACCTGAATGTGGGATCACATATTCTTATGGCAGAAAACAACCCTTGCACTTTAAAGGAGAAATACTTGGCCCTATCTGACTTGTGCCTGTACATGCGTGAATTATATTCCTGTGAACACATGCCAGTGATTGTGCTCATGCAATGTGTATGCTGAGTCTGTGTTTAAAACTATGTATGAAACTATTCATGTCTGTTTGTAACACTTGTGGCTTGAAAGGTATAATGAACTCAGCATGAAAGACAAAATCAATGTATCACAACATAGTGTGTTAGTTCAGAAAATAAGGAAAATGTACATTTTTAAAAAAGATACGTAATTTACCTCTATCTCCACTTTCCTGGTAGGTTCTTATTAAGGCCCGCCACTCTGCTCTCCTGGGAGAGTGGTAAGTGTCTGAATTCTGTGTTGAAGGGAGGCGGGAGGGTGAGAAGTTGCAATTTAGACATAGAAGGCCCATTTCGTTTTTACACTGAGGTCCTGATACACTGCTCTGGTGGTGCAAAGGGACTTAAAACGGGCTTAAATGATCCCACTTAAGACCTCTTTACATTGCCAGCAAATGTACCATTACATCGTGAGGATCTCAGCACCTCTGAAAACTAGGCTGAGGTGCACCCATATTTGATGAATTAGGGCCCAGGTCCCCTTATAAAATGGCACAGCATTCTCCATCAGTAACCCAAAACACTGCTGTTACCTATGGCAAGCCATAGGCTGCACACAGCCCCCTTCACTCCAATGCACAGAACTCATTGCAGGATTGGGCCCATAGCGGTTTGCCCTACTTCAAGCACAAGTTACAGGGCTCAGTGCAGCTTCTCTGGCCTCTTGCACAGAATGTGAGACTAGATGGAGGATCAGAATGGCTTCTTCTGGCCTCATACATCTCAGAATTTATGGACCTCCTCTGTAGAGAACTGTCCCACTGGATCATCCATTCCCCAGCTCCCCGATTCAAAGGCCACTAGGGTGATAGCTCTTCCCTTGTTCCTTTCTTCTCCTTTCCCCCCTCAAATTCTGCACTCGCTTCTTTGCAGTCATTCTTGGCAGGGTATCCCATAACCACTTCTCCCTTTCTGTCCAGAATTACTGCCTTGCCACCCCAGCAACTGGAATCTTACCCTCTGAGAAGCTGAGGCTGTATTGTTCCCCTTTGCTTGCTTTGCCCTGCTTCTACTGAATCTAATTCATCTCCTCCTCCAAATGCCATTTCCCTCTCTCATTCCCCCTAACCCCCAATGGCTCTCCATTGTCCATTTTTTTGTTCTTTCTTTCCCACCCACTAAGGCCATCAGTAAAATGGAAAGTTCAAGCTCATTTTCCATCTTCAGGTGCCCTCTGATTTCCATATTTATTTCGTACCCAAAGCCTGCCAAGCTCACATGGGCAAAGCCAGCCACCAACATTTGATGTTAGGGTAATGTCTGCCAAGGCCACTGAGCACCTCTGTACGTGCAGCTCTGCTCTTGCTGAATTGGCTGTAGGCTGCAGTATTTCTCTGATGGAAGAATGCCTGGGTCAGAACTGAGGAGTTGTGCTGCTGGAAGTGGCATGTTTTAGAGGCAACGAGTAGCAGATGTTGGACTCCCTGTGGTTAAAACTGGTCAGGGGGCTAGATTTTAAAGTTACAATCCATACAGAAGAAGTCCCAATTCCTTTAGGTGCCTAAGTATCTCCTGAAGATCAGGACCAAGTTGCTTCACCCCATTCCACAGACCAATTTCCCTCCAAGGGTGCACACAGCCTGTTACTCTGGCTGGTGATTGCCCCTCCCTTCAGAGATGATATATGAGGGGATTTCTATGGGTGCCGAGCTTCCCTTGCAGGGCTTGCTCTGCTCGGCCTGCTGGAGTTGGAGGGGCTCTGTCCTTCTCCCACTGCTCCTCGTCCCCAGGCATGTTTCCACCACCCAGCTCATTCGGCCCCTCTCCCTGGCAGCCAGGCCCAGGAGGGGAACATAGGAGGCCTGATGGAGCCGCTTCTGCCTCTGTGTGGTGCCTGGGTGTGGAGGCAGCGGTGGCCCACGCCCTCCGCTCCCCACCTGGACCTGGCTATGGGGAGAGGGTAGGGTTGCAAACCCTTTGCTTTCGCTGGGAGTCTCCCAGAATAGGGCTATATCTCCCAGAGGCTACTGAAGCCAACCTGGGAAAATTTAACCCACTTAAAGTCGGCCAGCACAGTGGAGCTAAGGCAGGCACCCTGCCTGCCCTTGCGCTGCTCCAGGAAGTGTCCATCCGCATGCCCCTGTGGCCCTCCTGCATCCCAGCCCCCTGCCCCAGCCCTGAGCCCCCTTCTGCACCCAAACTTCCTCCCAGAGCTTGCACCCCACACTCCCTCCTGTACCACAATCCCCACCCGACTCAGCCCGGAGCCACCTCTCACACTCCGAACCCCTCAGGCTCAGCCTAGAGCCTGCACTCCTTCCTGCAACCCAATCCCCTGTCCTAGCCCAGTGAAAGTGAGTGAGGATGAGGGAGAGCGAGTGACGGAGGGAGGGGGGATGGAGTGAGCAGGGGAGTCTTGGAGGCAGGGTGGGACCTCTGGGAAGGGCAGGGAATGGGGCAAGGGTGTTTGGGTTGGTGTGATTAGACAGTTGGCAACACTAGGAGAAGGATCTAGAGAGATGGAAACTGGGGCGGAGGGAGGCATAGTGGGAGATGGACAGACCCCCCCCCGGGTAACTCTGGCGGGGAAAACGTGGTGGCCCCAGGCCAGGAGCAGGGCGGGGGTCACTGGGAAAAGTGCCAGGATCAAGTTCTGCTTAACCTGATTTAGGGGTATTGTCTGCCCCCTTCTCCCTGCTGAGATGTCCGCAAGAGAGCAGGAGCTCTGGGGAGAAACTGTGTTGTTGTGAGCCTACACCCCAGCTGACCCGGAGACACATACTCCCCACTTCTGTGGTCCCAACTCCCCAGGAGCCAGTGGGATTGCCTGCCCTAGCAGGGAGGTGCCCCCCACTATCGGCAGGTACTAGTGATCTCTGCTGCCCAGCTGATTTATCACAGTGAGGGGTATTGATTGGGCAGACCCTCATGGTGTTACAATCTGAGGAGATCCAAGAAGGCCCCGTGTGACTGAGGAAAGGCTGTGACAAACTAGCCCATACCACTTCTCCCTCAGTGCCCTGGCTACATTTTAATATGGTTAATTACATTCTCTTGTTGCTTTGACTGGACCAGGTACACTAGTTTTCTTCCCTGTTTGTGTTCTACTGATGTGTGCCATTTACCACTTACTGTGTCCCACCCCAGAGGTGGTGGCATTTCAGTGGGGCCTGTGAGTGTCAAGTACATCATCCCTATAATTCTCAAAAGTGTTTGAAAGCTGCTGCGTAAATCAAATAATAATAAATGTAAAAGATCATGTGCCCAGCACAGTGCAGCAATCAAAAAAAAAAAAAAAAAAAAAAAAAGAGAGAGAGAGAGATAGGAAGCCCCTGTAATAAATCAGCGAGAATAACTCTTCAATTATCCCTAATTACCAGTGCTGACCTCAAAAGTTGAAATATACCTGGATGACAATCTCCCTGACACAATGTGTGGTGATCTCAATACACTCTGAAAAAAGGAAAATATTTACACGCATGACAGATCAAATACAAGACTATCCTTCTTAGTTATGCACAGGAAACACGTGTTGCCAAACTATGCAGTTGCATTGCAGAAATCTGAATTGTTTTCAGCCAAAAGCATTGCAACAATGTTTTTTTTTGTCTCTTTGATTTTTTATTTTTTTGCCACATTGGAAAATACCAATGTTTATGAAAAAGGAAGAAATTTACCAGTTAGAAAGATGTTATACCCCCAGGGATGAACGCAGTGTATATAACTTGGCATTTCCTTTCTAAATCATCCCTGTTGTAGGGTTAGTTCACTATGGGGGTTGTTAACACCTGATTGTAGCAAAGCCATGTTATCACCTGTTGACCCACTGGCTTCAAAATGAGGCCAAAACAGTGCAACCTGTATCAAAGGTACTTATATGGTCCCATTACCCTAGGATCTGAGGTCTGGATCCACAAAGGGAATGTCTAACATTTAGGTGCCTAGTTCACCCGGTGGACACCACATATGCTGAGTTAGGTGCCAAGGCTCTCTACACAATGCATAGGGAGAGATGGGTCTCAGAGAATGTGATGCACAAAAACAGAACGCTCGGCAAGGAGCTGTCTAAGCTAGCTAATAGTGGATGCTAAGAGAGGGGTATGCCCTAAGACCTGCCCTTCAAAGGGACTTAGCTGCCTATCTCTGCCTGGGATCCCTCTCCTGCAGTGTAGTGGCAGCAGCCTGAGGTGAAGGGATTTGAATGGAGGCTTTCCACTTCTCAGGTGAGTGACCCAAACCCTGGGCTATGGGATATTCTGGTGTGGGGCGGTCTCAGTCTCCCTGGTTGAAGCTATTCCGCTTTGTATCCATTAAATAGGCATTGGGCAGAGACCGTGAGAACAGCAAAATAGTCATGTGTCGAGGGCACTCACAGGAGTGGCGGGAAACCACTGTTCAAATTCCTCAGTAGGCAGAGGGGCAAACTGAACTTGGGTCTCCCACATCCCTGTGAGTTCCATACCCACTGGGCTAAAAGTCATAAGGGAGGCAGCTGCCAGCTTCCCCACGCCCCATTTTGTGTGGTGTTAGGTATGTCAAAGCCCACCTAATGAAGCAATGCTTGTCTTCATCTGGTTTGACGACTGAGCTGGCTCACAGGCATCTGGGCTTCTCTCTGAGGCAGCAGTGCATGTGCCATGGGGACGTTTACAGCGCAAATGTAGGCACAGAGTATGGTTAGAGTGAGGTGGCAGCTGCGCAGGGGTTTTGTGGATCGCACGAGCACCTACATCTTGGCTAACTGTCTTTGTGGATCTGGGCCTGAGTGTCTCACAGTCTTTAACACTCCTGTGGGGCAGGGAAATGTTGATGTCGCCACAGGCCCAGGAAGTTTCGCTTGGATGGGCTGCGAGACTTAGGTTTACACAGGAAACTTTTGCCTGTATGGTCATGTCTGTTAGAGGGGTGGTTTGGGCAACATTTCTGTATCCATACAGCAAAAGCCTTAGTGTAGATGCCGATATACTGGCAAAAAAGTGCTTGTGTTGGTAGAACTTATTTCATTTGGGAACCAGCTGAAACTATGCCAGCAAAATCACTCTTTGGCTGGTATGAGCTTTATCTATAATAGGAGGGTTGCCAGTGTAGCTATACTAGCATAGACTAGGCTTTGTTCATAGTCAAACAGGCTAACGCTGGGTAGCGGTTAGTCCTTCCATGGTGAAGTTCAGCTTTTTCAGGCCCACAAAGTCTCTGAGCCAAATTAAGAGAGAGATGGAGCTGGCATCAGTGGGTTCCCACCTGTTTACACTCGCTCTGAAATCGGCCCAATATTTATCTCTCAGCCTCCTCTTGGAGCCTGTTCCCTTTTGCTTAGTTTGCAACAAGGGCTCAATGAGATACGGTCTTGTGTAGCAAGCCCATCCATTACAGTGCATTGGAAGTGAGATGTCAGTCTTTGCTACCATGTTGAGCTGTCATACCTGCTGTTTTCCTCCTCCGGGTTCATCTCTTAAAACGGCAGCATGTTAATTAAACTCATTATCCAAAGATCTGCACTGAGCATTTCAAAGAGCTTCATGCTACCTGAGAGAGCTGCTTTGAGCCTGGGTATATTTCAAACCCTTGCTCCCTTTTCAGAGGATGGTTGCTCCCTGCTGGGTCCTGGGTGAGCTCCCTTCTTTGAGCAGACGCTTTTAAGTCGTACCCTCTTGTGAAGTATTAAGAGCCTTCAAAAAGAGAAGCCCATTAGTGATATACGTGTCGTGTCATCTCGCAGAGCCTTTCAGGGGATAGGATTGTTGTTCTAAGTTTGTAACTGATGGAGCAGGTGCAGCTGTTTGTCACTTAGCACTAAAGTTGCGCTTTGGGTGAGGGGCGAGGGAATGGAGGTGTCAGGAAGCCAGATGCAGCTTCCTGATCCCTGGGCTGACCCCAGCCCCATTGTCACTTAAAACTGCTATTGGACTGCGTTGAGTTATACCACGTTGCAGGGTCTGAATGGAGCCTCAGCCAGTGGAGGTTTAACACAGGGGGATCTCCCCCCATACACTATACACAGGGCTTGGCTCTAGCTCACCTGTGCTAGCAGGAACTCACCTCTGGTGGTGGGATTCTCTGCTGGCCGTCAGTGGCGCGGTTATGGGTCTCTTGCACTGCTCTGGAAATGCCAAGGTGCTGTAATGCAATCAGGAGTCTGGCTCCACTAAGTCTGTGATGTGACCCCCTTCTATGGGGCACAATGAGCACAGCCAGATGGTCTAGCTACCTGAGGAGTGTAATAAGCATGTAGATGAGGTGAAAGGCAGGACACAATCTGGGGAGAGAACTTCACACAAAAGGCACAAGAAACTGTAAGTGAGGCCAGTCCAGGAAGGGTGGTAGAATCAACTGGGTACTGGACTGGAACATAGAAGATATGGATACAATTGGTAGCTCAACCACTGGCTTATCAGGTGACCTTTGGTGAGTGACTTAACCTTCCCTGTTCTTCATCTGTAAAATGGGGCTAGGGCTTCCTCACCATGCAGGGGTTTGGGAGGATAAAATCCATTGCGCAAGAGCTGCTCAGATACTCTGGTGATAAAGGCCAGGGAAGCACCGAGGTAGCACTATTCTTTTGTAAAATTTCTAATCACTGTAGTTAGGACACCCAGACAGGGCTACACTTGCAGTCAGTGTGCACATCTGGTAGGCCACTTCACCCCATTCCTTCTGTTGGCAGAAGCCACATCTACACAACGTGTGTCTCGGGGCCCCTGTTCACTACTGAACCATCCATTAGCCTCCATGCAGAGCACACACCAATGTATCCATACCTGGGTACATTGCAGTGGGGCCTCATGGGGCTGGTGGGGGACTATCCATGCAAACTACAAGGCCTGTTCCCTAGTATCCATACATCCAGTTTGTGAAGAGTGCTCCTGTGAATGGCACACCTCTGCTCAGTATGTCGCTTGGCAGGTGGATAGAAAGTTGCACTGGGCATTCCTGGGGCCAATATCTTCATGATGCTCAGGACCTCCTGCAAGTTCAGTGGGAGGTGAGGGTGCTCAGTATCTCACAGGATCGGGCTCATAGTATGCAAAATTTGAGGGTCCACTGGCACAAGGAGCCCTGATCTGCCATGAGGTCTGTATGTTCTGCTGTAATTCAGTGGGGCTTTTGCTGAAATGAGGGCCAAATGCTTCTAACTTTGAGAAGTCCAATCCTTTTGTTTTCCAAAAGTCAGTGAACAGAATACAAGCTTCTCACTGGCAACAGTTAATAGCAGAGTGGGGTTAGAATGTTCCTTAATCTAAGAAAAGGGTAGGGTTTTCCCCCAGTTTATCCTTAAAAGCAAAAGACCTCTGACCATTGCTCACTCATACATTTTGTTAAACCATTTTTGGGCAGAGAACAAGCATGGGATTGGGATGAGGCGGGGGGAATCAAGGCAAAAGATGATTTCTGCCAGCATTTTCAAGGAAAACTCTGGGATTATAAAGGAGAGTGTTTGGCAACCTTCGACGTAGCAGTCATTACTTCAATCACTACGACAACACTGGATCAGTTTCATCCTGAGATCATGCCTGACCAACCTGATCGCCTTCAGTGATGAGACAACTGGCTCTGTGAATATGGGGAAAGTGGTGGATGTGATATATCTTGACTTTAGCAAAGCTTTTGATACAGTCTCACACAGCATTCTTGCCAGCAAGTTAAAGGAGTATGGATTGGATGAATGGACTATAAGATAGATAGAAATCTGGCTTGATCATTGTGCTCAATGGGCAGTGGTTAACAGCTCGATATCTAGTTGGCAGCTGGCAAGTGGAATGCCCCAGGCATCAGTCCTGGGGCCAGTTTTGTTCAACATCTTCATTAATGATCTGGATGACGGGATGGATTGCATCCTCAGCAAGTTCTTCGATGACACTAAACTGTGGGGGGGTAGATACGCTGAAGGGTAAGGTTAGGATACAGAGGGACCTAGACAAATTAGAGGATTGGGCCAAAAGAAATCTGATGAGGTTCAACAAGGACAAGTGCAGAGTCCTGCACTTAAGAAAAAAGAATCCCATGCACTGCTACAGGCTGGGGACTGACTGGCTAAGCAGCAGTTCTGAATAAAAGGACCTGGGGATTACAGTAAACGTGAAGCTGGATATGAGTCAGCAGTGTGCCCTTGTTGCCAAGAAGGCTAATGGCATATTGGGCTGCATAAGTAGGAGCAAAAACAACAAGGAGTCCTTGTGGCACTTTAAAGACTTATGCCTAAATAAATTTGTTAGTGTTTGAAGTGCCACAAGGACTCCTTGTTGTTTTTGCTGATATAGACTAACATGGCTACCCCTTTGAAACCTGTCATTAGCAGGAGCATTGCCTGCAGATCGAGGGAGGTGATTGTTCCTCTCTATTCAGCACTGGTGAGCCCACATCGGAAGTACTGTGTCCAGTTTTGGGGCCCCCACTACAGAAAAGATGTGGACAAATTGGAAAGAGCCCAGCGGAGGACAACAAAAATGATCAAGGGGCTGGGGCACATGACGTATGAGAAGAGGCTGAGAGACCTGGGCTCATTTAGTCTGCAGAAGAGTAGAGTGAGAGGGGATTTGATAGCAGCCTTCAACTACCTGAAAGGGGGTTCCAAAGAAGATGGATCTTGGCTGTTTTCAGTGTTAGCAGATGACAGAACAAGGAGTAATGGTCTCAAGTTGCAGTGGGGAAAGTCTAGGTTGGATATTAGGAAAAACTATTTCACTAGTAGGGTGGTGAAGCACTGGAATGGGTTACCTAGGGAGGTGGTGGAATCTCCATCCTTGGAGGTTTTTAAGACCCAGCTTGACAAAGCGCTGGCTGCGATGATTTAATTGGGAATTGGTCCTGCTTTGGGCAGGAGGTTGGACTAGATGACCTCCTGAGGTCTCTTCCAACCCTAATCTTCTATATTTTAGAATGCCTGATTCAGCTGTTTTGAATTGTTTGTCCTAGGTGGCTGAGGTCCTAATGTCTCTGCAACCTGATGGTGAGATCATTGTTGTCCCATCATACCTAATGTGCTTCCAAGGGAAAGGGCAGAGACCACAGCAAAACAGAATAAGAAGAGAAAATCAGATGATTAGGCTAAGTGTGGCATAAACAAGACACGATTGTGTGAGTGTGATGGGTGTCCTGTCCGTCCGTCCCCCGTCTCCCCTGGGTGCTACTTGGAACTATGTAGTGTCACGGTGAGGTGTGGTAATAGTTTTTGGTAGGGTTTTCAGAATGGCTCAGTGTGGGCCTTAGCATGCACTGAGATCAGTGGTTAACCTCCCTCGACTTGACTGAGAACAGAGTTAGGTTGGTGGTGAGTGCTTCTGAAAATCCCATTTATTGCTATTTGGGAGCCAATCAGTCCTTCCACGCCAAGGCAAAACTAAACGTTGAGCAGAGAATATCCCCAAATGATTAACACTTATGTTTTCTGTTTCTTACGTTGGAGACAGAGAGAACAGCCACATGCTGAGGAAGGAGTAACTGTCATCCTGATTGCCTGCTCTGTCAAAGATTCATCGGGACAATCATTTGGTTTCAGGGATGGAACTTTGTTTTCTCATAACAATGGACACATTGTAACCCCAGTGGGAATGAAGACATTGTGCTACACCATCAGGGATCTATAAAAAATTAATACTGCACAAGGTCTACAATCCCTTTTTCCATCAAAAAGTGGTTTAAACTTTTATCATCATTATAGAGGTTCTATTACTACCTGCAAATAAATGGCTTATCCACTTCCTTTGAATTCAGCAAAAAACATTGACTTCAGTGGATGTTGGCTCAAGACCCAGATTGGTATTGGGTATATAAAAGATGGCTGAAAACAAGTAATGGATCTTCCTAAACTAAAATGCTGGAATTATGTTTCTGCATTGTGTAATCCCTGCTCTGCTGCTGACCTGCTAGGTTACGTTGGGCAAATCACTTCCCCCTCTATGCTTCTGTTTCCACTTCCACCCTTTGTCTGTTTCGATCAAAAGCAATTTGGGATTGTCTCTTACTGTATATATGTACAGTGCCTGGCACTGATCTTAGTCAGGGCCTCTATGCGCTACAGTAATAATTCATAATAATCACACAGAGGTCATGTGGAATCACTTTTTAATTAACAATGGCCCTTAAAATCTCATTTTATTTATTCCCTACATCTGCAGCATTTATCTGTAGAAGTATGTGGGATGCAGCGTTGCCTAGTAGATAGGGCAGTGAACTGGGAGGCAAAAGAGTGTAGGTTCACTTCCCAGCTTTGCCACCGGCCTGCTGGGTGACTTTAGGCGAGCCAGGTTGCCTCCCTTTACCTCAGTTTCCCCATCTGTAAAATGGGGATATTGACACTGCCCTTCTTTGTAAAGTGCTTTGAGTTCCAAAGAAGAAAAGTGCTAAATAAGACATAAATGACATTGTTCCCTAAACTATAGTCACATCACGTGTGTTTTGGCAATCTCTGCAGATAGTGGCTAAGTCCATAAATGGCTATTAGCCAGGAAGGGTAAAGAATGGTGTCCCTAGCCTCTGTTCATCAGAGGATGGAGATGGATGGCAGGAGACAGATCACTTGATCATTGCCTGTTAGCTTCACTCCCTCTGGTGCACCTGGCATTGGCCACTGTCGGTAGACAGATACTGGGCTAGATGGACCTTTGGTCTGACCCGGTACGGCCGTTCTTATGTTCTTATGTTCTTATATTATGTGGTCAGCATAGACATAGAGACATTTACAAAGCTTCTTGACTCTAATTTATTTCTCTTTTCTGTGTGCATGTGCCACACACATGATACTCTTGCAGCAGTAAATCATTAGAAAGGCAACACAAATGGTGCAGAAATCCTGAGTGTATCAATCCCCAAGCTCTAAACAACCTCAGAATATTGTGTACAATTCTTAGCAGAGCTAAAATGCTACAGTAGCTCTGACATTTTGCAGGACACTTTCATTAGTGCAGTTCCTGGTTACACTGAGGATACATACTAATTAAAATCTTACATAGTGAAAGCTGGTGGCATCTGCCACTTCCTATTTAGTTGAGTTTCTCCCCTCAGATTGCACAGTTTCTCTACCTTTGTGGTTCCAAATCCTGTTCCTCCAATTACTCTGTTTCTAATGGATTTCAGCTACTACACACATTTTCTAGTTATTCAGGGTTATTTTTATGGTGGCCCTGTCAATCACATGGATAATTAAACAGCGGTGACCTTGGCGAGATTTTTGTCTGTTGGATTGCAGTTAAAACAAAATCAGTCAGAGCTACTGAAATGCACAGCATCGCGTTTTAACTTACTGTGTGCTCTGTGCCAGGCTGGTCAATGAATGTGAAGTGCACTACCAAACAAAAATAAGTTTAGATTTCAGCACATAAGGACAAGTTTGGATTTGTTTAAAACAAAGCAGGAGAGAAGCTGCTGCTATAAGAACACCCTAAATGTGCATCAATATATGGCACATGTTTGGGGTTTTGGCACAGAAAGCATGTTTGAGAAATGCATTCATGGCAACATTTATCACATATGGAGTGTAACAACATAGTCCTAGGAGCCTGCATTTTGTCAGGAAATTTCAGAGATTCATTGACTTTTGTGGCCAGAAGGAACCATTATGACCACCCAGTCTGACCACCCGCAGAATCTGGCCAAGAAAACCTCACCCAGTCATTTCTGTATCATACCCATAACTTCTGTTTGAGCTAGAGCACATCTGCGAATATCCATTCTTGACATAAAGACTGGAAGTGATAGAAAATCCACTACTTCCCTTGGTAAATTGTTCCAATGGTTGTTAACCCTCATTGCTTTTGACTCAGTTTAGTCTAGCTTCAGCTTCCACCTAATGGATCTTGTAACGTCTTTGCTGGATTAGAAATCTCCCTACTAAAAGAAATCTCTTCCCCATGTAGGTCCTTGCAGACAATGATCGAGTCACCTCCAAAGGTGCTACACTGCTAGAGACCGGGGGGCAGCCCCATGAAGGACAGGGAGGAGCCAGTTCAGGGACTCTCAAGACCTCTGGAGACACAGCCTTGTCCTCCCATGGATCCTTGGGATCTGCCAAGTTTAGGGTTGCTCCCTGAATTTGATCAGTGGAGGTAACTCCCATTTCTGACAGCCTGATGTGAGGAAACCTACAGAAGGGAATGAACAGAGATATTTTCTGCCCAGTCTTCCCACTTCTCCTTCAGTATCCCCCATGACTGAATGTAATAGAAGATCATAATGGCAGAGTTCTCATGAAACATGGTGATATCAATGGGACACAGTAATACAAAGGTACAAAATATATCGGAATGACAGAATAGGTTGAGCTGGTGGTGGAGTGTCATTATATGTAAAGAAAGCATAGCGGCAAATATAGTAAAAATCTTTAATGACTCAAACTATACCATAGAATTTCTATAGATAGAAATTCCATGCTTGAATAATAAGAGTAGATAGCAGTAGGAATATACTGCCAACCACTTGACCAGGATATTGATGGTCATTGTGAAAAGATCAGGGACATCAGAGAGGCTATAAAAATAGGAAACTCAATAATAATAAGAGATTTCAATTATCTCCGTATTGATTGGGTACATGTCATTTCAGGATGCGATGCAAAGATAAAATTTGCTTCTTGAAGCAGCTCATCCTAGAACTCACAAGGAGATAGAAGTAAATAGAGAATTTCCTAAGTCAAGAATAGGATCTGGTCCAAGAGGTGAGTATAGCTGAACTTCTCTGTAATAGTGACCATAACGTAATTAAATGTAACATCCTGGTTGTGGTGGTGGTGAATACCAAAGAAGTCCACCACAGTAGCTTTTATCTTTAATAGGGGAACTGAAAAAAAAGAGGAAGCTGGTTAGATATTAGAAGGAACAGTCACAATAGTTAAATGCCTGCAAGTTGCATGGAGTTTTTTAAAAACACCATAATAGGGGCTCTGATTAGATGTGGACCCCAAATTAAAGAAAAAGGAATTTAAAGTCAAATCCTACTGAGGAAAATAGAAAGGAGAATAAAATCTGGCAAGTCAAGTGTAAAAGTATAATCAGGCAGGCCAAAAATGAATTTGAAGAGCCTGCCAAACAATCAGGGGTGGGGAGGCACTGGACGATCGAGGAGCACTCAAGGAAGACAAGGCCATTACAGAGAAGCTAAATGAATTCTTTGCATCAGTCTACATTGCAGAGGATGTGAGGAAGATTCCCACATCTGAGCCATTCCTTTTAGCTGACAGATCTGAGGAACTGACCAGGATCGAGGTATCAGTGGAGGAGGTTTTGGAAAAAAACTGATAAATTAAACAGTAATAATCACCAGAACCAGATGATATTCATCTAAGAAGTCTGAAGGAATTCAGATATGAAATTGCAGAACTACTGTGGTATGTATCCTATCACATAAATCAACTTCTGTGCCAGGTGATTGCACAATAGTTAATGTAACACTTATTTTTAAAAAAAGGCTCCATTGGCAATTCTGGCAATAACAGATCGGTAAACCCAGCTGCAGTACCAGGCAAATTGGTGGAAACTATAGGAAAGAATAAATCAGTTTTCAAAATGGAGAGAATTACACAGCAAGGTCCCCCCGGGATCTGTACTGGGACTAGTGTTGTTCAACATATTCATAAATAATCTTGAAAAAGGGGTAATCAGTGAGATGGGAAAGTTTGCAGTTGATACAAAATTACTCAAGATAGTTAAGTCTAAAGCAGAGTAGTTAAGAGGAATCTCACAAAACTGGGTAACTGGGCAACAAAATGGCAAATGAAATTCCATTTTGACAAATGCAGAGTAATACACATTGGAAAACATAATCCCAACTATACATACGATAATGATGGGGACTCAAATTGCTGTTACTACTCAAAAAAAAAAAAGATCTTGGAGTCATTGTGGCTAGCTTTTTGAAAACATCTACTCAATAGGTAGCAGCAGTCAAGAAAGCTAACAATGTTAGGAGCCATTAGGAAAAGGGATAGATAAGAAAGTAAATACCTTAATACCACTATATAAATCCATGGTACACCCATACCTTGAATGCTGTTTGCAGTTCTGGTTGATCCATCTCAAAATGGAAAAAGTACTCTCATGTCACTACATGCACACCTGAACATAAGAAATGTGTAGCAAGTGAGGTGGGGCTCCCATGGACAACCTCTTCCAGGAACTCGCCTTTCCTCAGCAGATTCCTTCTTCGCTCATGGAGATTTTGTGAGTAGGTCTTCATATACTAGTGTCAAACCAAAGCTGAAAATTCAAACACCCTGAGAATTTGAAGACATTCAGATCTGGATCTGAGGGTTTCAAAGAAGACTTAGGGAGTCAGGTGCCTAAACCCCTTTGAATGTCTATGGAAGTTAAGTGCCTAACTTCCTTAGGTACATTTTTAGGGTTTATTTGGGGATTCCTAGCCTTGAAATTTGCAGACTAGAACAATGAAACAAGCAGCCATCATTTAATTGGAGTGGTCAGAGGCCCTAAATTGCATGGATGTGTCTTATGAAAGGACCAGCTACCCTGAGCCACTGACTAAAAGAAAGGCATGTATTAAGAAGGAAATCTCACACATACTATCAAGGATCTGCTGGCAAAACAAGTCTCTGAACATATGTGTTGTAGTTCTTTACCCTACAGGCCTATCACTGGATTTGCAAAATAGCAATTCCCTGGCTATTTAAAGTTGATTCATAATAACCTGAGGATTTTTAATAGATATTTTTATTAAAGTTACATTGTTTGTCTTGCCTCTGAAAATAAAATAACAGACAGAAATGAAGGAAAATAGATAATTAGAATCAAGCATCCCAGACTCAGTGAACCCTTAGCAATTGAATTTTTCATCCGCAAATTGTCTGCAATAAACAAATGATGAACAAGTGTACAGCTGGTAAAAGGAGCATTTAAACGGTTATGATCTAATTAATATTTGCTGTTTCTGTATGCCATAATTTGGTAAATTCTGAATCAGTCCAAACAACCTGTTCCATCTCAAGCTTTCATAGATGCAGAAGGAGAGAGGGTGTGGGCGTGGCTTGTGGAATGGAGGTCAGTGCAGCTTTTTACCGCCCCTTCAGCATCACAGTGAGACCTGTTGCCTTGGTGATGCACAAAAATAATTGCGCAGACACAGGTGCAAGAAGATCCAAGGTTGGAAGATCAAGCTAGAAAAAGTCAGGCTAGAAATAAGGTGTAAATTTTTAAGAGTGAGAGCAATCAGCTATCGGAATTCTTTACCAGTGGTTGTGGTGGAGCCTTCATCACTTGGAGATCTTAAATCAAGACGAGCTATCTTTCTAAAACAATAAGCTCTAGCTCTGCTACAAGATATGGGCTTGGTGCAGGATTCACTAGATGAAATTCGATGGACTGTGTTCTGCAGGAGGTCATATTTGATGACATAATGGTCCATATCTGCTGGATCTCTCAGGCTTGCAGTGGGGACTCACTTGCTACTGCTACTCCTAAGCTGTTTGGCTGGCTGGCGTTATGGGTTGCACACAGGAAGCCATTTACTGTGCATAGCAAGAACTTTATCGAGCCTACTAACTTCTGAATATTACAACAGGCCCTATATTTTCTTCTGTACCAGTAGCTGGCAATATTTATTCATAGCATCTCCTCCCCCTCCCCCGACTGCTTCTTAAATACAAATCTTAAATACAAAGCAGTCCTCTCTAAGCAAGGCAGGATAACACTAGAAGAACCAGGGTAGGCGTCCTTCCCATCTTTCCATCTGAAAACCATTAGAACGAAGTCTTAAGTGGCATTATTATTCATAGTTCTTCTGGGCCCCCGAAGCTTGATGACTTACCTCTGAAAAGAAGGGGAGCAGGGCAGTGGAGGCAGTACATTAAGAGAACAAGAATTACTGAGTTGATGACCATCCTCAAAAACAACTGTTTTTCCCTGGCATTTTGCCACTTCTGCTTTCGGCTTGACCTGAATTCAGAACAGCAAAGGATTGTGAAAATGAACAATGCTGATTTGAAAAAAAGAATCTAAGTTTGTGAATTTCAGAAATAAATTCAGCCCATGTTTGATTGGAGTTTTAGACAAAGTTTTCGTTAGAAGTCAATTTATCCATCCTTAATTAGAATGTGGTCCATGCTTTCACTTGGGAATGGCTGCACCTGCTGTTTTGCCTTTATGATGCGCTGTGCTGTAGCAGAACCAAAGTGCTACAATTTTACTAAATAGCTTTTGGAGTGATTTTGATCTATTGGTATATGTGCTCATTAATGTGTGTGTGTGTTTGTGTGTGTGTTTGTGTAACGAGGAGTCATTGAATCAGGCAAAGGAACGTCTCTATTTGCAATTAGGTCACGGAGAGAGACAAAACATAGGAGCAAGTATCTTTCACAGTGATGATGGTGCATGAGACTTTCAAAGCAGTTAAGGGGATTTTTAGACTAAAGATGGTAAGTATTTTCCTGCAAGCAGGGTCTGAAAGAGCTCTCCTCTGACATCTAGTGATGAGCTGAGGAAAATACTCCAGGAACTCATCTCGTTGGCATAGACATGCCCACTCTTCCTAGGTGTGCAGATGTTGGGGCTGCTATGCCCAGATGGTCACTTTTGGCTGGGGTCTGACTAAAAATAACTGTGGTTTTGGGTGCAGGGGTAATAAAGTGTTGAGTAAAGGGCAGCAGAAATGTGCTTGGCATGCCCTGGTTGAGAGCGGTCACCCTCAACTGACTGGCACTTGCTAAACAGTGGATATGGTGAGAAAGCCTGGTGGGGACCGGTACTTGTACCTGGTGATGTGGTCACTGCCCGAAGAGTTCTAGACACTGTTTAATCCTTCCACTTTCCACCGTTTAATAACAGAGTTGACTAGACTCAACTGGGAGTCTTTTGTTTTGTTACGGATCACTAGAGCTGAAATCACTGATAACCAGGTCTAAATGCTAAACCTTACTCCTGCTGTGGGGCAGTGTCTCCAGTGAGAGAGACTGACCAGCCTGGCCAGGTAGTGAGGCTCCCCCACTAACTGCTGAAATCGCTGAGAGCTGAAATCACTGAGAGCTGCGTTAAGTGGTGGGACCTCAAAGACATTGCAGAGGTTGCAGTAGAGTGACACAGCAGCGGTGAGAACGATGACACAGTGGCCAATGGTCCAGCAGTGGAGGGAACAATGACACAGTGGCCAGTGGCAAAGTGAATGACAACACAGTGGTGGAGTGAACCACACTGCAGGCCATGGCCAGCGGAAGAATGAACGACGGAGCTGTGGCAGCAGTTGGAGCTAAGGCGTTGGTAAATGCCTTCCTCCTCCACCACCACCTCCAGGGCGGGAGGTGAACTACGCGAATGCATAGCTGAACATTGTGAGTGGGGTGTTGTGGAGAGAGAGAGAGGAGTAGCATGTTAAAAGAACGTTTGTTGGACTTTCACACAGCAAACTGAGAACTTAAGACAAAGGACACTGTCCAACGTACTCTGGGGTTAGTGTTTTTGCTTATGTCATATGCTTGCTAATCATGCTGTGGCGTATCCCCAAATTAATGAGTTTTATTTTCTATACTTGGATTTAGCACTTGCGAAAAGGGGAAATATTGCCTCTTAGAGCTGCCTACATGTGGTGTGTAATTTCCCCAGATTAGCAGGTGAAGGCTTGAGCTGGTTCTATCTTGTATTGTTAAAAGGAGCCCCTAGATATTGAACTTGTCTCTTGTTGCTGCCAAATCCACCTGTCAGAAGGGTTACAGTCCATTAAATAGTTTGTGATGGGTGGATTAATGTCCCTATGAGGGCTGCTCAGTGCAGAAGGGCTTCCTTCATCATGTCATAACCTGCCTGACTCCCAGATTTCTGCATGGAAGTTCAAGTGGCACATAATATAGCTCTGAGCCATGTTACACTTCTCTAGATTACTGAGCAGATGCTCAAGCAAGTGTGACTCTTTTGAACACCACTCTGCTAGCTGCAGAGGACCCAGCATGGCAGCTTTCCTTGCAGGGCTGCTTCTGTCTCCACAGAGATTCTGCAGATCTGCTGAGCTGAAAGAAAGCCTGGTCTGGACTCCACAGCCACCTTTCACCCATCTTCCCAGACAGGACAGGGCCAGGATAATTTCAAACCAAGTTCTTTTCCTGTAGGAGAGGCTGGTCAGCTCCTCCATATGGAACTTGGAAGAGAGACACGCAGTGTATGTGTGAAAGGAAAATCCTGTCCAATCAAAACCTCTTGCTGAATGGATTCCATTTTCAGCATGTCAGGATTCCTCCTTAGAGGGGGATTATTGCACCATTATGGGACAAAATTTCTGCTACTCCTTTGGACAATCAAAGTTACATCTGGATTGTATTTTTACTGTTTTCTATTAAGCCCTTGAATTTGTTATTAAAACAGACTCATGAAAACACTTAACCACAATAGGTGGCTATAACGCTGATGTGAAATTCTTCTTGGGGGAGAGGGAAGTGAAGCCAGGCCACTCCTCTGCCGGACGTGCCCATGCATATACATTTCTGTAAGCATGCTAAAGAACCAGTTTCTAAACCTCTGTTATTTCCAAAGGACGAAGTCATCATTTTTCAAATACTTTTTTGCTTTGTTTTAAGACTCTATGACCCCTTGGGATCTCCATTTCCTTATAGTAATGTATTCACTGCTGCATTGCACTCGTTTGTTATGGGCTGGATTACAGACGCCAGAATGCTGATGTCTTGTTTAGTATATCTGAAGAAAAAGACCAGGAAACTGTTGACAGAAATGCCTGGGTACACTATTGCATGGAGTTTGCAAATATATACAAGAGGAAGAAAAAGACCTAGACCAAGATCACAGCCCTGTTGTGCGAAGTGCTGTACAAACGCATGGTAAAAGACTGTCTGTGCCCCAGAGAGCTCATAATCTGAGGACCTGATTCACCAAGATACTTGAAAACATGTTTAGCTTTAAGCACATAACAGTCCTGTTTCAATCAGTGAGACAACTCATGCTTAAGGTTGTGCATGTGCTTAAATACAGCGCATAATAGGAGAAAAGTCAAAGGTTTGGAGAAAGGAAGTATTATTGTGATGGCCACTTTATTGGAGGCAAAACATAAGACGTACTAAGGCCCAGATCCTCAAAGGGTATTTAGGCACCAACCGTCCTTTGAAATCCAATGGGAGTTGGGTGCCTGATGACCTTTTGAGGATTGGGGCCAAAGCTCTCAGAGTAGGAGCTGTAATAAATTCATCACTAGGGTTGGTTGACAATTTTCCATACAAAAGGTTTTTTTTCCAATGGAATATTGGGTTTTCAACTTAAAAAGATCATAGACAATGTGTGCTTTTGACAAAAAGAAAGATATATTTTTCATTAGAAAACTGCAAACCTGAAAAGCATATGTTCAGCAAAACACTGATTTTTTTTTCACTTTCCAACAGCATTTGTCCCAAAATCATCAATTTACAGTTACCCAAAACATTTTTTAAAATTAAGTCAAAGTTATCTTTTGAAAACTTATTTTTGTTGATATTTTCCATATCCCCTATGCGTTTTCTGATCAACTGTATTCATAATCTCCGCAAGTCAAGCGCAGGGGTGACCTGTACTACCCACTAATATTGGGTTAAATTATTATCCTCATTTTATTTTACAGATGGGTTGCTGAAGTACAGAGGATTTATGAAAGTCTGCAGTACAGCTAGAAATTGAACTCAGATTTCCTGAGTTCCAAAACGCTGCTTTAAGCACAATACCTTCCAGACTTTTATTTATATATATATTTGTCCTGCTGAAATTTTGGTTGGCAAATTTGCAAACTGAATGGAGAGTGAAATTCACTATCTGCTAAAGAAATGTGTAAGCAATTTTCATTGGGAATCAAAGAACCTTTTCTGTGTCTTTGCCTTCATGTCTTTGACCTGGAAGTTGAAATGTTGCTTCTGTTTTAGGAGTGATTTTGCTCCCTTTCTATCAGCCTTATGGTCAGGTGAAATAGAGGCCTTGCTATGTAGTGTTTCTTTGACTTTGTCATCATGCTAATTTCTGCTGATATATAACTCCCCTATGTATTTTATATCACTGTTTATATCATTATTTCTTTGCACAATGGGAGAGAAATTCTTTTTTTTCCCTTCTGTCCAGAAGATTATTTCCCCCCCACCCCCGCCCCTTGTATCTAGCTCTGGTGACATTATCTTAGCCTTGGAATAGTTGTAAGCATGTTTAGCTGATTTCAGATAAGTAACACAAATCCAATATTCCTCATTTTATGCAGGGTTTTTTGACTTTCCCATTAGTAAATTGAATGCAGTAATGGCTTTCCCTAGCCCTAAAGAATGAAATAAAAAAAATTACAGACAAGATAAATTTACACATAGGAAGAATGCTTGGTTGATGCAAAGCACATTAAATGTGTTTCCTTACATTGCCTCTTCTTCCTGGCTTATCTAAGTGTGTTTTTGCTTATGCAATTACAAATACAGAAGCCTTTATCTAATCCTCCTCTTTAACGCACTACTTTTCATTTTGCTTCTTTGTTTTGCACTGCTCATGAACCCTATTTGCAATTACACACAAAAGCTATGTCTACACTAATATCTAGACATGGGTCCACACACATAGTTGTGCCAGAATCCCCTTCCCATCCGCATCTAAATATCAGAAACATTGGTTTCAAGGCATGTCCAGAGCATGAATGCTAGCATGCCTGAGGGCTGAGGGCATGAACACATCTTGAGCTATAGCATGGTCCCACACCTATTCCAGTGTATATTGTGGACAATCACAGGGGTAAGGGGCATGCTTCATGTCCCAAGTTCAATAGCCCTCCAGTCATATTGTCACAATGAACTGCACTCTTTCCTGCTTAGAGACTAACAAATTTATTTGAGCATAAGCTTTTGTGGGCTACATGAAAGCTTATGCTCAAATAAATTTGTTAGTCTCTAAGGCCTGGTCTACACTATGAGTTTATCTCGAATTTAGCAGCATTAAACTGAATTAACCCTGCACCCGTCCACACAACGAAGCCTTTTACTTCAATATAAAGGGCTTTTAATATTGATATCTGTACTCCTCGATGAGGGGAGTAGTGCTGAAATCGGTATTGCCATTTCGAAATAGGGTTAGTGTGGCTGCAATTCGACGGTACTGGCCTCTGGGAGCTATCCCACAGTGCACCATTGTGACCACTCTGGACAGCAATCTGAACTTGGAAGAACTGGCCAGGTAGATAGGAAAAGCCCTGCGAATTTTTGAATTTTATTTCCTGTTTGCCCAGCGTGGAGTGCTGATCAGCACAGGTGACCATGCTGTCCCAGAACCAAAAAAGACCTCCAGCATGGACCATATGGGAGATAACTGAATCTGATCTCTGTATGGGGAGATGAATCTGTTCTATCAGAACTCCGTTCCGAAAGATGAAATGCCAAAAAATTTTAAAAATCTCCAAGGCCATGATGGACAGAGACCACAACAGGGACTCAGCACAATGCTGCATGAAACTTAAGGAGCTGAGACAAGTGTACCAGAAAGCCAAAGAATCAAATGGATGCTCACGGAGGGAGGGGCAACTGCCAACTGTAGCTATCCCACAGTTCCTGCAGTCTCCGAAAACCATTTGAATTCTGGGCTGAGCTCCCAAAGCCTGAAGGGTCAAAAACATTGTCACAGATGGTTCAGGGTATATGCTGTCAAGCCCCCCCCCCCCCTGCCCCGGTCTGTGAAAGCAAAGGGAAAAAATTGTTTCTCACCTTTTTTCACCGTCACCGTATGTCTTCTGGATGCTGCTGGTAGACACGGTGCTGCAGTGCTACACAGCAGCATCCCCTTGCCTTGCGGATGGCAGACGATATAGTAGGACTGATATACGTCATCATCATCCCGTGGGTGCTCTTGGCTGGCCTCAGTGAGGTCTGTCGGGGGCGTCTGGGCAAAAATGGGAATGACTCCAGGTAATTCTCTTCTTTAAGTTTTGTCTAACGGAGATTCAGTCCTGCCTGGAGTATCATGGCAGCTGGAGGCTTCTGCCTCAGGCTGCTCTCCCAGTCAGCAGCACCGCGCGGTCGCGCCTACCCCAGCCTACTCCTTGCTACCAGGGCTCATAATCAGATACTTAGATCTCTACATTTTGCTGCAAATAAAAAAATTAAGCTGCCGTTTAGAACTGTCCCCAACATTCATATGCTGGGGCATTTTGTATTTTACCAGTGTCAACCAAAGGCCCCCCACGCAAATGGAGACTCAGTCCTGCCTGTGCTTCTATCCCAGTGCTTGTCACAGATTCCCATTTTCAGCTATAGGCTGAGCAAGTGCAGAATGGTGGTTCACTCTACTTCGCTGTAAGTCAACAGCCCTCCGCTCCCCACTTTGATCTCTGCTTGCAGAGGCAATAAAGTCAGTGTTGTTTCTTATTCATGCATCTTTATTACTTCATCACACAAATGGGGGGATAACTGTCACGGTAGCCCAGGAGGGGTGGGGGAGGAGGGAAGCAATGGGTGCGTAGACGTGCGGACTCACACCTTCAACGCCTCCTGCTGGTCTCTCAGGGAATTTGTTCATTCCAGCATCCCGAGCGCCCTCTGCAGGCCAGTGATCTGCCTGTCCTCTTGGCCCCCGTGTCCCTCCCTGGACCCCGCTGCCCCTTTAACTGGGGTGCTGCCCCCTGGCTGTACCCCACCAATCTGGGTATGCCTTCCCTGGGGAACCCCTAACACACTATCCCCACTTTGCCTCAGTTTTGGCTACTGTCCAGTCTCCATCTAGCCCCCACACCCTGGGACAGACTGTCATATCAGCCACTCCTCATAGGCAAAGGGGTTTGGACCTGCTGCCTTTGCCTACCCCTGGTCTGCCCTCTGCAACCCCCAGTACCTCTTGGCCTTATGCTAGGCCGCAGCCTGGGGTTTTCCAAGCAGGAGCTCCCCAGGTCCTCTGCCTTTCCCCAGCCCTTCTCCACTCAGGTACCCTCTGTCTAACTCCCTGCAGCCAGGCTCTTCTCCCTCTACAGGCAGAGAGAGACTGCCTGCTCCTGGCCTTTTTATACAGGCCAGCTGTGGCCTGATTAGGGTGTGGCCCAGCTGTAGTAGCTTCCCCAATCAGACCAGCTTTTAGACCTGCAGCTTTTAAGCCCTTCTTGCCACAGCCACAGCCCTCTCCTGGGTTGTTTTAAGCCCCAAAGGTCAGGAGTGGGTAACCACCCTGCTACAGGGTGGCATTGTTGCAGGGGCACCCCCTAGAATGGCATGCAGCTCATCATTTCTGCAGGATGTCTGGGGCTCTGACTCGGAGCGGCCGTTTGCCTCTCTGGTTCTTTAGTAGGCTTGCCAGATATTCTAGGCAGGACTGACTCTCCATTAGACAAAACCTAAAGAAGAGAATGACCTGGGGAGTCATTCCCATTTTTGTCCAGGCGTCTTCGACCGACCTCACCAAGGCCGGCCAGGATCACCCATGACAGCAGCAGATGGTACAGTATGACTGGTAACCATCATTGTCAACTTGCAAAGCAGCAGACGGTACAGTAGAGCTGGTAACCATCTTTGCTAACTTGCAAAGACAAGGGGATGCTGCTGTGTAGCACTGCAGTACTGCGTCTGTTAGCAACATCCAGTAGACATATGGTGACAGCGAAAAAAGGCTTAACGGGCTCTATGGTTGCCATGCTATGGCGTCTGCCAGGGCAATCCAGGGAAAAGGGCAAGAAATAATTGTCTGCCGTTGCTTTCACGGAGGGAGGATTGACTGACAACATTTACCCATAACCACTTGTGACAAATTTTTGGCCCCGTCAGGCATTGGGATCTCAACCCAGAATTCCAGTGGGCGAGGGAGACTGCGAGAACTATGGGATAGCTACCCACAGTGCAATGCTCTGGAAGTCGACGCTAGCCTCGGTACATGGATGCACACTGCTGAATTAATGTGCTTAGTGTGGCCACTTGCACTCGACTTTCTACAATCTGTTTCCAAAAATCGATTTCTGTAAAATCGGAAGAATCCCATAGTATAGACATACCCTAAAGTACCACAAGTACTCTTGTTCTTTTTGCAGATACAGACTAACACGGCTGCTACTCTGAAATCTTTCGTGCTTGACATTTACCCAGCTCTATAAAGGTCCCTGACCCTGCGCTTCTCGCCTGTAGTAGCAACCTGCGCTGACCACTCCAGAAGAGTTTTCCATGAGGACATTGTGACAGCCAGGTCAGCTGAGCACACCTGGGTTCTGATAAATGTGTGCTCAGAGTTCCCTGTCCCCTGTGCATTCTCTTGCCACACTAGGAACTTACATTTCTACTGGGAGAATGATCAGTGCTGGATTTTTGGCCATATCTAACCAACTCCATTTATTGAAAAGGACAGGATTGCTGTTTGTTCTACAAGGAGACTTATCTGGCCTCTTACTCATGCACTCCTCATGCCATTAGGCATTGGTGCATACACTGCATAGTGGGTTTTAAAGGTGAACTGCTGGGAGGCAGACATTGTTATCAGGACTGGACTCATCAAAACAAAAAGAAATATGCTAGAAGCATAGGCAATATCGTCTGTTTAATCAAATAGCTGTTGTCAGTGCCTCAAGTCACTAAACTCATTAGTGAGATGGAATCTTCACATACTTTTTCCTGCTTTATTATTTTTTTTGGCAATAAATTGAATCCGCCAGCTAAATACCTTTAAGACTCCATTTGTAGAAGTAAAGGTTCTGACATCCAAAGCACAGATTGAAATGGTAGTGCATGACAGTTTCATCCTTCTAACCTACTGTTTTATAATGTGTCTATATTTAATAACAGTTCTTCGGAGACACATAACCCTTTGAGTGATTAACTGTGGTTATCCTGTGCACCACCTGTCCGTGGTATTAATTAAGAACAGAGTAGATGGTAATGTATAAATGAAAAATTCTCCTTGCTATGCAAAAAATAAATAAATTATATATATATATATAAATAAGTCTCAGTTCATCTGAAAGTTGGTGGTGTTCAAATCTTTGTCCAAAGACTAATGGTTCCTGTCTGAAGTGCTTGAAGTATTAATGCATCTCAAATATAAAACTCACGGGTTCAATAGCCTGCTTAGATGTACAATCATGCGTTTCAGTCCACTTGAATTAAATGCGCCTAAGGGACTGAGTTTATTTTTTGCATCCTTTCAAGCATAGGGTTGAAATAAACAGCATGGTCCTTGCAACATTGCAGGCTTGTTGTTAATCCAGTAAGTATTCCATTAGTACCTGTCACTTTGGATTAGCAATGAGGTTTTTATGTTCATCAGGTATTTAAGTATACTGACTTTTGGATGGATTAAATCTCTCTTATTCACCTAATTCCCAAAAAGCATCCATCTGGAGAACTTTATGCCTTAGAAGTCTATTTTTCAGCAATAAGTCCAAATAAGACAGGCTTTATCATCCCAGAGAGTCACTCAGGATGAGGTAATGGGAATAATAATTGGTTTATAAGGTTTTAAGTATTCGCTTTCGGAAACCAGCTCACACACCAAAACAGGAAGCTATTTTATTTGCGGTAAATCCATGCATTCTTCAGCGATTGATTAAATGTCAGTTGACTGAATAGTAGTGTAATGTCGCAGGAGTTCGACTGTAAACTCCTGGAGACACGGGATTGTAGTTTTGTTCTGTGTTTGTACAGTACCTAGCACAATGGGGTCCTGGCCCAGGACTGGGTTTCCTCCATGTTACTGCAGTACACACAATAACGTATTAACCCCCTCCAAACTTATACACTATTGATCCAGATCAGTACAGCTTGCAGGAGTGTTACTGCCCTGCGTTAGAATCCTGCAGCATGACCTCAAGGCGAGAGCATGGTCTCTGCCAAATGAGTTTCATAGTTCAATTCCCAAAGATGCAGCATGCCTCTTCCCAAGGCTGACAATGTTTACTCAAGACTAACCTCTCCATGCTACCCTCGGGTTCTTACTGTAATTATCAAGATCGTGAATATGTTGAATTAAGAAAAGGAACAGAGCCTAGAAGAGACATACGCCGTATCTACAGTGAGTGACTTTTCAGTATTTAACCTGCAAAATAGACTTTCCACAGGGCTGTACAAAGCAATTCTCTTGGGAAACTGCCTACCAGCAGGCCTGTAGGCTCATGCCCTCTGTTCTTATACACAACAGGTAGAACCTGGCCAGTGTCAATGAAAATTACGTGCCTTCTGTCCCTCTGCAAATGCAGGAGGACAGAGCAGTTTTGCTGGCAGGATAATTCAACCCCTGACCTCTCTGCTAAGGGGAACTCTTTGCAGGAATTCGGATAGTGGACTATTAGATGTGGATAATCATAGAATCATAGAACTGGAAGGGACCTCGAAAGGTCATCTAGTCCAGTGCCCTGCACTCAAGGCAGGACTAAGTATTATCTAGACCATCCCTGACAGGTGTTTGTCCAACCTGTTTTCAAAAATCCCCAATGATGAAACTTCCATAAGAAATTTATTCCAGTGCTTAACCACACTGACAGTTAGGAAGTTTTTCCTAATTCATAGATTCATAGACTCTAGGACTAGAAGGGACCTCGAGAGGTCATTGAGTCCAGTCCCCTGCCCTCATGGCAGGACCAAATACTGTCTAGACTGTCCCTGAGAGACATTTATCTAACCTACTCTTAAATATCTCCAGAGGTGGAGATTTCACAACCTCCCTAGGCAATTTATTCCAGTGTTTAACCACCCTGACAGTTAGGAACTTTTTCCTAATGTCCAACCTAAATCTCCCTTGCTGCAGTTTAAGCCCTTTGCTTCTTGTTCTATCATTAGAGGCTAAAGTGAACAAGTTTTCTCCCTCCTCCTGATGACACCCTTTTAGATACCTGAAAAATGCTATCATGTCCCCTCTCAGTCTTCTCTTTTCCAAACTATACAAACCCAATTCCTTCAGCCTTCCTTCATAGGTCATGTTCTCAAGACCTTTAATCATTCTTGTTGCTCTTCTCTGGACCCTCTCCAATTTCTCTACATCTTTCTTGAAATGCAGTGCCCAGAGCTGGACACAATACTCCAGTTGAGGCCTAACCAGCGCAGAGTAGAGAGGAAGAATGACTTCTCGAGTCTTGCTCACAACACACCTGTTAATGCATCCCAGAATCACGTTTGCTTTTTTTGCAACAGCATCACACTGTTGACTCATATTTAGCTTGTGGTCCACTATGACCCCTAGATCTCTTTCTGCCATACTCCTTCCTAGATAGTCTCTTCCCATTCTGTATGTGTGAAACTGATTGTTCCTTCCTAAGTGGAGCACTTTGCATTTGTCTTTATTAAACTTCATCCTGTTTACCTCAGACCATTTCTCCAATTTGTCCAGATCATTTTGAATTATGACCCTGTCCTCCAAAGCTAATGTCCAACCTAAACCTCCCTTGCTGCAATTTAAGCCCACTGCTTCTTTTCCTCTCCTCAGACGTTAAGAAGAACAATTTTTCTCCCTCCTCCTTGTAACAAACTTTTATGTACTTGAAAACTGTTCATGTTCCTTCTCAGTCTTCTCTTCTCCAGACTAAACAAACCCAATTTTTTTCAAATTTTCCTCATACATCATGTTTTCTAGACCTTTAATCATTTTTGTTGTTCTTCTCTGGACTTTCTCCAATTTGTCCACATCTTTCCTGAAATGTGGTGCCCAGAACTGGACGCAGTACTCCAGTTGAGGCCTAATGAGTGCGGAGTGGAGTGGAAGAACTACTTCTCGTGTCTTGCTTACAACACTCCTGCTAATACATCCCAGAATGAAATTTGCTTTTTTTGTAACAGCATTACAGTTTTGACTCATATTTTGCTTCTGGACCACTATGACCCCCAGATTCCTTTCCGCAGTACTCCTTCCTAGGCAGTCATTTCCCATTTTGTATGTGTGCAACTGATTGTTCCATCCTAAGTGGAGTACTTTGCATTTGTCCTTATTGAATTTCATTCTATTTACTTCAGACCATTTCTCCAGTTTGTCCAGATCATTTTGAATTTTAATCCTGTCCTCCAAAGCACTTGTAACCCTTCCCAGCTTGGTATTGTCTGCAAATTTTATAAGTGTACTCTCTATGCCATTATCTAAATCATTGATGAAAATATTGAACAGAACCAGACCCAGAACTGATCCCTGCGGGACCCCACGCATTACGCCCTTCCAGCATGACTGTGAACCACTGATAACTACTCTCTGGGAACCATTTCCCAACCCGTTATCCACTCACCTTATAGTAGCTCCATCTCGGTTGTATTTCCCTATTTTGTATATGAGAAGGTCATGTGAGATAGTTTCAAAAGCCTTACAAAAGTCAAGATATACCACATCTACTGCTTCCCCGCTATCCACAAGGCTTGTTACCCTGTCAAAGAAAGCTATCAGGTTGGTTTGACACAATTTGCTCTTGACAAATCCATGCTGACTGTTACTTATCACCTTATTATCTTCTAGGTGTTTGCAAATTGATTGCTTAATAATTTGCTCCATTATCTTTCCTAGTACAGAAGTTAAGGTGACTGGTCTGTAATTCCCTGGGTTGTCCTTTATTTCTTTTTTATAGATGGGCACTATATTTGCCCTTTTTCAAGGCAATGCTCCACTCTTAACCAGACTGAGACCACCAAGTTTATTTTGTGTAGTCTGTCAGTAGGTATGAGGTTCTTTCCTGATCATGAAACTGCTACAGGAGGCAAGGTTGTGGGAAATAGAGCTGTATTAACAGGGCCCTACTATTCACCGTCCATTTTGGTCAATTTCACAGTCATAGGATTTTAAAATTAGTCAATTTCACAGTTGCAGATGTTTACATTTGAAATGTCATGGTATTGTAACCGTGGGGTTCCTGACCCCAAACGGGATTGTGCGTGGGGAGGGTTGCATGACTATTGTAGAGGGTTATGGGATTGTAACCCTTATGTCTGCCCTGTTGCTGTGGGAGGGGCACCATCGGCAGCAGCACAGATATGAGGGTCGTAGAGTATGGGGGTGGGGGTTAATAAACAGCTGGGTTTTCCCAGCAGCCTCCTGCCCCTGTCAGGGGCTGACAGCTGGAACTGCAGCCTCCTACCTAGGTTTGCAGCTGTCCCACCCAGCAGCCATGAAGCTTCCTGTAGCTGGGGGAGATTCCCCAATATGGATCTGACCCAACTCAGGGAATGGCCCCTGCAGGGGAACCGGAAGTCCAGTCCCTCTCCAGCCTGGGCCAGGACTAGCAGCTGGAACCTGGTCTACGGTAGGAGTCCCTGGCTGGCTGGGGTACCCCCACCTTGCCCCTCCCCTACAATAGCCAGTTTTCATGGGAGAGATCAGATTTCACTGTCCGTGATACATTTTTCATAGCCATGAATTTGGTTGGGCCCTACGTCTTAAGGATGCCAAGTGGTCCCTATTGTATGCTGGTGCTCTGAAGTTTGAGAGCAGCATGGCCCCTACATGTGTTCCTGAGCCCCTTGGTGCAACAAAACGAGGTCCCTTCTGAAGCCTGGAGGTCCACTGATCATACTACAATAGTCTTCTGGGCAAATAGAGGAACACCTCATACTAATGCTAAACATTGGGGGTGGCATTTTCAAAAGCACTTAGGATTGGCCTAACCTCTACATTGACCCCTGGGATGACTTCAGTGGGAGCAGAGAGAGACCAGAGCTAAGCCTTTTTCTAACTCTCATCTTCGAGCCCCATGCACCTGAAGGAAAAATGTGGTGAAATGTTCTGCAATTTCATCTTACCCTTTTCCATGCCTTGAGAGCTTGTGTTTTCTCAATAAATAAATACATAAAAAATTGAGGGCTTATATGTGAAAACATGGGGGATTTCACTGTTTTGGAAGCTGGAACAATTTTGCTCCCAAATGGTCCTACAAACACTCCTAGTTTGGAGTGGTATTTTAAGGAAAATGAGAATTTGCTTTGAAATGCAAAGAAAACAAGTTTGAGTGCGCGTCAAAGGTTACAGATGCCATCTGATTCTAGTGTCTTATTACTGTTTAGTTTATCAATTTGTTCCAAAACCTCCTCTAAAGACACCTCAATCTGGGACAGTTCCTCAGATTTGTCACCTAAATAGAATGGCTGATGTTTGGGAATCTCCCTCACATCTTCAGCTATGAAGACTGACCCAAAGAATTAATTTAGGTGAAATTAGAATTGCTCGTTTATGAGCATAAATTAAATCTAGTTGGTATTAATGAAATCTGGTGGAATGACTTGCACAATTGGAATGTTAAAATCAATGGTTCTAACCTAATTAGGAAAGATCAAGTGGGACAAAATGGAGTGGGAGTGGCACTCTATGTCAAAAATGGCATTGTCTGTTTCCAAGTGATGGATAACTTGGAAGAAAATGTTCTTGAGTTATGGACCAGTCTCTTTACAGACACAGCACAAAAAGAAGTATGAGTTGGTGGTGCTACAGGCTATCAAATCACATTTGGGAATAGGATGACCAGCTCCTGATGCACCTATCTACAAAATGTAGGGGAAAAAAAACTTGTGTGATCACGTGAGACTTCACTTTCAATGATAAATGCTGGAGATGTCATGCTCCCAGTTCATCATCGGAATATCTAAATATTATAGATTACAATTTTCTAACTCAAAAAGGGTTGCAACCAAACACAGGGAATTCTGTAGTAGACCTCATTTTGACAGGAAAAAACAACTGATAACAGAACTTAAAAATTATCGGTAGCTTAGGTGCAAGTGATCATGACTTAATAACATTTATATTGTGCAAACAGAAAAATTCAGGCCCTTGGTGCTTAAAAGATCAAATTTCACAAAGCCTAAAGCAATTATAAGCCCAATCCATTGGAAGGAAGACTTCAATCAGAAATGTGTGAATTATAATTGGGAAGTGTTTAAGATCACTTTACTACATGTGCCAAAAACCAGAATTAAAGGAGGCTATATTGGTTAAAAAACTGATCAGTTTAGAGGGGAAAGGAGGGTAGCTATAAATACTAAATAAAATAATAATAATAATTAATAAATAATTAGTAGTAAATAATAAATAAAATAATATGTGACAAATGGAAGGAAGGGGAAGCTGATAGTAATGAATGTAAAGCAGAAGCTGCAAATTGTAGAATATTGATAAGGGAAGAGAAGGGACACAAAGAGAAATATATGGCCAGCAGACTTGAGGACAATAAGATAATGTAGTTTATCGTACATTAGGAAAATAATCCTTAACAATGGTATTGGTCCATTACTAAATAGAAATGGTAGAATTATCAATCATCATGTAGAAAAGGAAGAAATGTTCAATAACTATTTCTATTCTGTATTGGGAAAAAACACATAATGTAGTCTCACCACATGATGATGATAATAATACCCTTTCCATTCCACTAATATTTCAGGAAGATGTTAAATAGCAGTTACAAGTGAGATTTTTAAATCATCAGGTCTGGATAACTGGCATATAAGAGTTTTTAAAGAGATGGTTGAGGCACTTACTGGACTACTAATGTTGATTTTCAATAAATCTTGAAACACTGGGCAAGTTCCATGAAGCTGGAAGAAAGCTAATGTTGTGCCATTATTTAAAAAGGATAATCAAGATGTCAGTCTGACATTGATTCTGGGAAAGATATTGGAGTGGCTGATATGGGACTTGATTGATAAAGAATTAAAGAAGGGTAATATATTTAGTGCCAGTCAACATGAG
The DNA here is from genome assembly GCF_025201925.1 of Gopherus flavomarginatus. Lineage (NCBI taxonomy): Eukaryota > Metazoa > Chordata > Testudines > Testudinidae > Gopherus > Gopherus flavomarginatus. The sequence goes on from NC_066619.1 coordinate 147,456,674, forward strand.
TTTATGGAAAACAGATCACGTCTAACCTGATTCATTTTTTATGAGATTACAAGTTTTGTTGATAAATGAATAGCGTTTTGACTTCTGTGAGGCATCTTACTTGGCACCTCTACCCTCTCCTCCAGCTGTGTTTTGAACGGACTCTGATTCAGTAAGCACACTCTGAAAATGCCTACCAGATCAGGCCCTACAGGCAGGATAGGTGGGGAAAAGCCTATCTCCATCTGGTCTGAGGGTCGCATTGGGTTTTAGGTGTCCGGACACCCTGAAATGAGGCATTGTGCATATGCCCAGTTGCAGAAATGGAAGTCCCTAGGGAACATTCACAGCAAATATTTAGGTGCTGCGTGATTTTCAATTCCTACTCATTAGGTGGCAGCTGAGTGGGCGTTTTGTTAATTGAAGTGGCACCAAAATGTAGGACTTAAGTGCCTAAAGTGGAGTTTCTGGCACCCAAGTCTTTTGTGATTGTGGGCTGTGAGTCTCATCTCACTGAATCTCCTGCAGCAATCAGCTGAATAACCTGGACCTCAGCCAGTTAGTCTTCCTTGAGTGGGGATTTTCTGATTCTGCTTTCCCATTAACCCACTAAAAGGGTGTTAATCTATGTGATCCCTTACTCAGTCCCAAAACGGCTTGACAAAGGGTTATCTCGTGCTGTTTATTTATATTACCATGGTTGTTGGTTGTTTCAGAGCTTAGGGAGAATTCCATTGAGGAAAACTGTTTTACTGGAATCCCAGAAGCAGTGAGATATTTGAGTGTTAAAGGATTCCACTACAAATGCAGAAGGGACTACCCGGCCAGCTGTTGTAATACAATTACAAGACTGACGAGTGTGAGATGCTGATGATGAATCTGAATAGGGGAATTTGCGAGGAACTTGTTGTATGTCCATTTTTTTATTAGATCTCTCTCCCTGCTGTACCGCTGGAGTTATTCCTTGTGTTGTTACTACCAGCACTGCATTTCTCAATGCTAGCAGAGCAGGCTGGTTATGATTCGTGAACTTTGGAAAGGAAGAGTCGAACTGAGGAGAGAATGAATTTATAACTGGGGATGATGGTGGCAGATATCCTATTGAAATCACTGTCACCAAAAGAAAACGACGCCATGGCAACGATTAGCTCTGCGCGTGGGCAGTACTTAATTGTCAGTCCTGGATATTCCTTTTCTCAGGACCTCAGCTGAAAACTATTAGTGCTGGTTTAAAATGGAGGGGAGATGCCACTCGTCCAGACACAGGCATGAAACATGTCACTCATGTCATCTCAATTCAGCAGGCTGTGCGTTTCAGCAGAAATGGGAAGAAGATAAAACACAGCTGAGCAGAACTCCGCTGCATTCGGTTCATTGTGGCTTATGGCCTGGTCTCTGTGGGGCTGTCCCTAGGGCCAGGACCTATAGTAATTGGGTGAGATCCTCACCCCTGCACTGACCTATTTATGCTGGGGGAAAGGGGCCATTGGATCCCCATATCCAAACATGGGAAATTGCCCCCAATGCAGGCACTGAGGAAGACAGCCCTGCTTTCACACGCCCTGCTCTTGGGAGTGTGCTGGAGGCAAGAGGGTTGGTACATAGGCTTGGCAACAGCATATGGTGCTGCAGAGCTTCTGGGCAGCATAGAAGCCCATAGGGCAGTAGGGTAGTCAGGGTCACAGGGCCATCTTCATTATCTAGAGTGGCCCAGGATTGGGAGGCCACAAAAGCAACCTTTGTTGGCCCCTCCCTCCCCCTGAGCTGTGAGTTCTGCGCTGTCCTGAGCAGCACCAAGTCTCACCCGTTGACTTTCAAGGAGACTTCAGCTCTGAAGTGCCTGCATCACTTTGAAAACAGGAGTTACGCTCCTGAGGGACTTTAGCGCATTTGAAAATGGTGTTCGTTGTTTGCATTACAAGTTCCAGTCCCATGGGGGAGGCATGGAGGGAAAAATATAGCAAAAAGATCGCCCCAGCACCAAAGAGTCTAATTCAATCCTTGACACTCCCCTGCTGGAAACATTAAACATCAGCAGAAAGACCTGTTTTAAATAATGGAAGAATGTTAGAGAAAGAAAAAAAATCTTGCTATTTAAAGGATAGTTCTATCAGAAGACTATTTTTTTTATTACATTAGTCAATTTTTAAAAACTGATGTATGCTTTTTTATTGTTATTTATATTAATGAAGCATCTAGGGCAGAGGCGGGCAAACTTTTTGGCCTGAGGGTCGCATCCAGTTTCCAAAATTGTATGGAGAGCTGGTTAGGAGAGGCTGTACCTCCCCAAACAGCCAGACATAGCCAGGCCCTGCCCCTTATCTAACCCCTCCTGCTTCTCGCCCCCTGACGACCCTTCCTGGACTCCTGCCCCATCCAACTCCCCCTGGTCCCTGTCCCCTGACAGGCCCCGGACCCCCCGCTGCCCCATCCAAATCCCCTCCTCCCTGACTGCTCCCCTGGGACTCCTGTCCCATCCAGCCACCTTCTTCCTGTCCCCTTTTTGCCTCCCATCCTTTGTCCAACTCGTTAAGTTAGGTTGTAAGATTTTTGGGCTAGGGGCTGTCTCTTATTATGTATTTGTATGGTGCCCAGTATAATGGGTTCCTGATTCAGACTGGGGTCTCTAAGGTACTCCTGTAGTCAAAATAATTTAAAAAATCTGGTTGACATGGTCCCTTTAAAGCTGGTCTGTGTTGCTGTACTTGTCTCAAAATGTTCCAAAGCCTCCTTTTTGTACAGTTATTAAAAAATCTCCAGTGTCTCTGCATCAATATGTAACAATAGCTAAGAAAACCTTGCTTCCGTGATGACTGAGCTTTCCTAGAAGTGAAAAGCGATCAATTTATTATCAAAGTTACAAACAGGATGGCTGCAAGAATCACATTGGGGGAATTGACTATACTAATAATGTTTCATTTTTTTCAGCTCGATTTTTTAAAACTATAGAAAATGAGGATATTAGTTTATAAAACCGGCACATGGTGAAAATCAGCAGCTTTGGCTTAAACCCACTGCTATGCTCAGATAAACATGAATAAGAAAATATACTTGGTGGTAGTCTATCCCAGGACTGACAGGATCAGTGCTATCCATCCCCTACATCTTCCTTCTATCCTCCCACCACTCCTCTTCTTCTTTATTGTGGTCCATGATTGGTTGGCCATTGGCATTGTGAAATTGTGATTTATGGTTGATTGATTGGTACGGTGATTTCATGGTTGGTTGGCTGGTGTGATTGTGACCCTGTGGTTCCTGATTGGGATTGTTACATCAGAGTTAATTCAGACAATCATCATGCAGCTCATCTGATCGAATCTCTGTCTGGGGGAATAAAGCAAGAGACAACTCACCAGCCAGTCACCCTCTCCAGAGGATTAAAAGGAGAGTTAATGCATGACCGAGTCCCCCTCCTTGTGTAACTTGTGTCTCTATTCTCATTTGGCTGGAAAAATCATAATCTACAACAAAAGTTCCTGGCCTGGCATGATAATAGGAACCTCTTCCCCTGTGGTAGTTAGAGATATTTAATCAGGAAGGGACACAAATCCAGCTGCCTTCTTCAATGTGGAATCAATAAAAACAATGTTTTCAACCCAACCATATTTGGAGACCACATCACTCGGACAGGGCTTGGTCGTTGACCATAGAATGCCAAGCAGAGACAAAGAACCGTGGCCCTGATCCACGCCCCATTGAAGTCAATGGAAAAGACTACCAATCCTAGAGAATCTGAGACACGTGGAGAAGGAACTCAGTAGGATATAGCAGCTCAGCACGGGCTTTTCCCAGCTGGGGACTAGTTACCTAATGAATGCATGTACAGAGAGGGCCTAAACAATCCTGCTTGTATTATATGATGATACAATAATGATAGGCTCAGTTACCTCTGATGTCACCTCTGATGTCACAGGGAAGCCTGCCAGCAGTGAGCTGTTTACAGGGCAGCAGGTGGTGATCAAGGGAAGGAGAGGAGAAGAGAGACAGTGATGGGGGTTGGGTAATAAGTGGGGAACGGGGAAAAAAACAAAGGCATGATGAACCAGGCAGCTCCTCCTGGGTCAAGTGCATGGATGGTAAACTCTGCTGGTTTAATGGTCCTAGGGAAGATGCCCACACACACCCTGAGCCAGCACAGGAAGGGGAAGAATTCAACGCAAGATGTAGATACTCTTCACCTCTGAAAATCAGGCCAATTATTTAGGCACCAGAGGCCTGGTCTACACTACGAGTTTATTTCGAATTTAGCAGCATTAAACCGAATTAATGCTGCACCCGTCCACACAACGGAGCCCTTTATTTCGATATAAAGGGCTCTTAATATCGATATCTGTAATCCTCCTCGACGAGGGGAATAGCGCTAAAATTGGTATTGCCATTTCAGATTAGGGTTAGGGTGGCCACAATTCGACGGTATTGGCATCCGGGAGCTATCCCACAGTGCACCATTGTGACCGCTCTGGACAGCAATCTGAACTCGGATGCACTGGCCAGGTAGATAGGAAAAGCCCCGCGAACTTTTGAATTTCATTTCCTGTTTGCCCAGCGTGGAGCGCTGATCACCACAGGTGTCCATGCAGAGCTCATCAGCACAGGTAACCACGCAATCTGAGAATCAAAAAAGAGCTCCAGCATGGACTGTACCGGAGGTACTTGATCTGATTGCTATATGGGGAGAAGATTCCATGCTAGCAGAACTACGTTCCAAAAGACGAAATGCCAAAACATTTGAAAAAATCTCCAAGGGCATGATGGAGAGAGGCCACAATAGGGACTCACTACAGTCCTGCTTGAAAGTTAAGGAGCTCAGACAAGCCTACCAGAAAACCAAAGAAGCAAATGGACAGTCTGGGGCAGAGCCGCAGACATACCGCTTCTACGCTGAGCTGCCTGCAATTTTGGGTGGGGGGGCTGCCACCACTATCCCATCTCTGACCATGGATTCCGAGGAGGGGGTAATCTCAGCCATGCCTGAGGAGTCTGCGGACGAGGAAGATGAGGAGGAGGATGACGAGCTTGCAGAGAACACACAGTACTCCATTCTCCCCAACAGCCAGGATCTTTTTCTCGGCCTGACTGAAGTACCCTCCCAACCCTCCTAAGGCATTATCCCAGACCATGAAGCCATGGAAGGGACTTCTGGTGAATGTACCTTTGTAAATATAAAGCATGGTTTAAAAGCAAGTGTTTTTTAATGATTAATTTGCCCTGAGGACTTGGCATGCATTCGCGGCCAGTACAGCTACTGGAAAAGTCTGTTAATGTGTCTGGGGATGGAGCTGAAATCCTCCAGGGACATCTCCATGAAGCTCTCCTGGAGGTACTCCAAAAGGCTTTCCAGAAGGTTTCTGGGCAGTGCAGCCATGATAGGACACTTGACCGCCATGATATTAGCAAGTAATCTGGTATCATTGCATGACAAAGCCTGGCAGCGTATGGTCCCGGTGTTTGCTGGCATTCAAGCAACATCTGTTCTTTATCTCACTGTGTTATCCTCAGAAGAGTGATATCATTCCTGGTAACCTGGTTGAAATATGGGAATTTAATTAAGGGGACAGAGGTGGCCGTTCTTACTGGGCTGTTTACCTGTGGCTGAAAAGAAATCCTTCCCTGCAGTTAACCAAGCAGGAGGGGTCGGGGAGGGGGATTGGCACTGAGCTTTTTTGCGTTTGGCTAGGAGGGATCTTCCCTGATATCAGCCGTGCGGTGGGGGGAAGGGTAAAGCGATCATCCCAGAGAATTGGATGCGGAGGAAGTTTGGTTTCTGCTCCTGCACGTTAACAGGAAAGACGCAGCACTCAACGGGCTTTGCTTGATATGTGGGAAAGGAGGGCACTGGATATATGAAGGCTGCAGAAGCTGAAAGACAATGACTTACCATGACCACATGCAAGCCAAATTCTGTTGCCTGGACCTGCGTCTGTGATCTCTAACACCAAAGCCGCAGGCACTCAATATTAAGATGCAAAATGCAACCTTGTACTGAAATCACATGTACTATGTAATGTGAATAGAGTTGTTCACTGTGAAAGAGTATAAGTATTGTTCTGTACAATGTATCTTTTTAAATACTTCTCTCCCTTTTTTTCCCTCCCTCCCGCAGCTGCAAATTTTTCAAGCCTCCCTCCTCTGTCCTGAAGGCTATCTCAGATAAGGCGGTGGAAAAAAAAGACACGAGACGAAATGTTCTCTGAAATCATGGAATTGACCCACAATGAAAGAGCTCATCTGAATGAGCAGAAGGACGCAGTATCAAAGTACAGGAAAGATGCCAGTAAACGTGAGGACAGGAGGGATGCTCGAGATGAGAGGTGGCGGCAGGAAGATCAGGTGACGGCAGGAAGATCAACAGTGGCGGGATGCAATGCTGAGGCTGCTGCGTGATCAAACTGACATGCTCCGGTGTCTAGTGAAGCTTCAGGAGCGGCAGCAGGATCACAGAGTGCTGCTGCAGCCCCTGTATAATCACCCTCCCACCTTCCCAAGTTCCATAGCCTCCTCACCCAGACGTGTAAGAAGGCGGGGAGGGAGGGAGGCTCCGTGCACCCGCCCACTCCACCCCAGTGGACAGCCCAAGCAAAAGGCTGTCATTATTTTGAACTTCTGAAGTGGCCTTTTTCCTCCCCTACTATCCTCCTCCCAAACCCCACCCGGGCTACCTTGTCAGTTCTCTCCCTCTTTTTATAATCAGTTAATAAAGAATACATGATTTTTCAACAATAGTGACTTTATTTCCTTAGAAAGCAAGCTGTGATTGAAGGGGAGGGTGGATGCTTACAGGGAATGAGTCAATCAAGGGGGCAGGTTTTCAGCAAGGTAAAACAAACAGAACATTCACACTGTAGCCTGGCCAGTCATGAAACTGGTTTTCAAAGCTTCTCTGATGCGCAGCGCTTCCTGGTGTGCTCTTCTAATTGCCCTGGTGTCTGGCTGCACGTAACGAGTGGCCAGGTGATTTGCCTCAGCCTCCCACCCCACCATAAATGTCGCCCCCTTACTCTCACAGAGATTGTGGAGCACACAGCAAGCAGCAATAACAATGGGTATATTGATTTGGCTGAGGTCTGAGCGAGTCAGTAATGTGCACCAGCGCACCTTTAAACGGTCAAATGCACATTCTGCCACCATTCTGCACTTGCTCAGCCTGTAGTTGAACAGCTCCTGACCACTGTCCAGGCTGCCTGTGTATGGCTTCATGAGCCATGGCATCGAGGGGTAGGCTGGGTCCCCCAGGATAACTACAGGCATTTTAACATTCCCAACTGTTATTTTCTGGTCTGGGAAGTAATTCCCTTGCTGCAGCCGTTTAAACAGAGTAGTGTTCCTGAAGACATGAGCATCATGAACCCTCCCCGGCCATCCCACATTGATGTTGGTGAAACGTTCCTTGTGATCCACCAGTGCTTGCAGCACCATTGAAAAGTACCCCTTGCGGTTTACGTACTGGGTGCCCTGGTGCTCCGGTACCAAGATAGGGATATGGGTTCCATCTATCGCCCCACCACAGTTAGGGAATCCCATTGCAGCAAAGCCATCCACAATGACCTGTACATTTCCCAGAGTCACTACCTTTCGTAGCAGCAGCTTAGTGATTGCTTTGGCTACTTGCATCACAGCAGCCCCCACAGTAGATTTTCCCACTCCAAATTGATTCCCGACTGACCAGTAGCTGTCTGGCGTTGCAAGCTTCCAGAGGGCTATCGCCACTCGCTTCTCCACTGTGAGGGCTGCTCTCATCTTGGTATTCTGGCATTTCAGGGCAGGGGAAAGCAAGTCAAAGTTCCATGAAAGTGCCCTTACGCATCTGAAAGTTTCACAGCCACTGGGAATCATCCTACACCTGCAACACTATGTGGTCCAACCAGTCTGTGCTTGTTTCCCGGGCCCAAAATCGGAGTTCCACAGCTAGAACCTGCCTCATTAACAGCATGATCTCCAAAGCGCCGGGGCCTGCGGTTTGAGAGAATTCTGTGTCCGTGTCCATGTCCTCATCATTCTCGTCACCGTGCTGCCATAGCCACCTCCTTCTCACCTGGTTTTGCAGGTCCTAGTTCAGCATAAGCTGCACGAGAATGTGCTAGGTGTTTACAATGTTCATGACTGCTGTCTTGAGCTGAGCGGGCTCCATGCTTGCTGTGGTATTTCTTCTGCACAGTTCACCCAGGAAAAAAGGTGCGAAACAGTTGTCTGCCGTTGCTTTCACGGAAGGAGGGGTGAGGTTGTACCCAGAACCACCTGCGACAATGTTTTTTGCCCCATCAGGCACTGGGATCTCAACCCAGAATTCCAATGAGTGGGAGAGAAGTGGGAACTATGGGATAGCTATGGGACAGCTACCCACAGTGCAATGCTCCGAAAATTGATGCTAGCCTCAGTATATGGATGCACACAGCCGAATTAATGTGCTTAATGTGGCCACGTGCACTTGACTTTATACAGTCTGTTTCCAAATACTAGTTTCTGTAAAATCAGAACAATCCCGTAGTGAAGACATATCCTAAGTATGGGGTTAGCTGCCTAGCTATAGACACCTGCTGTGGAAAAATCATAGCCCAGGCTTATTATTTGTGCATAATCACCTCCCTAAAAATTCTTCAGTCTTCAATAGCTAGGTGGATCAGTTAGTGTATACAGATGGCACACGAGGCAAGGAGCTTGCTTCTTCCTTCTGCAGTCAAGCCACACATCCTAAGAGACTACAATAATGATAATAATAATAATAAATAATTAATAAATAATAACATAGCTCTTCTATCACACTTTTCATCAGTACATTTCAAAGCACTTTGCAAAGGAGGTCAGCAATATTATCCTCATTTTTCAGATGGAAAAACTGAGTCACACAGCAGTGAAGTGGCTTTCCAAGCGAAGTAGTGGTCTATTCGGTGGGGAGAGAATCACTCTTATAAGAAGAAACCTTCAGGTGCCTGCAGAGATAATGTGCAAACCTCATCTAAAGCTGTTTTCCAGAGGAAGACATTATATAAGGTGGCAGTCCAGGTAACCAGAAAACAGCCTATATGTATAGATATTTTTACTCCAGTTATGTATGAGGCTAAGTTATATTCCCTCTCTATTAGCAATGAATAGGTAAGATCACTATGTAGGATCTGTGCATCTTGCTATGCTGAACAATTAGAAAAAAGAATTGTAAACTCTTTTTGATGATGACTATTTTTGCAGCACCCAGCAAAGTGGGCTGATCCTCTGGGGGCTACTGTAATAAAAATCATAATGAATGAAAAATACATAATGAGTTATACCAATGCAAGCCTGGATGAAAACATTCCTTTCTTTGAGAAGTAAGGATCATAGATCTAATAATGCCGGCTAAGCAAAGAGATCCCATTTTGATATCAAGGAGAACAACTAGTTAAAATTTTCTGACCAAATTTTTTTCCCAACAAAATATGGGGTTTCATTGAAAACTGTCGATTTTAAGGAAATTTTCTGATTTTTCTGTCAGAAAATTCAGAACAGAATGTTTTGAATTGACATTTCCAAATATCAAACATGATCTTTTCGAAATCCCAATCATAGGTTCAACATTGCTAAGCAAAAATGTAATGTCAAATCAGTGTTTCAAGACAATGCGCTTTGTTTTGAGCAAAAAGCTTAATGGGTTTTGTTTTGACATTCCCAAATTGAAATTTGTCAGAAACTTTTGGTCTGCCAATTTTATTGACATTGCAACTTTTTGTCCCATTTGGGAATAATAACAAATGACAGAATATTGGAATTTTCCACAGGATGGAAAGTCTGTTTTCTGATCAGTTCTCATTTTCATGCTCTTTAGTGACCAGCTTCCTAGTTAAAATTATTATTTTTTTACTTATAGACTAATGTATTTTATTCTAAGAACACACTTTTCACTATGACTGTGGAAGTCTTGACTGCTAGGAGATTCAGAGGGAGGGTCATATTTCTGAATCAGTGATTGACGAGTCTGAGCTCCACTCCCACAGTCACCAAAATTCCATGGTAGGACAGTGGATCTTACTTCTTGAAGAAAGGTAATGTTTTAGGTAGGCACTTACAAATGTTCCTGTTATCACTGAAAAGCCACTGCCTGACACTTATCATTTAAGTTCATCTGTTTTTGTTTCAAGTGACTGTAAGTAGCACCTTAATGCTGTGCAGAAAATGAAAATGATGATATGATAGCTGAGGAGTTGTTTTGTGCTGACAAATTGGAAGGGAAACTCTAGGAAAAAGTACAGAATAAAACCAGGCCGTGAATTTACATCTTGATGGACTTTCCAAATGCAGATATGTTCTTGCAAGCACAAACAGGTAGCTCTGAAAATTCACGTTGAATGTGTAGGTAGACGAACAAATGTGGGATGAGCAAGGCTGGCAGAGAGAATTATCTTTTAATTTCTCATTACGTGTTTGACTATTTTACACGTCTCCCAGAATGCTCAAGCACGGGTGATCAATCAGAGCAGCGAAAGACTCAGCACTGGCTTGAAGCATCACCATTCAAGAGGAGCAGAGATAGGCCCACGCTAAGCACATTTGAAATTCCCGTTCTTTAATAGTGTCTCTTATCTAAATATAGAGTTAATGGCACTTATATTGTCCTGCCCTTTAAGTAATGAATCCTCACATCACTTCTGCACAGTGGATACAATGATCTCTATGTAATGGGTGGGGAAACGGAGGCAGAAAAGTTAAGTGATTCTAGATTTTTCGAACCAGAAGGGTCCATTATTATGATCATTTAGCTTGACCTCCTGCATAGTACAACATCCAGAGAATTCCACCCTGTGATTTATGCATTAGGCCCTTCCTCACCTAAGACTACACAATAATTTCCGATCAAAGCCCAGCAGAACACCAATGTTCGCTGTCTGTCAGACCATGTTGTCTCTCTCATTAGGATTGTATCTCTGTTATTCAGACACTTTTTCCCCGTGTTCATCCCCCATCTGTTTATCAGCCCAACATCAGAGCTACTCTACACTTGCTTCACACATATGCATTACAAGCAGTTAATGCTACCTTGCCAAAGTTATGTGTAGAAAGTTACACTCACCTATCCTGTGCCTGGCATCACACCTCTTAGCTTACTGGTCTTGGAGCTTAGCCCTCTTAGTTATGGGATTGCATTGACCTTCATTATTGCTTGTTTATCTTGAGGATTGGAAAGTACAAATGTCACTGATGGGACCAGATCTAGTTGGAGGGAAAAAATAACTTGTGTTTGTTAAATTGCAGCTTCTCTAGCATGAGCAATATCACTGTGAAATGAAATCTCTCTTGCTCTCTCTTTGGTTTACCAGTCATTAAATAATTCCTCCAAACAAACTTTATTTCTTCCACTGCCAATTCAGAGTCATGTCCCTTTGCCTCTTAAATCATCGACTCCTAATGATCTAGCTGAATTGTTATGTGCAAACTCCCACAGGAAGCTTTTCTATGCACTGTAATGATGCTCTGTGTTTGTTTGGTCGCTAGCAGTAAGTGTTCTAGTACCTCATTTAACAACCTTTGATATATTTCAGAGAAAACCAGAGCTCAAGCTATTTATGAGAAGTCAGAATTGCCATTGCCTCTGAGCCAGTGCTTGCAAAGTACAAGCTCAGATTTACTCCCTGGCTCTAAAGTGAATTCACAAATGCAATGAATATTTCTCCCTTCTTTGGCTCCCTTAAATCTGCTGTGCAGTTGCTGTTATTGTTATCAGTGCTGTACATTGGACAGGCGGCTTGGTCTAGAGTATTGGGTGTTGGGAGCTGAGTTCTAATCTTGACCCTGTATGGCCTTGGACAAGCCTCTGTGCCTCGGTCTTCTCTTCAAGACAGTAAGCTCTTCAGGGCAGTGCTGCTTCTCGCTATGGGTGTATCTGCACTGCAGTCAGGAGGTGTGACTGCAACACATGTAGACATCTACCTCGATCAAAGCTATGCACCCCTCGTCTCTTTCTCCAGAGGGATGGGGGAGTGGCAGGGGAGCTCTCTCTGGCTCAGATGATCAGCCCTCTATTGCTGCAGCTGCCACCACTTCTATCCCTGCCATCCAGAGAGGACCTTTTATAGGCTGCTCTGCAGGAGAAGAGGCTCCTGCTACATATGGTTGAGAGGGGGCAATATAGGTCCTGCTCATTACCCCCCCCCATGTGATCTGGTGGGGCTCTGTGACCAATGACTAAGCGAATTCCTCAGCTTGTCAACTTCATTTCCACAAAGAGGCCTATTAAACATGCCCTTAGGGAATGATCTATAAAACCTGCTGGAAATCTTTTCATGATGTCCCCAGGCTTTGGATCAAGTTGTATGTTCTTTGCCCATTGTTCTCTGTGAGCCTGCTGGGCTTTAGAATCCAGGGACTGCAGATCCCATAGTGATGTCGATAGTGTGAAGCATGGCTAAGGTTTGTATTGTCTGATAGCGGAAGGAAAACATTTATTTCCTTTTGTGTTTGGTAAATTACTTATCCGACTTTATTTCCCACAGCGTGTGGTTCCCGGACTTTCTATTCTATGATGTCCGATGTCTGAGTAACACAGCGCTTTGCGTATCGTTCCTATCCCAACACCATTTCTGCAGGAGTTCTGGAAGCTCCCATTTGTTCCTGGGCAATGTCCCACTGCTACCATTCTAGTGGCAAAGCAATGGGGTTTACATATTGGGCTAGCGTGATGCTTTTCCAGATTTTGTGTTTTTGATGAAAAGTCAAAATTTGCCCCAGAAAGCAGACACTTTCCGGCAAAAAAAAAAAAAATCTCAAAAACCCAATTTTCCATGACAGATAAATTTCAGCCAGCCCTAGTTGTTCTTTTTACTATTTATATCGCAGGAGCACCTAGGAACCCCAGGCATGACCCACAACTCCATTGTGCTAGGTGCTGCACAAACTGAGAACAAAAAGCCCCTGCCCCAACAAGCTAGCAATCTAACTAAGCCCTAAGATCTCCATGGGACACCTGCATGGGTACCAGGCAGGATCCAGCCCAACACAGGTAAAGAATGATACTCCTTTTGCTTTAACAATTCTGGGTTTAATTTCCTACGAGCTTCTTTCTGGAGAAATAATCTGTACAAAGCCTTGACATTTGACTTATTTCTCCTGAATGTCTCTATTTTCTGAGCACCAGTGCATGACGCTCTCCTTGCAGAAAAGGGAAACATTTTGCCAGAAATGTTTACAAGGACGTATCAGACTTTACAGTTCCTTCTAGAAAAACTCAGTGTCACAGTCAAGATACCAGGCTGCCTCTCCGAGAACTCCCAAGGTATGAGCACAGTGCACGCTAAGCTTGAGTCTGTGGGACCCAGGCGGATGGACTGTGTTTCCATGCCCATGCTTGAGCATCTGGCTTTAAAGTTGCTGGACCCAGGTCTCACAGCTGTGCAAATATGTCCATACACAGACCATCTGACTTGGGTCTGAGGCTTGAGCTGCATCCACACTGCAAAATGACAGGGCTTGGACCCAAGTCAAAGTGGGACTTGGGCTCTGATGCATCTCTTGCAGAGTCCTAAGACCTGGGTCCTGAGTGCTTGCTGACCTGAGTCAGACTGATTTGTGTGTGGATGGAAGGGGAGCTAGGGCTCAAACCTGAGCCAGAGCCTGGGCTTAGTGTGCTGTGTAGACATACTCCTAATCATGCTATATGAGTGTTGAGTGAGTGAACTCTGGGGATGCTGGGCAAGTGCTTTTTCTCTTCCTGCTGTTGCTTTTCATTTAAGTCCTGATACAGCAATAAAATTAAGCACCCACTTAAGTGTTTTGCTTGATTGAGGATTCAGTTGAGGAAAATAGACCTGAGCAGGTTGGAGGTGTTTGAGCTGGACGTAGAAATTGGTGATAGTCACTTATTCCTTTGAAGGAGTTTCTATTTATTTACAAAGAATGTACAAAGTCCTGTGTCTTGGAATGCAGAAGGAACTGAGTTTCTTAGCTTACCAGCCTCCTCCAAGCATCTTTAGCCAATACCAGACAGAAGAGCTCTCCCTAGCTTTTTCCAGGGTCAAACTGCGGTTACAGGTTCTTGCTTGGCTTTTCCTTTGCCTCTCTCTGTTCTTATCTGTGACCTCAATATCTGCGTGTTCGTTCACATGTCCACATAAACCTAGGCAAAATAATATTCAACCCAAAAGCTCCGGGGCAGGTTCACACACCCCTTTTGTTGTAGGCAAGGCTTATATTTACTGGTATGTTAATTGAAGTTTGAGTTCACACCTATCAAGCTTAATGGGGATTTACCCCAACCCAAAACAATGTTTCACCCAGCTCATAACATTATTATAAAGAATGTGCATTGCACAAGCTTATGTTATACAGTGCAATAATAGGGTGGATACAATTTGGAATCATCGTACTACAATGTCAAAGGTGAGATTTGCACAATAGCTCAACACTGGCCTAGTTCCACACCCATTAAAGTCTGCAGTAAAACTCCCGCTGACTGCAATGGGAGTAGAGTTAAACCAGTGCTGAGCATGTCTGAAATTCCACTAATCTTATTTTACTTAATAAATATTTATAAAGTTTAAAGAGATGTAACTGGTAGTCTGGAGCTCTCACCCCATTAGCAGGCCTTGGGACATTGCCTAAGGCTCCTAATTACTATGGCAACCACAGCTTGTTAGAACCACTAGGATGTAAGAGGTTGGCCTGACCCTCTGATGGGAGGGAACTAGTGTCAGAAACAGGGAGGCAGAGCAGCCAATCTCAGGGACGAAGCTTATGCTGAGATTTATGATCTGTTATTGTTTGAGTTTATATTATTTATAATATCTTATTATCCCAGGAAAGGCTTAAATCAGACCTTGTAAATCACATGTAGACTTTCTTTGGAGTAGAACGGGAATGTCCCCTTCTCATTGTATTGCCTTACAAACCATTTTTAGTGTAAGACCCAGAATCCATACAGGCTACCGCTTTTAACAACAATCATAGCCAGCATCTGTGAAGTCTAACTTGGGAACCTCTGCATTTAAAAGCATGCATTTCTACTCTCTCTACTAATAGACCAGATCCATTAGCCTGAAGAACCTCGGTGACAGTCTGTACCCTATCTTCACCCTTTTTGCAAAACTAAGATAATTTTTGTACAAAGCACCTCATGCTTTGTGAGGCATCATTTGAAAACTCATAATCTGCTGAACATTATTATCCTGGTCAAATATGTGTATCAAAATTGTATGTAAAGTTACAAGATTCTAATGTAGAGCATTGCTGTGGCATGTTCCAAGGATAGAAAAGCAGCCCAAACCAATTCCTCAGGGACAAAAAGCTAGTCAGCCCCTCGCCCAGGTGTCAGCATGATCTATTCAGCAATCACCCAGTTTAACGAGTAGAGGAGGACAAAGACACACATGGCCGGTGTGTTACATCAGTATGGTATTGGTAACATGTCTTTTGGTCACTGGTCCCCAGGAAATTCTCATTTTTCATCCTCCGTGTTTAAAAATACCTGGTATGGCCAGCTGATGATGTGGCTCCCCTATTTTCCAAAATCCCATGGGTCACTGAGGATGGCCCTGCCACTGATCATTCCCTTATTCCTGACAGTGAGAGGTAAACTCTGCCTGTGCATTTGGAAATGGTGATATTTTCAAAGTGAACATAGCCCAGGATATAAATTTCCATCTGCAATTTCATGCATGGAATTTTGTAACATTGGAGAGTTAGATGTTTTAACAACCTGTCTGCCATTCAAATACTGTGTCTGCGTGTAAATCTGAGGTTTGGGGCTCTCCAAAAAGAGTGTTTGCAACATTCAAAGCTGCTTTTGCACATGTATCGCTGACTGGCTGGTCTCATTCACGGAGCTCTAGCCAGTTTACCCGCTTAATTACATGCACCAGGTGGCATTTTCCCTTCAAACCCATTTTTACTTACTTTACTATAATGTTAGAAAGAGTCATAGTGTTTAAAGCTAGAAGGGCCCAATATTCTGGCCTCCTGTTTATCACAGGCCCCCAACATTACCCAGCACCTGCACGCTAAACCTCACACCAGCCTGAGACCAAAGTACTACAGCCTGCAGGAGACTAGACTATGATGTGTCACAGGCAGAGAACAGGGAGTGAGGAGCATCAGTGCTCCAGGCCCCTGCATGGGCTGGTAACTGATTAAGTGAGATGTACCCAGATAATCCTGGCAAGTGACCCATCTCCATGTGTTGCAGAGGAAGGTGAACCCCACCCCCGCAAGGTCACTGCTTGTCTGACCTGGGGAAAAATTTCTTCCCAAGTCCACATATGGCGATCAGTCAGACCCCTAAGCATGTGAACAAGAACCAACTAGCCAATCACCTGAGAGAGAGAGAATGCTCAGTGCTGCTGCAGACTCCTGGCTCTCCCCATCCAATCTTCCATCTCCAGCTGTGGCCATCCCTGATGCTGCAGAGATGGGAGATAAAACCCCTCCCAGAACAGAGTGTGAAGGAATCCCTTCCTTTCCTTTGCCGGTGGCCAGCTGAAACTATGAAGCATAAGCGCTGGGAACCTAAGAGAGAAACTGGAAGTGAGCCTAGGGCAGTTGAGCCCTGCCCCTCATACATTTGTCTAGCTCTCTTTTAAAACTAACTAGGTTGTTTTCTCCCACAACTCCCTTTGGGAGGCTGTTCCAGAACCTCACTCTTCTCATGGTTAGAAACTTTCTTCTAGTTTCCAGCCTCCGTTTGTTCTTGGCCAGGTTATCCCCATGTATTCCTGTGCCAACCTTGTCCTTTTGCTTAACTAGCTTTTCACCCTCCCTGGTATTTACCCCCCAAAGTATTTCTAGAAAGCAATCAGGTCCCCTCTCAGCCTTCTTTTTGGAAGATTGAACAAGCCAAGCTCTTCCAGTCTCCTAAGAATAGCTTTCTGTTCCCCTGCTCTTCCCTGAATCGGTTCCAGTTTAAATTGATCTGACCAGAATTGTACACAGTATTCAAAATGAGTTTTTACCAGAACCTTCTACAATGACATTGATACTTTTTTCTCTCTCTCTCACTCTACTGGACATGCATCCCTTAGTACTTCCAAGGGTCACGTTAGCCTTTCTTACAGCATGTTGCATTGGTGGTTCATAGTCATCCTGTGACTGACACACACATCCAGGTCTCTCTCCTCTTCCATTGCTGCCAACTGATTGTGAGGGATCACAGGCCTTGGACCCTGGTATCCAGGCAGTGCTCAATGCACAGCCATCACCCAGGAGCTCACCTGAATGCTGGATAGTGGGGCCAGAGAAGCTAGCTCACAGAGGCCTGCCCACAAAACTCCTGACTGCGGGAGATGTCTAGCTCTACTTAAACCAGAAGGAGGCACAAGGAGTTGTCTCAGCAACTAGAGGAATTCTTACAGACACTGCCTATTTGCCTGACTCCTGCATCCTACCTCCCAGGCTGCTCCTGGTTCCTGTCTCAGATGCCCGTCTGTTCCCAGTTTCTGCTTCCCTGCCTCACTCCAGGTCCCTGCACCTATGCCCTACCCTGAAACTGACTCCAGCCCTGACCTCTGGCTTGGTATCTGACTCTGACCCCAGCTTCAGTTCAAGGTTTCTGACTAACCATTAGACATGACTGCCCATGCCCCATTCCCTACACTGATGAGCCCTCAGCTTGTAGCAGAAACTCTTATTAGAGCCCAAGTGTATGACCTTGCACTTTGTACTATTGAATTTCATCCCATTTCAGTCACTCCAGTCTCCAAGATCATCCAGATCTTCCTGTATCATATTCTGATCCTCCTCTGTATTGATGATGCCTCTCAACTTTGCATCATCAGCAAATTTCAGTAGCTCACTCCCACTTCTGGTGCCAAGGTCCTTAATAAAAACACTGAAGAAGATTGGACTCAAGACTGATCTTGAGGATCTCCATCTTGAGGAGATCTCCACTGGTAGCCTCCCTCCAGTCTGATAGTTCATCTTTAAGCACAACCTGTTGCCTTCTCCCCTTTAGTGAGTTGCTTATCCATCTGACAATGCTTGTACTGATCTTCCCTAATTTAATCAATAATTTCCCATATGGTACCATGTCAAAGGCTTTACTGAAGACCAAGTATCTTAGATCTACTGAACTTCCTTTACCTAAAAAGAATCCATTCTTTTCTCAAAGAAGGTGATCAGGTTAGTCTGGCATGATCTACCTTTGGTAAACCCATGTTGCGTTACAACCTCTTTACCATTTGCCTCTATGAATTTAATTATTTGTTCCTTCACAATTTGTTCTAAAACCTTGCAAATTACTAAGGTCACATTAACATGTCTGTTATTGCCTGGATTACTTCCCCCCCTCTCCTTAATCATAGGTACAGCATTACCTGTTCTCCAGTCAGATGGTATTACCCCTAAATAGATGTATTTTAAGTCCTTTCTACTAAATGAGCAATCTGATCATGTGCCATTTTTCTTTCAGTATTCTGGGATGGAAATTATCCAGGCCCTTGATTGAACACATTAAGCTCTTTAAGTTTTTCTTCCTCCTCAGATGTGGTAATTTCCATGTCTAGACACTCATTTCCATCAGCCATGCTGCCTTCATGGCCATGTTCCATATTGTCATCATAAGTGAAAAAGAAGGCAAAGGGTTTGTTTAGTTTTTGGGCCATACCTCATTCAGTTTTCTAGCTTGTGGTGTTGCATTATCCTTCACCATATCTGAGCTGATTTTCCTGCTCCTGTGTATTGAAGCCAGGTGTGGAGATTTCACATGAATCTCCCAACCTTCTTCCTTCATTTCCTAGTTTAAAGACCTTCTTATCAGTCGTGTCAACCTTGATCCTAGTATATTAATACCCTAGGAACTCAAGTGAAATCCATCAGTCAAGAACAGTCTTCTTTCCATAAATGTCTCCCAATGGCTGATCATCCAGAAACCTTTCTCATAGCACCAATCCATGAGCCATCTGCTTATCTTCATTATCTTGTCATGCCTTCACCCTGTAGTGGAGCAGCTGCCCCACTCCTGAAAAACAAAGGTTAAAAGCAGCCCTGGAGAGTGAGAGCAGCTGAATGAGTAGCTGATCACAGGTGTGGCCAGCTCAATAGGGCCCAGCTGGCCTTCATATGAGGGCTGGGGGCCAGGAGCTGAAGAAGTCTCTCCTTTGCTCTGGAATGGGAAGGCCAACCTGCCTGGGAGTAAGGTACCTGAACTGGAGCAGTGCTGGGGAACAGAGCAAGGGAGCTGGGGAGCTCCAGCCTGGTACATCCCCAGGCTGAGGTCTTGCTAAAAGGCCAAACAGGTACTGGGGCTGCAGAGTTGCATCCTAGGGTTAGACAGAGGCAGCTGGTCCAACCCCCTTGCCAATGATGAGTGGCCATGACAGACTGCAGTTTGCCCCAGGGAGAGGGGGCTAGATGGTGACTGGCAGTAGCTATTGAAGCAAGGTGGGTTTAGAGGGTTGGGAGTTCCTCTGGGAGGGGAGACCCAGAGTGGGGGTACTGCAGTGGGGTCTGGGAGGGACATGGGGGCCCTAAGGCAGGTAAGACACCAGCCTGCAGAGGGCACTTTAGGCTGGACAAGAGCTAATTCCTGAGACGACCAGCAGGAGGTGCTACACTGGTGAGTTTCTGCTTCACTACACATCCTCTTTCTCCAGGGACTGAAAGTACGCTGCCAAAAATCACCTGAGCTTCCACTTTAAGCATCTTACCCAGCTGAGCATAGTCACACTGAATCCATTCCAGGAGGAATCTAGCAATGTCATTCTTCCCAACATGCAGCACAATCAATGGGTTTTTTCCCCCACTCCTCTTCAGCCTCATGTCCACATCTTGCATCCTTGTTCCTAGCAGACAGCTTTCTCTTCTGTTCTCTGGATCAGGTCTAGTGACAGTTTTGTCAGTTCTTCTGAGTATGGAGCCTCCAATCACATAGACCTGTCTCTTCCTGAGTATTGCTGTGAATCTGGTTTATGTTCTTTCTCTTAGTCTCCTGTACACCTTTTTTTCCTGTAGACTGTGGTCATACCTGCCTCTTTTCTAGGGGGACTGTCTTTCCTTCTTCACCACACCATCTTCTGCCTGTTTCTCCTCATAGGATATCAGGGTTGGAAGGGACCTCAGGAGGTCATCTAGTCCTACTCGCTGCTCAAAGCAGGACCAATGCACAAACAGATTTTTGCCCTGATCCCTAAGCAGCCCCCTCAAGGATTGAACTCACACCCCTAGGTTTAGCAGGCTAGGGCACAAACCACCGAGCTATCCCTCCCTCCTTCCTTGCTTCCCAATGCAGAAAGCCTGTTCCTCAACTTGATTTCATGACCGCTAACTGATCTCTTCCTTTCCCTTGTCATTGGGGTCACATGCGTCCATGGATCACCCTTCTCTTCCGGCAGTCTGCCCTCCAGGACCTTTTGTTTGACAGATGTCTGCATATCTTGAATTGTCTGTATCACCTTCTCTCTCCTCCCCTGCATTATACATTAAGTAGCACCTTTCAGATAACCACTAAAACACAACGTGCATCCTGCAGCTTCTGCATCCGACCATCTTCTCTCTCTCTCCTCTCCTCTCTTCCGGTCACTTCTTTGCAGTCCTAGCAATGGCTCTCCTAGTTATTTTTGGCCTGGAGCCAGTATGTCATTATTTAGGATCTCAGTATTTGAATGTGTTGCTGTAGCAGACTCTATTGGCATGACATTTTGTAATGGACATAATCTTATGGCATGGCATGGCATTGGCATGACATTTTGTAATGGAACCAAACCACTGTCCTGTGATGAAATTCGAAATGATGTGTGGCTGGATTTAATACTACTAATAAAGGAGAAAACACAAATATGGGCAAATCCAATTGGTTGGTTCCAGCTTTCACAGGGACAAGTGGAGTGTGTAAAGGAAGGTGAGAAGAAAGGAATACAAACAGGCTTATCCAAATTACCTGTGAACTGAAAGGTTCACATTTAGACGTAACTGTTGCCATTGCTTTTCCTGTTGCTTCTGATTTTATACATGAAAGGTTCTGCACAGACCCTGAGCCAAATCTCACATCTGGAACCCCCCAAACTCTGGGCTGTCTGAACATCACACGTAACGTCTCGAATCTAATCTAAATCTACAGCTGTAGTGTCTCTTGTCACTGCAAAAATTCAGGTAAAACTAGAAGGGATGGACGGCTTGTTATATAGGGCACGGGCTTGTGTTCCCAACTCTGCCACAGGTCTTCTCAGTGACCTGGGGCACATCACTTTGCCTCTATAGTTGATTTTCCTTTCATCCTTTGTCTTATCTCTTAAGGTTGTAAGATCTTTGGGGCAGGGACCTTCTCTTGCTAGGTGTTTATACAGCGCCTGGCTTAAAGGGGGACCTGATATTACTGGGGACCTCCAGGTGCTCTCTTAATAGGAATAAGAATATAAATAGCTACTACAGAATGTGTACACTTTCCACGTATGGTGTTGCCTGCCCCTCTTTAGTTAGAGGTTTAGTTTGTACCAGCTATTCCAGACCAAATGTACAAACAGCCATCACTGCTAGGCTACACAAAGAAGTTGACAGTGACAGCTCCAGCTACAATTTTACTAGAAGTGGGGAGGGTTAAGTTGAATGGGTGATTTTAAATGAGAGAGATGCTTGCAGAGCAGAATGCAGGGAAAAGTCTGGGTTCCAAATGGAACAGAGTTTAATGGAACAGATTGTTGGATCAAAGCCTTTCACCTTGACCAACCCCGATATCTTCTGGTCCCAGCCAGTCCTCCATGGAGTGCCTACTGCCAACAACACTTAAAAATGCCTGCAAGTAGTGCCCACCTGATGGTATTCAGTGGCCTCTGTGCAATGCAATGTGTAAAGAAACCCCACAAACAATCAAAGGCTCTCCCCCATCTTCTAATTTTCTCAATTCACCCAGACGTTTGGCTGCTAAACCCCATTATCCATGCATGGCTGGGCACACAGATGTAGACCTCTTTGATAGGTTGTAACCCATTTGATGCTCTTTTCAGTGCATACATAGACTGTAGTCAGTCAGGAAGCCTTCTGTGATACTCTGGGATGAACTGCATTGGTTAAATTAATATAAGGGACTCTTTGGCAGGGGTGGGGGAGCTGATGCACTATGCCAAAGTATGACAAATCTATAGGAAAGAGTTTGAAAAAAAGCCTGCCCTGCAGTCAACAGATTTCAATAGCTCAATACGAGGTTTGCTCCAAACTTCTTAGCCCGGTTTTATTGAAACACAGAATGAGGCTGGGTAGCAGGGTGACAACTCATCAGCACAGCACCTCCTGCTGGTCATCCAGCCCAGAGCACCCTCTGCAGGCCAGTGCCTCACCTTCCGCTGTCCCCCACCCATATCCCTCCTGGACCCTGGTGCCCCTCTACATCAGGGTTCCGCCCTCTGCAGTAACCCACACTCTGGGTCTCCCCTCCCAGGGGAAACCCCTCTATCCCCACCTTGCCTCAGTGGCTAGTGCCAGTCACCATCTTGGCCCCACTCACTGGGGCAGACTGCAGTCTGTAAATCACTCATCATCAGCAAGGGGGTAGGACCTACTGTCTTTACCTATCTCTGGGCTGCCCCTCTGCAGTGGTTTTACAAGGCTGGAGCACCCCAGCACTGCTCCACCTCAGATACCTGTCTTAGTGCCCAGGCAGCCCAGTCCTTCTCTCAGAAGTTGGAGAGAGTGTCTTTTTGAGCTTCTAGCCCACAGACCCTTTTATAGGGCCAGCTGTGGCCTGACTGGGGTGTGGCTCCAGCTGTGGCTGGTTCCCCAATCAACCTGGCCTCTTTCTCAGCTGCAGCCCTCTCCAGGGCTGCTTTTAACCCCTGTTTACTGGAGTTAGGCAGCTGCCCCAATACAGGCTGACAGAGTGTCTGTGTTTCACACACTGCTTCAACTTTCTCACATGAAACTTCAGCTTCTTTTTCAAGGTTTGCCAAATGCTGAGTTGCAGCAAAATCATCATCATAAAAAAAAATCTTTGAAATGTCAGATGCTCTGCAAGATAAGGGAAACATAAGAAAAACAGATACTATAGAAATAGTTCTCCACTCATTGAAATCTTAAGCTTACAGCCCCTTATGCATTGATGAAGCTAGGCGGATAAGATCAGTATCAGAACTCCGCCAGCAGCATTAGTGCCCGTCTGCCTAGGCTAAGCAGATTTTGTACAACTCTTGAGAAGGAATCACAAGTCAGTTGCTAAAGGCATTGCCATCTTATTGGGGGCTAAAAGGAGCAAATGAGAATAAAGAACTCTGCCAAATACAAAGATAGAGTCAATTGGAAAGAAAAAGTGAAGATCACTGCATAAGCGTTAGGGAAAAATACAGCTATCCATTGCCAGCTAGAGCAAGCTGCAAAACAATCTGAACGTGAAATAATATTTCAGCACGTGGCTCTATTAAAAAGCAATGCTGGGCAAGGCAGGTCCATATTCATTATCAAAAGGGTGAGGCATTGCTTGAACGCTGCCTCTGTTGAGATCACTAGAAAGAGGAATGAGAATGGGAAATTGGTTCAAGCAGCAGAGCGCTAGCTTTGTAGGCAAGAGGTAGAGGGATCTATGTCAGGAGACTAGGAAATGGCCCTCACTCAGCCCATGGTGGCTGGCTTCTCTTCCTCAGTTTGGCAGAGTTTTCTATCATTTGAGGTCTTCAAACCAGGACTGGATGATTTCTCAGAGATATGCTCCACCTCAGTCAGAAGTTACGGGCTTGATGCAGGAATTGCTGGGTAAAATTACAGGCTTGTGTTACTCAGGATGTCAGATTAGATCCCTTCTAGCCTTAATATCTATGAGCCTAGGAACAATTCCCATTGACTTTAATTGGAGCAGACTTTGGCCACGTTGGCTGCTTTTGAATATCCCACCCAAAACTACTAACAAAGTTCTTCAGGGGAAAAATCGCTTAAAAAAGAGATGGAGGAGACATCAGCGGTCCTGCAATAAACAGCCAAAGAAGACGGGCAGGACTGCTCTAATAGTCAGCGTGAAGACGGATGTTGAAGCAAGGCCTCTCCTCTCTGCAAAGTGTGGAAGGGCCATGGTGGAGCGCCACTGCACCTGATCCTGCCGGCTTCATGCTGCTCCAGCTTCACCTAGGCCAGGCAGCTGAGGATGCCAGACAGAATGGGCTCCTGGTGGCAGCCACTTTCTGCTAGATCTGGGAACAGCTTGGCCCTTTTGGAGAATCATGGTGAGAACAGTCTTGTACTAAATCTCTCCTCCTGGAGAGACTTCTACCATCTAATGACAGCTGGGAAAATAGCTGAGAAAGACCAGAGTCAGCTACTTAGATCTGTGAGCTCTTCTTGACAATGTCCCTCAGCCAGTGCACAGTTAAAAAAAGGAAATCTCACTATGACTTGATTCACTTTACTTACCATGTTCCAACTCTTGTCACCCAGCAAGGAATCTGTGCTATTCGCTCTGCTCAGTAGTCCTCTCTGCAATGCAGGCCACAGCAAAACGCTGGCTCCATTTCACCACCGTCCCAGTGAGATTCAGCCTAGATTGAACTCCTCAAGTCCGCTCTATCTTAGTGTGTGGGATTTGGAGTCTAACAAGGAGGGCTCCTAGCCCTCTCCTCATCACTGGTAAGTTAGGGACAGCAACTGCCAAAGGATCCAGCCGTGAAGGCCCCCCCGTATGTAGTTTGCATGATTCCCACCATGGTATCTGGTGGTTGTTACCATGTGCTCTGAGTTGTTTTGCTTTTCGTTTCTGCATCTTCTTGGTGGTGTTAAAGCCAGACCCAAGGAAATGGATGCGAACTAAACTATAATTTGAGGGGTTAGTTTACATTTCATGGCTGGCTGCCCACCAGCTTATAAGACCTTATACTTTAACTTATATATGATAATTATGACTATGGTTTCCTCTGATCTCTATGGCCCTCTCAGTCTCCCATGCCAAGCCATCCCCACTTCTTAAAGTCAGCAGAGTATGGCCCTGATCAGGGCCGGCCCCAGGGGTTTTGCTGCCCCAAGCAGGGAAGAAGAAAAAAAAAAAACCGCAATCGCGATCTGCGGCAGTGCTTCCGCCACCGCTTCAGTGTTCGGTGGCAATTCGGTGACTGGTCCTTCGCTCTGAGAGGGACTGAAAGACCCACTGCCAAAAAGCCGGACATGCTGCCCTTTCCCTGTGGCCGCCCCAAGCACCTGCTTGCTAGGCTGGTTCCTGGAGCCGGCCCTGGCCCTGATCCTCCATGTTACTCCCTGTGGGCAGACACTTGTGCCAGCATGATGTCAGTAAGGCTCGGTGTAAGGTGCAGGAATCTGCCTGCTTATTGTACTTTGCAGGACTGGGGCCTAAAACCTTTCAGTTTTGAATGCTGCACATGAGACCTAAACTGAAGCCCAGGAAATAACAGCTTTTATTAGCTGTTCTTTGTCCTCTTTTGGATAAAATTGTCAAAAGCACTTTAGTGATCAATGGGACTTAAGGCCTAGATCCTCAGACACTTGAAGAGCTTTAACTCCCGTGGGTGTTAGGCACATAAATACCTTTGAGGATCTGGGCCAAGCCACCTAAGTGATTTAGGGCATGTCTACATTGCAATTAGAAACCCATGGCTGGCTCTTGCCAGCTGACTTGGACTCAGGCTAACGGGCTGTTTAATTGCAGTGTAGATCATAGAATATCAGGGTTGGAAGGGACTTCAGGAGGTATCTAGTCCAACCCCCTGCTCAAAGCAGGACCAGTTCCCAACTAAATCATCCCAGCCAAGGCTTTGTCGAGCCTGACCTTAAAATCCTCTGAGGAAGGAGATTCCACCACCTCCCTAGGTAACCCATTCCAGTGCTTCACCACTCTCTGAATGAAAAAGTTTTTCCTAATATCCAAATATTCGGGCTTGGTCTGGAGACTTGGCTCTAGAATCCTGGAAGGTGGGAGGGTTCCAGAGCCTAGACTGCAGCTCAAGCCTGAACATCTACACAGCAATGAAACTGCCCCTTAGTCCAAGTCAGTGGCAGGGGCCAGCTGCGGGTGTCAGACTGCAGGGTAGACATGCCCTTAGGTGCTTTAGAAAACATTGTCCTTTGTCTCTTTCCACTTCTTGCTGTGATTCCCATAGGACGTCCTCACTAAAAGCCCTCCCCATTGCCTAACCAGGGATGAAGGGACTAGGCAGGACACGAGCAGTGATCCGGGATGCCACTCTGTCACCCCAACTCCCTTGCCAGGCCATACTCTCTTTGTTTGTGCTCAGCATGATTAAAACTCTCGAGTGACTTTGAAATGTTGAAAAATGGTATTTGCTTGGCCTCCTTTTTCCCTCTGAGGATTCATGGCTTTTGTGGCTCTTTCTGGGCAGTTCATATTTATCAGTGGCCCATTTATTTCCTTTTGCATTGAACAGAGCCCTGGAGCTTTAAATTGTATTATCAAGGGGTGACAGCCCGCTTCAATTCAATTTCAGGGGCAATGTAAATAAGCCTCCATATCTTAATAGAATGAAAATTATATTACTACTTTTAACAAACAGACAAGAGGAAAAGCTCGCTTATTTACTGCAATGAAAAGATGTTTGGGCAAGTTCTCTGCCATCCCTCCCTGTGGAACCCTGGTGCTGTCTGAGTTAACCATTTTCATCTACTTGCATTGACTCAGCCTGGGATTGCTGCCCTCTGTTTTGGTCCCTGCTACACTTAACCCATTCACAACAAGAGCAATGTACTTTCTTCTAAAACTGATTTTTCCATTACTCCACAACTCACGCAGCAACTTACACCAGTGCCAGTTGAATGGAAACCAATATTAGTCTCATCTAGTAACATTTAACTAGGGATTTGCACTCACTATGCACTGGTGTAAAAGATTACACAATAGCATTGCCAACTCTTGGGATATCCTTGTGAGACAGGTTGTTTGATGGTTTCATTATCGCTCCAGGTCCTGGAGTCATGTGATTACTGGAGAATTTCAGCTTCCATTTTAAAAGAAGTTAATTACCAGCCCCCACTGTTACAGATTGAATTGTCACTGGGATGGAAAAAGACAACGAAAAATCCAAGTCTTCTGTAATGCTGCCTGCCCCTCCTGCTCGAGCCTATCTCAGCATAGCTCTGCCAGCAGAGCCTCCCAATGTAGCTACAGCCTATGAGAAAAGGAGTTTTTCTTTTGCTGTAGTAACACCAACTCCCTGAATGTTGTCACTGTATCTACATTGGGGGGTTTGTTGGATAGCCATGCCAGACAGGGGTGTGGTTTGATTACACCCCTGACTGACATACATACACCGGTATAAATTGTGGGTGCTGACTAAGCCTGCGGAACAGCAGCTATAGGGAGCGGACTTCCCCCCAGGAAATTAGAACTAAGGTGTGGTCCTTCTGGCTCTAATTAACCACTAATCCTAGTAAAGGTGGCTGGGAGTGGGAGGAGTCTGAGGCCTATTTAAATCAGGCCCCACTTACTCTGCAAGGCTTGTGTTGCTGTCTCCTCCAGTGCTTCAGGAGGGCTGACATGGAGCCTCTCAGGAGGACATAACAGAATCCTGGCGAACGGTACAGACACTTGGAAAAGAAGGTACCGATCCAGGGAGAATTTAGTCACAGGCTGGCTTCTGTTTCCCTTAAATATGTAAACTTTGGGTTCCTTAAAGGAACAAAGCCTTTAATCACACTTGAGATACACATGGAGCACAGAGAACAGTTAGGATTTGGGTCTAGAGGTAAAATGGGAGTTAAGACACTTGTAAAATTAACACTGATACAGCTGCATTTGTGGCTTCCTCTTTCACCCGCTGCCTGTTACTGTGTTGGTAGGAACACCCTCAAAATAAATAAATAAATAAATAAATGTTTAAAAAACCAAAATGTAGTAGGAGGAAACAAAAATCTCATGATGTTTTGAGGCCTGATTTGAGATTTTTTAACACTAGGGGCTGGCAGTACTGATCCAAGGGGCACTGGAGAATCCAGCCCTTGCCCTGACTTGGAACGAGTCTGATCTTCCACTGCCAGCAGAGGACTTTGCGGGTGCCCTTTGCGCGGAGATGAGGTATGCCCGGGCCGCTAGGAGGGAGGGGTAGGGCACACAGAGTTGTGGCAACACAGCTGGTTGCAGTCAGTGAAATGTGGAGCAGCTTTGAAGCTTCTAGCAGTGTGAAGTGCTACTTGCTCTGAGTACGGGCACTGGAATGTGGCTGAGAGGAAGGCAGTAGACGGGGAGTCAGTGGTAGCATATGCTTAAAGTAGACACCAACAATTTGTGTCACCTCACTGACTTACTTGGGTTTACTAGAGGGGGAATTTGGCCCAATGACATAGCACCAATATTAATATAATTAACATCAACAATCTGAGACACTATCATAGGTTTAATATCTCCCACTTTGAAAACAAACCTCTGTCTGTGTATACATACAGACTTTTTTAGATATAGTTGTAGATCACTTCTGGATCTATAACACTGGCTGTTTTGGTTGGATCTTGGTATTTATCTGGTGAAATAAGACCACTATCCTGTAACAGTATTCTGGTTGAGTGATAAACATCTCTTAATTATGCGAGTTGGTTATGTAACCTTAGTTACATTAGGGGATCTGCTAAGTATATGATTAGAATGTGTCTAGATCTAATAGCTTATTTTAACTGACTATATATACATGTGATTGTATCTGTAGTGTTACCTCAGACTGTCATTAGAAAGATGTAGCATCTGACAAAGGTTAATTTGGTGGCTAAAACGTGTAAATAATCTGAGACTTGGGTCCCTTGTTTCACTCCAGAGCCTAGTTGCTGCAGTCATCCCAGTCCAAGTGATTACCTGGTCACGTGCTACTGCATCTTTATACTTAGCCAGGTAATACCACTGTGCTACTGTGACTGGCTTTGTCCTTTGAAGGGAGAGGAAACTCTTACCTCCGCTCATTATATCAGTAACATCTTATGTCACACTGGCAGCTGGAGCATGATAGAACCTTTTCAATGCAGCCCCCAAGGAAGAAAAGGAAGCCATTCACAATACATGTATCTCTGCCATTCTTATTCATAACCAACAGGACTTCAGTTATTGCCTGTTAAACTCAGCTGTGTGGTCAAATCTAGAGCCAGACAACATCTGCATTTGACGGAGGCGTGCACCTGCCTTGCCTAGCAAGCTCCAGTAGTCATTCTGCCCAAAGGGTGCAAAAGGGGTTGGGCACTCGATGAGCTGGACTCAGGAAGCCATGTGCAGCCCACCGCAACAGCTGTATTGAACTGCGTAATTCATAAACAATGCTACAGATTCCCAGCTCCCAGGGGCTGACGTGCCTTATATTAACTACTGTAACCTTCTGCCTGGGGCAGTTCTGCAATGGCTGGGGTTCAGTCTGTCCAGCTGTCCTTATCTAAAATAAATAAAGCTGTGTGGCTTGAGCCCCCACGCAAAGCCCTACTCTGAGCTCTGACTTTAGGAAATGAAAATATAACTCAAGCTGGTTGGAGAAGGCTTCTCAGGTGGGGACTCAAACCTGGACACTCCAAATCTCAGGCAAGTGCCGGGAAAAGTGTATACGTGCCTACACTCACTCTGTCCCTTAAATGTGTGCCCACTCATATTATATCAAACCGGTGAGTAGTTTTCAGATGACCAAAACTGCATTTTTCAATAAGTAAAACAATTCATCCAAAAAATTCAGTGTAAGGGTCTTATTGCTGCCTACTTTCCTGCACTGTGCATTGTAACCTGTGGTGTTCCCTGAATGGCACTAAAGCCACAGGCTTGTGATTAGAGCCAGTGAAATGCTCATTGGGTTTCTTGGGAAACAGAGACAAATTTCCAGTGAATATGTACAGTTTATTGATGACCAGAACAAAACAAACAACCCTGAAACTCCAGACTGGATTTTCCTTAGTAAACTATTAATGAATTTTACCGAAAAAACCAGGGCTGTCGATTAATCACAGTTATCTCACATGATTAACTCAAAATTAATTGTGATTAAAATCACGATTAATCACACTTTTTTTTTAATCTCACTGTTAAACAATAGAATGCCAATTGAAATGTATATATTTTGAATGTTTTTCTACATTTTCATGTATATTGATTTCAATTACATCACAGAATACAAAGTGTACAGTGCTCACTTTATATATTTTTATTACAAATATTTGCACCATAAAAATGATAAAAGAAATAGTATTTTTCAGTTCACCTCATATGTACCACAGTGCAATCTCTTTATCGTGAAAGCACAATTTACAAGTATAGATTTTTTTTGGTTACATAATGGCACTCAAAAATAAAACAATGTAAAACTTTAGCGCCTACAAGTCCACTCAGTCCTACTTCTTGTTCAGCCAATCACAACAAGTTTGTTTACATTATGGGAGATAATGCTGCCTGGTTCTTATTTACAATGTCACCTGAAAGTGAGAACAGGCATTTGCATGGCACCGTTGTAGATGGCATTGCAAGGTGTTTACGTGCCATATATGCTAAACATTCGTATGCCCCTTCATGCTTTGGCCACCATTCCAGAGGACATGCTTCCATGCTGATGATGCTTGTTTAAAGAAGTAATACGTTCAGTCACAAACATAATTAACTCCTTTGGTGAGAATTGTATGTCTCCTGCTCTGTGTTTTACCTGCATTCTGCCATATATTTCATGTTATAGCTGTCTTGGATGATGACCCAGCATGTTACTTGTTTTAAGAACACTTTCACTGCAGACTTGACAAAACACAGAAGGTACCATTGTGAGATTTCTAAATATAGCTACAGCACTCAAGCCAAGATTTCAGAATCTGAAGTGCCTTCCAAAATCTGAGAGGGATGAGGTGTGGAGCACGCTTTCAGAAGTCTTAAAAGAGCAACACTCCCATGCAGAAACTATAGAATCCAAACTACCAAAAAAGAAAATCAACCTTTTATTTTTACAATGCAACTAGTTATAATGAAAAATAAATATAAAGAGTGAGCACGGTGTGCACTTTGTATTCTATATTGAAACTGAAATCAATATATTTGAAAATATAGAAAACATACAAAAATATTTAAATACATGTTCTGTTATTAACAGCATGGTTAATTGTGATTTTTTTAATCA
Organism: Gopherus flavomarginatus; assembly: GCF_025201925.1. Lineage (NCBI taxonomy): Eukaryota > Metazoa > Chordata > Testudines > Testudinidae > Gopherus > Gopherus flavomarginatus. Next base: position 147,487,588 of record NC_066619.1, read on the forward strand.
CTTCACAGCCCTACAAAAAACACTAATTATATTTAAAAAAAAACAATTCTAAATTTCAGTTTTCCAGTGTTTCGACAAACCTATTCTGTTTCAACCACAACAAACATTTTGGTTAAAATTTGGTTTTTTGTTTGTTTTTTTTTTTGGTGGGAGTGGGAGGGGAGTTTCAATGAAAAAACTTCCAGCAACTCTACTTTTGATGAGAGATTAGAGGTTGGGAGCAGCCGTTGTTTCAATGGGCTATGAACGAACACAGGTGAATGGGAGATAGGCAGCTGGCATGTACAGCTAAGGTCCAAATAGGTCTAAGTGATACTAGTGCCTAAAGAAGTGTCACAGATATAGTCTAAAAATTGTACTGTGGACTCTGTTTCAAAAATCCTTTGTCCTTGCTCTCATGCCAGTGCTCAGTAGAACTTCACATTGGGATGGTTTTCTGAAATATATTTTTAAAACATCTTCTGGATATGGAGGTAGAGGAAAATAGATGTGTATGTCTAAAATCGGATTAGCTGAATTGCCACCAGTTAGATTAATGACAGTACATGTGAGTGCATGGCTTGAATGGAGAAAAAGCTATTAAATTAAGTTTCTTCACCATCAAGGTTTTCCCCCGAATGACCTTAGTTCCCAGTGAATACATATTTGTTTAAGCTATAAGAATCCAATATCCTTGAGGTTTGACATACATTTTCTATCACCCAGCTAAATACTTTCACCGTGCAACTTTTATTGTGAAGCAAAGCAAAATAGTTATCGCTAGGATCATTCATAATCATTTATCTTTTCATTACCAATATGTATTTCAGGCTACAGAACAGTTTCTCATCTTCGCTACTGCAGCTGTTCTTTAGCATGGCACTTTCTAAAAAAAAGTCAGCTGTTTTCCCAGCTAAAGCTGATGTGAAAAAGTGAGGATGGTGTAAGTTCAAAAACCTAAACATTTTAAAAGGAACGTAAGGAAATACAGTCCGGTTCTTGTTTTTGAAACTGTCATAAACCATAATCTCCACAGCCCTATTAACTTGAAAGTCATGTGTCCATAATGGGTTGTTTTGTTTATTTCTGTTGGATCATGAGTTTTCAAGATTCTCAATCTTTCTTTTTAGTAGGAGTCCAGTGATCTGGATTGTAATCTCAGCTCTGGGATGGACATAGAATCATAGAATATCAGGGTTGGAAGGGACCTCAGGAGATCATCTAGTCCACCCCGCTGCTCAAAGCTGGACCAATTTCCAACTAAATCATCCCAGCCAGGGCTTTGTCAAGCCTGACCTTAAAAACCTCTAAGGAAGGAGATTCCAGCACCTCCTTAGGTAACCCATTCCAGTGTTTCACCACCCTCCTATTGAAAAAGTTTTTCCTACGATCCAACCTAAACTTCCCCCACGGCAACTTGAGACCATTACTCCTTGTTCTGTCATCTGCTACCACTGAGAACAGTCTAGATCCGTCCTCTTTGGAACCCCCTTTCAGGTAGTTGGAAGCAGCTATCAAATCCCTCCTCATTCTTCTCTTCTTCAGTCTAAACAATCCCAGTTCCCTCAGCCTCTCCTCATAAGTCATGTGCTCCAGCCCCCTAATCATTTTTGTTGCTCTCTGCTGGACTCTTTCCAATTTTTCCACATCTTTCTTGTAATGTGGGGTCCAAAACTGGACACAGTACTCCAGATGAGTCCTTGCTCTGTGATGTTACAACAAATCACCTTGGACTTGTTTTCATGGGGAAACTTAAGCAGCAGAACTGGATGATTCTAATTATAGTTGTCATAAACAGATAGCTAAGGGTTAATGTCTCTTTCACCTGGAAAGGGGTAACAAACAACACCTGACCAGAGGACCAATCAGGAAACAAGACTTTTTCAAATCTGGGTGGAGGGAAGTTTTGGGTCTGAGTCCTTTGTTCGTGGTCTGTTATCTTTCTCGGCTCTGAGAGAGACCACAGGAATCTCCAGGCTTTCTAATCTTCTGTTTCCAAGTTGTAAGTACAAGGATAGTAAGACAATAGGTTTATATTGTTTTTTTTGTATTTACATGTGTGTAGTTGCTGGAGTGTATTCTTTTTGGATAAGGCTGTTTATTCATTTTTTCCTTTAAGCAATTGACCCTGTATATTGTCAGCTTAATACAGAGACCATTTTATGTCCTTTTTCTTTCTTTTTATATAAAGCTTTCTTTTTAAGACCTGTTTGAGTGTTTTTCACTGGTGAGGGCTAAGAAACAAAGGGAGGGGGAAAGTTTCTTTGTGTTAGATTTACTAAGCTTGACTTTGCATACCCTCTGGGTGAGGCGAGAGAGAGGTTAGATCTCTTGGTACTTGTGTTTCAAGGACTTGAAGCAGGGAGGGTAAATCAAAAACTTTGTTTAGATTCACGGAGCTTGAATCTGTATATCTCTCCAGGAACCCAGGGAGGGAACACCTGGAGGGGAAGAGGGAGAAGGGAAGTGGGTTATTTCCCTTTGTTGTAAGACTCAAGGCATCTGAGTCTGGGGGTCCCCCAGGGAAGGTTTTGGGGAGACCACAGTGAGCTAGGCACTGTATAATTCCTGGCTGGTGGCAGCGATAAAAGGTCCAAGCTGGTAACTAAGCTTGGACGTTTTCATGCTAACACCCATATTTTGGACGCTAAGGTCCAGATCTGGGAAGAAATGTTATGACAATAGTGCTAAAGGTAGACCAGCATAACTGCCTGTGTGAACACCCTTCTGGAATGAGCTCCTGTCATAAACAGATAGTTAAGGGTTAATGTCTCTTTTACCTGTAAAGGATTACAAGCAGTGAACCTGGAGCACCTGACCAGAGGACCAATCAGAAGACAAGATACTTTCAAATCTCGGTGGAGGGAAGTCTTTGTTTTGTGTTGTTTGTCTGTTCTCTCTGGGTTCTGAGAGTGACCAGACGTACCTACAGGCTCTCTAATTTTCTGTTCAAATAGTAAGTACAAGTAGAAAGGCGGTTTAGTCTTTTTGATTGTTTGTTTTCTTTATTTGAAAATGTGTATTTTGCTGGAAGGATTTTAATTTGTATTTGTGCTGGGGGGAAGGCTTCTCTCTAGTGTCTATAAGCTGAAAGACTCTGTAACCTTTACCATCTTAATTACAGAGACAACTTTTACTTTTTCCTTTCTTTTATTAAAAGCTTTTCTTTTTTAAGACCTGATTGATTTTTTCCCCTTGTTGAGGCTCAAGGGAATTGAGTCTCTACTCACCAGGGAATTGGTGGGAGACAGGGAGAGAGAAGGGAGGGGGGAAGGTGGAATTCCTCTGTTTTAGATTCACAGAGCTTGAATCTGTATTACCTCTTGGGGAGGGGAAAAGAAGAGGGGGGAAGGTGCATTTTCCTCTCTGTTTTAAGGTTCAAGGAGTTTGAATCACAGAGATCTTCTAGGGTAACCCAGGGAGGGAAAGCCTGGGAGAGGCAATGGTGGGGGAAAGGGTTTACTTTCCTTGTGTAAGATCCAGGGGGTCTGGGTCTTGGGGTCCTCTGAGAAGGTTTTGGGGGGACCACAGTGTACCAGGCACTGCAAGTCCTGGTTGGTGGCAGCACTACAAGATCTAAGCTGGTAATTAAGATTAGGGGGATTCATGCTGGTACCCCATCTTATGGACGCCAAGGTTCAGAGTGGGGGTTATACTATAACAGCTCCCTTTTTTGATATAGCTTGCACAGCGTCTAAAGTGACATAAGATATAGCGGAGAAAGGCCCTCAATCCAGAGTAAGAGTGATCGTGTCAGGACTTACACTGGTATAACTACAGTGCTGTGATACCAGTATAGTTCTGCAGGTAAATTTCCCCATAGAGACAAGCTCTTTGCATCACTGTAAGATGGACAGACTATACTCCACTGGGATGTGGGGAGGCTTCATTCAGTAGGGTCTAGGTTTAGGGGGAGATAAGTGCCCAACTCCCCTCAAATCTCAATCACTATTAGGAACAAATGGCAGTTAGGTGCCTTTGAACATCTCTCCTTTATCTTACAAGCAGCCGAGGGTAAGGAGCAGCATGTAGTAACTTGAAATCCACAATTACAAACATGCTTGATGGGCCATCTAGCCCAGCCTGCTCTGCTCTCCAGGACTGCAGGGAAAGGCCTGCTCAGAACTACCAAATTACAAGTTTGTCACCTTGCTAGTGAGAAGATAGGAGAGTTCAGCACATTTTCATCATGGAATTTTGACTGCAGACCCTAAAGCTAAGGCCAACAGAATGGGCTTCATTACAAATCCCAGATTGCTTCCCTGAGATTCTCCCGCCCGCTCAGTGACTGCTTCACTCTTTGCCAGACAGGAATTCTTGCAGTCAGACCTGGAATGACATGGTGCTAGCCCCCTGAGGGTCCCTTGAATAAGCCTGGAAGGGCCTGTATACCCTGTGACAGGCTATTTAATGTGACTGCTTCCCCCTTTAAAGGGAGATTTTTAAAAGCACAGGCTCCACTGAAAGCCAATGAGATTCATGACCCTAAACCCCTTAAAGGTTTCTGAAAACTTCCCCTTAGATAAGGGAGTTTTGAGATGTAAAAGTTCCAGTTATTAGGCTGTGAAGACAGAATAGTAAGAGCAGGGGTGAAAGTAACTTAAAGAACTTACTGGCACGCCGGAGTCCTGAGCAGGGATGTGGCCTCAACCAGAAGAGGTGGGGCCTGGGTTTCCAGCTGTGGCTGGGAGCCACAGGGCCTTTAAAGCACTCTGGAGCTACCAGCTGCAGAGGTGGCTGGGAGCCCCAGGGCTCAGTGATGAATTAAAGGGCCCAGGGCTCCCTGCAGTGGCTGGAACCCTGGACCCTTTAAATCGCCACCAGAGAAGCTGGTCCAGTCTGGCACGGCGTACCGGCCCGTACCGGCTTACTTTCACCTCTGAGTAAGAGACAGAGCTCTTTGGGTAATGGTGTCTACTTGGCCTAAATTTTTATACAAAGGGACTTAGAGGTTGAGTCAGGTGACTCAACATAGTAAGCTCATTGGTACCTGTAAGCCCTGACTGTAAACCCTGACTGTGAACTACTTAGATGCCTCATAAAGCAAATAGCCAGCACAAAGCTAGTGCAAAAACCAACACCCTCTCCCATTTTTATCAGGAAGACTTAAAGGAAATGAGGATGGATCAGAATTATGTCCCAACCCCAGCTGGAAACCACATAAACACTGAGGCACTTTTGTCAAATCTTGTGACCTTTGTTCACTAGTCTTGTGATATTTGGTGTTTTTTTCCCCTACACCCCAACCCCCAGCCTGCTCCTTCACCCCCAGCCCTGTTCTCAGTGCACCCCCACCCTCAGCTCAGTGCAGAGAGAGGAAGAGAATGGGCACAACCAGGGAGAAGGTAGGTACCCACTGTATGTGGGCAGGGCTGGGACCTCAGACTGACAACGGGCTGAGCAGATCCAGCAGCCGGAATCCGCGCTGGCAGGAGCCGGCGGATGGAACCCCTGAGTGGCTGCGGGCTGAGCCGCTCAGCCTACTGCCAGTCTGGGGTCCCAGCCGCCAGTCCCACACAGCCCGCTGCCGGTCTGGGGTTCTGTCAGACGGACCCTTGCCAGCCAGAGTCCTGGCCACAGGCCCTGCTCAGTCTGCTGCTGGCTTAGGTGAACAGAACCTCAGACCAGCAGCGGGCTGAATGGGCCGGCAGCATAAGATCAACATTTTAATTTTGAATGAAGCTTCTTAAACATTTTGAAAACCTTGGTTATTTTACAATACAACACTAGTTTAGTTACATAATATAGATGTATAGAGAGAGACCTTCTAAAAAACATTAAAATGTATTACTGACACATGAAACCTTAAATTAAAGTGAATACATGAAGACTCGGCACACCTCTTATGAAAGGTTGCCGACCTCTGCACCATGGTCTCCCTTATGGGAAAGAGTAGATGCCGGGGGGGGGGAGAGGAATCCTGAAATCCCTGGCAAGAGTGCATTATGGGAGATGTGATACAGCCAAGGATCCCAGCCAATAGAAAGAAATGGAGTCATAAGGCAACTGACCTACAACTTCCCTGAGGCACCGTGGCTGCTGTTCTAAATTTAAATATTTCATTCTTTGGGTGAAATATTTTGGTTTTGCCCTCTTCACCAACAATAACAAACATCATTTTCCATGGGAAACAAGACATTTTGTAAACATTTGTTTATTCTAAAACACACTTTTCCATGGAAAAACTGGACCTAAAAGGTAGACCCAATGCCCATTGAAGTCAATTGGAAATGCTCCAATTTCTATCACTATAAGAGGTATTAAGTTGGGAGTCCATATTAACTATAAATAATTAGGTCCTTTTTACCCAATCATTTGACAGCAAGTATGTACTGGTATAGATAATATTAAAAATAATCCACGTCTCAGGGTTTTTCTATTTTATTTGCTTTTTCAAATGAGAAGTTTCCTGTTACAAAGAGATAATAAAAATGAAATGCTAACCAGAGAAGCAATTAACTTGGCGAGAGTTTTATTTAATAGATGACAAAGGAAGGCATTACCAGAGAGATTTGCAGAGGTTTACACTGCTTAAACAGTGCTAAAACTGAGACTGCAACTTCTAGATGGGAAAATGCTCTGAATATCCTATTAGAACTGGAAGAATGGCAAAACATCATGTCTTACAAGAAGCTGTGCAGTGACTTGCAACTTAACAGATACAATATAAAATACGTTGGAGAATATATATTATCCTTGATTAACATAAAAATTATTTATTCTAGCATAGTATTTCCTAGAGGGGCCCTCCAGAATCAGGACTCCATTTTAGAGTTGATTTAATCACTTGTAGCCCCCTGCCCCGCAAAAGCAGATTCAGGCTAGCCAGTACACTTCATGAATTTGTGTCCATCGGTGAATTCTTATGATGTAATAAAAAAGAGAAATTCAGAAGAATCAAGCCTCAGGTTTGAATCCCCACTCTGGAGCAGAAACTTCAATCCAGGTCTCCTCCCACCAGATGAATGCTCCAAGCACCAGCATATACACAGCAGTGGTTCTCAACCTTTCCAGGCTACCTTACCTAACCCCTGGTATAGACAGCACTGTGTTGATGGAAGGCCCTCTCCTGTCAACCTAGCTACCAGCTCTTGTGAACGTGGGTTAACTACGCTGATGGAAGCGGCTCTCCAGCCTCATCACTGAAGTGCTACAGTGGCACAGTTACACCGCTGCAGCTTCGTAAGTGTAGACCTGCCCTAAATTAACATAAGTCAACTAACAGTGGCCTAAAGTCACAAAACAGCACAAGCAGGACCGGCGCTAGGGTTTCTCGTGCCCTAGGCGCACAACCATTTCGCCACCCCCCGCGCTGATCCCGTGGCTCCGGTGGAGCTGCCGCAGTCATTTCTGCGGAGGGTCCGTTGGTCCGCGGTTCCGGTGGAGCTGCCGCAGTGGTGCCTGCGGGCGGTCCACCGGAGCCGCGTGAGCAGCCGACCGTCTGCAGGAATGACTGCGGCAGCTCCACCAGAGCCGTGGACCAACGGACCCTCCGCAGGCATGCCTGCGGCAGTTCAACCAGAGCCGCCTGCTGCCCCCCCAGCAAAATGCTGCTCCCCGAATAATCCTGGCGCCCTAGGCGATTGCCTAGGCTGCCTAAATGGTAGTGCCGGCCCTGAGCACAAGGCTTTGTTTATTGTTGTGTAAAAATCGCAAGCATTGCAAACAGCTGGTAGATAACCATAAGAAGGAAGCTGGTAGGAGTTTTAGAGTAATTACTACATGGTTATGCTCTCCACTTACCCTAAACTGGGATGGGATTGGCAATCCCCAGCATCTGTCAGAGGTCTTCTGGAGGACTGGGGGAGGCCCTCCTCCATTTTCTCTTCTCTATGAGTGCTATCTGAGTACTATCCCCAAATAGAGTTTTGGGGGTTAACTACCAGGAAAAGACACTGCCCCCCAAACCTAAAGAAGTAGGAAGCAGGCTTATGTTTTCGTTCTTCAATGCCTACTTCCATGGTTTAGGGTTATACACACTTTATAATCCTCACACAAGAACTAAGGGGTCCCTGGCAGCCATTGGCTAGGGATTATCAGGTATTTCAGAGAGGTGATTGCTAAGAACTCCTAGGGTTCCCTTGTTAGCAGAGCTGGCAGAAGGAATGGGATGGCTTCCCAGCTCCTACTGTCCTCTGGGGACTGGGGATTTTCAGGTTGCTTCCTGTATTCCTCTTCTGACAATTCTCTTCAGGATTTTGAAAGGCAAGTGGTTCTTGGTGGCCCCCTGAAGATGAAGCACCTTGTCCCAGGAAGTGAGGGTCAGGACACTGGTCCCACAAAGACCTTTAAGACAAAATGAGTGGATCCATGGGAACTGAAAGGATAGGTAGAGAAGATGCCCTAGCGCTGGGATAGAAGTGGGGTCTCCTGTTGTGTATAGAATACAAATTAGCCCTCAGGGATTGATTCCCACCCCCAGGAGTCCACCCTTGTAATGTTTGTTTTATGATTTGGCCACAACTTTTAAAATGAGGAGCCTAATGTCCATCTCCAACCCATGGCTAGGCTCTTAAATGAGTGAGCTGATTCTGAGAAGTGCTGAGTACTCAACAATCTTCTTCAGACAAAAATCATTACACCAACCACCAACTTCACTATGAAATTTCTCTGCATAAGCAGCTCCTACTAGCCAACACTCCAGCTACTGAGATGGTCTGAGGGTCGTCTGAACATTGGTTGCTGCTGCAAGGCTGAACAGAGCTTGGATTCAGGCTGAGATTTTTCCAAAGGGCCTATGGGAATTAGGTGTCCAAATCCCATTAAGTTACAATGGGAGCGAAGTGCCTAACTTCTATAAGGTCCTTTGGAAATCCCACCTCGGTGAGCCCAAGTGGCTGGAAACTGATAAAATGGTTTTGTGGTATTCATGCAGTTGAAATGCGTGATACACTCGGACAAATCAAAGCACAAATCTCTGGCTGAAAGGGGAAGCAGCCTTAGTTAAGGGGGAAAGAGTTGGTAATGATCAGTGGGATCAATCCATCCTGCTCTTTCCATGATCTCCTAGATTCTCTCAGGGTGCTCACAAGATGCTCATTGCTCCCCAAAAACATTTTCCTTCTCCACGAAACATCCTCCCTTTTCAACAGTAATGCCACCTGGTGACAACAACATGTCAAAACAAATATCCAAATAGACAAAGCCACGTAGACTGACAACCCTACCATAGTCATACTGAATGGAGGATTATTGGTGGAATGAGCAGGGACTCGGAACCATAAACTAAAGCAAAGCATTAGTTGGCCTTTTCTTCATCTTGGTATTCTAGGACTGAATAATATTAAGAAAATACAACCCCGCGGCCCCCCCCTTTGAGTGTCTTCAAAATGCTAGTGTGGACTTTGAAGCCATTGCAGAAATGGCAATATAGGAGATAAAATAACAAGCAGAGATCTCACACTCCTCAGTTCGCTTACCTTTCCAAATTGACACACAAGATTTCCATATGTATTTGAAATACAAGGAAATCTATAAAATGCTGTGGTATAGACTGAGAATCTCTGTGTACTGAAACTTAGATTAAACCCCCTTTCCATCAGTTTTATTCAGTGCCTGTAACTCTGAGCCAAATGTATTCTAGCAAAGTGAAATGCAATTTACACATTCCACAGGGCCTTCCCCTCTGATTAGGAACCATAGCTATTGAAAGCCTCAGGGTGCTGCTCAGAAGCACAGCAAAGTATTTCACCCAGCTGAAAGCTCACCTTTATGCAGGCAAAACTTATTACCATCTGGAGAAGCGAAGCTGTTATGTGTAATGCATGGCTTACACCTTATTCATCAGGGTCTATCTCTGTCTGTGTGATAGCTAGGGGGAATTTGCTTCATGGCATCATATATCACAAGATAACTTTCCCTGCATTCTTATTCACAAATTGGCACCGTTCCCTTCTCTTGCTTTGAGGGTCCTGCCCTCTCTGGTTTGCACGCTTTCTTGCCTGAATTCCAAAATTGTCTCCCTAATATTCCCAGAGTAAGATCGGATTGCCTTATAAACAGTCTATCGTGTGAAAGGAGCAGAGTGCTGATCATTAAGACCTTGACATCTCTAAGATTTTCCCATTTAATATATGGGACCGATTTGATTATCATGACACATGATTTCTCCTTCCTAATTCATCATGGCCTTCATTATTCTGACATTTGATCTAATTCCCTTGTGTACTCTTGGAATGATCACCTTGCTTTTCTGAGTGTTCTGTATGGTGCAGACACCATACGACTCTCTCACTGAACTCAGCTATAGACACATGCACACAGCCAAAGAAGACCCTTTGTGTATGGGTCCTGAATTGCTCAGTGTACAGGAACCACTTACAGAAAGCTGACTCTTTGGATGATGGTGCTTGGCATTTTGTAACAAGTGCAGCCCTACAATGTGAGATCACCCCCTGCATTTCTAACGGAAGCTGTGTGGAATTCCATGGCTTCAGTTCACAGCGACACATGCCAAACCTTTGATGCTGTTTGTTTTCTAACACTCCTGCATTTCTGCCCTCAAATGCAAACAGCTACGTGAACCCCAGCCAAATCCATCAGTTTGCCGGGCAAGAGAGCCATCTAGAGCATTTTCCACCTTGTCATCTTGAAGGAAGGTTATCAGCTCCCTGGCTTCCACTGTACTGAGTCCTGCCTAACACAAGTTCCTGACTCAGCATTTGGGAACCATGGGAGTTGGGGGTGAGAGTCAGGTAGGGTTAAGAACCAGCGAGAAAGCATGGACCATGGGAGTTATAGTTCTGGAGCAAGCAGAGAAAGAAATAGACACAAAGGGAGCTGGTGGACATGCAGTTGTGTGCTGCAGTAGCTTTACTGAAAACTGAAACTAACAATAAAGTAAGGCTTTGCAGTGGAGAAGGGTGAGTGCTCAAACATTTAAAGTGACAGAATATCACATTCCTCCTCCTTACTTTAAAAAAACTTTCCAAACACACACACGCTCTTGTTTTGTCTGGCTAACAATAAACACTATATAACCTAACTAAGAGTTGCAGGGGGATTACAGCACACTTTTAAATTACAAGAGCTTATTCTGCTCTGGAATAAATATATGGACATATACCTGTCTCATAGAACTGGAAGGGACCCTGAAAGGTCATTGGGTCCAGCCCCCTGCCTTCACTAGCAGGACCAAATACTGATTTTGCCCCAGATTCCTAAGTGCCCCCCTCAAGAATTAAACTCACAATGCTGGGTTTAGCAGGCCAATGCTCAAACCACTGAGCTATCCCTCCCCCCAGTAGCAATTTACTAGCTAAACAATTTCAGGCACATGAATGTGTTTTGCTCTCTTGGGTTAACATGGTGACGGTGGTGCAGCAGTGTCCTGAAGAGCAGAAACAGTTGGTGGTAAAGAATCAACTGGATCTGGTACTAAAGTTTCTTCCACCAACTTGTTGAGATAAGGAGTTGTAATGGAAGGAGGTTCGATCAGAGGAATATAGAATATGAGGGTTGGAAGGGACCTCAGGAGGCCATCTAGTCCAACCCCCTGCTCAAAGCAGGACTTGTCCCCAACTAAGTCATCCCAGCCAGGGCTTTGTCAAGCTGAGATTTAAAAACCTCTAAGGAAGGAGATTCCACCACCTCCCTAGGTAACCCATTCCAGTGCTTCACCACCCTCCTAGTAAACAAGTTTTTCCTAATATCCAACCTAAACCTCCCCTACTGCAACTTGAGACCATTACTCCTTGTTCTGTCATCTGCTACCACTAAGAACAGTCTAGATCCATCCTCTTTGGAACCCTCTTTCAGGTAGTTGAAAGCAGCTATCAAATCCCCCCTCATTCTTCTCTTCTGGAGACTAAACAATCCCAGTTGCCTCAGCCTCTCCTCATAATTCATGTGCTCCAGCCCCCTAATCATCTTTGTTGCCCTCTGCTGGACTCTTTCCAATTTTTCCACATCCTTCTTGTAGTGTGAGGCCCAACACTGGACACAGTACTCCAGATGAGGCCCCACCAATGCTGAAAGAGGGGAATGATCATGTCCACTCCCAATAGTGGGCTGAAGGTGACCTTGTCTGCGAGCTGGCGGCAAACTTTTCAGAGCTGCCAGCTCTCAAGCCCCCTCCACCTAATTCTGCAGGTGAATGCAGGCTGAGCCACTTCAGACTTGAGTGCTGTTCAGCGAATTAGGTTTTTTTATTCTCTCCTCTTAGTCATCTCCATCTGCGTCTACACATGTAGAAGAGCCAGGAGAAAGCTCTTCAGAAGCCCCAGACACAATTGCTATGGAGGTGCAGCAATAAGGATTAATCTCAAACTTTTTAAAAACAATTTGCTGTTCATGGTGGGAAAACATGCGTGTGGATAGTAAGGTCTCTCTTGCTCTTCTATCCAAGGGGTTAGAGTGGCTATTGAATGGCGCTGGTGGGAAATAGAAGAGTGTGAATAAAACTGGAAAAGTGTTGCCGGGATAAAAGAAGGTTGTTCTGACATTTCACAATGGTTTGTCATTGAATGCCTTCGAGGAAGCAGTCCAATTTATAATGCAAGATTATGCAGGGTCTTTAAGGCTTTTCTAATCAAAATTTAACCAGAAAGTAATTTTCTGTATGCTCCAATAGGATTTCAGATTGCCTTATTCAGGCACGTGGTGTCAACTAAGTCAAGACCACTGCTGTGCTGAATCTAACTAGTCAACTTAATTTGCTGTATTGATTTCTAGACCTGTGTTGAATATTATTTCTCTTCTGCTGAATTTAGTTGCTATAGAACCCCCATATATCTGCTGATATTAATGTCAGGATTGGCTAACAAAAAAATGTGAGTTATTAAATGCAATTGAATATAACCAAGAAAAGATAGATATAAATGTCCAAAACATCACCTATCAATTACAAAGCTGGGATTTAAAATGGAAAAGTAGGAAATTCCAAGTTGTTAGGATATAGATATTCAGGCCTGTCTGCAAAGGCCTGTACTTTAAGAATTTAGGTGTATTTTTATCACTAAGCTAGTAATAGAGGTATAAAAGAGAGAATCAAAATCACTGTCTGCCCGTGTAAGGGCCTTTTCGCACTGTGACAGTCTGAGGCCTGGTTCTTAGGCTAAGGCCTTCGGCTAAGTAGCAGAGGCAGCCATAAGCTGGGAAGTGAACGGTCACATCCCCACATTCCAAACTAGTCACATTGAAATAAGGTGCTATTGGGCTGTTAGGAATATCAGGACAGGATTGTATTCCTATTACCTCCAGAGAAAGGGAAGAGCCTAGAAGATGTAAAAGGAAACTTAGCTTGACAGCATCCTGTCTGGCAAGAACTCACTTATCAATAGTGAAAAACAACTGAGGAGAGTTGGCAGTTTTTCAAAGGGACACTACTAAGGGCCCAAAAGCAAGCTATTCCGCTGGGTAGGAAAGATAGAAAATGTGGCAAAAGACCACCTTGTCTTAACCACGAGATCTTGCATGACCTACAAAATAAAAAGGAGTCATATAAAAAATGGAAACTAGGTCAGATTACAAAGGATGAATATAGGCAAATAACACAGGAATGCAGAGGCAAGATTAGAAAGGCAAAGGCACAAAATGAGCTCAAACTAGCTATGGGAATAAAGGGAAACAAGAAGACTTTTTATCAATACATTAGAAGCAAGAGGAAGACCAAGGACAGGGTAGGCCCACTGCTCAGTGAGGAGGGAGAAACAGTAACAGGAAACTTGGAAATGGCAGAGATACTTAATGACTTCTTTGTTTTGGTCTTCACTGAGAAGTCTGAAGGAACGTCTAACGAAGTGAATGTTTATGGGAAGGGGGTAGGTTTAGAAGATAAAATAAAAAAAGAGCAAGTTAAAAATCACTTAGAAAAGTTAGATGCTTGCAAGTCACCAGGGCCTGATGAAATGCATCCTAGAATACTCAAGGAGTTAATAGAGGAGGTATCTGAGCCTCTAGTTATTATCTTTGGAAAGTCATGGGAGACAGGAGAGATTCCAGAAGACTTGAAAAGGGCAAATATAGTGCCCATCTATAAAAAGGGAAATAAAAACAACCCAGAAAACTACAGACCAGTTAGTTTAACTTCTGTGCCAGGGAAGATAATGGAGCAAGTAACACTGCTCTACAGCCAAAATGCTTCTGAAATAAATGTAGTCCAACTTTACTAATTCTGGGTCACTGAGAATGAAAATGATGCTTAAAATTGTTGATTGGCTCTAGTTTTCAAGATATGCTATTGGGTCAGTATATAAGACCCTTGACTTGGGAATGGCGGAGGATAAGTGAGTTATAAAGGGAAGAGATCTCAATTTAAACCAGAAATGACTAAAATACATCTTTGACTGGATCTATGAATAAATCTATGACTGGGTTTGGACAGTACTTGCTTTTTAGGCAAAACAATGAATGATGCAATCTGAAGCTGGTATTGCATCATACATGATATGAATTGCATCATGTTATTCCTAGAAGTCATGGATGATGCAATCATAACAAAGCTTACATCACTCTGCTGAACAAATTGCCCTATATCAGCTCTAGAAGTCATACAGTGTCGTGCTCTCTTATTTGTCAGTGTTTGATTTTGCAAAGGGACGCATTTCTGTTTAGCCAAAGTGAGCAGAGATGCCTCGTACTTGTGTGAAAAGTGCAGATAACTTCTGCTATGTTTGTGGTGAAGTGACTTTTGCATCACAAAAGCGCAGTATAACCACTATGGTTAAGAAAGCCTATCAGCTTTATTTTGGCTGCAAAATTGGAGATCAGGACAAGAGGTGGGCCCCACAGATATGCTGCAACACTTGTGCAACAAATCTTCACCAGTGGTTGAACAGGAAAAGGAAATCTATGCCTTTTGCAGTGCCAATGATTTGGAGAGAGCCAACAGATCATACCAGCAATTGTTACTTCTGCATGGTGTCTCCAGTTGGGAAAGGTGTGTCAAAGAAGAAAAAGTGGACTGTGCATTATCCAAACATTCCATCAGCTATATGCCCAGAACCCCACGGAGAAGGACTGCCAGTTCCTGATGCACCAGAATCATTCTCACTTGAGTCAGACGAGGAAGAGGAAGAGGATGAAACTTCTGGTCCTGAACCATCAATGTCACAGGACCCACATTTTCTCCCATCCTCCTCCTCTGAACCACACCTCATAACACAAAGTGAACTGAATGACCTTGTCAGGGATTTGGAACTACTCAAGGGTAAGGCAGAGCTGTTGGGCTCCAGACTACAGCAGTGGAATCTCCTGGCAGGCTACCAGGGCAAATGGAGCCCATCAATGCTTGGAGACTATTGCTGGACAGTGACAAGAGATGCTCCATTTAATGAATGCAAGAGAAAAGCCAAGAAGCGCCGAGTAGACACTGAATAGGACTAAACTATGTCCATAATAGTTTTTTTGCCTTTTGTTTCATAATAAATTTTATTTATATAACCCTTTTGCTGATTTTTAAAGTGTTACATAAACAGGACAGGTGAAATATTATCATGTAAAGCAACCATAAACACATGAAAAGACCTAGGTTTACAATTTATGATTAAAACTCTACTATCTACACAATATACATAGACATAAAATGTAAAAACTTAAATATCTTAGAAACAGTAGCCAATCAGTTGTTTTAATTGTCATATTTGAATTCAGCACATCAAAATACATAATAAATAGCACATTTTATCTCTGAAGCAGATGACTTCTCAAAAATTGTAGACCAGTGTAATTAAAGAAATCATCTGCAAACACTTGGAAGGTGGTAAGGTGATAGGGAATAGCCAGCATGGATTTGTAAAGAACAAATCTTGTCAAACCAATCTGAAAGCTTTCTTTGATAGGATAACGAGTCTTGCGGATAAGGGAGAAGCAGTGGATGTGCTATACCTAGACTTTAGTAAGGCATTTGATATGGTCTCGCATGATATCCTTATTGATAAACTAGGCAAATACAATTTAGATGGGGCTACTATAAGGTGGGTGCATAACTGGCTGGATAATCATACTCTGAGAGTAGTTATTAATGGCTCCCAATCTTGCTGGAAAGGTATAACAAGTGGAGTTCCGCGGGGGTCTGTTTTGGGACCGGCTCTGTTCAATATCTTCATCAATGACTTAGAGGTTGGCATAGAAAGTACGCTTATTAAGTTTGCAGATGATACCAAACTGGGAGGGATTGCAACTGCTTTGGAAGACAGGGTCAAAATTCAAAATGATCTGGACAAATTGGAGAAATGGTCTAAGGTAAACCGGATGAAGTTCAATAAAGACAAATGCAAAGTGCTCCACTTAGCAAGGAACAATCAGTTTTATACATACAAAATGGGAATAGACTGTCTACGAAGGAGTATGGCAGAAAGAGATCTAGGGGTCATAGTGGACCACAAGCTAAATATGAGTCAACAGTGTGATACTGTTACAAAAAAAGCAAACGTGATCCTGGGATGCATTAACAGGTGTGTTGTAAACAAGACACGAGAAGTCATTCTTCCGCTCTACTTTGCGCTGGTTAGGCCTCTACTGGAGTATTGTGTCCAGTTCTGGGAACTGCATTTCAAGAAAGATGTGGAGAAATTGGAGAGGGTCCAGAGAAGAGCAACAAGAATGATTAAAGATCTTGAGAACATAACCTATGAAGAAAGGCTGAAGGAATTGGGTTTATTTAGTTTGGAAAACAGAAGACTTGAGAGGGGACATGATAGGAGTTTTCAGGTTTCTAAAAGGGTGTCATCAGGAGGAGGGAGAAAACTTGTTCACCTTAGCCTCTAATGATAGAACAAGAAGCAATGGACTTAAACTGCAGCAAGGGAGATTTAGGTTGGACATTAGGAAAAAGTTCCTAACTGTCAGGGTAGTTAAACACTGGAATAAATTGCCTAGGGAGGTTGTGGAATCTCCATCTCTGGAGATATTTAAGAGTAGATTTGATAAATGTCTATCAGGGATGGTCTAGACAGTATTTGGTCCTGCCATGAGGGCAGGGGACTGGACTCGATGACCTCTCGAGGTTCCTTCCAGTCCTAGAGTCTATGAATAGTTGGGCTGTGAAATCCTCAAGCAGGAAGTAAGGGGGGAATGGGAACAGGGAGTGGGGAATTGGAATCATGTTTTGCTAATGGGGGGGGAATGGGAACAGGGACACAGGCAAGACTCTGTGGCGTCAGAGCTAGGAAGGGGGACCCTGAGGAAGGAAACTGGAACCATGCTTGCTGGAAGTTCACCCCAATAAACATTGAATTGTTTGCACCTTCTGACTTTGGGTATTGTTGCTCTCTGTTCATGCGAGAAGGACCAGGGAAGTAAGAGGGTGAAGGAATAAGCCCCCCTGTCAAGGTTCCTTCTCCACTCTGAACTCTAGAGTATGGATGTTGGGACCTGCATGAAAGACCCCTTAAGCATATTTCTACCAGTTTAGGTTAAAAACTCCCCAAGGCACAATTTCTCTCTTATACCTTGGATTAAGTAATGCTGCCACCACCAAGTGATTTAAACAAACATTTAGGGAGGGCCACTTGGAGTCCTACCTTCCCCAAATATCCTCCCAAACCCCTACACCCCTTTCCTGGGCATGCTTGAGAATAATCCCCCAAGCCCCTACACCCCCTTTCCTGAGGAGACTTGAGAATAATATCCTCACCAACTAGTACAGGTGAACACAGACCCAAACCCTTGGATCTTAAAACAATGAAAAATCAATCAGGTTCTTAAAAGAATAATTTTAATTAAAGAAAAGGTAAGAGAATCACCTCTGTAAAATCGGGATGGTAAGTACTTTACAGAATAATGAAAGACTCAAGAACACAGAGAATCTGCCTTCTAGGCAAAACTTTAAAATTACAAAACCAGCATAAACCTTCCTCTTACATAAAGGAAAACACAAGCCAAAATAAAAGTAAATTAATACATTTCTTTGCTAAATACTTACTAACTTTACAGGACCTGGATTGCTTGCTTCCTTGAACTGTATCCAGCAAGCACACACACACATACAGACAGACAAAGCTTGTTTCTCCCCACCCAAATTTAAAAGTATCTTGTCCCCTTATCGGTCCTTTTGGTCAGGTGTCACCTAGATTTCATGAGCTTCTTAACCCTTTACAGGTAGAAGAGGAATTAACCCCTTACAGGTTAAAGAGAGATTTTATGCTACCCGTAGCTGTATGTTTGACACCCCTTAACACAAGTGAAAGTCTAGAAGTCTGTTTTTAAAAATAAACAGGAAGGTGGGATTTACAAAACAGTGCACAAGTCCCATTGGAAGTAAATGAGCCTCTTGCTCCTAAATCCATTAGGCATTTATGACTCTCCCACCCATAATGTATGATGGCAGTGTTATACAGAGCCTTGCAAGATGTGTGGTGCTTTGTTTTTTGCTTTGTCTTAGAATGGGAGCAAATTTTGTTGCAGGGAGCTGCTGAAAATGGCAGCTTGCCCTCTACCTTAATCTAACTAGAATCAGTTCTTGGGGCAAGGTTGCTCTCTGGGAATCGGGCATTAGTTGTTGGTTGAGATTTCTGAAAGGGAACTATATGCTTGTTTGTGACCACCTCTGTTCCAGAACTGGTGTAAATAACAGATTACATTAGGAATACCCAGAACCCACATCATTAACTTCTCCAACAAGCAGCTCACCTGCAGGGCCCGCCTGCTGCAGCTCAACAGAATAGCCCAGTCCTCCAACTCCATAATGGAAGGACTGTCTATTAATCAGTATATTTGGGTTTATATACTGCAACTGTCACTGCAATCTCTAAGTACAACCAAACTGACACGTTACAGGGCTTGAGGTGGGAATGACTGGCTGAAATTCTCCGGCATGTGCATGTAGGAGGTGACTATAATCTGCGGATTTGACATTGTCATAATGCAGCAGAAAAAATGGCAGATTGATGATGAAAAGGTTACCTTGCATTGCGTTCTAAAGGTCATAAAATCTGTAATCCATTTAATATCTCCAGATAGGGGGACTCCTTTGGTCTGGGCCTATCCCCTGAAAGGCCCATTCTCCTGACCTTGTGAGTTTGTGGGGACGCTAAACTTTTTGCCCTGCAGAAGCACAGCTGTCAGGGTAGGTCCTGGTCATGGAGAGAGGGGTAATCAAGCTCCTTCCTGTGTTTTGCCCTGAATATTCCACTGAAGATTAAAATTGGCAGTTGGATCCAGCAGTGTGTGCAGCACCAGGGTGATGTGTTCTCTAGTCCCTTGTTGCTTGCAGTGTGGGCTGCCTCAAACAGTAAGAACTGCAGATTCTTTGGGGTATTCAGTGTCGCCCCAGGTAGGGTACATTATAGTAACTGAGTTTGGACCAGACCAATGCTTGGGTAACTCTGTCCCTGACAGGAAAGGTCACAATCTCTGGGCAATTGAAGAAAGGCATTTTTGGCTTCCATAGCCATCTAGCAGTCCAGGAGCAGGAAAGAACCCAGAAAGGCTCCATGCTAGATGCTGTCTCAACAGTCAGTGGTGGGGAAAGCTCCATTTATGCTGAGGTTATAGTCTTGGCAAGGTGTGCAAAACCTCTCCCTCCACCCACAAATTTCACCTGAACCTTGCCCGAATTTAGTTATGGTCGGCTGTCTGTCCTGCATGTGCTACTCTCATTGGGAAAGCTGAAATGCTATGACAAAAGTAATGAGCATTTAACTGCCACTGAGGTAAAAGTGTCTAAAAATATTTACTAACATCCAAACTGCATTTTGAATTGCCTAGATTCCTTGTTTCAATCGTCCTTGCTTGAAAGGATCAGTTCCCTCTAGGTTAGACACAAAAAAGGTACAATGATGTAAATTGAAGGCAGCGTGTCAACTGTCTCTGCATTGGATTTCCTGACTTTTTTCCAGTATGCCTCCTAATCTGCCTATGATTTACATCCACAGTCTTGTAGATTTTCATATTTTTAATCTCTCATGGAAGGCTGTGAAAGGTATTTTTTTTAATTTGATTAGAGCGTCTTTTCTGGGAGCCAATTGATTCCTCAGGCAAATTGTTCTATCTATGTATTTGAAAAGCAATGTACTATATATTATGTATGTAATGAATGGAAAAGTGGTTTTTTTTCATCTTCTAGTAAAGAGAAGCTATTTTTTTAAAGGAAGTTGGAGAAATAGGACTTGGTTGGAATAATAGATGGGTTCTGCTGTCTCATTGGAGCTCTTATAGGGGAATTTTGATGGCTTCAGAAATCATGAAGGCAAATGATATTCCCCCTCCCAAGAATGCATTGTGAAGGGAATGCTATAAAAAAGATCTGATTTAACTTTGGTGGTGCTGCATATGTGTAACATGGCAATGATCTCAAAGGTTCTAGCAGGCTTTTGAGAAGCAACGCTAGGTAGGATACGGGTGCAGAGCTGTATTGCTTCAACAGTAATTGGCTGTGGGACTGTCAGCTAGATGGAGCTCTTCTCAGGGTGATAGAGGATTTCTCATCAGGTGCCTCCCCAGTCCACCTGTATCTCAGCCAAGACACACATGACTGATCTCTTCACCACCTCCTCAAATTGGGGACTGAGGGTGGGGTGGGTGGAAACACCTGTCATCTGTAGTGATGCATAGAAAAATCTTGGTTAGTCAACTGCTGTGTTGAGACCACTGCTTATATCATGCTGCCCAAATATTGTCTGTTTCCTTTTGCTCCCATCTGTCTCTTTCCACCTATTGTCTCATGTCTCAGACTGCAAGCTGCTTGGGGTAGGGACCATCTTATTTTCTGATCTGTACAGCCCCTAGCACAATGTGGTCCATACCATGGCTGGTGCTCCTAGGTACTACTGAAATAACTAATATTGGATTGCTGACTTGTTAATCAGAAATAGGTCTAATATAACTTATTCCTTCCAATTGGGGTACTTTAAAGTGAAGTTAGTGAGGGGAAAAGTGACTGTGTAACTAGATATTGTACAGCCTATGCAGCTGCAGAAGAAGCTAGTCTATTCCTGCTCGGTGGTCCAGCCACAGGACTGCGAAATAAGTTCTAGCTGCATCATCTCATTTACAAGTGCAGGCACAAGAGGTAGAACACAGCTTTCCTTACGGGCCCAAAGACCAAGTTAGCAGCCTGCCACTTTGGAAAAAAGGGTCACTTGTAAAACGGAGCAAATTTGGAAGACAAGACACACACGTCAGAATTGTGGAAGTCCTTGATGGCATTTCATTTAGAGCGTTACTGCATTTTTGAGGAGAAGTCAGTGAGGTTTGTGTTCCTAAATCTTACAGGCACTTCTGAAAATCCTCCTCCAAAGTGGGTTTCCCAGGATGAAGCTGAGATGAAACATGTATAAAGTGGTGGTTTCAATGGATAGTAGGATGGCTGTAAATGATTAGAGCAAGCCATTATGAGTGAGAAAATGTCAGGATTGTATTTAGCTTTCTAATGAGGGGTGAGGTTGGTTTTTTTGGTACAGTGCATGGGATTGTTGAAGTCTGAGGGTGAGTCAGGCAGAGAAGGTAGATTTTTTTTAATCAGAAACACCCCCCATGTAATCGGGTGTTGAGATGCTACAGCAATATCTGCAATTCATATATGCATTGGAGCCAGCCAGACTTTCAGATGGAATTTTTTTTTCCATTGGAAAATGCTGCTTCATTGAAAACAAAACACTTTTGTGGAAATGTGTCACTTTTGATGAATCTTCCAACAGAAGATTTGTCAGCCCTGCTGTGTGGACTGCTTTGGGGCCAGGGACCCTTTCTGACCCTGGGCCAGCCAGCAGCCCAGGCCGCCTGACTCCCCCAGGGTAATGGTGAAATTGACAATCATGTCAATTTCAGGCAGCAGCTGCCCCAGGAGCAGATTTTCATTTTGGGAACACTGTGTGTTTCTGAAGAGGCTTTTAAAAATGTGGTGCTAGGTGACTTGCAGGAATGGAGGCAGGGTCCGAGCTGTGATTGGAACTTGGGTGTTATTTATTCACAGTGGACCAGTCCTCTCAATTCCCTGCCTGCATCATCTCATTTCTAGTCTCCCAATTCCTTATTCCAGCCTTAAATCTGGCCTCTCTTAGGTTATTCAGCAAATGTTTTAAATTGATCCTGTCAGGTGATTCTCAGCTATGTGATGCTGTGTTTTGAAATTCTCACTTTCAGGTTAGTCAGTCACAACAAACAGCTCTCCAGATGTTAGTTTCTGGGGGTGGGAGGGTCTTAACATATTGAGAATCAATGTGAAAATGTTACACTTCCAGCACCATGCATAATTCCTCACCTGTTGAGATGAGAATAATCTACCATGTGTTGTATATAACAGATTTCTGCAGAAGTCCCTGTGGGAAATGAGCTCATCTCTTAAAATTAAAATACAGAGACCACTTCCTGAACAGCTTCAATTTTCCAGCATGGTTTTATTTATTTGTTCCCCTCCTGCACCCATCCCCTCCAAATAGCCTCAGAGGGCATGTTTACACTGCAATAAAATACCCGTGGATGGTGTGCATCAGCTGATTGCGGCTCAGACTGCAGGGCTATAGAACTGCAATGTAGACATTTAGGCTCAGGCTGGAACCTGGGCTCTGGGACCTGCTCCAGCCTGAGCCCAAATGTCTACACTGCAGTTCTGTAGCCCTGCAGCCTGAGCCCGAGTCAGCTGACATGTGCACCAGCCATGGGTGTGTGACTGCAGCTCTGACATACCCTATGTGTTGCTGAGATTCAGGTTTGAACTTTGTTTCATAAGTGATCCAGTTCCTAATCTGAAATTCCAGCCTGATTTTCTGACACTTGCATATGCTTGAGGAAAGGTCAAATTTTGAGTGAACCTGAGTTAATTTATGGTGGTGACAAAACACATGAAAGCTGGTGGTTGAATACAACTGTAAGGTCAATACAGCTTTATTTCTAGAAAGTGCTGTATTCAGTTATGTATGGCAGCAGTAATAAATCTTTCTCCCCTTACCACACACTGGCAACACATTACCACAAAAGTAAACAGTTTTAAAGCCCCTTTACCAATGCCTGCCACTTCTTAAATGGATTTGTGGGCCTTTGCCCTCTGGACAAGCCCTCTGGCTTTATTCAGTTTCTAGAATATCAAACAATTGTTGTAGGTTCACAAATTCTCTGGAAGGGGTTTAGAATGCATAACAGTTCCTAATATGCCCCTGGATTTGATCTTACAAGTGTAGGGCTTTTCAGGGAGTTCTGGTGCATTTTGTCCCCTATACAAATTCCTGGGATTCTTCCTTTGTTCCTTATCTTCCCCACCAATGATTCTCTCCATTCCACAGCACCAGTGCATAATGGTGACAAGGGCTGGCTTTGTATTGTGAACATGATTTAATGCCAATGATAGTGAATTATTAGCTTTACAAGAGATCCCATTAGCAGAGCTGAGCCCAAACCTTAAACTCTACATCCAAATACCCCCAAGTCTTGTGGAGTGAAGAACCCAGGTCTGGATTTAATCCCACATCCCATATCCAGATTTACCTTTATCTGAATAATAGGAACAAACTAAACCCCTAAATCCTCGTTTTTCTCGTAAACCTGATTTGGATCATATTTGTAGCTAAGGGCTATCTGTAGCAGCAAGTTTGAAGACCACCAAAGAGAAGACAGTGCAAAAACAGAACTCAAGTCCACTGTGCATGTCTTAAGTGCCTCAGACCCAAGACAAATGAAGCTAGAAAATAAACAGCTTGCAATGAACTTCATGGCTAATGTCAAATGGAAGACTGTGGGCTGACGTTTGAGGAAGGCCCAATGGCAAATGGAAGGTGAATCCAATCTAGGCACTGTGGGAGTGAGAATAGGTTGCTGCCTCTGGGGAAGGAGGAATCAAAAGATTAAGATATGATTTTATCCAGTGGCTTAGCTAAACAGACTGAAGTATTTCAGGAGATCTAGACTTACGGGCAATTCAAGTCTAAGGTGGTCAAAAACATTCCTCTCAGCTGGCTTGGAAGAATTGCCAAACAGAGCCAGAGGTCCATCCAGCCCAGAGTCCTATCTTGGACAGTAGCCAGCACAATCTGAGCTTCAGAAGAACATGCAATGAATTCAGCGGTGGGCAATATTGGAGTAACCTGCCTGAGGGGGAAGTTCTTCCTATTCCCCCTGCAGTTTGAGGGTCTTGGCTCATTCCCTGAAGCATGAGGGTTTACATACCTTACAATGGTAGCTAATGGGACTGAAGTCCTCATTACCCACATGCATGGCTAGGTCCTAGTATTTGGGACTGCTCCAACCACCTTTGCTTTAACCTGACCACTGGACCAGCTGGGGGTTTCTGGGGTAATTGGAGCTACTGAGAGAACCTTTGGGGCTCTCTCCACTGTGCCCAGCTGCCTGTGGTACCAGGGCTGCTCCACCAGCAGGCAGTGCCAGAGTGCAATAGCATTCCCAGGCATGTCCCTTTTGCTCATAACAGGCCAGGTGCCTTATCTGATTATGTATGCTGCTGGGTTTTCGTACCACCAACCTTTTGGTGATCCGCATGAGTGGATGTTTGAGATCCAGTGTTGTGCTGCTAATTGGAGATGCACTCCTAAGTGCCATGAAGCAAGTGGAGGACAGACAGTAAAGGTGGCCACACACTGTACTGTTCAGAGGCATTGCTGTTGCTTTGAACAGTTAAAATTCCAGTCTTGCTTCCTGAACAAACCCTGCCAGGAGCCTCATCACATGGCTAGTCTAGAATAATCACCCCAGTCATAAAAACACTGTCTGCTTCATGCTGGTTGGAGTTCTATAGCTTGCAGAGGTCTTGCTAGTTTGTTTGCTTTGTTCTGTGTCCTATCTCAGTGTTCCTCCTCTGGATGAAACAGACCAGCTGATTATGTGGATGCTACAGAAAGAAAGCTGCCTTTTGGCTGCTGTTGAAGTCTTTCTCCATGCATCCCAGAAAAGATTATTGGGGCATTACACAGTTGTTATGAGCAAAAATTCAGCCAACAGCCAGCAGTGGTTCTCCGCCAGTGCACGGTGGTTTGATGTTTCCTCATTTAGAAACCTTCCCTTTGTACTGTAGTCCCAGTAGAAGTTGCAGTTACAGAGGGGGGCAGGGGTGTGTGTACCTGACCGGATGAAGAGAAACAAGAGGAGACGAACGGAAGGATGGAGGCTGTTTTCAAAGCCCTGCTGCCGCTCTTCACTAATCTCTGAATTGCTTTCAGGTCAAGTTGGCCCATCCCTTACCATTAGCAACTCACAACTCTTTTTTTTTTTTTTCAAAAGCCTTTGGGAACAGACTGCAGTGATGAGCTTTCACAAGAGCACTACAAGCACAAAGGAGGACCTAGTTACAAGCACTCTCCTGCCATTTGCAGCACAGGGCACATGCACAGGTAAAGCCAAGCAATCCGGGTCAATCTCTGTCTTCTGAATGGAATGAGCTAATATTCACTGCTGAGAGAGGCACTGACGCTGGCAGGGTTCTAACCTCCGATGCAGGCTCCATTAGGCAGGGTGACCGTTTTTTCTTCTGCATGTTTCTCAATAGATGCGAGAAATGAGATCTGGAAACCGCACTTCCCGATGTGCACAGCTGGACAGCAGAAAGCAGACGTGTCCAAACGCTGTCACAAGAAATGCCCCAGGGGTGTCAAAGTGATTAAGAAACTGGCTGAGGAAAATGAAACACGATTTCATTCTTGTAGCAGCCCACAACTAACCTGGCCTACAGGGCACTGTTACACTGAGGTTTTCAAAGCAGGGGGAAGAGTTAGGCCCATATCTTCAAAGATATTTAGGCACTCAGCTCCTATTGATTTCAATGGGAATTAGGCACTATCATAGGGCATGCCTTCCCTGTGGCACCTCCTGCTGTGTTAGGATGGCTCTGCATGGTCTCCCTGCCTCAGTTTCCCTTTTTAGGGAGCCAGTAATTCCACTTCAGGCACACCTGATTCAATGATCCCCTCATTAAGCCTTATTATAAAGCCTACGAAAGAGGGTCATAGCAAAGTCCCACATAGCCAGAAATACTTGGTGTTACTGACTGTTCCTCCGAAGCTTGCCCTCTAGACTCTGTTCCCAGTCCCCTCAGGATTCTCTCTCTGTCTTTAAGTCTCTCCTCATGGCAGGCACCCCAGCTCTCCTCCTGGAGCTGGCTGGTACTTTATCTCCCTCAGCTGGCCCCACATACTCTGCAGGCTCAGAGGGTGTGGCGGTTTTCTGCTGCTGACTCAGGGCCCTGCAGGAGCCTTCTGACTCCTTTCACTGACTACAACCATCTCTAACCCACTGTGAAGGAGGAGGACGCATTTATGCTGGCCCCTTCCCCTAGCTCATTCCTTATGGGCTGGGTGAGGGGGAGCCCTGTCCCACCTTCTCTGGGAGGTTCAGGTTCCAGGCCCTTAAAGATACAGAAACAAAATGCTGCTTGTTCCTGGGACTTGTTTCCTCTCTTCCCGTAGCTCCTCAGGGTTTGTGTATCACACCACCCCTAACTCTTAAAGGGTCATGCCACGAGACAGGGAGGCCTCACCAGAAGGCAGTACTGCCCTTAAGGGGCAGATTGCCCTATCACAGACACCTAAATACCTTTGAGGATCTTGGCTTTAGCTATACAAATCTGGAGTCAGGCTCCATCTCCCTGAGGCTTCTTGGAAAATCCCCGTTGGCGCTGATCAGGGCTGTTTGTTTGTTTGGGGTTTTTTAGTTAAAACTGTTAACAAAAAATGTAGTGGTCAACATTGAAATGTTTTGCTCTCACGTTTGGATACTTTTTTTTTTGACAAAAAATGAAACCAGTGGATTCAAATTGTAATGTTAGAGCTTTGAAAATAAAATGTGGACTTATTTCAGAACAAGGCAGCATTCATTGCTCATTGTGGGCTTTTGGTTTTGTTCAGAAATAAAATTAGGATTTTTCAGCCAACTCAAATCTCAGCCTTGATCAGCTGCTCTCTACAGTAAGATCCTGTGGGTGAATGATCACACCCCAGCCTCCCTAGAAAAAGCATGCGCTGCAGCATGATTTGATTTCCCTTCCCTCCTTGTGACGCGCACACACCTTGCTCAGTAGAACAGCTGCCATCTTTGTCTCTTTTCACGCCTTTATTTCTTTAAGTCAATCTGAGCCAAACATTCCTGGAGTAATTTTCCTCCCCGTTTATTCAGGATTCCTCCTTTACTGAAAGTACATGAATATCTGTAATGGCTGATATGACTTTATTGTGACTGTTAGTCGGTCAAGCAGTCATCCATGTGCGGTCAGAAACCCATGAAATTTGAATTGTTTCATTTAATAAAGCAGAATAATACATACTAACTTGCTCTTCATAACTGATATGTCTCCTGTTGGCTGATGCAGCTTCCCCCCAACAAACTGACATGACATATACTTTCGTTTTCTCATCTTTTCGTTTTTTACCTTGGGAGCAGAATACATCTGCTCCATTAATTCAGTGAAGTCTTAGTGCAGAAATAGAGCAAGACCTCGCATCACATTGGTTAAATACAGTTAATTTTGCCTGGTTGGTTCTGCTTATTCATCTACAGTTCAGCATTTGCAATACTTATTTTTATTATAGTAGCAATTAAACACCACAACTGCAATCAGGGCTTCATCATGCTAGGCACTGTGCTCCTGAGTACTATCCCAGCCAAGACCATGGCACGTGCCCATCTTGCTGCCTGCAATGTCATGGCTACAGTGATATTTTTAGCACACTAACTCAATCAAAGCTAGCGTAGGTACATCTACCTAAGTTGGAAATGACCCCTCCTGCTCCAGTGTAGATGTACCATAGTACTTACACTATGTGCTTACACTCTGAAGAGACAAGACCGACAAAGGGTGGGAGGAGGATCAGATGCCCAGCGAGGTGAAGGTCACAGAGTGAAGATGGGAACAGAACTGAGGTTGTCTGAGTCTCAGTTCAGTGCCCTACGTTCTCAATCATGGTGCCCCCAAAAGAAGCATCAAAAGTCAACAAGCAGCACTATGAATGCTGATGTCACTCGCACTGGAAGAAATGAACATTCCTCTGGTGGCCTTTTTGACTAGCAAATTAAAAATACTTCCAAAATTGTAGACTGCCTTTCAGAAGGGTCTCTTCATCAGGAAAGCTTTTTGCTCAACAAAATATTAGCTAACTGTGCTACCACTAGAAACTTAGAACAACTCTCTAATGGGGCGTTAAGGAGCCAGGAAATGCTGGGCCTAACCCAAAGGTCATGAAAGTCTCCCGCTGACTTCAGTGGGCTGCGGTTGAGCCCTCCGAGGTTGACTTAGCAGAATTTCCTTCCAACCTCCCCTCCAAGACAAAGGGATTAAAAGAGGCACTGAGGGAAAGGGCTCTGCGTTTCCAGCTGCATGGATACAGACCTGGGCTGCTCACTGTGTGTCATATCTCTGCCCTGGCCCACCTTTTCCCTAGCAGGGAGGGAGGCTCCAGCAGATGCTATGCTGCTGTGGGACAGCCTCCCTTAGACTCCTGAAGAAGATGTAGGCACAGAACCCAAGTTAAGGCTGCGTACAGGTGCAATAGCTTAGAAATTGAGATCCTTGATGGCATGTGCTGCCTTAGGGGGCCGTATGGGCTCACTTCTGCAGATACAGAGCTCTCTGACCCACCAAAGCACTTTAAGCACGTGCCTAAATCGCAGTGTACAAATGGCCCCATAGACTCCAATAGGCCTGCTTATGTGCTTAAATTTAAGTACACAAGCTCCGTTGGATCAACCTTTCCATTTTTCACTTTCTGAAGTATGGTTGACCCTGATATCCCTCCCCTCTGCCACAGACCACCCCAGAGGGTGGACACCACTGCAGTCTGACCCCTCCTCCAAGTACCCCTCCCTGCCTTGTGAGGAGCACCAGAGATGCCTGCTCCATGTATGGAAGTCTCAGCGGTTGCACCTCGGCATAGCTCCACTCCAGTCCAAGGTGCTATGCTGATTTACACCCGCTGTGAATCTGGCCCTCTCTGACTGTGGGAGAAGCCAAAGACCATCATAAAGGTATGAATTGTTGTAAATGGGGCCATGCAGCAGGTGAAGACATAGGAAATGTAGGTGCAGTAAGTGACACTTGCCTGGAGAGCCGAGCTGCTTCCCTGCCATCTCACCTTCCGTCCCTGAAATTAGATGCAGTAACTTTCTCTGAGGGCTGCTGCAGCAGTGGAGCAGCAATTGATCACTATGCTGTGCTCTGCAGATGGACCCTGATTGCCATAGAGAAGAGTTGTTCTGTGCTTCAGCCAGAGAACAGCAAAGACCCAGATCCTTTTACTTTAACACCCGGTAATTCAGTGTGTTTGAGAGGAATGCAGATGTGTATTTTTTTCCCCTCTCTTTGGGTTACTCTTCTTGTCCTTCAAATGGTGTCAGGTGGGGTGCTGTACAGATCCTCATGGTGAAAGCTTGTATTCAGGTTCTCCTTCAAATCAGACTTGCCTTTCCCATCTGAGTGATGTGGAACCAGAATGCATGGGGAAGAAGAATGAATCCTTGAACTATTCTTTACAGGCCTTATCCCACCCTCCTTACTGTAGTATCTGAGCACCTTCCAGTCATACGTTCAGTGATGTGACTACCATCTGCCCTGGGTGATACGTGCTCTCTCATGAGGGGAATTGTGGGTGCAGTGTTTTTCATTTACAGGGTTTTGGTTTATAAACACAAGGCAGCATGCACATTTAAATGAGTGAAGCCTGGTAGAAGTGTGCCTTGCACTTGGAAAGGAAGGTGGTGAAGTTTGGGGATGGTCCTTGGTTCCTAGGGGCAGTTCATTCCACAGGCTGGGGCCAGCCCCTAAGAGAGATGTGTCTGCTGCCTGAGTGAGATCATCATTACTGTAGAAAGTTCTGTTGTGTCAGAGAAGCAAAGCTGTTCACCACAGTCTTTAACCTGGAGCTTTAGGCTCTATTAGATATCCTGGGCCCAGGCCATACAGCACTTTGAGAATGAGGGCTGAGTACTTGAAACTGACTCAATGAGCATGTGCTTAAGCACTCTTCTGAATCAGGGCCTGAATGTGTACTTGTGAGTAGAGCTGGTCAAAATTGGGAATTTTCATCCCATGGGAAATTCTGAGATTTTGAAATCTGTTTCCCCCCCTGCCCGCCCAAATCAAGATGAAAAGTCAAACTCTCAGAAATGATTAATTTCAACAAGGTCAAAACATTTTGTTTCGACTTTATTGCTTCAACCTTTGAAACGTAGTAATAGTTGAACCAATAAATTTGACATGAAACATTTCTTCCTTATAAAACAAAATGTTCCAATAACTTCCTGTCTAAATTTGACACCATATTACCACAAAACATTTAGATTTCATTGGCTCAGCAATGTCTGACAGAAAACAGTTCCATCAGAAAGTTTTCCAACTACTCTTGTTGTATTTTGATCTTAAACCCCTTTCCGTAAATTACAAATATTCACTTAGTGTGAAATTCAATCCCTGTGCAGAGCACTGGCACAGGAACTGAGCACCAGGTAAGTCTCACTTAAACCCTATTTTGAGGCCTTAAAGGGTATGTAAGTGGTGCAGAAATCTGGTGCTGACCCTCTGAACAGGGGTGAATTTCACCCTCAGGGAACAGAACCATTTAGTATGTGATCTATGTGTCCAATTACAACAGCTCCATTCAAATGACTGCTCCTGATCAAACTTCAGATAAAAAATTAGTCCCAGAACCATCTGGCTAATACATTCATTAAAACTCTTGAGCTGGTGGCTATCAGCTCATGAACAGAAAAAGAAGTGACAGAGAAAAATTAATCTGAGAGTAGACGCCAGTTCAGAAAAAAAATCATGTGCTCCTATGTGTTTATAGAACAAGTTGCTCAATGAAACCATGATCTTAACTAGGACCTCTGCATGCCAGCATCATAATATAAGAGCTAATCGATTATGTGTATCTGGGAATGATGTAAACATGTTTGATAGATAAACTATTTTCTTACTTTATATCTATTGAATGTATATCCACATAAAGTACATGGACTTTTCAAGAGTACCCAATGTAGGGAGCAGAATTAGGCCATTGTTGAAGGCAGTTGAAAATTCCACCCAAAATGTAGCAAAGAAGCCATTTCCCAGATGCCTGGGAATCTCTCTATCTAAGGTACTTTATATGGTGCCCATTACTGTAGCAACTGAGCCCTCACACTCTTTCTTTCTAAAATGTAATTATCCTCATGATGTCCCTGTGCGATAAGGAAGTGCTATTAACCCCACTTTGCAACTGGGGAACTGAGGCGCAGACTGATGAAGGCTGTCGTGAGCCAAGCCTGCAGCATGAGTAGACATACCCAAGCTAACTTTAATCTAGCTAGCTCGGTTACTGGACCAGCAACACTACAGTAGCTTACTGTTCACCACAGGTTATACGAGCTCACTCGGAAACCATGGGTAATTACTCACAGGGCTACCCCACACTGGAGCATGCCCTGTTGCGGCTTCACTACTCTAGGACACAAGCTAGGTGGATTAAAATTAGCTTGGGTAGCTCTACGCAACCTGCAGTCACAACCAGTGGTTGCATTGTAGGTGTATCCATTGTGACATGCCCTGTGTCACCCAAGATGAGTGGCAAAGCAAGAATGTGACCTGGGTCTCTCACTGCCTGGGTTAGTGCTCTAATTATCATTCCTCCAATTTTGGTTCATCCGTCTTTATGTTCAGAATTTGATCATATCCGATAAAGCCCGGATATCAGCTCAAAACACAATAGAAGAGGCAACATCAGGGTTGTAAGTAGAACTAAATGTGGTAGAAGCTCAGTTATGAACACCAGAGTTACGAACTGACTGGTGAATCACACACCGCACTTGGAACCAGAAATACACAATCAGGCATCTGCAGAGACCAAAGAAAGAAACAAATACAGTACAGTGTTAAACATAAACCACTGAAAAAGGGCAAGTTTAAAAAAAATTGACAAGGTACGAAACTGTTTCTGTGCTTGTTTCATTGAACTTAAGATGGTTAAAAGCAGCATTTTTGTTCTGCATAGTGAACTTTCAATGTTCATTTGCAAACTTTTGAAAGAACAATCACAATGTTTTGTTCAGAGTTACGGACAACCTGCATTCCCAAGGTGTTCTTAACTCTGGGGTTCTACTGTAGACTCTAATCTTGCTTTGATTTTGACCCAGGCCCTGGAGTCTTTGAAGCCTTGAGACTTTTCTTTGCTTACCAGAAACCCTACTGCTTTTAGCAAGTGCATAAAGGTCGTGTCTTAGTAGACTTTTTGATTCCACTGCATTCAAGATACTGTGTAATCCCAAAGAACTCAGGACATTGAATAGTCCTATCACCATGGTAAAGTCCCTTGGGGGTAATGCACAGGCCAAATACCATTCCCTTCCATCATGACAGTGCTCCTTCCCAAGAGAAACTCCGGAATCTATTGTAACTGGGATGAATACTTTTCAGAGTAGCAGCTGTGTTAGTCTGTATCCGCAAAAAGAACAAGAGTACTTGTGGTACCTTAGAGACTAACAAATTTATTTCAGCATGAAGATGATGTCTGTCTGTATCTGTACTAGTTTTTTCATGAAGTTGATGGATTTGCACTCCAAATGGCTAAATGAAGTGCCTTGCATAATGACAGGTTTCAGAGTAGCAGCCGTGTTAGTCTGTATCCGCAAAAAGAACAAGAGTACTTGTGGCATGCTGAAATAAATGTGTTAGTCTCTAAGGTGCCACAAGTACTCTTGTTCTTTTTGGGATGAAAAAGGATCCTGAGTGAAGTTTTTTTGTTTGTATGTTTGTTTGTGTTGGGGGGGGGAATGGTCAGAAACTGCTATTAGTAAACTGGCTTTTAAGTCTTTGAGACCGCTCATGTGAAATAGTGGGGCAGTCCTGGGGACTTGGGGATCACAAATGGAACTTTTACATTCAGCTTTAACTATTTCTAATGGCTGGAAGTTGAAGCTAGACAAATTCTGACTGGAAATATAACACATTTTTAAGAGTGAGGGTAATTAACTGTTGGAACAACTTAACGGGGGTCATGGTGGATTCACCATCACTGGCAATTTTGAAATCCATTTTTCTTTAAAGAGGTATGCTTTAGTTCAAAAGGTATGATGGGAGAGCCTAATTTTGGCAATTGATCTTTGATTATCGCCAGATAAGTATGCCCAGTGGTTGGTGATGGGATGTTGGATGGGATGGGATCTGAGTTACTGCAGAGAATTCTTTCCTGAGTGCTGGCTGGTGAGTCTTGCCCACATGCTCAGGGTTTAGCTGATCGCCGTATTTGGGGTCTGGATGGAATTTTCCTCCAGGGCAGATTGGCAGCGGCCCTGGAGGTTTTTTGCCTTCCCCTGTAGCGTGGGGCATGGGTCACTTGCTGGTGGATTCTCTGCAGCTTGAGGTCTTCAGACTGCAATTTGAAGACTTAAATAACTCAGGCATAGGTTAGGGGTTTGTTATAGAAGTGGATGGGTAGGGTTCTGTGGCCTGCTTTGTGCAGGGGGTCGGACTAGATGATCACATTGGTCCCTTCTGACCCTAGAATCTATGAATCTATGACTTTCTCTGGCCTGGAAGTCAGACAAGATAATCACAGTGGTTGCTTCTGGCCTTAGAATGTATGAATTTCCATTCAGAACCATTTCTTTAGCCTGAGCCTAACGGTATTGTCAGATTTTTCTCCTTCTTCATGGACTGATTCCTGATTCACATACATGTAATTAAGATCAGAATCTCACTCCATGTGCAGTTGTAATGGGGACTGTAGAAAGTAAAGCATGAAGCACCACATTGAACAATACGTCCAGAACAAAATATTGAATAGCTCCTTTTCATATTCAGTGAGGACTGACCCTCTGTAGTGGGGCAGCTGCCCCACTCCAGGAGAAAATAGATTAAAGTAGGCCAGAGAGGCTATGCAGATGGGCAGCCAATCAGAAAGGGCCAGGCTGAGCCCTATATAAAGGCTGCAGCACAGAGGAGAGCTCAGTCTCTCCCTGACCAGCAAGTGAGGAGGACTCCAATGGCCTGCTACAGCATCCATGTTACACAATAATGGTAATACGGGTACTGTATGTTATATCTGATTCACAGCAGACACTATTCTTCTACTTACTTAAATAAGTGAAGTTTGTTTTCCGTTTGTGTTTCTCCACTTTCCATTATTAACTTGAGGGATGCTCATTTCCAACAGTTTGGCCAGGAGATGTTGTTCTCCATTAGAGAAACAGAACATATCACTTACAAGAAACCTGGACAGCTGCAATTTCTCCTTTGACATTGCTAAGATTTTTTTGCCCTTAATGCTGTGATGACTTCTGCTCCGTGAAAGAGCACACTCCTCACTACTTACCTTTGCTTCATGTCTGGCTGGATACATGGGCACTGGCAACTCAAGATATAATAGAATGTTAAGGACTATCTTTTCTGTCACCAGAATGGTCAGTCTTTATTTATTTTTGTTTCTCAGCAGGAAAAATGCAACTCAGCCTTGCATGAGAGTTCAAACTCTCTTCTTCTTTCAGAAGGTCTCAGTCAAAACATTGATTTGTATGGTGCTGAATCTCCCATACTGCAGAAGAAATTATATTGTTAAAACAATATATGGAAGATATAAAAATGCAAGTGTCTTTCCCTTTTTTTATTCTTCAGTGTGATAGATCTTCAATATGTAAGGAAAGGGAAAAATTTTAGTGCCAATCCATAAATAGAAATGAGTAAGCTGGTCATTCAGGGGCTGAGCAATTTTGATCTGTGAGGGCAGACTGCAAGACACTTTTAAAAGGAAATATCGTAGGAAAGATCAGGAATAAACAGTATGTGGAGGACTTTACAATGGAACAGCTACGGATACAAATTCTATAATGAAAACTAGTGGTAATTTAGTTTCATAGAGTTTAAAGCAATAAGGGACCACAAGAACATCTAATCTGACTTCCTGTATATCATAGGCCATTAAAATCCACCCAGATACACTCACATTGAGACCAACTACTTCACTTGGACCAAAGCATTTTAGTTTGCAGGATCTAAAATTATGTACCGCAGGCAGAGAATAGGAGACACAAAGATGCAACTGTGGTAGGGCTAGAGTAAGCCAGAGAGGCTGTGCAGGCCAGCAGCCAATCAGGAAAGGGCTTACTGAGAGTCAATCAGGGCTGAGACTGGAGACAGCCAATCAGGGCTGAGATTGACCCTATGTAAAGGTTGCCCAGAAGAGCAGCAGGCAGTCTGTCCCAGACCTCCATGGGGGAAGATCCGTCTCCAGAGAAGAGACCAGCTCCTCGGTCAGAGCAGTGCTGGGCAGGCTCGGGGGAAACATAGTAGGTTTCTGGTCCAATACCTGCCAGACTGCAGGCTCTGATAGAAAGGGCCTAGAGTGTATGCAGGGTCAGAGAAGAAGTGGCCGAGGGACAGATGGACAAGGGGAAAGAAGGAGGGCAGGGCCTGGGTCCCCTCCTTCCCCCTTGTACTGCACCTGACCATGCAGTAGGGTGGCTGAAACAAACTGCAACTGGCCCTTGAGACAAAGGGCTAGACTTTGGAGGTCGTGGTTGGCCACTGAGGCCAGTGCATGGACTGCTGCTACTCCCCCTCACCCCAGGAAGGGGGTGATGATGGATTAGGGGGCACTGCCAGAGGGCAATGGCTTGAAGAGGATGCTGCCAAGTGGTGAGCAACGCAGGTCCAGACAGCAGCAAGGAACAGATGACAGACAGGACACCACCAGCAGATGGCACTCCCCATGAACTGAGGTTAAGAGTTGGGAAGATTTGGACCAGAAGGTAATAAATCAGGGATTGTTTTCTGCCTCTGTCATATATTTCCCATGTGACTATACTGCCAACTGAAGCATTCAAATATCATGTGTCAGAGCCGAAAAAAACCAAATGAAATCTGCATAAAATCATAAAATTTTAAAAGTAACTTTTGGGTTCTTTTTGTCTTCTGGAGTTTCAACGTTTGGGGATCATGTTTTCAATTTTTTTCTGCATCCAGGAAGACAAGGAACTGGAGTTTGTTGAAACTTGAAATTTCCATTTAGCTGGACATATTGACATTTTAAAATTTTGTTTTTGTTCTGAAATATTTAAAAAAATTCTTATTAAGTAATTCTTCAAGCTAGAGTGGCCACTTGACTACAGGGGTGTTAACAGGCCACTGGAGCTGAATGAGCCCTTGCAATATACGCTGACTACGTATGCTAAAGAATCTGTTGGACCTTGCATTTGGCTGTGATGCTGGGAGTACCTTTCCTGGACCTGAAGAAGATCTCTGTGTGGATCGAAAGCTTGTCTGTCTCATGGTGATGGAGTGTCTGCCCCACCCTGGCATGCAGGGGGTTAATGGGGCCCTAGAGATGTTGTGGAGGAAACAGCCAATAATAGCAGGGTTGTGAGGAACAGCCATATAAGAAAAGCTGCAGGGCAGAGCAGGGGCAATTACTCCCTGGAGCTCAAGGAGGGAGGACTGAGTGCCTGGCTAGCAGAGGAAACTGGACAGAGCAGTGCTGCTAGCAGGGACCAGAGGAGCTAGAGAAGAGCTCCTGGTTGGCTGCTGGGATTTGCAGGCTGAGGCTTTGAGGCAAGAGTGAAGAGAGTGCTGGGGCCATGGGGAAGTGGCTGGACAACTGGCTGCAGTCCCCACTTGGGATGTGGTGGGACAGTTGGACTACAAATCTTGTCCCTGGAAGGGGGTAGCGTAGATCATAATGTGGGCCGGGGGGGTTTGTCATGAAGAGAATGCTGTGGTCCTTGGAGTGATGTGGGTCTAGGAGCAGAAGTGACAGTGGCCGAGACACCACCAGAAGTGGGCGTACCGACTTGCAGCATTAATCCCCAAGATGTCTAGCAGGAGGCGCCAATGTGATGAGTGGAGCCCCATCACACTCACCAACAGAAGTTGGTCCAGTAAAAGTTATTACTTCACCCACCTTGTTCATCTAAAAACTTGTAGTCCAGAGAAACAATAAATGGCAGGCCAGCTCTTACTAGTTTGTTCGTCTTATTGCAAACTCAGGGAAAACCAAAATTAAAAGATATAATTCTTGATATAGGCTGCCCATAAGAGTGTTTCAGAGTAGATGACTCCTACTATTTTAATCACAGGGGTTCTTTTACATACCTTAGGGGACACAGTGATGGTGACCAAGCAAAATCACAATTACTACCAATGGCTATTTTATTATTTATGAAACGGGAAAACATTAAGTAAAACAATGCAAATGACAAGCTAGTTACCTCCATTACAATCTCTTCTGCAGGTCTCCCTGTGGGGAGAGCTTTTAACAGACATTGTGCCCTGGAAAGTGAACTGCCTCTAGAGGGGTGTTTTTCCCTTGTAAGTTAAGATCAAAGTGGATTGTTTCCCCAAATTATTGTGACTTCGGTTTTAATATATTAGATACTTAAATTTTTTTTTTATGTGAGCAAAATAATTTCTTTAAGTAGATCCTAATGGTTACTTGTAAATAACTAGACAGTTTAAAATTGTGGGAAAGTAAGCCATTTTCACTAAATAATAAGAAATGGAACAAACTATTTGAATTAGTTACTTAGAATAATCCATGTATGGAGCTGTCTTAAATCAAGCCAATTCTGAATATTAAGAAACTTTAATCCAGTTAAAGCCCACTATTTCTCTGTTTGCCAATGTTTAAGCATTGTCTCTTCTTGAGGAATATGTGATTTAACCATCTGGGGATTAACAGAGAAACAGTTAATATTTTGTTATAGTTTCATCAACGACTTAGACATTGGCATAGAAAGTACGCTTATTAAGTTTGCAAATGATACCAAACTGAGAAGGATTGCAACTGCTTTGGAGGACAGGGTCATAATTCAAAATGAGTTGGACAAATTGGAGAAATGGTCTGAGGTAAACAGGATGAAGTTTAACAAGGACAAATGCAAAGTGCTCCACTTAGGAAGGAACAATTAGTTTCACACATACAGAATGGGAAGAGACTGTCTAGGAAGGAGTACAGCAGAAAGGGACCTAGGGGTTATAGTGGACCACAAGCTAAATATGAGTCAACAGTGTGATGCTGCTGCAAAAAAAGCAAACGTGATTCTGGGATGCATTAACAGGTGTGTTGTGAGCAAGACATGAGAAGTCATTCTTCTGCTCTGCTCTGCGCTGGTTAGGCCTCAACTGGAGTAATGTGTCCAGTTCTGGGCACCACATTTCAAGAAAGATGTGGAGAAATTGGAGAGGATCCAGAGAAGAGCAACAAGAATGATTAAAGGTCTTGAGAACATAACCTATGAAGGCAGGCTGAAAGAATTTGGTTTTAGTTAGGAAAAGAGAAGACTGAGAGGAGACATGATAGCAGTTTTCAGGTATCTAAAAGGGTGTCATCAGGAGGAGGGAGAAAACTTGTTCACCTTAGCCTCTAAGGATAGAACAAGAAGCAGTGGGCTTACACTGCGGCAAGGGAGGTTTAGGTTGGACGTTAGGAAAAAGTACCTAACTGTCAGGGTGGTTAAACACTGGAATAAATTGCCTAGGGAGGTTGTGGAAGCCCGGTCTCTGGAGATATTTAAGAGTAGGTTAGACAAATGTCTATCAGGGATGGTCTAGACAGTATTTGGTCCTGCCATGAGGGCAGGGGACTGGAATTGATGACCTCTTGAGGTCCCTTCCAGTCCTAGAATCTATAAATCATCTTTCTATCCCAATAAAATAATTACAAGAGTTTCAGATCTAATCCCTTGGTAGGATTTTAGTTAACTTTCCTTCCCCAATCCATGATGAAGTCTTGGAAAGATTTTCCTTGGCTTGGTGTCTTCTTGAGTCTTATGTTATTATTAGCTATCTGTGGCAGCTTACTTGTAGAGATGAACGGGGTGAATTGTGGCATACATGCTGTATGAGCAGGCTAGTAGAGTATTTGTGTGCATGTGCACATTCATTTCAGAATTTTATGCCCTTGTCCTTGTTTCCCTGAAATTATAGGAAAACACACCTTTCAGGCTCATTTAGGTTCAAACTCTTTCATTTGTTCCATGCCTTCAGGGTTGACTGAGGTGATACTACAGCTCCTGAATATGCAGGCTCTGAATGTAGAGATGCTGTAGGATTGTAATTTTTTCTTGATAATTGTGTCCTGTGTCTTTATGGCAGTCGAATATAAGGCACAATTTAGCCAACGTGTTTGGTATTGGCCAATGTGTTGCCTAAATTAGCTTACTACAGTGAGAGTAGTTAACCATTGGAACAGCTTGCCAAGGGCTATGGTGGATGCTTCATCACTAGTAGCAATTTTAAAAACAAGATTGGATGTTTTATTTAAAATAACTGCTCTAGGAATTACTTGGGAAGTTCTCAGGCCTAGGTTATACAGGGGGTCAGACTAGAACATCGCAATCGTCCCTTTTGGCCTTAGAATCTATGAATATGCCTTTTGATTAAAGATAACCATTTAAAACGACTCCTTTCTATCCCACAAGTTAAATAAACTTCCTGTGTATTAATAATCTAAACCACACGGCTAGATCTGAATCCAGATCCGAACCTTCCCAGAGTTTGGCCATGGGGGGGAAGGGTTTGGAGCTGGAGCTTTGGTGTGGATCCACCTTTGCTATCTCCATGACTATCGTTGTAGGTAAATGGAGTACTCATAAGTAGTCTACTAGGAGGGTCTGGCACAAACACCAAGATACTGATCAAGGAGTTCAGAGAGGAAGGGTGACCCAGAAGTTAGGGCCCTGCCCAGGGCCTCAGGAGGCCTGGGTCAGGTCCATATTCTGTTACAGACCTCCTGAGTGATGGAAAATCAATGACGTAAAGCTTCTAAATACCTTTTAAAAATCTGATTCTTAGCATCTCTCTGCATCTGTTCCCCATTGGCACAATGGAGGTAATAGAGCTGCCCTTCCTCCTAGAGATGCTGTGCGGATAAGTGCCTTAAAGGACACTAGGCCCTCAGATAACAGGTGTCATAAGTATCATAGCTGGGAATGAGACATCATACCTTGTTTTAAGCCCTTTGTAGACAAAGAACACTGTCTGCATCTATAAGTTATGGTTTTAACTTCTCAAGAATCATATTATTTTTGGAGCTAAGGGCATTTCAGTTCCTACACTCATTATTTCACCTTGTCTGTTTTGGAGAGAGGCTGCCAACTGCATGTAATTATGATAAATGAATGCTAGTTTTGTGATATGGACTGTTTTCACTAGTTATGAAACTTCAGTGACAACCCCAAAAGGAATGTTGCTCAAGGCATTTGTAGTAATCAGAGGAATGATTTTCCATCACACTGGTCAGGCTGAGATTTAGACCATAATCGCAAAAGCGAGAGGCCAATTAGTAGTATTTCTTGGCTTATCAAATCGCAGCCTTTGTGGAGGTTGTCTTAGAATTGGCAAATGTCCAGGATATGCTGCACTGCAACACTTTCCAAGTGTCTGTGCTCTGTATTTAAAAGACAGCTGATATTCTTCTTAGTATTTGAATAACAATAGTACCTAGATGCTCAACTATGATTAGAACCCCATTGTGATAGGGACTGTCTAAATGCGTAGTAAGAAACAGTCTTTCCCCAAACAGCTTACAATCGCAATACATGTGAGCTAGGGGAGGAACCAGAGGCCTGCAGAGGGGAACACATGGTGACACAGCAAACCAGTGGCAGAGTCAGTAATAATAATTATTATTAATTAATAATAATTCCTAGCTCTTGTCACTTCTCAGGGACCACAGATATTTATTACTGTAACTATAGGGAATATGGCATCTCAGATACTGCTATGCGAAAACCATTGGCAAATACTGACTTTGAATGGCAGTCATATGTCTGGAAGCACAGGTGACGTGTTAATGTACATGAACTTTTCACTAGCAAGTCTATAGTTAGTTAAGCACAGTGTCTAGCTGCTGTACTCATTTTCGGGCCAGGTTTTGATCCGTTCACTCTAATTGAGTAACATCTTATTGTGTGAATAGTCCTACTGAAGCCAATGGGACGATTGTGGAGTAACTTGCTAGTTAACATGAGTGAGGGCATCAGAATCTGGCCCTAATGTAGATTTAGTACATCACTGTTGTAGGTTAAAATGGTGGTGTGTTCAGGATTAGAAGGGGTTAAAGTGGCCAGAAAGGCCAATGAACTGCCCTGGCTGCACCTGGAAGAAGAGCCATGGAGCAGGGAGTTGACTAAAGGAGGCTCAGATGGATGGGGATAGGTGGGGTCTATAGAGCCCTGGAGCTGAGAATGGACGGGGCTGCTGTGAAAGTCTGCAGGAAGGCAGGCTGGAGTCACTCCCTAGGGAGGGGAGGGGGTGGTTTGGAACTGGTACTCCTGGAGAAAAGGGGACCTGGGAAGAGGAGGAGGCAGTCCGGGGAGAAGCCATGAGAGCTGAGAGGGTAGTGCCCAGAACTGCTGAGCTGAGAGTCCCTGCACTGGGTGGGCCTGGGCTCCCCTATTTTCCACAGGGGAAGTGGCATCATCAGGGCAGCCTAGGAGGAGTCTGCCAGAAACGTTTTGTATAGAAGGACTATGGGTAACCCCGGAAGGGGGGAAACGCGGATGGGACATGAAGAAGATGCTGCAGTTCCTGGGGTGAGGCGAGTCCTCAGGGTGAGTGGACCCTGTGACAGTTAAATAGTTAAATGTCAATTGGTATGAATCACACTGGCTTCTTATTAGTAGCCATACTGCAGGAACACATGGAAAGCCTGATCCAGACCTCACTGAAGACAATCCAAAGCCTCTCATTGGACTTTGGGTCAGGTCCAAAGTCCCCAGTGAGGATTCGAGCATGATTGTGCTAGGTCCTGTACAAACATGTAGGAAAATGCATTCCTTGCCCCAAAGAGCTTGCAGTAACATGTAAAAGTTTTAAACATAAACCAACACAGTTCACACTAATTCAGTGTTGTCAGATGCTCAGCTGGTGTAAATCAGCGTAGCTCTGTTGACATCCGTATAGCTATCCTGACTTACACCAGCTCAGGCTCTGGGCTTAGGTGCACAATGTTGTAGATTTTTGAAAAAATCTGGATCTTAATTCAAAGAGTGGGGATGTACCTTAAAGAGTTGAACTCTGGATTTCTGCTCTCATTAGAGCTCAGCTACTGCCATTATCTTACAAGAATTACTCTTATTGGACCAAATTCCTTCTTGGTCTAACTCCATTTTGAAGTCAGAAGAATTACACCAGAAATGAATTTGTCCCTGGCCTCTGAAATTATATTTCAGGAGATGCCTTTTGATTTAGCCCAGACCCTTCCCCTCTGCCTTGCCATACTTCTGATTAATACAATATGCCCCACAGTGTAGATCATGCTAATAGACAGTGTTCATAAAAATTGTAATTCTTGAAGTCACAGCACTGAATTAGAGCTTTTTTGATGTTTGGGTAAACCCATTTGAAATCCAGCTGCCTCCCAGCTGTGGATATTCATAGCAGTTATTCTTCTGGCTGCTTTTCACTGTAACTTTTTATTTAAAAAGCTTAATGAGTGGTTTTATTG
Organism: Gopherus flavomarginatus; assembly: GCF_025201925.1. Lineage (NCBI taxonomy): Eukaryota > Metazoa > Chordata > Testudines > Testudinidae > Gopherus > Gopherus flavomarginatus. The sequence continues at coordinate 147,529,851 of NC_066619.1, forward strand.
CCATCTTAAATGTCTATTTATAATCTCTTTATCCCAAGATAAATGTGTGCATCTGATTCTTGACATCTCTATATATTTAATATTGTACAGAGCGGTGTGGTATAATATAACTACTTTCTTGGCATGTGTTTGAAATGATTGCATTACTTGGCAGTTTGAGTAACTGTGTCTGCTCATTTAAAATGTGGGTTTTGTAGCTATTTAAATCTACTATTTTTAACAAAGACATTTTTCCCCATTAGTCAACCATCCTTTACTTTTTCTTCACACTTCTTGGGCTCTGAATACCCATAGCAGAGTGGAGAATGCTGTAAGGTTTTGGAAAACTCCACTTAGTTTATTCTGCTGTGAAGATGCACCCATCACTGGCTGCAGTTTTTAACATTTTGATACATCAGATTAGGTGCCTAAACCCACAGACAGGCAAGTGCAAAGCACCAGTTCGATCTGCCTGAAGCCAACAGGACAATTCTGGAAAGCGGTCTCTTTTCATTTACTGGGGGAGGTATCCAACATTAGGAAGTAGCTAATTCACACTGATAATCAATGGAAGTTGAGTGATTAACTCTTATTTATTCCTTTGGAAATCTTCCCTTGGCAAATAAGAATTCATACAGGTTAAGACCAGAAGGGTCCATTAGATCTATTGTCTAGGCTTAGTTTGTGCTTTCAGAAACAGTCCTGAGCAAGAGGTTTTGTGTAAACAGAAGGAGGCCCAGGAAGGTGCCATGACTGACATGCTTCTCTGATTGCCCCTTGTTCTGAGAGGCTAATTGTTTGCTGATAGCCTATACCCACAGAAAGTTATGACACACACACCATCTCCCCCCGCACCGCACACACACACATACACCCCTGCTGGTTCAGCTGAACTGGATGGAAAGTGGAAGGGGAAAGGGGCGGAGCCAAGACTCTGTTCATACTCACTGCCCACCTGCTCCAGGAGGAAATATAAGTGGGCAAGTACCACTTCTCACTCCATTGTGACTGAACTCAAAATCCAGGAAACTCGCATGGAGGAATTACGGGAGGTTTTTTACTCCTCTGCAGAAGCATGGAGTCCAAGACACCATCTAGTTGTAAGTATTTAGGGCTGTTACGGCTCTAATAGAATTCAGTATCAAAACTCATATTAAATTCACTGGCACAGGATCAAGCCCTTAGGCACCTGCTTTAGAGGCCCCACGGCTAAAGATTTTGGCTTTTATTTAGAGACAGTATTGATTTATCCTTTACATGTAATTATAGAACTATTTCAGCAGGCTGAGTAGAGACATTTTTAAACCATCATCCAGAGGAACAAGAAAACATGAGGCTAAGAGGAGTTCTGACAAGGCTTTGGGGCCAGAGTGCATTCATAACATGCAGGAGTAATAGGGAACATTGCAGGCTGTGCAGAAAAGGGCTCAGGGGACTTGCTAAGTGATAGCAAGTTGTGCAAAGGTACCTTGCCCAAGGCCATACATTCTAGGGACAATGGAGCAGATGTAGAGCTGATGTAAATCAATGTAGTTCCGCTGAAATATTTCAAAAATGGCTGAGGGTCTGTCTCATTATGCAGAATTTGGTAGTGGTGGATTAGACTGGTTTGAAAAAAGACCAAATGTATTTACCCATTATGTTTACCCATATCTAGATGTGAACTCAGACAGAAGCTTTCTATACAGGTCTGAAATGTGGGGATGAACTTTTCCCCTTCTGTCTCCTTAGCATGACTGGAACTGAATATGGTTGAGAGGAGAGGCTGAGGGAACTGGACTTGTTAAGTTTGCAGAACAGAGGACTGAGGGGGGGTTTGATAGCAGACTTCAACTACCTGAAGGGAGATTCCAAAGAGGATGGAGCTCGGCTGTTCTCAGTGGTACCAGATCACAAAACAAGCAGCAATGGTCTCAAGTTGCAGTGTGGGAGGTCTAAGTTAGATATTAGGAAACACTTTTTCACTAGGAGGGTGGTAAAGACTGGAATGGGTTACCTAGGGAGGTGGTAGAATCTCCATCCTTAGAGGATTTTAAGGTCAGGCTTGACAAAGCCCTGGCTGGGATGATTTAGTTGGGGGTTGGTCCTGCTTTGAGCAGGGGGTTGGACTAGATGACCTCCTGAGGTCTCCTCCAGCCCTAATCTTCTATGATTCTATGCTAAAATGTCATGAGAATGGCTGTCCTTGTGGCATATCTAGCTGTGACCAAAAGTGCCAGAAATTTCCTGAGAAATACCCTTCTTGCCATATTTCCAGACTGTCTGTGTAGGTGCCAGAGTTTGCCCATCATCTTTAAAAAGCCTGCCCAGCCTTCTTCTTGTGGGCTTGGATAACCCCTTAGAATTATAATTCAGCAGGTACTGGAGCAAGCTGTTTCAATAAGTGGCTATCCTTGGTCCCAATGCTTTGCTATGAAGGTTCAACATGACCTGAACTGTCAAAGCAAAATCAAACGAAAGGTTTCTGAATTTCAAAAGATCCAGACAATGAGCTCCCTAACCCTTTATATTTAATTAAGGGCTATTTTTTACCAGTTGTAAAAGGCACATTATTAAGTTAACTAATACAATACACTTATCCTCAGCTGGAGTCCTCCCTGTGCCTACTGATATCATTAAATTCTATTCAGATGCCAGAATTTATTGCTGTGATATATCCACCAGAGCAAGTTTTAAGCTTTCAGAAATGTCATCATAACTATACTCAGGAGCAATCTCTTTATCCTGTATCCTTCGCTATCTATGAAACAGAGAGAAATGGTCTGTTAGAGATAGCATTAGGAATAAGAAACTGGGAAGTAAAAGAAAATTACTTGCATATTACTTACCAAGGAGCTTATGAATTGGAAAAGGAGGTGCAAATGTCTTAAGAAGTGTGTGAATAATAATGATACAGATAGCAGCTGTCTTAGCTCCTACTTGAGTTGAATGTGATATACAGCAGTTGGGATCATTATATACATGAAGAGATCCCTGTTACATTTAAAATTTGCCTCTCTTCAGTAACACCAGCTTCCATGCTGCAAAGATTTATGCGCTGCAAAGATTTATGCATATGGTTAACTGTAAGTATCTTTTGCAGGATCAAGCCTATAGAAGGTAATAGGATGTGCATTCTATAGCAGTCAATCAGCGGAAATAAGTACTAGTCTAATGTAATATTTGATCGAATTCCTTATAACGTGCTTTCCCAACACACTGTGTTTCTCCCCTTTTCAAAAATTCTTTCCACATGAAGAACATTCCCATTTCCCTAGTCTTTGAAATGCGGTCTCTTCTGCTTCATACTGGAGAAAAGGGGACATAACCAGGTTTCATCAGTGTGAAACTGGTGTGACTTCAGTTGTGTTAAGTGAGAGGAAAGCCACATCTTTCATCTAACTGTCTGCCTACCTAAACTATCTACAAGGGTCAAGATTTTCAGAGACTAGTGAGCTTGGGTGACTGTTTTTGGGTGCTAAGCTTGGAAACACCTTAAAGATTTTTCAGAAAGCGTTGAGCATCCACCCTCTAAAAATCAGGGGTCCTTTACAGTATCTCTAGTTGGGGCCAAAAACCACTAGTTGCTTTGAAAATCTTGGTGAAGGCACCTATCTCCTTGGTATTAAAGTGTTGAGCAAAAATTTCTTGAAGTATATGAAGTTTGGACGACTTCTCTGTTCCCCTGGGTACAGAAGTGTCTGACTTTGTGCTGGGCCAGGATATTTTTACAATGAGGATTGTAGACGGGAAAGTCTCTACCATGAAGGGCCATTATATACTTTGCTCTGAACATAGACAAGCGGGGATCAAAATGCACTATGTGTAATCAAGTCCAGAGGCAGCATCCCAGCACAAAGAACATGCTAACATGCGTTTCTCCAGCTGTATCATCCCCATGAGGGGTAGATGTCTTGGGAAGAGGTGGATGGTGCCTGTGGCGAAGTGGTTTTGAGGTTGTTTTTTGGTAAAGGCTTTGTTGATTAGAACTTGGACTTTGACTAAAGTGTGTTCTGAAAGGACAAAGTCAGTGACATTTGCCAGCCAATTTTGGTTGGCTGTATTCCTGGAGATTGCATCACATGACATAATCTTTAATTAAAGATTGATCTTTAATTCCTGGAGACCCCAGGCCAATCCTGGAGGGCTGGGAATCCTAGGATGTGATCATGTTGGCTTTTGCTAGTTCTGAGGCCAGCTGCACCAACTTCATTTGCCTTGGGGAGGTGTCATTGAACCCCAGGAATTAGAGACTGCAGTAATTTATCCTTGCGGTGACAGAATGTGCCACTATGGCTAGATCTTTGTCAGAGATGAGAAGGTTCAGTTTCTAGACTTCACAAAGATGGAGGAAGGCATCCCATGCTGCAGCATCCCACATGGAAGTTGGAGGGAGGAGTTTGAAGGAGGCGCCGGGAAGCCAGTCTGCATGCACAGGGTTAGGATCCTGTTGCCCACCACTGTGGTAACCTGCATATTAAGGAGCAAGAGGGAACTCATTATGACCCTGACCTGAGGCATTAAATTACCTTTGTGGTATGTGGTCTGATGCCCTCAGGGGCTGGTGGGGTATGGTCCCGTGAACAGACATGGGAGGGTGTTGTCACTCCACGTGACAATTACTCCCTTAATATTCCAGGAGAAGGCCTATACCAGTAGCAGATTATCTCCTATTATGTCCTAGGTGCTCTCCAGTGGCTGGCATGACGTAGGGCGGAGATAGCTAATACTCTGCCCAGTCCTCACTCCTGCCATGCCACTCCCTACCCACCTGCATAGGAGGAAGAGTAGTGCCTGCAGAGACTGCGCTAGCCCCAGTGCTACCCCATGATACAGCTGCCCTAGTCTTGGGACCACTGCTGAGACCCCTTCAAGACACCCCTGTAACTTAAGTACACTCTTTCCAAGAGCACCAACTTTGTAGGCGCTGGCTTGCAGGTCACCTCTCCAGAGACACATGATAGTTGGAGTACATAACACACAAACTCTGCAAAGGGGAGTCTAACACAATTCTTCTCTATATTAGATTGCACAAAAGATTTATAGATATAGCCAAAATAATAAACACCTGTCCACTTCCATTTTCTCAGCACTCTAGAGTGCTCTTTGAGATTTGAGCTTTTTAAAAAGTCCAAGATCTTCCCCCCTCCCTCTGGACATCTGGCACATGCCTTCTCTGGAACATGGAGTCTCTTCTCACCAGCCATTCTGGAGAGAGGGAGAATATAATGACCAGTCCCCTTAGTTGGGTGACCCCTAGTCAGCCTCATTGGGCAATCAGTCTCCTACCCCGTGATCCTTTGCTTAGATCCCAGTCTATCAGGTGGACTAGTTATCTTGGACTGACCACTTTCTCCAAGAATGTTTCAATTTGAATAGAAGATTATCCAGGTTTAATAACCTGAGTCTTTGTACCCAGGACTGTGGGTGCAGATTTGCCTTTTGGAAAATTTAGTCCATAATTATTGTAAAATGACTAGATGAATTAGGAATACATTTTACTTTTTAGGGTATAAAACAGACCATGAAATTAATATTCCGACACAGTAGAATAGTCCCTGCTATTACTTAAACTGGCTTAATTGGAGTTATAGCAATTTCAGATGGCATAGCAGCAGCACTATATAAATTAGATATGCGTCCCTATGAATAATACACCCATTATCCAGTTCCCTTTCCCACTAATTTCATTCCCTTCCTAAAAGATGTTAAAGCCCCTGTCACCTACTTAATAATAAAGATATTTTGCTATTAGGAAAGAAATAGTGTAGGAATAAATGATGCAGGGTTGTAAGATGACAGGGTAGAGAATCAATAGAACTGAAGGTGCAGGTCTCATACATTTTGCAATATAATATACTGCAGTGTTCTGTCTGGTTTTTAACATTATGACAAGATGACTGTGATGTTTTATGACCTGCTTCCATTTGCAGATGATTAAGAGATTCTGAATAATCAATGAAATCTCTCACTCACGCACAGACACCCAATCATGTGCTTGTTTGCCTTTGGAATGTGCAAAAGATGACTGAATGCCCAGATATCCCATCCATCTGCTGGCAGCGTTCTTCCTGAAATAGCGGCTCACTGAACAATGCCGGACACTGTAACTCACAGAGCTGTGCGGAGAAAGGTCATTCGGTTTTGTGAAGGATTTTGATATTTCAATCTTTGGTTTCATTCTGATGTGGATGAAAACCAAACATTTCAAAATTCTTCCTGAAAGGGACTGCCCTGGAGTCATGGACCCTGGAAGCCCTGGGGACCCAGCTCAGGGGCATTCCACCACCTGAGCTGCCCTAAAGCTATGGATTGTGGGCTGCTGAGGAGCTGTGACTTTGGAGCCTCCCCACTCCCCATCAGCCTGCCTGGCAAACTGTGAAGGCTCCTGGAAGCCCCAGATCCCAAGTAGAGTGCTCCATGGCAGCCTGTCAGGCAAGCTGTGGGGGAGCTTTGGAATTGAGGGGGGCCTGCCAAAGAGCCAGGCAGCTGTGCTGGGTTCTGAGGGACCATCAGGGAAATCAAAACATCTCAGCAGAATGTTTCAATTTGGATGAATCAGCAGATTCTGGTGAACCCGACTAGCTCTAGTGACCCTGCTTACTCAGTGTGGCTCTGTCTCCCTCTAGTGGTGGAGCCACACACAGGTTTGAGGCCATGTGAAGGGACACGCCCTCACTCTGGCAGAGAGGAGATGGAGGATCTCCTCTGGGCCTGGTCAACACCAACGGAGCACGCCTATAAGGCTTGTTCTGCCTGGGGGCGGGGCTGGGGGAGAATGGGGAGAAACCTTCCCCACCTCAGACAGCAGAGACCAGCTGACTGAGAGGGAGACAACAGCAGACCTCACTGCTCCCAAAGCGGTGTAACCCAGCCTCAGAGCAGTAAGCCCCAAGAGGAAGGGCTGGAGATAGACCCCATTTTTAGATGAAGCCCAAAGGGCTGATTGAGGAAGACCACCTGATATCCAGGTCGCTCTTACTTCTGTTTTCCCTACAAGGGAGGGAAGAGAGGAGAGGACTTCTCTTTTGTTTGCTTGAAGAATGCCCTCCACCTTGGGTATCTGCTGTGGGGGCAGAAAGACTTTATAAAGAACTGGAAGGAGAGTCTGGAGGGGATTTGATGGCGCTTCTCCCCTCCCCCACAGTCTGCTACACAGCTGGGTCTTTTATCTCAGGCAGGAGAGGCTCATGCTTTTAAATCCTGAGATCCTAGGTTACATAGAATCATAGAAGATTAGAGTTGAAAGGGACCTCAGGAGGTCATCTAGTCCAACCCCCTGCTCAAAGCAGGACCAACCCCAACTACATCACCCTTCAGATAACTTCATCTCTCTGTAGTAAGATATGTTTGGATACAATCTAGAGGTAGATTCTCAGCTCATGTGACTTTAATGGTGTCCTTAACTTCAATGGAGCTACCCCAATTGATACCAGGTCCAAAATTTATTTTAAAAGTCACCTTAACCCTTATTTTTGTGCCTAAAATAGTGGGTGGCCTGTTTTTCAAAAGTGCTGAGCACCCACCAGCAGCTCTCTTGGAAGCCAGTAGGCCTTGATTGAATTACACCTGCTGAGATTCTGAACTTTTAGAGCTGAAGGATTTTTGATACCTTAATCATGCTAACTCATGACTGCTTTTTACCTAGCTAAAGCTATAAAAAAGGGATCTAGTATTTGAGCCAGTCAAATGTATTTTATTTTTTTGTGGGGAAAAAAATAGAAGAAAACAAAATATCTTGTTTTTTAAAAACATTTATAAACCGTGCTCCCCTCAAAAAAAAAACCCACACAAATTGAAAATGTGTCCAATTTTAGTTGATGAAAAGTGAAATTATTTTTGGTTTTCAGTCTTTCAAAGTAAGCTAAAAAAAATGGAAATGGAAATTTTCCTGTAAAATATCAGTTTCTTCAAAAAGCCATTTTTATCTATATATATTTTTGCAATCTCTATTCAATATTCCAGGTGGAAACTTAATAGCTGTAGGTTACTAGGGCTGTAGCATGTTGTGTTTTCATTTGCAGTCAACTATTTACACAACTTCTAAGAGTATAGGGGAAGATTTTTCAAAGACACAAATAGACTCATAATCTCATAGACTTTAAGGTCAGAAGGGACCTGGGAAATAGGCATCTAAAGCATCTCATTTTCAATGGAGGTTGGACTTCTAACTCTCATTTGTGCCTTTGAAAATTTCCGCATAGGACATTTACCCCTCTGAGCTGCAATTCAGTAAGTAGAATTAAGGGATATCTTTGTATGGTTATTTTAGAATGGACAATTTTATACCGTTAAGTGGAAGGGTCGGGTGAGACCTCATTGAAGCTCGTGAGCTTAACCATAGTTGGTCATTCAGGATAAATGTAAGAAACAGTTAAGCTCCTTTATAGAACCAGATATCTGAAACAATATCAACCTCCACCCAAAACACAGAAATGTGGCAAGGTTTGAGTAGAGGCAAAGCCATGCGGCCCAACAGGTTTCCCTGGAAACTAATACAGCAAACACAGGGGCCGGTGCACTGATTAGTGGAGTCATGTGTATCAGGGTGGTAAGATGAACAAAGAAGTCCTAGATGCAGACAGAGAGGCCTTGGCAATGTGAGCCTGAGAAAATATTAAGAACTTTGGGGTGGAGTGCTGGCTGAAATAGGCTTGGAACAATGAGCAAAGAATCTATCTCCTGCTTTTTGAATCCTATTGTGTTCAGGGAAACAGGACTTTGTACACAGTAACTAAACAGGGTTGCATCAAAGAAATACCTGATTGAGACATTAATATCTTCTCCTAACAGAAACACTGAAAACTGGCTAACTGCTTTGGTCAAAAAGGAATAACAATGCTTTACATTCTTACATATTTTCAAGAGATTGCTTGAAGTGGGAATGTATTGGAATATTTATCTGCCTTCCCTTACCTGTTAATTTCCAGGCTTTTCATGCTTAATTTTACTGTAAAAGTTGTGGTGAATTCATTTTACCTTTCATGTTGAGTAATGAACTAACAGGTAATGAAGATTTTTGCTGGTGAATACAAATATGCTCAAAGAAGACATTTTATTGCAAAGTATTTTAAGGGTAGACTTGCTTGCACACATACTTATTCAAACAACAAAAAGCCATCTTTAGGCTGTGTAGCTCTATTGTCGCTGGAACTGAGCAAAATATTTGCAGGGAATAATTTATGCAAAGATTTCAACCTCCTCTTCATGATTTGTGTGGAAACAGTTTACAGTTTTCTTAGCTGTATTCATTTGAAGCTTTTCACAAATAATGTGTGTGGCTATTTCGGTGGCTATTTCCTGATCAGTAGGTTGTCTGCAGACAATTCATTATGAACAGTAGGTATTTGAAATGAAAACCACACTGGTTAGTTTTAATTGGACACATCACCACAGGGTCAGGCTTCTCTTCCCTGATTCAGGAAAACACTACAGTCATGACTTGAATGGAACTTAAGCACATACTTAACGTTCAGAGTGTGCTTCAGTTGTTTTCAGAATGAGGATGTTTTCCTGACTCGGGACTATAATGCAGGTAACTCTTGAAATTGGGTATCTGCTGTCAGTCGTCTTCATGACTTTAACATTCACTTTGTCAGTATTCTCCCATGTTAGTTTAAAATCTGCTGTTTCCAATAACATTCCAGCCAGGAAACTTACTCACCACAATACTCGTGGAAAGGGAACACAAAGGGAACACTACCACAGCCAAAGCAAATTCTGATTTCTATCTGAGTGAATATTCAAGAGGAAACATGAGCTATTTGCTTGATTTTAATTACAGCTAACACAAAGGATATTGTGCATGGAGCAAAAGGATTTGGAATAAAGGTTTTCCCCATATATTATCTAACCGTCAAAGTACAGAATGAAGCATGTAAGTGGGTTGCTGCTTTCTCTACTTGTAATTATGTAAGACAAGGGCAGCTGTTTACAATTTGCAGATTGTATTTTCTCCACCTCTGCTGGATAAAACAAAAGCCTTGGGATCATGTCAAATTTATGTAGCAGTATCAACAAGTGAGACCTCCTTTTTTGCACAATCTGCTCTAACTAACATGGATACTCTGGGAAGACACTGCACCATACAGTGGGGAACAGTCCATTGCTAAAATCTCACTGATGCTTATGTGCTGTGTGGAATTGTTACTAATCAGAGAAAAGCACATACAAATAATTGCAGTTGAGGTTTTTTTAAAGCACCTAAAGGATTTCGGAGCACATGTTCCATTGACTTTCAATGGGACTAATGATCCTAAACCCCTTAGGCACCTTTGGAAAACTCCCCCTGTAACTCATTTTATTTAGAGCAAGGAAGACAATTCTTCATTCATGGACACAAGACATGGCCCCTGAAAAGAAACATTGGAATGACCCAACTGAATGGAAGGCTGCTTTCTATTTAAGGATTACCCCTCAAGGAAATAAAGCAGCTAAACGCTGGAGGATGTTAACCTGGTTAAAGATGAGGTTACAGAATGTGTAATTTACTTTACACACTGCTTTTACAGTGAGAAACTAAAACTGAACCTGGGAAAAATGGATATAATACTATACCTCTCACCTCTCACACTGCGTTGCAGCCTGACTATGTTGGGTTATGTGCAGTTTGCACACACAACTTTATTTAACACTAGTTAAGTTTCAATACACTGAACCATACAGAATACAAAATTCAGGATTAAAAAGTTGCATAATTAACCACTCTCAAGTTAGGAAATGCCAGAATGATTGTTGCCCAGGCTACCTTAATTCAGCCCCCTTGTGAGTATGCACTATAATACAGTTTGTAATAGTATGCAGAAGTGACCACTCATGAAAAGTTTCGTGTAAGTAACTTAGCATCACATTGAAACTCAGTGGAAGAGGCAGGGATAGAATCTAGGTCTCCAGGGTGGCATTCAACTGCCCTAACCTTGAGACCACCCTTTATCTTTCTGCAGGAATGAGTTACCTAGGGAGGTGGTGGAATCTCCTTCCTCAGAGGTTTTTAAGGTCAGGCTTGACAAAGCCCTAGCTGGGATGATTTAGTTGAGGACAAGTCCTGTTTTGAGCAGGGGGTTGGACTAGATGACCTCCTGAGGTCCCTTCCAACCTGATATTCTATGGGTCCCCTGCCTAATGAATTGCACAACCCACTGGGGATATCATCTGGCAGCTCCTCCACAGAGCTATGAGCACTGGTGTGTACCTGGTGTGTTTCACAAACTCCCCCAACACCTGTCCTTTTGCAATGCAAGGGAGACCCTGGTGCACATCTACTCTGAATGCATCATGTTCCTGCCCTTCTTCCAGCTCAGCTTGAACCTCCCATTGTCTCCTAATGAGGTTCTGGCTGCACTTTTCACTGCACCTTCTGATCCACTCACACGACGTTCATGGCCCCACAAAGCTGTGATACCTTTTCGTCAACCTCCTCCTTGCAATGGTCAAGTCAGCCATCTAACATACCAGGAAGAGAAAGCTGGATGACAGAGGGTTCTCTGTGACTGTGGGGCCTATTTCTGTCACTTTATCTGAACACTTCTCTGGGTGATGTCCACTGACTCGTTAGATGCTTTTGAGGAGCAATGGGCACTGTCTGAGGTTCTCTGCTCAGTGTCCCGCTCTGAATCCCTGAATCCTTTCATCAGCCCCCACTCCTGCTCCTGTTTTTTCTCATTTGTTGTCAGGAAATCAGCTGAAGCCTGGACTCACTGGCTCCTCCCCTTAGCTGGGTGGGAGGGCCTTTAGTTTTGCAGGGACTCAAACCCGCCCAATCCTGGGGCTTTCAAATAGCATATGCCTTCCAATTTCTGCAGTGAATGAGACAAATGTCCTGTGTGCTGAATGAACATGAGGTCTGATGTAAATAACACCAGAATATGGGATCTGTAATTAAAGACTTTATCGTAATGCATATGCACCAAGGGACTGAACGAAGACTGTATGGGCAATGTTCATTCTGGCACTTCCTGACTTCAGAGTGCTTGATTTTGTAACATCCTTTTTAATCCTCGACATTATTGGTAAAAGAGAGTTTAGGAGAATTTGGATAAGATTTAGCTCAAATGCTCAGAGCCTGATTTTCAAAAGTATGCACTACCCAAGTCAGGTTATATATTTAGGTGCCTGCACAGAAGCTTTTGGGAGCTTAGCAGTTTTGAAAAATCTGGCCTTCAAATCTTGGAGGCTTTTCGGAAGCAAAGGCAGATTCTGAACATTTGGAAATCACCCATCACTAATAATCTGCTTAATGTGTTAATGATGGATACCTCTGTAATTACTGGATGCGTATTTAAAATAGTATGAAGTTTTACTTGCAGTACTCTAAAATTATAGACAATCTACCACAATCCTTGGTAACTTGTTCCAATGGCTAGTTGCTCTCACTGTTAAAAGGTTAGGACTTTTTTCCTCTATGACTTTTTCTAGCTTCCACTTTCAGCCATTGGATCTTGTTACATCTCTGTCTGCTAGATTGAAGATCAAATTTATCTTCTCCATGTAGGTACTGTAATCAAGCTCTGTTAAGCTAAATAGTCTCTAGGGATTCAATCTATCACTCTCAGGCATGCTTTCCAATCCTTTAATCCTTCTCGTGGCTCATCTCTGAATTTACCAACCTTCTTCCTGAACTGTGGACACAGGATTCCAGTGGCAGTCACATCAGTGCCAAATACAGAGGTAACATACCCTTGGTAACAACAAAATGCACTGCAGTAAACCACCCAAACCATCAAGCTCATGTAAATGTCATGTACCCATCTAATTTGGCTTTCCTGATTGAAAAGGAAATCTTACTTAATATGGAAAAGAACAATGACTGCTTTGACCCTAGTGCATCTGTGCAGCAATTAAGTGCAGGAACATAATCCAAATATTTTCAAACACTGATGCTTACTTTCAAATCCTTACATAGCTGATGCAAGTCAAAGTAGCATATTTTTCATTCAGCAGTTGTGAGAGTGTCTCTTTTCTGAGCACAGAGATAGGTGGGCACATAAATGAGTAGCTGAAAGAGTCACATCTATAAATCTTTACAGTGCTCTCCCCTACATGAATCAGAGCTTTGCTTCAACGTTGCCACTGTACCATGTTCCAACCCCCTGTTCTGACCTCAGGGCAGCTGGGAGCTGCCTCAACCTGGTGCACAAATTGCAGGGGCCTCTAGGATGCTTGTGAACCCCCCTGGGGGCTGTAACAGTGGCAAGGATGCCCACAAGAATACAGCATGCTCCAGCTATGTGGCCTCTTGCCTCAAGAATGCTAGGAGGAGATGGATTGAAGCTGGATATTGAAGCTGGTTTTACACCACTTCAGCGTTCCTTAAATGTGGCTTCATGTCATAGGGATGGGTCTGGCCCAATACACATACACTAAAACAATGGACAAAATAATTGATGTGGTTGAGGAGTCAGTGAATCAATGTAGGAATAAACATTTGGACATCTAAGCAAAGATTCATTCATGACACTTCCTAGAATTTTGAACACTTGTCTTCCATAAGTTGGTGTAACATGATATCCCCATATAGAGCTGCTAACAGTCATCTTGAGGGTACATTAATGAATTAATTTAAGATCACATTTCTTTAATCTGGCCAGGTTGAAATGTGTTCAAAGGAGTGTGTGTATCTTCTGCTGTCATCCTATAAAGGCATTCGTGCTGCTGCACTATATGAGGGTGAAGTGATATGATAGGAAGTGTACATTTGCCTGCATTTGAGATGAAAAGATTGGAAATCAGGCCATTACATGTGCCAGTAGGAAGCGAGTTTCATTTTCTTTTTCTGTATCTGTAAAACTGTGTTTTACTTTGAAGTGAAATTCTAAGTGGGGTGAAGAAAAAGTTTGACAGTTTAAGGAAAGGGAGAGGATGAAGTGTCTGCAAATCAGTCATCTTCCCAGGATATTTCAAAACTAATCAAGCTCATGCTGTTACTTTTAAAAATACTGCAAAGGGGCTGAGATATTAGGTGCCATCCTAAGCAATATAATCAGCCTAACTGTGTTCAACATTGTCACCACTGTACCAGCATGTGCATGTCCAAAGAGAATTTTTCCAGCAAGTGACAACATTTAAGTAGCATAAAATTTGCACCCCATTCAGAAGAGGATCCCCTCCAAAGCAGATGGGATTCTATCTCAGGACATGGTTTCATGAACTTTTGGGGAAACCTACGCCCAGTTTTGGTCAAGCCAAGGCAGAGTCTGAGAAACTGGGTGGCTCTAGGTCAAAATTATATAAAAGCGGGTGGTTTTGTAAGGTCGCATCCAAGACAAGGAAAAACACAACAAAGGCAGCTGATTTTCATTTTGGGTTTACTTGAATCAAGGGATGGTGAAGGGTGACCCTCACATAAACTGAAACCAGGAAAATGTTAAGAGGTTCATGCAAACCTCTCTGATCAAACTCATTGAGATCTGCACAGTTCTTTAGGGAAATGGTTATGAACTAGGTTCTTTTGCTCTTACTCAGATTAAGAAGCAGCACTTGATTCTGCCAGGAAATCGATGGGGCAGTTAAAGAAGTAAGATATGACTTCTCGTGATTGTTGATATTATGATTTGTTCTCATGAGATTGGAGTAGATTGTTCCATCATCTGAACAATAAAACCAAAAGACACAGTGATACAACAAAGCAGTCTTCTCTCTGGGCATTCCTATATATTCCATAGAGGGAAAATGTCCTTTTTATTATTGTCTCTGATTGTCCACTGACTTTTTTCCCCCAGTCCTACTTTTAAAACTTTTACTTTTTAAAAAGTGTGTGTCTGTTTGGATTGTAAGCTCTTGGGGGCAGGGACTGTCTCAAACTGTGCCTTTGTACAGAGCCTAACATGATAGGGCATCATTCTAGGTTGGGGCCTCTTGATGCTTTTGCATTGCTAATAATAATAATTAATTAATCATTAAATAGTAAAAGTAGGAGGTGCAGTCCATGGTGGAAAGGAAATGCTCCCCCAATGAAGACAGTCCTGTTGTTTAGAATGTATAACCAGATACCAAAACACCTGGTTTCAGCAATAGTTATTTTGTGCATTGTGGTAGCACCAGGTGAGCCCAAATCAGGGATTCTTTGCTCTGTAAGAATGGTACCTCCACAGAAATGAGTGTTTAATGGATTTATTGCTACTTGTTTTGCAATGAGCAAAATGTGGTTAAATGTGCTGGACTGATACCACTGGAGAGTGAAATCTAGTTATCCATGGAATTGAATTAGTCCAGATTCCCAAAACCACGTGGGACTGGGCTGATTAGAAAGGGACCCAAACCTATCTTGAACCTAGATATATTCAGGACTGCAGTGATGCTCCTCCCCAGGACTGGTCCACAACATTTTGACACCTGAGGTGAGGAGCTCAGATGATGCCCCCATTCCCACTCATTTGGGCCAAAACTTTGAAAGGTCTCAATTCTGCCTTCTTCCTGTTCTACTCCTCTCATGGTACTGCTTTGCTACCTACTCTGATAAATGAGAACTAACAATTTAAAATGCCTTGTTCAAAAATTTTAAGTCACACTTAACTTTCAAATGCTTGAACAGCAAAGGTAACTTCTGTTGTCTGCATAGTAAACACTGGCATTTTTATCTGTTTGAATATTCAAAGTGGTGCTTTCTGTGCCTCCTTGGTTGCAAAGATTTGAACTGCTTCCTGAAGCTCCACAGTCTGAGCCAGTTCATGCTCTGTTGAGATGGTTGCAAGGCCAACCAGCCTCTCCTGTGTCATTGTGGAACATAGATGTGTTTTCATTAACTTCAGCTTGGAGAAGCTGCGCTCTCCACTGCAACTGTTACAGGAAGTGTTAGAAGTATGCGCAGAGCAACAAAAGCATTTGGAAAGAGGGTGTCACCTTATTTGTGCACATATATTCCAGAACAGCCTTTGGAGTTGATCTTGCTGAAATGTATCTTGAAAGGGCTTTCAGTTCATCACCTAAATCACTTGCATCAATATCACACATGTCATCATGTGTCAACGCTGTCTCTAGTGCCCTACATTTCTGGTGCAGGTCATCTTCAGGTATAGTGAGGAGTTTTGAAATATCATACAGCATCCCAAATATACTGCTGTGTTCCTTGAGCTGCATGAAACGTTCTTCAACTGACTGTATTGCACAATCTAGCACCTGGTTAAAGAATCCAACTTTGAATTGTTGTTTGGGGTCTCTCATGGGATTATCCCATGCCCTGTAATCAAAATGTCTTCTTCTTCAGTAGCAAAGAGTCCTGTGGCACCTTATAGACTAACAGGCGTATTGGAGCGTGAGCTTTCATGGGTGAATATCCACTTTGTCGGATGCACGTAGTGGAAATTTCCAGAGGCAGGTATATGTATGCAAGCAAGAATCAGGCTAGAGATTGAACTAACCTCATTATCTCTAGCCTGATTCTTGCTTGCATACATATACCTGCCTCTGGAAATTTCCACTACATGCATCCAATGAAGTGGGTATTCACCCATGAAAGCTCATGCTCCAATACTTCTATTAGTCTATAAGGTGCCACAGGATTCGTTGCTGCTTTTACAGATCCAGACTAACACGGCTACCCCTCTGATACTTTTTCGGTGACTCTCTTGTATTCTTGAATGCATGGGAAAATAGCTTCAGAGTGAAGTTCCTCTGCCAACTTTGGTGCATTCTTCAGAACATTTTAAAATCCCTCATCTGACCGGTAAGACAGTAGATATGACTTTGCTTTGTCCAGTTGTTCCATTGCTCCAGATATATCAAGGTCAACACCTTGGAGTATCTTGCTTACAACTTTTATTTCAAACAGTATGTCATGCCACAACACTAAGCCACACTGAAATTTGAAGTTATGTATGTTTCTGGTGATTCCATTTCCCTCTGCCACTATTCTCCCATGAACAGTTCCTGTCATAGCATTATCCTCCATAATGGTAACTATGGCATCATCTATATTCCCAAGTTGGTGTTTGATAGGCTTTATTGCCTACACTCAACTTTCCCATCATGTGGCACTCAGTGTTTTCAGTGTCAGAGAGAATGTTCCCAGATGTTGCTTCAAAATTTGCCATTGATGAGTTGATGCAGAGAAAAATACATAGATGCTTTGAATTACATTAAAACATTCAGCAGCCTCACTAGAAGCTAATGCTGCATCACTGACCACCAAGTTCAATGAATGAGAACTGCATGGGACGAAAAAGCTCAAGGGTTTAACTCTCAGATCCGTGTCTGCACTCTGTTCTTTCCTCTCATATTGGTACCATTATTGTAGCCCTGACCTCTCATGTCAGATATCGCAATTCTCATATCTTCTAGCTTTTTAAGAAGCACATTTGTCACACCAGCTCCTGTAGTATCATCAATGTCAATAAATTCTAGAAAATGCTCTCTGACAATCACCATTGCAGAGACATTTTCACTAGGTTCTTTTGTTGTTTCAAAATGCACCATTAAAGTCATTTGTTTTGTATGGCTGATGTCAGGTGTGCAGTCCAGAATAACAGAGTAATATTTTGCTGATTTCAGATCTGCCACAATCTTCTGTTTGACTTTTGTTGCCAGTAACTATATGATCTCATTTTGAATTGTTTTCCAAGGTAGTGGTGCGTGTACATTTCATGGTGACTCTTCTTCGATGCTCCTGGAGTACAGCATCAAACTCAGCCATCAGCTCCACAATTTTAAGGAAGTTTCCGTTGTTTGGCACATACAGCTGATCTGAAGTGCCATGCAGTGCTAGGTTTTGGGTAGCAAGCATTCTCACAATGGCAATGAGCCTTTTCAGAACATTTTGCTAGTGAAGAGACTAGGATGCTGATCATCTATGATGACCTTTAACCTTAGTCTCATCTCAAGCTCTTTCCACCTATGGAATGCTCTCTGGTGATTTGCTGCCTTCTCATGGCATGCCAGATTTCTAGCCAGATTTTTCCAGTCCTTTGTTCCTGTAGAACCCAATGTGGCTGGAACATTAGACTGGAAGAGTTTCCGACAAAAACAGCATGCAGCATTCTGGGACTGAGGATATAAGCCATGGCCTTTCCACTTTGTCACCATTGGGGGTTTCACACCAGTGATGTGTTGGATGGAAACTTCTATTTTCATTGTCGTTGGAGAACATGAAGCTTTTCACTTGCTGTGGCCCATGCAGTACAAAGAAGTATCTCAGGTTAATGCTCAAGTGGGTCCACAGTCCTGGATCATCTAGACTTAAGGAACTAAATTCACCAGCAGCTGTTTCTTGCCTTCACCACACTCTTCTCTGATCCACACTTTTCTTCAGGAATGTGCCTGGTTACATCCATTTGGGATGGAGATATGGATGCTGCAGTAGCTGCCAGGTCACCTGCACTCTGACTAACTGGAAGATCAGGCATCTCTTCACCACTCACATGCTCACTGGGGCCAGAAGGCTCAGCGTGAACATTTGTGTCTATGTATCTCAGGAGAGCTCCTTCCTGCTTAGATAGAAAAGCTTCCTTTGCTTGCTTTCTTTTTCTGAATGCTGCCCCAAGGGGGCGTTTTCTTCTTTCACTCATGG
Organism: Gopherus flavomarginatus; assembly: GCF_025201925.1. NCBI lineage: Eukaryota > Metazoa > Chordata > Testudines > Testudinidae > Gopherus > Gopherus flavomarginatus. Next base: position 147,548,308 of record NC_066619.1, read on the forward strand.
CTGCTGTTCTGTGCCAGCTATAGTGGCTCTCAACACTCAATTGAAGGGGACAAATAAGCAGGCTGGTAGCAGGGTCTGAGTGAGGGAAGATATCAGCATATTAAGGGCCTAACTGGCTCCTACTACTTCAGTTGACTGTCTGTTCTCCTCAAGTGGATTCAGGGAAGCAGCAGGAAACAGGAAGCTCCCTGAGAAGCTGGTGTGAATCAGTCCAGTCTCCTGGTGGTGCTCGAGAGGCACATAAGAAGAGGCTCCTCCTCCTGTCTCTCCCTGCAGCTCCTGCTGCTTTCTGTTATTCCCTCTCACCTTTTCTCCTGCCTGCCTGTTATGTCTCTTGTGCCCTCCCTCCTCCAGCACAGCACTCCACCATCTCTGTGCATCTAGAGCAGAGAGAATACATATGCACCAGCAGCAGACACAATTTTCTACATTCTGGGTCCTAGTGGTGCCCCCACCCCACACACACAGTCTGGCTCCTGAAGTGGCCACCTCAGTTCGCCTCATGGTAAGGTCAGCCCTGCACCTCCTCCTGCCATGACCTGAATTAGGCATTATCCAGTTCTTCCAGCATGTCTTAAACCCAACCTCTAAATAATAAATATGATCAGTTCCTTCACAATTATTTAACATAGCATCCAAATGTTGAGAAAACATTTATTCAGAGAGAGAGAAAGAGGCACTTATAGCCCAGGCATTCAAAGTGTATGCTACCTCCACATTGCAAAGGTAATTTAGAGCAGCTGGAAACGCTCATTTACTATGTACTATGAATGACACTTAAGGGAAGTGAGCTGTGAGGTGAGAGTGATAGGTGGAAAAGCAGATATCCAGCTTGTCAGCTTCCTCCATTTATCACAGGTTTACCTTTTTGTTCTCAAGCAATGTTTTTAATGAGTAATAAATAGAAATACAGGAAAACACAATTTCTTTGCAACATAAGCTAAACGAGAATAGCAAAAAGCAAAAGTTATTATCTTTTCCAATCTGCTCTGAAACACAAGCCACATGTTGCATCAAAGTCAAAAACTCAGGCCCTTTCTGGGGTTCTGGCTTCATTAACAAATAAATGAACAGTAACATAATGTGGAGGTCAGCTGAAGTCTTCTCCCTAGCCCTAGATGCTGGTGGCATTTCTCACTAAGTGCTGCTCAACCCACATGCTGTATCCTCTCTCCCTGGAGAACCATTCCCACTCCCCTTGTATCTGGGAGGAGTAACAAGTCACCTGATTAACCCCTTCCCAGCGGTGTCATATTCTGCCCATGGTAGGATGTTGTCTGCTACAAACTCCTTCAGACTTCAGGCCAGTGGGAGCTACAATCAGCCGAACCTGCGGACACGGCAGGTAAACAAACTAGCCTGGCCCGCCGGTGCCAAAGGTTGCCAATCTCTGCTATACACACACATCCACATCACAATGAGACTGAATGTACAAAACCATCACATGTCTAAGGCAGCCCTCTGGGGACCCTTAGCAAAAAAAAAATTGTTTTCAAAACTTTTTTTTAGGAGGATTCACTGGCTTTAAAAATGAGGATTGGGGAGTACAAGTTAAGTCATACAGGTGCTTCAGAAGTCTTAAAGGGTGATATTTTCAAAAGCACTTAAAGTATTTATGTGCTCAGATCTCATGAAATTCAATGGGATTTATTCTCTTAAATTCCTTCTGGGGGAGATTTTCTAAAGCACCTACGTTCAATTAGAACAGTCACTGTAGTTATACTCCACTTAAGTTTTTTGGTAGTGGAAGCCACATTATTCCCATGTTCTTTAGATCAATGATTCCCAGCCACTGGTAGGACTGTTATTCCTCACCTGAGCCCTCTGTGGGGCGTCTGTGCTGCCCGCCTGCAGTTCAGCTGTGCATCTCCTACTCTTCAGTTGAGCTTGGCCATGTGAGACTCCATGTTCACTGCTATGGATTAGAGTGTGCCTAGCTGAATGGGAGGTAGTCAGCACTGGTGGGTGCAGCTTAGGTCTTAAACTGGGATAATTCCCCCTCCAAGCACTGGGAGTCCCTGCTCTATCACACCCTGAAATCTCTATAGATTCAGGTGAGCCAGAAAAGCAATGCCTGCTTCTGTTGTGGAGAGTGTGGACTGATCCGATGGGCTTGATCCTTCTATACCCCATAGATGTTGAGTTACTCAGATCCTAGGGGGTGGTTGACCCCTGCTCTGCCCCAGGCCTCACCCCCATGCCACCACTTCTCCAATCTCCCACCCTTGCCCCACCTCTTCCCACCCCCACTCCACCCCCACCCACACTCCACCTCCGTCATACATCTTCCTTCCCCCACCTCTTCCCGCCCCCACTACACCCCCACCCACACTCCACCTCCACCATATATCTTCCTGCCCCCACACCTCCTGCGCCTTCTGCATGCCCTGAACAGCTGATCACAATGGGCAGGAGATGGCAGAGGGGCTGGAACAATTTTTATAATGAGGGTGCTGAGATCCATTGAACTAAACTGTAAACCCTGTCTATAATGGAACCACTTCAAGTCAGGGGGCGCGGCAGCACTTTCTGCACCCCAAGTTCCAGCACCTATGGGAGATGGTGGCAGGGCCGGCTCCAGGCACCAGCAAAGGAAGCAGGTGCTTGGGGCAGCCAAGGGGAAGGGGCAGCGTGTCTGAGTCTTTGGTGGCAGGTCCCTCCGTCCCTCTCGAAGGGAAGGACCGACTGCCGAAGAATGAAGTTGCACGGTAGAGCTGCCGCCAAGTGCCACCGATTGCAGCTTTGTTTTTTGTTTGTTTGTTTTGTTTTTCTCTTAATTTGCTGCTTGGGGTGGCAAAAAAGCTGTAGCCGGCCCTGGGTGGTGGAAGGGAGTGGGAGGACCTGATTGGCATGGCCTGTCAGCTGGTGGAAGACATGGAGGGGGACGGGGAGGCGCTGATCTGAGGGGCTGCTGGTGGCTGCTAAGCACCCACAATTTTTTTTTCCATGGTACTCCAGCCCCAGAGCACCCATGGGGTCAGCGCCTATGCCTTGTATAGCCATTTACACCTGTACGGAGTGAGTGTAAAACACTCCCATGCTGTTACACATCTGCAGATGTCAACATGTGCTGGATTAGCTCAGCTGGTCAAGCAGGAGACCTGTACTGAGTGCCATTTCTGTTCTTCTTTCTTTAGATAATAAAAGATGTCTGCACAAGAGCTCCAGGCACGCTGACATTTAACCTTAAAAGAGCATAATACTTCCAGTAGAAATGAAAAACACCCATTCATCAGGAACAAATTAACTCAGCCAGAGAATCAGCTATGGGAAAAAAAAGCTTTTTTCTGTCGCTATCTCTGAGAACATATCTTCAACCCTCTCAAAGCACTGGCATTGCAGCCTGCCCAGATGAGTCATTAAACTCTGGCCCTTTCAGACAAATTGTAACTGGCCTGCTCAACTCAACAGCAGGGTTTGAATACGGGACCATTAGCTGCTACCACTTCAGCGCTAGGGCAAAGGTCATTGGCTGGACGCAGTCAGGCTCAGAAGTGTCTTATATGAACTGGTTAGTAGAGGGAGGGTGAAGATTCATAATTTCCTAGAGTGGGTTACATTATATAGGATGAGACAGTGGGGAGTTGAGCCCTGATATCTTCCATTACTCCACAAAATGGCAGATATTTGCCCGAGCTCTACACAAAGTGCCTCAATCACACTCAGGATGATCCATTCTCTCCATTTGGTCCTTTGTCTCTTTGCTGTGATTTGCCCTTTGTTGGGGTGGCTTTTTTGTGATGTAGACACTTCCCCTAGGAACTACACAGAGCCCACCAAAAAAACATTGTATGCTAATAGCTTCTGGGTACTTCTAACCTGCATGACTGGCTCTGTAGCCCATTACACATCTCAAGCCTCAGCCAGTCTTTCTGTGAGTCAAATCACATGGGCTTTGGCTTGATGCTTGGGACAATTGGGACAAAATACTACTTGTGGCTAACGAACTTCTCAGCCAATAGACCAGCTATAGGGCCTATCACTGCAGAATGTGGGAAGTAAGAATTATCTCAGCAGAAACAGATATGGGGAAGTTGAATGAAAACACTTCGTTCTGCTCTCTGGTTTGCACATCTTGCTCCTATTGCCTCCAGTTGAACATGCATGTGGAAATTAGAAGGTAGGGTTTATTTTAGCATTTCATATTCTGGAGCATTATGAAATGGACACGATCTTATATTCACTACACAAACACCTGATCCATTCAGTATTTCACTTGAGCACGTAGTTGATTTCCAATCTCTCGGCAGGTAAAGAAAGACACTGTGATAGCAAATGAAAACATAAATCCCTCTGGATTGCCAGGTTTCTCCGGCTTTATAACACTGCTGTTTTCCTTTGTCGTTCGCTGTTTTCCTTCCTGCCCAACTTTCAGTCTGTACAATGGAACATCTGAATGGGCCCCTGCCTAAAATAGTGACATAAGAACATAGAACATAGGGACGGCCATACCGAGTCAGACCATAGGTCTATCTAGCCCAGTATGCTGTCTTCCGACAGTGGCCGATGCCAGGTGCCCCAGAGGGAATGAACAGAACAGGTAATTATCAAGTGATCCATCCCCTGTCGCCTATTCCCAGCTTCTGGCAAACAGAGGATAGGGACACCATCCCTGCCCATCCTGGCTAATAGCCATCGATGGACCTATCTCCATGAATCTATCTAGCTCCCTTTTGAACCCCGTTATAGTATTGGCTATTTTATTGATCTGGGTCATGATCTTCCAGGCTCCTCAGTAGAGACAAATCCTCAGACAGGCTCAGTGCTCCAGTGAAATTACTGAAGCTCTGTGTGGCTGCAGAAGTCTACCAAGGCAGAATAATTTTCAGGATCTGGGCTACAGTCTGGAACATATTTTTAATGGTTTTATTGTTATTTAATTGACATTGTGTGCTTTTCCACTAACAAGTCCAGAGACGCAGCAGGGCAGAACATACAGTGTCACTAGCCAAACTGAAAATACTACAGACCGTTTCCTCCCCTTATGTAAATACAGTGTAGAGCAAATCACAGGAAGGCTCTATAAAGCTACCCTTTCAAGAAAAAAATGATGAAATAAAGCAGAGGGGTCGATCAAGACTGTGCCACAAGCCCTGTGGATGGGCTGTCGGTTGTTGTAATGCACCAGGAGTGGCCTGGAAAGCAGACTGTGATGCAGAAAGTCACTGTCTGCCTCAAAGTTCCCATACTGCTCCAGGGGATCTATGTTTCATCAGCCCTATACTTTGTGCAGCGTATATCTTCTGTCATACCACTGAAGTTGTGCTACCCAGTACATTGGGGGGCAGAGCTAAGGATGTTGGCATTCCCCACCACTGCCTGCCTATGTCCCACACACATGAAAGGGATGGGAAACCATGACTTTCTGGAGTCTCCTTATCCCACCACTGTGCTGCTACCCATAATGCCTCAGACCTCTAGATCTCCTGCATGGAAAGTGCAGGCTGGGACCACTGGCTCAAAGAAAGGAATATGAGGAAAGAACTCAGGGCTTCCACGTCTGATCAAATATCATATATCTTTTCCAGTTTCTCCAGAATGGCTCTTTAAGACATTCTGCATAAATGGGACATTTTAATCATAGCATTTAGCCTCCGAAGCATTGCAGAGGTGCTATCTTCTCAAAATTACACAGCATCCATCAGCTCCCATTGGCTTGATGCAGAATTGAAATTTAATTTCCTTATACAGTAATTGTGTGAGTCCAAAGAGAACAATGGGAGGTACTAGTTGCTGAGTCCCTCAGAGTTAAAATAAAGGAGTAGCTCCTACAGGTGGCACCAGTTGTAGGCTGTTATCTTTCACGGTATGTGGCCCAGAGAACGAGAAAACGCACTTGTGACGATGTTCACCTGAGGAAAACAGTGTATTTTTAAGGAAAGCAGAGCGCAAATTAATGAATATTTTCTGCCCTCTGACCAGCCTAGAATACTAAGTACTGTCCATGACTCTAACCTGCACACTTCAGTCTAAAGTTACTCACATGTGAGTCTTTGCTGGATTAGGCCCTTTGCCTACTATTACATAGCTTTATACCAAGAGCTAAATATTGAGCAAAAAACTGAGGCTGATTGTTTTTTTTCCACTTAAATTAATGCTCCCAAATATTTTTCTTTGTAAATGACACTTTTCATACAACTAAGGAACCACTTGACGACTACTAACTGTTGTAAATTCTTCATATAAGTTTTAATTAACCTTTACTTCAATCACTGCTAATTTCCACTGGGCCAGGATACACATGGGGGAGAGGAAGAACCTGGAATGCTGGCCTGCACAATGTCTTTGATTAAGTACATAGCTTCAATTATGCTGGTTCTTGCTTTATTAAAAATTTCCACATTATTTTCTAAGAGCAATGGAGACCTTATAAATATTTATCACTGCTTTTAATGTGCAGTTGCCAACAAGATAACAGTGGGAATGTTTCCTTTGTGCACTAACATTATCTGGAAAAATGAATAGAGCAGAGAAAGCATGAACACTAGGATGAAAACTAGAGCCATTGGCCATTATCTTTGAAAACTCATGGCAATCGGGTGAGGTCCCGGATGACTGGAAAAAGGCTAATGTAGTGCCCATCTTTGAAAAAGGGAAGGAGGAGGATCCAGGGAACTACAGGTGAGTCAGCCTCACCTCAGTACCTGGAAAAATCATGGAGCAGGGCCTCAAGGAATCAATTTTGATGCTCTTGGAGGACAGGAAAGTGATCAGGAACAGTCAGCATGGATTCACCAAGGGCAAGTCATGCCTGACTAACCTAATTGCCTTCTATGATGAGATAACTGGGTCTGTGGATGAGGGGAAAGCAGTGGACGTGTTATTCCTTGTCTTTAGCAAAGTTTTTGATACAGTTCCCCATAGTATTCTTGTCAGCAACTTAAAGAAGTATGGGCTGGATGAATGGACTATAAGGTGAATAGAAAGCTGGCTAGATCATCGGGCTCAATGGGTAGTGATCAATGGCTACATGTCTAGTTGGCAGCCAGTATCAAGTGGAGTGCCCCAAGGGTCGGTCCTGCGGCTGGTTTTGTTCAATATCTTCATTAATGATCTGGAGGACGGCGTGGATTGTACCCTCAGCAAGTTTTCAGATGACACTAAACTGGGAGGAGTGGTAGATACACTGAAGGGAAGGATAGGATATAGAGGGACCTAGACAAATTAGAGGATTGGGCCAAAAGAAATCTGATGAGGTTAAACAAGGACAAATGCAGAGTCCTGCACTTAGGAAGGAAAAATCCCATGCACTTCTACAGACTAGGGACGAGTGGCTAAGCAGCAGTTCTGCAGAAAAGGACCTAGGGATTATGTTGGATGAGAAGGTGGATAGGAATCAACAGTGTTCCCTTGTTGCCAAGAAGGCTAATGACATTTTGGGCTGTATAAGTAGGAGCATTGCCAGCAGATCAAGGGATGTGATCATTCCTCTCTATTCAACATTGGTGAGGTCTCATCTGGAGTACTGTGTCCAGTTTTGGGTCCCACACTACAAGAAGGATGTGGGAAAATTGGAAAGAGTCCAGCGGAGGGCAACAAAAATAATTAGGGGGCTGGAGCACATGACTTATGAAGAGAGGCTGAGGGAACTGGGATTGTTTAGTCTGCAGAAGGGAAGATTGAGGAGGGATTTGATAGCTGCTTTCAACTACCTTCCAAAGAGGGTGGATCTAGACTGTTCTCAGTGGTAGCAGATGACAGAACAAGGAGTAATGGTCTCAAGTTGCAGTGGGGGAGGTTTAGGTTGGATATTAGGAAACACTATTTGACTAGGAGGGTGGTGAAGCACTGGAATGGGTTACCTAGAGAGGTGGTGGAATCTCCTTCCTTAGAGGTTTAATTAAGGTCATGCTTGACAAAGCCTTGGCTGGGATGATTTAGTTGGGGATTGGCCCTGCTATGAGCAGGGGGTTGGACTAGATGACCTTCTGAGGTCCCTTCCGATCCTGATATTCTATGATTCTATGTCAAGGCCCGATTTAAAACCGGGCTAACAGAGCTAAGGTCCCATTATTTTCGACTGTACCTCTTGGATGCTGAGCACTTTTGAAAATCTGCCCCTAAAGTTGTTTTATGCCTTCATTTTTGCAGTAAAAGTTTCCTAAGTGCCTACGTTTCAGCCTCTGAGCATGCACACTGGAACATCGCACCAGGCAGCTGGACACCTAAGTCACAGAACAATGCACAAATTGGGAGGAAAGAGGTGTTTCTCCACTTAATTCTCCTTCTGAGCCTGCCCTGATCACTGTTCAGTCCTCACCTATCAGATCAGAGGCTTCTATAGATGCAATTACATAAAATGGCCCAGAGGGACAAGTTGGTTGCTTTTAGCCCAGTAGTTAGGGTACTCACCTCAGATGTGACAGTCATCTGGTTGAAGTTCCTCTTCAATTGAAAGGAAAGAAGGGATTTGAATAGGTACCTGACGTCTCTCAGGTGAGCACCCTAATGATTTCAATGGGCGTTAAGCACCAGTGCTTTAGAATGCTCCAGCACCTATCTGCATCTTCAGACACTTACTTAGGCATGTTTGAAAAGTTGACCCTTAGATCCATATTTAGGCAGCTAAATAAATGCCCTGATTTTCAACAGTGCCCAGCGGCTCTCAGTGAGGTCAATGGGAGCTGCAGAGTGCTTGGTACTTCTGAAAATCAGGCCTAAATAAGGATTTAGGAGCCCAGCAGCAGGTCCTTATCTTTGGAAGTCTTGTCTCCAATCTTCAGCGGTGCTTGTGCTGTTGAAATGAAGGAAGATGATACCAAAATACCAAGAAACTGCTAATGTAACAGCTCATTTAACCTCTTCCGCTGTTGTAAACAGGTCTCAGGTAGGTTACTGCTCCTGTGCTGCTGCTATTGACGGACCATGTTTAATGGATCACTATAGTCATGGCCATTTTCCTAGAAGTTATAAAGCAGTTAGATTAATCTCACACGTGCATGGTGTGACAGACCAAACAAAGGACCTCACATTTGTAGTCAACGTACCTCAAGCTCTCCAGTTCCCTCCAATTCTCATGCTGTTTTGAGGGAAAGAAGCTCCTTATACCCAGCCGCTTTCCTGAAAGGCCTTGCCAGAGCCTGGACAATACCGGCACAGCCAAAGACTGTTTTATAGACAACAACTCCCAGCTTGCTTTACTCTCTGATCTAGTGAGAGAGAGGCTAACTGAATGTGTGTGGCCACAGTTTAATATATTACTTGATGATTACTCTGGGGCACCTGGCATTGGCCACTGTCAGAAGACAGGATACTGGGCTAGATGGACCTTTGCTCTGACCCAATATGGCCGTTCCTATGTTCTTATCACTACAAAGTTCCAGCCCATCATGCCTTGAAACTGGCCTCAGGCCTAAATTAGTAGCCTGGATTTCTCTCCCAGACCACAAACTGGCACCCTGAGACCATTTTGTTTCAGTCAGCCACCATATTCCCTATCCCACAGGTATATCTTTAGAAGAATTCCCTGCTACGGGATAAGATTGGTTTTAGAAGATTCTCACATCAGCCTCAATATCTCTTGAGATGAAGCGCAGTCTGGGATAGGCAGCGTTGCATCAGAGCTGACACACTAGGTGTGTTTACAGAACACACCAATGCTGCACAGCAACTGAGGATGGCAAATAGCAATCTCTGGCTAGTTTCACTGGTGGATTTCTTTTTTTCCTGCTGTGATGACTGGGGAATTTATTGCCCATAATGGATCAACCTGAAGCTGCTAATACACCATGTGACTGGGATGATGCCTCTATTAAGCGAGACAATTGTTCATTCTCTGGTCAGAGGCTCTAAAAAGGAATTGCTGGCTATTTGCTTGGGGGATCAGGGGGTCAGATGATTTTTATTTAGCTGGTTGTCCCCCTGCCCATTTCTGGGTACGCTACTGATGTGTTGCCAACATAGAAGAACCAAAAGATGATGCATTAGTCAGAGTGATAATCAGGGACTGGAAATTCAATTCCTGCTGTGTGACCTTGGGCCAGATTTCTGTGAGGGGGAGGTGCTGTAAGGGGGAGACTCCTTGGGAGTGTCAATGTGAAGGGAGGGACTATGAAGTGTCTCTGCTGAGCGGGAGGGTCCATGGGGGTGTCAGTGTGAGCGGCCCCTAGCTACCACTAATTTCAATGGGAGCTAAGGGCCTAAATAGCTTTGAGGATCTGGGGCTTAGTATCTCTGTACCTCAGTTTCCTTATCTGTAACATGGGGATAATAGCACTGCCCTGTCTCACAAGGATGTTTGTGAGGATAAACATATAATAGACTGTGAGGCACTTAGCTGCTAGAGTGATGGGGAACCATACAAATCCCAAACCAAACCTTTTAAAGATAAAGCCACATTTTAAGCCTAATGAGGAAATTTATATACCGGTAAATTTGGCAGCCTTTTCCCCACCATCCTGATGCTACAGGGGTGGCGATGAATCCCCAGAGATGAGTCAGTCCTTTGGGGAGCAAAATGCCAGCCCTTTCCACTGGCCTGTAAGCATCTCATTGCCAAGGAATAGTATCTAAAGTTTTTCCAGAGCAGTTCTTCAGCTCACAGCTGCTTGTCCAGACCGACATCAGTTACACTGCAGGATTCAGCCCAATAAAAAATTTGTCAAAGAAGCATAAAGTTCCTGTCAGATCTTTTCCGTTAAGAATCATTTTTTACAGCAGAAGTCGTAACAAGCAGACAGCTATGGAGAGAAAGTGTAAAATGATGAGAAATTTGGACAGCATTATCATCCAGTGGGGAACCAGTGGCAAGCCACTTAGAATGCCTCTGGTGTATGGAACATGACAACCTGCATATTTTTTGACAACAGATGATAATGTAAGAAGTTTATTACAGATCTCGAGGGGGGGTATGGCCTATGCTGCTGACTCCAGCCCTTGTTCTTGCATTCCAGGTACGGTACTTAAATTATATAATGCCACATCTTCTATTAAATCATTTATGAGCCTGTCCCACTTCACATTAAGAAATAGCTACATTGGAGACACCCAGGGTTAACATCTTTGCTTTGGTTTTCATTTGCCGGGTTGCAAAGCTATTGTTCCTTTTGTCAACAGCAGGTGCCTAACACTTGCTTTGTCTGGTAACTACACACCCTTATTCAATTCTAAGCTGATTGGGAACAGGAAATGCAAGCATACCCATAACACACAGATCTAATCTTAGCAATCTACCGTGACCCAGCTGTGGTGAATTCACCAAATGAAAGAATTTGTATCCCAGCTGGAGACTAAAAAATGAATCTAGTTAGCAGGACCTCTCTGCTTAATCTTTCCTGATGGATCATGACACCAAGAACATCATGACATGAACTGAACTTGACGTTCACCAAATTAATTTCTCATTTTTCTACCCAGGAACAAGGAATGCTATTAATCTGCAGCATATTCATGGCATACAGCAGCCCTTATGTAATTAGATAACATATGGCAACTGATGCGGTTGTTTGTGTGACATTGCGTTCATAACATGGGGTTCTACTAAGAAAAATGACTGGGAAAGTGGCATTGTGAGGTTCAGTGTTTTACTATCTTGCACTGATTTTCAGATCCAGTATGCTAAGTTTACAAGTAAAAAGAGGTGCTTGTGGCATTAAGCCCCATATTCTTTATAGTAATATTATTATGATATGAGTATGGCATAATTATGATGTATTTTGTGCTAGAAAAGGCATGTGAGATGTCATTGAAAAGGTTATGATTTACTGATGTGATTATCCTATTTGTATACTTGTATCATATTTGTATCTGAAGGTAGGAATATTTATTGTGTATCTGTATTACAAATACATTTACAAACGCCCACTAGGCAGAATGCAGTCAGTCTAGATGGCTGGCTGGGAAGGGCCATTAGAGAAAACAATAGACCTTAGAAGAAGTTTATCTCCTACCAGAGAGCCTTCCTCAGGATGCTACAACAGCCTCTGACTTATGGCTGCTATGACTCTATGGGGTCATGTGACCAAGACTCCTGGTATTGGACTCCATCTTGGAATACCAGTGTTTTTGCACGGAAAAGTGTGGGAACCAAGCTTGGAGACAAAGGGTTCCTGCCCTATGCAAAAGCTATTGAAGGCAGGGGAATGACCTTATTGTGGTTCTTCACTGACTCCCTGCCCAAAGGAGACTTTTGGAAACACCTGAGGAACAAGAACTGAACTGGGGGGAAGGGTTGGATCCAGGCTAGAGGAATTTCTAGCCTGTGAAAGGAATACCTGGGGTTTTAATATGCAAGCAGCTGGCCCCTTAAGAATCTCTGCAACAAACTCATCCTCCTTTTGGGTGAGAATTTGCTCCTTAGTATATTAAGCTTAGATTGAGTTTTTGTTTATTTGCTAGGTAATCTGCTCTGATCTGTTTGCTATCCCTTATAGTCACTTAAAATCTATCTTTTTTAGTTAATAAACTTGTTTTGGTTTGTCTAAAATTATGCGAAAATCGTAACTTGAGGGAGAAAGCTGTTGCATATCTTTCTCCGCATTGAGGGAGGGGGTGAATTTCATGAGCTTACGCCGTACAGTTCTCTGTGCAGCACAAGATGGTATACTTTTGAGCTTGCCCTCCAGAGTGAGGTGGGTACCTAAGTGGCTGGGAAGCTCCTTAGCTGAAGCCTTCCCATGCATAGCTGATCACAGCATCTGTACGTTTCTGCAGCTGGGTGTGCCCCTCCCTGTATGTGTGTTGGTGAAGGTGCAGGCTGGAGCTTGGGAGAAGGCTTGGCAGGTTGGTCACAGCAGTACAGTGTAAAGAGAACCCAGGCTGGTGGGTCAGGCAGGCTCAGTGGTACCTCAGTTTCAGGTGCCACCCTGGGGCGGAACCTGTCACAGTGGTTATTATTGTTTGTTATTTATTTGTATTGCTATAGCACCAAGGTGCGCCAGCGATGAACCAGGGCCCCAGTGTGCTAGGCACTGCAGAGGTTATGATTTCTACTGGAGTTGTGGCTGCAATTTGGCTAACGCAAGCAACAAAACAATACCAATGCTTGAATTTCACCTAAAGGTTTTACCCTCGCTACTACTTCTGTTACTTCCCCTACTCTTACAGGTTAGAGGGGAGTAAACAGGGTTTGCTTTACCATGTACCTGCACATTAGACACAGCCCAATAATAATATTATTCTATCAGAAGCAATTTAGTTTGCTTATTTCCCCTTTTCCTCCCAGACAGAGAGTGCCCAAAAGCACTTCTCCTGAAGTTTTTACAGCAACATGTTCGCTGCTGGTCAAAGCCTCTGTGACTTTTGTTTCTTACTGGTTTAGAAATTACAAATTAAAGGCACAGAGACTGATAGCCTAATGGATTACAGGACATGAGCAAAATGCAGAGTTACAAGGTCTCTAAGACCTGGGGGGTGGGAGGGAGCTGATCTTTCCGTACTTGCTGATCAGTAAGAATTTTTCTCTTGATACTTCTTATTTAACCATTCCTTTGTATTACCACTTGATTTAGAATTCTGGATTGTTATTGCTCTGCTTTGTAAATTGGGCTTACACTTACAGCTACATTTAGACAATCTTGTTGCTTCTCATTTCTCCATTCTTTCTCATTACCCCCACCTGACAAGCATTAGCTGTCTGTGATACTTGTAAATCTAGTTTTCTGTACTTTCCCCAACTATAACATACCACAGATTAAATATTACATTATACATATTATCAACCCCCATAGGTTAGAGTGATTAAAAATAGCCTCACTATGTTGCATTCATACAAAACCTCCTCCACGATCTCTAACATTTCTTCATGCTGTGTTTCAGTTGACCACAGCTGGGTTCTCAGCACTCTCGATTGACTCTACTCAATTCACCTCCAACTACTAATCCAAATGAGCTCTATTAAATTTTACTAGCTAGCTTCATTCTAAAGCTACACCATCTGCATTTAACACTATATCTATGAAGAGGCGTGGCTCTTTAAATAATGAACCCCTTAACTGATTTCAACAATTACTTTAAAAAGTCTCAGTTAAAAGGGAGGAGTGGAGGAGGTTCTGGTCCCTTTCTCTGTCCTCATTGACTAATGTGCTCTTAGCTGGTTGAGAGCCAGTTACCCAGTCTGGACCTACTGAGCAGTCGAGAAGCTGGCAGTAGATGAATCTGGGCGCAGCCCAGAGAGCTGAGGGGACTGTACTACTGCGGACTTTTTGGCAGTACAATTAAAGCATAAATCAACTCTCCTGCCACCTCAGAGTGTGGGTCACCAGGCCCCAATGCTACTACAATATCAGCTTCAGGTATTTCAATATTACAATATTGTTCTACTTAGAAAACCCTCTTAACATATGTATAAAGATTTTAAACCCCAATGACTAGTAAATAATATCCAATGAGGATGCCCTCCGAATGCAGTGTGGGATCCTTGTCCAGTTACAATTTCCATGGAGACATAATGGTTGGGGACAGGTGGTCACCACAAGACATGCCAAGTTACTCTGATGGTCAAGACCTTGAAAACTCCTTTGTTTGAAATAGGAATGTTTGTGTCTATATCTACTATTTCTCCCTGGAGGGCATATCTCCTCCTCAGTTACAAAGTTGATCAGTGAAGAAAAATAGAAGTAACATACTAGAGCAAAGAAACAGAAACTGCCGAGGAAAAAGAGTTCTCGGTGAGTTGCAGTGTTTCTGACCAGCATCAAATTCTGACTGACACATTAGTTAGATTTCAACCTAGATTTTTACTTAATTTCCTACCCTATGGAGAGTGTCTGTCCTTGTGCACCCCTTGGGGGTCCCATCTGAGCGTGCCAAATTTGTAGTCCAATCTATAGATTATGTATTAATTATATTCGTTACTTAACCAATTCATAGTTATCACTTTGAGGGTTTACATGTTCTTGTCTCAAGATCAGGCCCAGTATTATTCAAATTATTATACAGTTGGGAACTCCAATGTTCATAACTGCACTCGCACTATAGGAACTTTTATATTTACAAATAGTTTATTAATACATTTAGCACATTCTCAAACACTCTAACTCAGAAGGTAAACAGAGATACTACAGAATGTACATTTGCACAACCATATACTCACACCATCCCTTGAAAAACAACCTGAAATGCTAGTCATCATCTTCCTCATCACCATCACCTTCCTCGTCATCACCAGTGGCCCTCATTCTGACACTTCCCAAGGACAACCTCTCTTTCTCCTACTGCTCCTAAGATGGGATGCAACTTTTATAATATGGTATGCCAATGTCACTATGTTTGATGCATATTCAGTAGGGTTTTTTCCCCTTTTCCTTTTTCGTATATTATCTCCTTCCTAATCTTGGAGACAGTTGCCATGCCACCTCCAGGAGCTCCCTTGCGGTGAGCAGACAATCTTCAAGCTACCTTACTCCAGACGGTGACCTGGGGACAATTGAAACGATAGGAAGTGGCCTAGGCAGGGCTGCCTTAACTATTCCCAGTTGTCAGAGCACTGACAGCTCTCAAAAGGCCCTGGGTCAGTTCCTGGTGAAAGCGAAGGCCTGGGCTTTCATACCAACAATCCCCCTGCACACCACTGGTCTAAGACCTAACCACGAGGTGGCTCTCCCCTACCATTCCACCCCAAGCGAGGACCATCACATGCTCTCTAACATGTTTTTAAGCCCCTGAACTCACACACAGCCGCCAAGACAATTGAACACACAGTCCCACCCAACTAGTCAACAGATCACTAGACTGGGATTGGGAGACCTGAGTGCTATTGTTGCTCCTTGCCTCACTTTCCCCATCTGTTAAATGGGAGAATGATACCTATCTCCTTTCCAAAGTGCTCTGTAAGAGGTTGGGATTATTACAGACTCACACTCAGACGTCAAGGCCATTATCATGAGTCTCACAGTTATTGTGATTTTTACCTACAGCCTCAGCTCCTGAAGTCTTGTGATGATGCAAGAGACTCAGCTTTCATTTTAAAAGAAAGTATGTTTCTCATGACTGCAGAGAGAAGTTTGGAAATATGACCCCCTCCTCCTCCTCCTCAAAGGATCACAAGCCAGACAGCAAATTTACCTCAAATTTATTATTGTAGAGATCTTATGATTTTGAAGCCAGTCTCATGATTTATGAATGTTTGGGGTTGTAAATGGTGTTATTTGCCCTCTAATCTCACAGGATTAGCAGGCTGAGAGCTATGTTACAATTGTTATGACTCATCTATCTGCTAAACCTCTGGAGGGTTAAGTAACCACTTCATTCTACAACCTGTGTGAACCCCTATGCTGAAAACTATCTGTCCTATCTTGTATTAAGTATGTACAGTCTGGTTACCTTCTCCAGACCTGAGGAAGAGCTCAGCAAAGCTCAAAAGCATATCCCTTCCACCAACAGACGTCAGTCCAATAAAATATCATCCGGTAGAGTGATTTGGTGGCTGGTTTGAGTCGTTTTAGAATTTGGTGGTTGGAAGTCACGCGTTGATATTGGGGCCTGCCTGGTCCCATCCCTCCTAGCAAAAGTCACTTTGTTCTCAGGCAGGTTGCTCCTCAGAGCAGGGACCATCTTTCTTTAGGTTTGGGGGTGCGTTTAGAACACGGTGAGGGTGACCCTAAACAGCATCCCACCTTGTAACTTCTTCTTGTCAGTTCCTCTTGGAACCACAAATGGCAGAATTTTTCCCTCAGGACTCAATCTTAGCCAGCCTTGGCAAGTGCATGGGGAGGAAGGGGGCATACGGCGCCAGCTCCCTTCCTTCCCCATGCGAGCTGCCTGCACAAGGGGAAGAACTGCCGGGTGGGGGCATTACTCCCTCACATGCACATATGGATGGAAAGGTGCAGGACACTTGACCCAATGGAGCAGCCAGCACAGCTAAGCAGCGAGGAGGGGGAGTTAACCTGAACCTGCTCTAGGGTTGACTTAGATTATTTCCCTCATGATGCAAGGAGTAACAGGGACCAAGTTGACTTGTTGGGCAAACATGTACTACCCTTTACTCAGTGCAGACTAGCGCATGTGATGGGTTTTATACATAACATAGATGTTATTTATATATATATTAATGCAAGTAGTTAGTTAACAGAGCACCATCTACTGCCATTTAGGGAACTGTAATATTAATACATGTGTAGGACCAATAAAGTTACTGATGTTCACTGCAAATGGTTCCCAGATTACACAGCCCTTAACACAAGGTGACAGTCTAGGCAGGGCCGGCGCTTCCATTTAGGCGACCTAGGTAGTCGCCTAGGGTGCCAGGATTTGGGGGGGCGGCAATTCGGCGGCGGGGGGTCCTTCCGCGCTCTGGTTCATCATCGGCAATTCTGCGACGGGTCCTTCACTCACTCCAGGACCCGCCGCCGAAGTGCCCCAAAGACCGGGAGCGCGGAAGGACCCCCCCCGCCGCAGAATTGTCACCAACGACCGGGAGCACGGAAGGACCCCCACCTAGGGCGCCAAAAACCCTGGCGCCGCTCCTGAGTCTAGGGCCACGCTATCCCTATTGCTTCAGACTGTCAAGACTTTTAGTTCTCTGCCTACCCCCAGGACGTCTAGGAAGGGGTTGTGTATCCACACCAAGCCCCGTGTATCAACCACATTGTTACTGATATTGGCATGGCTCACGTGCCATAGAAGCTCACTACTGCTTGAATGCAGGGCAGAAGATTTTTAGACTAGTCAGCTCAGTAAGTGGCTTGACAGCAACTCTTTGACTGGTGCAACCTCACTGTATTTCAGAAAATAAGTGACCCGTTCCTTCTATGCCGGGGTCCAGGGAAAGATGAACCTAAATTCTGAGGACAAGCCCCCTGAATTTCACAACGCTCTGGTACAGCACATGAGAAATTTGATAGCAACAGTGGGAGAATGAAAAAAACTTGAGGATTTTTTATTCAGTTAAGCAGTAAAAGAACATCAGGTCCCTCATTCACTTTTATATTGTGCTACCCCCAACTGCTCATTTCTCAATATGCTATGGAATTCAAAATGACATAAATGCACTGTAAGAGATGTCAGGAGAAAGACTGAGGTTTTAACAGCTGGGTCTTCTGGCAGCTGGGAAGGTGAAGGGGTGGTTGGAAGTCTTGTCACTGAGAAGCAGGGGAGAGCACGACCGAGTGTCTTACTTATCTCTTTGTGAAAAGAGGCCAAGGTGACTTTACATGATATTTGGGGAATAGGAGGTGGAGCTTGAACTGCTAATTCCCCATTCCAGCAGATCAGAAGTGAGGTGAGCTAGCAGAGCTGTGTGAGAAAAGTAACTCCATCCTTAACTGTGATTAGCCTGCCTGTGGCTATTGCTCTCTTGCATACTAGCAAGACATACAAAATATTGAAATAGGGAAACTGCTCACAGACCAACTGACATTATAAAAGACACCCTGGTAGAACAATTATTTCTGTTCCCCTTTAACATTTGACAATGCACATCCCTAATCTCCTACACCGTGAGCTTCAGCTGAATCAAATTGCACTGAAGACAACAATTGTACTATTGATTTCTGATGCTAAAAATGATGCATAATAACCTCACTGGACTATCAGATCTGCTCAGTGGATGAAAGTGCTATTAGAGAAGATGGATCATCATTGGCAATGATTAAAGGTCTAGAAAACATGACCTATGAGGGAAGATTGAAAAAATTGTTTTGTTTTTTTTTAGTCTGGAAAAGAGAAGACTGAGAGGGGACATGGTAACAGTTTTCAATTACGTAAAGGGTTGTTACAAGAAGGATGGAAAAGAATTGTTCTTAACCTCTGAGGATAGGACAAAAGAAGTAATGAACTTAAATTGCGGCAAGGGCTGTTTAAGCTGAACATTACGAAAAACCTCCGTACTGTCAGAGTGGTTAAGCACTGGAATAAATTGCCTCGGGAGGTTATGAAATCTCCATCATTGGAGATTTTTAAAAGCAGATTAGACAAACACCTGTCAGGAATGGACCAGATAATAGTCCTGTCTTGAATGCAGGGCACTGGACTAGATGACCTCTCGAAGTCCCTTCCAGTGCTATGATCCATCAACCATGTTATTCTTGAGGTGCAGCGTTATCGCTTCATTCAAGTCATTTCTGTGGGGTTGTGCTTAAGCAATAAGTCACAACATAGTGTGCGTTACTTGGGCAACAGTGCACGTCTGTGATGTGTTCGGCCAACATCTTTATCCACACAAGCGCACCAAACAGCTTCCTCATGCACAGCCTGTCATGGCTTATTGGTATGAAAATGACAGCATTAGGGGTATTAACAGTAGAGTTTTTAATAACAAAATATTAAAGAATTAGTCTATATACCACTGTGCCGGGAGAAAGTCCCAGAGAAAGAAATATAATGAGATCATTTGCCAGTAGGGGTAATTTACAATACACTCCAGGGAAGGATAGAGTAAACAACTGGGCCATTATGGGGTGCTGGAAAAGAGTCATACCATTCAGGGCAAGGGGTAGCAATTGTGCTGGTAATTAGAACAGCATGTAGTGCTTTTCAGGTCATTCTTGTCTATTTTCTATCACAAGGGCCATGCTGTGCACTGCTGGAAACTGGGCATTATTGGTCTGGGACTGTGACATCACCTTAAAAGCTCAGCCAGCCAATTAGAGCATGGCTTTGATCAGTGTCTAAAGCTACATGCTAGCAATTGTTAAAAACTTGTTAAGGGAGGACTGGTTTAGGAGATTAGTAATAACAGAGTCTTGGAGTCAATAAATCAAAGCCAGTCCATGTTAGCAACAGCTGAAAGCTGTTCCTATGGGACAGCAGCTTGACATATGGGAAATGTGTTGGTGGTCTCAGTCCAGGGGCTAGCAGGAAGAGAAGCTCTATCAACTACTAGCATTAACAATTCCTCTTCATCTGGCATTTTCAGCATGAGACCTCAGGGAAGATGCACAAGTTGGGAGTGTGCTAATAAAATTTGCAGATGACACAAAGCTGGGAGGTATTGCCAATACCGAGGAGGACCCAAATATAATACACAAAGATCTGTACGACCTTGAAAACTGGAGAAAGAAATGGGAAGAAATTAAATAGTGCAAAGGGCAACGTCAGGCACTTGGGGACAATACAACAAGAATTTTTGCCATAAACTTGAGACTAATCGGTTGGGAGCAACAGAGGAAGAGAAAGACCTGGATGTATTGGTTGATCATAGGATGAAAATGAGCAGACAATGTGATGTGGCCATGAAAAGGCTAATGCAATCCTAGGATGCATCAGGTAAGATATTTCCAGTATAGACAGGGAAGTGTTAGTACTATTACACAAGGCACTGGTGAGACCTCTTCTGGAATACTGTGTGCAATTCTGGTCTCTCATGTTTAAGAAAGATGAATCCAAACTGGGGCAGGTGTAGAGAAGGGCTACTAGGATGATCCAAGAAATGGAAAACTAATCTTATGAGAGAAGACTCAAGGAGCTTGGCTTGTTTAGCCTAACTAAATGAAGGCTGAGAGAGATATGATTGCTCTCTATAAATACATTAGAGGCATAGATACTGAGGATGGAGAGGAGTTACTTAAGTGCCAATGTTGAAACAAGAACAAAAGGATATAAACTGGCCATCAACAGGTTTAGGCTTGAAACTTAATGAAGGTTTGTAACCATCAGAGGAGTGAAGTTCTGGAACAGGGAAACAGTGGGGGAAAAAAACCTAACTGGCTTCAAGATTGAGCTTGATAAATTTATTGAGGGAATGGGATGATGAGCCTGCCTACAATGCCAGGTTGCCCATCTGAAACTGCTAGTAGCAAATATCTCCAATGACCACAGATGAGGGGAGGGATAGCTCAGTGGTTTGAGCATTGGCCTGCTAAACCCAGGGTTGTGAGCTCAATCGGAGGGGGCATTTAGGGAACTGGGGTAAAGATCTGGGGATTGGTCCTGCTTTGAGCAGGGGGTTGGACTAGATGACCTCCTGAGGTCCCTTCTACCCCTCATAGTCTATGATTGTCCTGGAGGCTATGCTCTCAGCCCTAGAGGTGTGTCCTCCAGGACAGAGTGGGGGTATATGGGTGAAGGTTGTTTGAGTTACAGCCTGTTGTTCATCTCCTGTCTGGTTGGAGGATCCAGTTTCTTAATAGTGCCTATCCCAGAATGTTCACAAGTGCAATTAAATTCCAGCTGTGCTTTTTCTGAGGCTGTGTGGTCAGCCTGGGCAGCGGGAATCTTGGGTTCTGTTTCCACCTCTGCCAATCACTGGCTGGATGACCCTGGGCAAGTCACTTCACCTCCTGATAGTTAGGCTGTCCTGATGTAGCAGTGTGCTGGTGCAAAGGCACCTAATTAGCCCCTGCTCAGCCAGCCCCAATCAGGGGAAATAGATTGGGGCTGGGAAGAAGCCTGGTGCCTGGCCTGTAGAACTGGTTGCACCTGCGGGCCTGAGGCTTCAAGGGCTATAAAGGCTGGCTGGCAGCCAGAGGAAGGGGGAATGGGCAGGGGAAGGTCAGTCTCCAGGCTGAGGGCAGACTCTGGTTAGGAAAGCAGCTTGTTAGGCCTGCAAGCTCTGTGCATAGCATAACACTGGTGGTGGGAGAACATTGTGTAAATAAAGAAACAGGTGCTGCAGAACTAGAAGCGTCTCTGAGCTTTATTGGGGCAGGCAGAGGACTTGTCACACCTGTCTATTTAAACTGTAAACCATTTGGGCAGGGAACGTCTCTTCCTAAATGTTTGTGCAGCGCTGGTCACAATGGGGCCTTGATTTTGATTGCAACCTTTGGCTGTGCTGTAATAATAGTTGAAACCTAAATCTGGACAGAATCCAAACCTGTCTTCATTGTGGATGATTATTCTCATTGTTTTAAATCATTATTCATTTTGGTTTGCATCTGCACTTCCAGGTTCCTGCCAGGATCAGTGGCCTGACCAGTAGCAGGAAGTACTGGAAATCTCACAAGAAAGCCAGCTCTCACAAGAATCTTAGCCCAAGGGGTCTAGCCAATTGGGAAGGTTCGGCAGTTTTGGGTGCTTATCTTTATGTCCAAACCTACTTTCACCCAAACAATTGGCCATCTACTTGCCTCTGGATTGAATGCTGGCAATGAATTTACTCAGCATCAGTGTCTTAATCCAGTCCTTAGTTAGTGGTTTGCCTGGCCAGACCTTTGTGAGGCTCGATCCAGAAATGTGCCTTACATGGCGTCACTGTGCACCCTTCTAAGTAGCCCTGTCCTCAGGAGTCCCTGGCTACAGAGCTAGACTGTATTTTCCTAATAATCCTAAAAATATGTTTTATTTTAATGTGCTAATGGATATTAGGCTGAACATTTCCTGCCGTCAGGGATTTCTGAAACCATAATTGCCTTTCGAATTTAATTGCCCCTGGAATGAGATCAGAAATTGGCTTTTTACTTAATGGGGAAATATTTAAGAGCCGTTATGGCTCTGGAGCTATTATTTTTAGGCCTAAATTAAGCCAAGGAAATTAGATGCAGATAACAATCATGGAACCACCATTTACATACTCTAGAATGCGCTAATAACAGTGAGATTAAAAGTCTGTTTTAACCGTTCCTGAGAACCTGTTTAAAAGACTAAAGAAGCTTTGAGATTAAATCTCAAATTATCTGCCTATGTGTAATCTTACTTATTGCCTCTATGTGAAAGCAAAGGCCACTGTTCCTAGGCTTCCTTTTATTAATACATTCGCCACTGTGTTTACATATTAAAAATCACTGGCTTTCTTGGAACCATATTGAAAACTTAAGGCATTTTCATCTCATCTTAAAGAAGAACTAAATAATGACTGAATAGGCTGTAACAGCTGCTGTGCCAGCATGCAGAGAATTCATGGGATGAAGCTCTTCAGTGAGGGACAATAACATTTCTGAGCACTTCAAAGCTCTGTGGGGGCACTGTGTTTCCCTCATAGTATTTCTGAAACATAGCGAAATATAGTATCCGGTAGACACAGCAACTGAGAGAGTAAAATTAGCAGTTTTATTTTATCCCAGAGCCATTACTTAAGATGGAAAACTATGCTTAAAAAACACAGCATGTGATACAAGCTAACATTACATCTAGTCCCAGGAACGTACCTTATTAGAGCATTATTCGTATTATTAGTCTCATTATTTATTGATTTCTTCAAAGGACCATGCTCTCACATGTTGATCCTTTGCTCTTATTGTGGTTTATTGTTATTGTAATCAGATGCAGCAGGCGAAGAAGTAAGTCTTAAGCCCAGATTTTAAACAAATTAATTAACAAGCCAATATTCCTTGATAAAGCATTCCACCAAAAAGTAGCAAGGTGGGCAAATATTTTGCTAATATTTTGTGACCCTATGGAAAGAAATAGCATGTTGCTCTGCAATTAAAGACTATAGATAATACATGCACGGGGAGGAGGGGGGAATGAAGGTTGTACAGATTTCCTTGATTGTGGCATTCTTAATTTTTCAGTGCTTGATTTTGCAACTTTAACATCTTTTAATGAGGTTTTTTTTTTTTGTATGTTTGTTTCTAATTATGGTTGCTAAGAAAATCTAAATGGTAAAGAATTTCTATTGGTCTTAGGCTCCTAAATCACTGAGATGCTTTTAAAAAATTTATTCAAAGTCATGAATGAAATGTAAACCAATGCCTTCCTGAGTCTGCAGGAAGCCTGAAATGAAAGGTCTGAACAGGGTGTCAGTTGTCCCAGTTATCGCGATGTAATGTTGACTTTGAAACATAATGATGATTCTTTAAATGTCAGCTGTGTTAATTATTTTATGGTTGTTCATTTTCCCAGAATCAAGTTCCAATATGTTTATTTCAAAATCCCATACCAACTCCCTTGTTGTCTCGGTTGCCAAAAACCCCAACTTCCCTTTACCCAGCTGCTAAAACCTTCACTTTCCCCTGCATGTAATTATGTGTTATCAGGACAAAACCCATGAGAGCTAAAGATGTTGAAAAAGCAGTAAATTATTTGAATATCAAAAGAAATAACATAGGAGGTCCGTACTGTGTTGTCCCATTGCTTTCAATAACAACCTACCATTTTAATATGTAAAGAAAGTTGTGGCAGAAATTCAAGTCTGATCTCCAGGGTGCAGAAGACACCATCAGGCCCTGCTGCAGAATTTTGCTCCTACATTCAGAATTAAAAATGTTATGAAAGTAAATGTCTGAAATGAAATATACACCGGTTGAGAGGGCGGGTATTGTACATCTGGGGTCAGGCTTGGATTATGGGGGGGTTACAGATATCACTTGCAAGGATGAAAAAATACATTCATATTGCATAACCGGCATAGACGCAGATTGGGGTGCAAGGGTTTTTAAAGTGTCACTGGATAAATGGGCTCGGATACACCCCCCATGGAATGAATAAGCAGTCCAAGTCAATATTGGTGGAGCGGATAGGTACATGGTGGGGTGCGTCCCTTGGTCCGTCAGGGAAGGAAGTGGGTTATTTCCCTGGTCGGCTGTCTTGATTACTCGGTGTGGTATTGGCAGTGTCCAGTGATGTGTTCGGTATAAATGTCTCTGGACCACCGAATGGTGTTGGACACCATGAGCTGTCTCATGAGCCGGGCGTAAAATTAGCACTTTGTATCCAGAGATATCACTTTACAGCATGATTATCCCCATTTTACAGATGGGGAAACTGAGAAAGAGGAAGGAAGTGACTTGCTCAAGGTCACCTAGCGCACCCGGGGCAGAGATGACTGTGAGTCCAGTGCTCTGTCCCCAGGCCATGTTTATTGGTAGAGCTGGCCAGAAAACAGAATTTAGCTCATGTGACAAATTTCAGAAAAAAGTTTAATAAAAATCTAATAAAAATAAAAAGTCAAAAGTCTGATTTTTTTTTCCTCCACAGGAGCTAAAATCTCAAAGAATTCCATTTGGGGAGAACTGCAAAGGAAGTTTTCAGTTTGTTCCTGGGGTGCCTGACCATCCTTGGGAGTCCAGAGAGCCAGTCAGCCTGGGAGCTCACCAACCGGCCACCCATCACCCCTGGGAGCTGGCCTACTGAGCAGCAAAAGCACTGGGAGCCAGGCTGCTGGGGAAATGGGAATCCCCAAGAGGTTGGAAGATTTAATTTTGATTTTCCTGATGAAATTCTCAGGCAAGACTGAAATATTCCCATGGAAAATTTCAGATGTGTGGAAACATTTTTCTGTTGCAATATCATTCTAATAGCAAAGTCCCAAGCCGGTCTATGTGTTAGTAGAACTGGTCAAAAGTTTTTCTTTAAGAAGCTTTTTTAATTTATTTATTTTTCAGTGAAAAGCAGCTTTTTGAATGAAGCAAACGCTTTTGGGGGAACCCCTCTCCCCTCCCGCATGCACCTTTTCCCCTGGATAAAAGGGAGAGGTGAGCCAAAAAAGTGCAAACTGGAAAATTTTTATTATGAATTACCAAAAAAATTGTTTATTTGGTGAAAGGTGGAAAATTTCCAGGAAAAAAAAATGTTGAAAAATCCCCTCAGTTGTTTGTTTCTTTTGAAATGTTTTGTGTAAAAAACCTTATCATTTCTGCAACCAACTCTAGCTATTACCTGCAAGTACAAGTGTTATTTGTTTGGCCATAGTTGCCATGGGAATGTGCTTAGGGTCAGATTTTGCAAGATCCCCTATTTTCACCTCTCCGTGCCTCAGTTTCCCTGGCTGTAAAATGGGGATATGATATTGGCCTCCTTTGTAGAGCTAGGCAGTATTGTAATAAAGTCAGTGGGACTCACCACAGGCATAGGGATCTCTCAGTCTAGATCCTCTTGCAGCTAAATCCAGGGTTGTGAGCTCAATCCTTGAGGGGGGCACTTAGGGATCTGGGGCAAAAATCAGTACTTGGTACTGCTAGTGAAGGCAGGGGGCTGGACTCCATGACCTTTCAAGGTCCCTTCCAGTTCTAGGAGATAGGTATATCTCCTATTATTATTATAACTGGGGCGTTACCTGTATTTTTCATCCCTCTAAAATACAGCAGTAGCTAGGTTAAGAATCAAGCTGTTCTCCTCTACCTCGAACCAAGTGTACTTCCGTTGTCCTTGGTCCAATCTCAGAAGTCCAGCGTTGCTGCAAAACAGCATTAACTGCATTGGAGTCTGTAATGAGATGCCAGAGGTGTCTTGCAACATACCACTTTCTTCTCTAAAGGATAAGTGACATCATTTCTGGGAAGTCTGAAAAGCCAAAGCCTATTTGGCTCTGACAAAAGCAATCAGATTTATATAATTTCCTGACAGATATTTAAGCTTAAAGCCATATAAACTAGAAATCTACTGACAACGAAAGTTAGCATGTTAGAAGCCTAGGGTTTTATAAGGCTAGTTGCTCAGACCTCTTTTTCCGTGAGAAGCTGCTTTCTATTTCTCTCTTTTCTGATGCCCTCAGGAATCATACTGCCCTCAGACAAGACCCCCTACCTATATAAATGTGATCCACATTAAGGCTAATACAAAGGGAAGCATTTTAATGAGGGACACATTTGGATTACACTGTGGCATGTCTGAAGGGCTTCTGAGTGTGGTTGGGAAAGGCAGCAGTCAATTTTTCTCCTTGATTACAATCAGAACAATAAGCCTGCTCCCACGCTGACTAACAAAGAGAAATATTAAGCGACTGCAAAGCTGAAGCTGGGTCTTCATTTTTGAGGCAGTAAATTGTCCTTAAGTCTTCCAAAACAGTAAAGCATGTTTCTTTATTAGACTCTTCTGCTGCCTTCTATGAAGAATTTTCCAGCTTCTTAGAGATCAGAATGAGACCTCAAAGCTCATGGTTTTCTAGTATTCATACATTTTAAGGATAGACGTGACAGTTCTGCCAGCTACTCTGACCTCGTTCGGTTATGGGCCACTGTACCAACTCTTCACACTGATGCTCCATCAGCAGGGCTCAGGTCCTAATCCACCTGGTGTACCCTGACTATAAACTACCAGTGCTTTTAATCAAAGTTCTGAGAACAGGGTGAATCTTTCCCAGCAAACAATGTACTCAAGGAATTTAGGGCAAGATTTTCAGAAGTGATGAGTTATTTTAGAGCTCTTAGGTGTCTTAAACTGGGCCCACATAAATGAAATAACTCATAATACGCAGTTACTTTTGAAAACCTGGGCCTACTCTTTTATTTTCTGCTCGTGAGCTGTTCATTGGCAGACTGCAGCTTCCTAAAATGGAGTTATTGTTTTAATTATTTATTTTGTTGGTGATTGACCAAACCAAACCAAAACATGGATGTTCCCAGTTCTCTGTTAACATTTGATATTCAATGTTCAAGCCATGTTAGTCAGAGGTGATTGGCCACCCAAATCACATGGGACTTTTTCAGTTCTCCAATGGAGTGAGTGTACCTTATAGTGATGACAAAGGCTTAAAGTAGTCTCTGCAACTTTGAAACTTTGACAGCTTAGAGTGGTAACACGTAAAAGGATTAGGAATTTTAGAATTTTTAAAACGCTTTTCCTTTCTGAACCATGCAGATTCAAGACATAATTCTTTAGTATGTCTTGTCTGGGTGCAGAGTTTAAATCTAATTTTCCATCTTCACATTCGTGCAAAGTAATTGCATCTGCATATTCTGTAAAGGTCTGTAAAGGGGTCTAACCCTAGGAGATGGTTGTAAGAGCCTGTTTAAAGAAAACAGGCTGTTTTTCTGCAACAATTATCTACCTTAGTTTAAAATGAAATATGCTGGGTATCAAATTAAGTGGCCCCTTAAGACTGAATTTCTTTTTCAGTACTGTACTTTAGCAGAGGCAAGGATGTAGAATTCATTAAAGAGGAGAGTGAGGGGAGTACCACAAAAAAAGGAAAGGCATCTCATGATAGCTGGGCAATTTTTTTTAGATTAATAGTTTCTTTAGCCAAAAAATGCAGTTTTGGTCGACCTGGAAGTATTCATAAATTAGACACACATTTGCTGAGCAGTTTTGGCTAAAAATATTTTGTTTTTAGGACCTAGATTCCATTCACAAAATTGCCAGTGGAGGAGGTGCCCTTCTTACAACTTTCAGCCCAGATACTGGGGTACTTACAGGGGGGCTCCAGGCACCAGCACGCCAAGCGTGTATCTGGGGCGGCAAGCCACGGGAGGCGCTCTACCGGTCGCCGCGAGGGCGGCAGGCAGGTTGACTTCGGCGGCATGCCTATAGAGGGTCCGCTGGTCCCGCGGTTTCGGCGGACCTCCTGCAGGCGTGCCGCTGAATCCGCAAGACGGTGGACCTCCCGCAGGCAAGCCGCCGAATGCAGCCTGCCTGCCATGCTTGGAGCGGCAAAATACCTAGAACCACCCCTGGGTACTTACCTGGGATGTGGGGGACACAGAATTAATTCCCCCCACAGCCTGGTATGGAGAAGAAACTTGGGATTCCTTCTGTATATGCAAATACCCTAATCACTGGGCTATGGACTATCCGGCATCAGGGTTCTCTCAGTCTCTCCTGTTGAAGTTGTTCCACTTTTTATAAATCATTAAATAGTCATTGTAGCCTGGTGGTTCAGGTTCAAGACCCCTGCTCCAGAGTCATTCTCACTCATTTTCCCTATCCCAGTGACTATTAATTGTCCGTCATAGTGGCAATTCCAAGTCATTCATTTCAGTGTTTCAAGCCCAGTTCTAAAGGACTTTTTGTTGTGAAAGTTCCTTCCATTTTATTTTTTCAAACATTTAAAATGTAAAAAAACAAACTCCAAATCCTCAAATTGAAAATGATTGTTTCATCTCAGGTCAAATAAAATATTTTGTAGGAATTGAACCTTTTTAGTTTTGTTTTACTTTTTGGGGTTGCAAAAAAAAAAAAATGGAAAAGTTCTCATTTGAGTCGCCCAAAATGATTCACATGTAACATACCTGACATGAGTGAAGCAACCATTTTATGCCTTGAGTTCCTGAATGGAATCTCAAAGAAATCACCTAAGCTCAGTGCTTCTGCTTTTCAGTTTGCAATCAAGACTTGATTGGCTTTATTTAGTGTCTGAAGTTTCAGCAGGAAATTGCTTTATACAGCGGGGGAGGGGGAATGCAGGCATTTCCTCACTGCACCGAGATTATATGAAAATGGTGCTTCTGTAATCATAGAATATCAGGGTTGGAAGGGACCTCAGGAGGTCATCTAGGCCAACCCCCTGCTCAAAGCAGGACTAATCCTCAATGTCATTGAGCCATTTCCTTACCAGGGCTTCACCATTCAGCCCAATAGAAATATCATTGTATTGCAAGTACAGCACCATTTTGTTTACAAAGAGGCTACTTTTCAGAGGGAGGGAGGTTCGTCTCCTTCCCCTGATGCATCAGAGAGGTAACACTGGAAGTGGGCCACCGGACAGGTGGGGCTGGTGGTACTGAGAATTTGCTCTCTCTCAGGTGCTTGGCTGGCGATTCTTGCTCACATGCTATGGGTCTGATTGCCATTTTTGTGGTTGGGAGAGAATTTTCCCAGAAATCAGATTGGCAGATACTGTTTTTTTGTTTGCTTGTCTTGGTTTTCATGTGTTTTGAGGGTTTTTTTTTGGCCTTCCTCTGCAGTATGAGTCATGGATCACTTTCCAGGATTCTCTGGGTAGATCTCACTCAATCAGTTCCCTGCTATTGTAGGGGCCTCAAGCATTGGTTCCCTGTCCAGTTCTCTGCCTGTGGCACACAGAGTTTAGGATCCTGGGAGCTGTAATACTTTGGTTTCATTTGAGCTGTTGGGGAAGTATGGGAGTACTGGCTGGGGGTTAGTGGCCTGTGCTATATCCAGGTTAGACTGGATAATCTGGGAGCCCCTTCTGGCCCTAAACCCTGAGTCTATGACATTCTTACATATTCCAACGAGGTTTTATCACTCATGTGGTCCAGGGGCTAGGGTATTAGACTAGGATTCTGGAGACCTGATTTCTACTCTTGGCTTGACCGCCAGTTCACTGAGTGATCTTGAGCAAGTCCCTTCCCTCTGTGCCTCTGGTTCCCTTCCCAACCTTTGGCTGTCATTTCTTTTGAAAACATAAAGCTCTTTGGAACAGGAGCTGTGTCTTATTATGTGTTTGTACAGCACCTAATGCATTGCCACCCCACAGCGCACTCATCCTTGAGACAACTGCTGTGGGCCCACTCGCCCAATCTACCTTACTCTGTGACATTGGTATGATGTGAAGGAAGGTCCGCAGCTGACATCAGAAACCCATCTATTGTAAATGATCTGGCCATGTGTGTACCTGGCTTTGGTTTGCCATGCAGCACATGGGCCCTTCTGAACCAATTTAGAGTAAGCCAGGCTCAATGTGCAACCAGCCTTTGCAACTGAGGCCCATGAGAAGATCCTCAGCTGTGGCCAAAGACAGATAATGTCACTGTAGCTAGTGCCTCCTGCTGGCCATTCTGGAATTAGCTCAAGTCCTTCCGCAGGACACCCTCCTCCAGTGGTGTCTTGCTCACCCTTACTTCTGCTTTGCTGTCTCCACCACCCTGTGACGTGCATTGCTCTGTGGCATCCTCTTTTGGACAGAGTCCTCCAGCTGTGCCCTGTTCCACTGTCTCGCCTGTTTCGGGGAACAGGCAGGCTGTAATCCAGCCACTCACCTCAGTGGCCAGCTGCAGTCACCAGTCTAGTCCCTTGCTCCCGGGGCAAACTGCAGTCTGTGTTGGCTATTTCCCTCAGGACAAGTGGGGGCAGCCCTAGCACCTTATCTTCCCTTCCTCCAGGGCCTCAGTCTGACAGCGGTTGGCCAGAAGCTCCTTCTGCTCTGCTACCGTGCCCAGCTCTGCTCTAGTCACGGTGCTCCTAGGCAGCCAGTCCTTCTCCCTAGCCTACCACAGTCCTAGACTGAACGCTGGGGGGACCTAGTCACACAGAGTGTTGGGGTTCCTAGGGATTGGCTTGTTTTGGCCTGGTTTTGAAATGGGATTAGCTTGATTTTTGGCTTATTGTGAAAGTCTGGAGGCTTATTTACCACGTGAAAGTTGGCAGCTGTGTATCCAGTTCATACGAAAATAATGCATTTGACTAAAGAGTTACATTAAATTTTAACAGGATAGACTCTACTGTGAATCAGTCAAAGTTGGGAGCCTTCATTCCTATTCTGCACAGGAACTAAAAAGCCAGTGATTTGAACAGATGTGATCTTGACAGGATTCCACTCTTTCTAGAATCTCATGTCGCGCTCTCATAAGCCAGCTGGGAGAAGAGAGGAGCAGACTTCATGATATTCCTCTTGCGTTCTTGTATTGAGCAAGTGGGACATGCAGTCCTTGTGACACATTTCTATTTTTTCTTTAAATAGCAAACTGTTTATAACATTAAAAAAAAAAGCCTTAAAGGTATAAAGCATTAAATAGCTTCTGCCCAGAGGATCAATGAGCAATCTGTCTCCTCAGTCAGCCCAAGAGATAAACAGAACAAAGTGTAATCCCACTGAGAAGAAATATGGAAATACTTCATTGAGAGGTGACATAACTAACTACAATGCTCGTCCCTCAAGGCACTGATTAATTTAGAGGCGGTTTCAAACTATATTTCAGGATTTTAATTAAGATGAGAACAGTTGAATGAGTGTCCATGTGGGTTACATATATTTCAGAAGAACCTAGTGGTTCCAACCAAAACTGGGGGCACCATTCTTCTCAGCAGGTGCAGAGCTTGCTAAGCCAAGCGTGGCAGCCCTACCAGTGAAGCGCAGACCCCCTCAGACCACCATCCAGTCAGGTCTGAGAACAGTCGTCAGTAATGTGTGACTGTAGTGGGGAGATTGCCCCACACCAGGAAGAGGAAGGCTTAAAGCAGGCCAAAGGCAGCCTGCGCAGAACCCTCCAATTAGAGGAGGGCTCACTAAGTGAGTCAGTCGGGAGGTGGCTTGTTGCAGCCACGCATCAGGGCCAGCAGGGGCCATATATAAAGGGCTGCTCAACAGAGCAGGGTGGAGTCTCTCCCTGGCCTGCTAGGGAGAAGGACTGACTGCTTAGGAGCCCATGACTAGAGCAGTGCTGGCTAGGGGAGCAGAGCAGAAGGGGTGTGTGTGTGTGTGTGTGTGTGTGTGTGTGTTTTCAAAGGAGCCTGAATGTCTCCACTGTAATATTAAAACCCCGAGAGCCCAAGGTAGCCAACCCGGGCCAGCTGTGGCCGTGCCATGGATCTTTTATTGCTGGCTAACTGTACCTGTCACCATGCCATTCTTCTGCTCTTCCACGACTTGGAGCTGAGTCTGGCAGCTTTTTTTTTTTTTTTTCCCCAGCTTCTACCTGCAGCATTCATCTTTGGTGAGCAGCTTTTATCATCTCAGCAATTTCTTGTTTCTCCCTTAATCGAAGTTCTATCAATTCTTTTTCATGCTCCCACCGCTGCCTGTCTGCCAGCGTGTGCATTCTAATGCTTCTGCTGAAATTGCATCTGGGACAGGTGAAGGTGGATCCCCTGCTTTCTGATCACTTGTCATTAGCAAGTTTCCTTAGTTCTGGCACTGGGGCTTACTTCTTCAAGGACAACCCCTTTTGTAAGCACAGTTCTTCAAGGGGTTTTCTGTCAAGATCCTCATATGGTCATGGCTCACTCACTGTAACTAATCTTTAACCCATTTACACTCTTAATATCAAAATTAAATGTTGAATAACATGGGGTTCTGATCCAAAACTTAATTTACCTGGTTATGTAGATCCTGCCGACTACAGCAAATATCCCCCTGTCTCAGTGGGTCACAGCTGAGAATACCAGACTTGGGACAAACCACTGAGAAATAGGGCAGATCCACTCCAGAACTGGAGGTTATTCTATCATTAGCCAGGAACAAAAGTGAAGTTCTGTCTCACCACAGTAGCTAACAAGAAGTCAAAGATGCAGTCTCCTTAGGCATTCCAGCTCTTATCTCACCACCCAGACACTGAACTCTATGATAAGTGGTTAGTGAAAACCAATTTAATCACATATAGGGGTGCTTCAAATTTCAAGAGATCAATCACTCATCCAGGTCAATATATAACTCAGATCTTACCCAATAATCACGCTGCTGCCAATCCTTTAGTAACTAAAATCTAAAAGCTTATTAAGAAAAGAAGAGAGTTGAAACAGTCAATAGATCCATACAATATGTATAAAATGTGTGCCATTATTGTATGTTGTAATACATACAATTGTGACAATAGTCTTATAACATCATTGCTACAAACCTGGTATAAACTGCTGGCTTGTAAAGTCTAAGGTAACTTCCAAAAGATTGGAAGGCCCTCTGGCCATAGTCCAATATACTCCTTTTTAGTGGTAAATCCACAGTTCAGAGAATCAGAGCAGGAAAGAATCAAAATTGAGTGATTTCAGGGGTCTTTTATATCCTTTGCCATGTGCCTGGAAATGCAATAGTTCAAAACACAGCTCACAGCCTCTGTTTGTGGAAAGTTACTGGCACAGGATGGAGTCCAGGGTTCCATAGGAATATCAAATATCCTTACATGGCTTGCTGACTCACAGGGAGCAGCCATTGGCTCCTTGGAGGCTGAGGCGTGAGCAGGAAGAGATATCTGAGTGGAATGAGTTCCTTTTATGGCCCACTGTGAGAGTGAAGTGCCCTTAATGGCCAATCAAGCTTGAAAAGTCCATTCACAATGTGCTGGCTAGACTGAATGTAAACTACCTTGTGGGTGTTACCCCAGGAACAAACACAGTGGTGATACATGTATCTAGCCAATATTCATAACTTCAGATACAAGAGCGATACATGCATATAACCAGGATAATCATACTTACCAAAGCATAACTTTCCATTGCCACCTTGCATGACATTCTTTGTAAAAGATTGGTTGCAATTGTCTAACAGTGGCAATATCACTGATCTAAATGGTCATATTTCAATTATACAGCAGCACAATTCCCTAAAGCTTTGGAAGATCTAGGACTCAGTGATACCTGTGCACTCCCATTGGCTTCAGGGGGGTTGCACAGATATGCATGCAGTGTTGCTAACTCTTACAATGTTATCACAAGTCTTGTGACATTTTTGTTTTTTGGTTTTTTTGGAACCCTCCAGCTCCTGGAATCACCTAATTGTAAGTAAATTTCTAGCCCTCCTGGGGACAAAAAAGGCTGAAATGTAAACTAAGTGCACTCAAAACAGGGGCGGCTCTAGGCATCAGTGTGCGCTCCAAGCATGTGCCTGGGGCGGCAAGCCACGAGGGGCGGCATTATCGTCTCTGTGAGGGCGGCAGTCAGGCAGCCTTTGGCAGCGTTTCTGCCGAAGGTCCACCAGTCCCGCGGCTTCGGTGGCAATTTGGCAGCGGGTACAGGACCGGCAGATCACCCGCAGAACCGCCGCCAAATCAATACATAGAACCACCCCTGACTCAAAAGTTTCAAAAACTAGAAGGCAATTTAAAAAAGCTGTATAATTTTGGGGGCTCGACTCCTGATTTTTCAGGGCTTGGGGTTGGCAATGCTGGAATGATTGGAATTTAGAGAAGAATCAACAAGATGTTGCACAAGAAGAATGAAATCCAGTTCACTCTCTCTTAGCCGCTTTGCCTCCATAAAGCTAACAGGAGTCCAAAGCGGAAAAAATAAACCCTATTTTTGGCACTAAAGTGAGTGGATAGGCCTCGGAATACACACATGCATGTGGTCCGTTGAGTAAGAAGGTGCCATTTTTACATCACAACTTTTCTGAACAAAATAACATTTAAGGTTTAATAGCAAAGGCCCATATAGAGAAAACTGCATGGTTTTCAGTTTATCTACAGTCCCTCAGAAAGATCAAAACTGAGTCTTCTCTGTTGGCAATTGAATCTGTTGTTCAAGGGAGTTGGCATATTAGCTATCTGAGGTTTTTGATTATTGATATGGGATTGAGTGCTGCATAAAGGAGATATGTGCGCCTGTGTAGATAAAAGGTAGTCAAAATGATATTTTCTGGGGGAAAAACTGGAAAGAAACTTTTCTAGAATTTGATCAAAAAGTGAAATCCCATATTTCCCTTCTAAAACTCAAACATTTCAAAGTTTTTGGTAAAAATTCTCATTTTTTCAGTATTCCCAAATGAAAAATAATTGTTGAAAAACTGAAAATTTTCAAATGAAATGGCTATCTTCAGTGAAAAAAAGCCATTTCTCTTTAACAAACAAAACAAAAGCTTTGACAATGTTTTTAACCAGTCGCAGTAGATAGTTAATATAAGGAGTGCCATCTACTGGTAGATAAGAATATGTAGTCTTGTTCATAAATTAGAAGGTTCAAATAAAGTTTTTGTATATGCAAAACATTCTTGATTCCAAATTTTAATAACTATGCCACTCCTCTAGTTATACACCACTACCTCGATATAACGCCACCCGATATAACACAAATTTGGATATAATGCAGTAAAGTAGTGCTCGGGGGGAGGGAGGGGACAGGCCTGCACACTCCGGTGGATCAAAGCAAGTTTGATATAAGGCGGTTTCACCTATAACGCGGTAAGATTTTTTGGTTCCCAAGGACAGCGTTATATCAAGGTAGAGGTGTGCTTTATATTGGAACTATGGCCTTTTAAGTATCCATAAGTTCCTGAAAAATTCCTTATGCTAATATATTAGTTTGACTGATTAGGTACCTGAAGTAAGTACCAGAGTAGGCTAAATATTTCATGCTCAGATATAGTATATTAAAATGATTTCCTGGCATTAGCCTAGCATGTCTTTATTAGCATTCAGCACCACTGCTGTAGCATGAGAAAAGAGAACCACTGAAATATAGAGGGAGAATATAAAAATGAACAGGGAGGTAACTCAATTATTTCTTGACTGTGATGTGGAGACCTTTCTCTCAACTCGCCTGCTGCCAACCAACCCGCTACCTTCTCCTGATCATCTACCTGTGTACAAAAAAACCCCAAAATAAACAAAACAAACAAACAACAGAAAAAAAGCCGACATACCAGAAGAAAAGTTTCAGTACAATAATCAGCCATGGTTTGTTTAACCTACTTTCAGCCATCCCACCAGAACAGTGTACATAACCAATGCACAGGTAGCAACTGGAGGACTCAAGAGAGCACATTATGGGCATGTTTTGGCAGGGAATCTCAAAGAGAACGTATACAGAGTCCACTGAAAAGGTGCATTACTGTTCAAGTCACTCTTGACTCTACTAACACAGCACAAAAGCCACAGTGATGATGAAGCTGGAAGGATTCGGGACAGGGATAGTTTTGTTGGGACAAGTGGCAAAGCTCTCACCTAGCAGACTTCATGTAACAGCAAGAACTAGTCTCCAACTGCTGTGGGAGATACAGTGACCAATGCCCATAACCATGGGGGAGAGGTTAACAATAGCTGTCTTGGAAAGAGAAGCCATGTCCCATGCTAGGCTTGTCATAAACAGATAAGTAAGAGTTAACAGAACAAAACTGCTTCATATCTCTTTTGCCTGTAAAGGGTTAACAAGAACAGTGACCAGACCAGAGGACCAATCAGAGGACAGGATACTTTCAAATCTTGAGGGAGGGAAGTTTTTGTGCTGTGCTGTTAGTTTTGGTTGTTGTTCAGTCGGGGGGCTCAGAGGGACCAGACGTGCAACCAGGTTTCTCTCCAATCTCCCTGATACAGGTTCTTATAGATTCAGAATAGTGAGTACTAGATAGATAAAGCGAGTTAGGCTTATATTTGTTTTCTTTATTTGCAAATGTGTATTTGGTTGGAAGGAGTTCAAATTTGTATTTTGCTGAAAAGATTTTAATTTGTACTTGTACACTTAGGCTGGGAGGGTATTCCCAGTGTCTATAGCTGAAAGACCCTGTACCTATTACATTTTAAATTTACAAAGATAATTTTTTACTGTTTTTCTCTCTTTAATTAAAAGCTTTTCTTGTTTAAGAACCTGATTGTTTTTTTATTCTGGTGAGACCCCAGGGGACTGGATCTGGATTCACCAGGGGATTGGTGGGGAGAAAGGAGGGAAGGGGGAGAGAGAGGCTAATTTCTCTCTATGTTAGGATTACTGTCTCTCTCAGGGAGAATCTGGGAGGGGAAGAGAGAAGGAGGGGGAAAGGTAAATTTTCCTCTCTGTTTTAAGGTTCAAGGAGTTTGAATCACACAGTGATCTTCCAGGGTAACCCAGAGAGGGGAAGGCTGGGAGAGGCAATGGTGAAGGAAAGGGTTTATTTTCCTTGTGCTAAGATCCAGAGGGTCTGGGT
This sequence comes from Gopherus flavomarginatus, assembly GCF_025201925.1. Classification (NCBI taxonomy): domain Eukaryota; kingdom Metazoa; phylum Chordata; order Testudines; family Testudinidae; genus Gopherus; species Gopherus flavomarginatus. The sequence goes on from NC_066619.1 coordinate 147,585,290, forward strand.
CTTGGGGGACCCCGGGCCAGGTTTTGGGGGGACCAGAGTGTACCAGGCACTGGAATTCCTGGTTGGTGGCAGTGCTACAGGTTCTAAGCTGGTGATTGAGCTTAGAGGAATTCATGCTGATACCCCATCTTTTGGACGCTAAGGTTCAGAGTGGGGAATTATACCATGACATGGCTCAATATGTACCTTCCCCACAGAGGAGTGGCTGATGGGTTGTGTCGGATGCCCTGTTCCCCTTCCCACTGTCTGCCAACACACAATCTATGCACAGTGTGGCACCATTGTGCTTGCTCTGGACATCCAGCCCCTTACATTATCATTTCTGAAGGCCAGTATTGTTCCGTCGCATCAGAGATTTCCTGCCTGACAGTCCCATTAGCTTCCCTTTATAAGCACCGCCCCCACAGCAGTCCACTGTTGCCATAGTAACAATAGTGCACGTGCACAACACAATATACTTAACATCTGGCTGTGACAGCTTTCATTTATGCTCTCCTTGCACTTTGGTTTTATGTGCTGGCTGGATTCCATCTCCTGGACATATTGGTCTAAGATCTGCTCTCAGCTACACTGGCGTCATTCTCAAGGCACCTCGCTGACTTCAGTGGAGTCACCCCAGATCTACACCAAGTGTGAATGACAGCAGGATTGCTGTATCTTTGGCAACTCCCTCTTTCTGCAGGCTACTATGGCTGTCCCAAGTTCAACTTCTGTGTTGCCTACACTGCAGTACACACAGGGTCGGCTTTGTGGTGTGCCTGGTTTGGTGCACAGCACACTTCTTTGGACTATGTGTGCAGCAACTCGTGCTTAGGGGATTTAGGGGCCCATGTGTTAAATAATAAGTCTGTGACTAGAACTTCAGAAGCGCAGAATTTAGCTTATCAAAGTGAAGGTTAAGCAGTGATCTGATCAGGTCTAAAAGTACCTACTTGTGGAGATTTCTGATACTGAAGGGCTCTTTAATTTAGCAGTAGGACTGTCTATTAATCACAGTTAATGCACGTGATTAACGCAAAGCAAATTAACTAGATATTTAAATAGGCACAATTAATCACTGTTTTAATCACACTGTTAAACAGTAATAGAATACCAATTTACATTTATGATAAATATTTTTGGATGCTTTTCTACATTTTCAAATATACTGATTTCAGTTGCAACACAGTGTATGAAGTGTACAGTGCTCACTTTATATTATTTGTTTTTTATTACAAATATTGGCACTGTAAAAAAGAACTAGCATTTTTCAATTCACCTCATACAAGTCCACTCAGTCCTACTTCTTGTTCAGCCAGTCGTGAAGACAAACAAATTTATTTACATTTATGGGCGTTAATGCTGCCTGCTTCTTATTTACAATGTCACTGTTGTAGCCAGCATTGCAAGGTATTTACATGCCAGATATGTTAAACATTCATATGCTCCTTCATGTGTCGACTTGTAGGCTCTAAAGTTTTACATTGTTTTGTTTTTGAGTGCAGTTATGTAAATAATAATCATCATAATAATTCTACATTTGTAAGTTGCGCTTTCACAATATAGATATTATACTACAGTACTTGTATGAAGTGATCTGAAAAATACTATTTCTTTTGTTTATATATTTTACAGTGCAAATATTTTCAATGAAAAATAATATGAAGCAAGCACTATACACTTTGTATTCTGTGTTGTAATTGAAACCAATATATTTAAACATGTAGAAAAACATCCAAGATACTTATATTAAATGTAAATTGGTATTTTATTATATGCGATTAAAACTGCGATTAATTGTGACTTTTTCTTAATCTTGTGTTTAATTGTGATTTTTTTTTAAATTGTTTGACAGCCCTCGTTAGCAAACCAAGGCCTAATAAGGTCTGGATGTTGAAATTAGACAAGGTCCTTGTCTACACACAGAAATGGCACCAGTTTAAATAAAGGTGTGATGTTAAACTGGTTTAGTTATTCCAGAACAACTTTGTGTATGAACACCCTTACATTAGTTTAAACCTGGCTGTTTAGCTTGCCCCTATTAAATGAAAGGTGCACAATAAACTGATGTAAGCTTGATTTAAACTGGTGCATGAGTGTCCACACACAAAACTGCTACTGTCAAGGTAAAATTGATTTAACATTGCACCTTTAGCTAAACTGATGCAACTTCTATGTTGGTGTAGCCAGGTCCAAATTCAAATCAGACCTGAGGCACGCATTTTGAAGTGTGGGTAACTGACCACTGAAACAAGGTACCAGGGGTGAGATGGATAAGCCATCACTTGAAGTCTTTAAATGAAGACTGCGTGGTTTTCTAAAAGAGATGCTCTAGTTCAAATAGACATTATTGGATTGATGCATGACTCACTGGGTGAAATTCTCTGCTCTGTGTTGTGATCACAATGGTCTCTTATAGCCTTAAAATCTATAAACCTATGATGAGTGGTAGGTGAATCGCAAAAGGTGCCAGTAGTCAGGTTCAGATAATTAGGCTGTTTTTTTAAGGAAGTGTTCATTTGATGGGCCATGTGCAGTGACACTGGTCAGAGACTCAGGAGTAGCAAATGTGATCTTAGCATGTCCCACTATCCCAGATTTGATTGATGGCAAGAGATGATGGGATCTGTTGGCAATTTCTGTTCACATCAGTTTTAAATTATTAATATTATTATATATTTGTCTTACTGGAGCGCTTAGGAGCCCCAATCATGGACCAGGACCACTCATTGTTCTTGGGGCTGTACAAGTACAGAAATCAAAGATCATATCTGCTCCAAAGAGGTTACATTTGTGGTACTGCACCCTGCCCCGCTTTTTATTAATAATATGACAAGAGCATCTAGAGATCACATTGGGCTAAGCACTGTACAAACACCTACTAGATAAGAGGCAGTTCCTACCCCCAAAGAGTATACAGCCAAAATAGACAAAAGAAGTATTATTACCCTCGTTTTACAGGTAGGGAATTCAGAGGTCAAGGCCCAAATCCGCAAGGATACTGAAGCGTCTAACTTCCAGAGTAATCAATTAGAGAGACCAGGTGAGTGTGGTAGTATCTTTTATTGGACCAACTTCTGTTGGTGAGTGACACAAGCTGTCAGGTTACATAGAGCTCTTCGTCAGGTTCTTCTACAGACCTGACGAAGAGCTCTGTGTAGTTCAAAAGCTTGTCTCTTTCACCAACAGAAGTCAGTTCGATAAAATATATTACCTCATTTGCTTTGTCTCTCTAATATCCTGAGAGCGACATGGCTACAACACTACATCCGTTGACATCAATGGGAGGTAAGAGCCTCAGTAGTTTGTGGATCTGAGCTAAAATGCTTGGCGCAATGCAACAGAGACAAGAATTGAACACAGCTTTTTTGAGGCCCAGCCCAGGGTCTTTCCACAAAGACCATCTTTCTTACCCACAGCTGTACATTAGTTTTTAGTTGTTTTCATCGCTTGTAGCGGGAGCTTGTGAAATGAAACTTTTCTGAGAAGTAGGCCATGTAGCTATGCGCAAATTGAAATTGCAAACCTATAGTGCTGGTAACTGAGGCAGTTTGTTGTTAGTGCTGAAATCAAATTAGCAATCCAATCGGCCTAGAATTTTCAAGTAAAAAATATTGTTCTCCTGTTTTCGTTCACAATTGCTGACGTGAAGATAAATGACTTTGATTCTCATCTCAACTCAATGTGCCTAGCCCTAGACACTACACAATAATTCCTTGCTTAGCAATTGATTTTTTTATTAAAAATTCTGAGAACAATTTCAAACCCAACCTTTCTTTCCCCTGTGGTCTTTTATTTCTTGTTTGCTCGCTCACTGATCTGGCTGTCAGGGCAGTGCATTGACAAATAAATCACTGTCAGAGCCCAATTCCCCAATGAATAACTGCCACGAGTCCCAACTAACAACGCAGCCAGTCAAGGATCTGTATTTCTTAGCTTTCTCAAAGTTTGCTGACTTTGTGGCATCATGTTGTGAATGAGGATGCATGAAATAGAATAACAGCGAGCCGCATACCCACTGATTGGAGAAATGTGGATAATCCAAGCCCTGTACTACTATGCAGGGGGGAGACTTACCTAACACAGATGAAAAGGCATTTATCACAAGCACTATCTGGTCCAGTGAATTGGGCCCTGGATTCAGAATTAGGAGATCTAGCTTCTAGTCTTATCTATGATCTTAAGAACATAAGAATGGCCATACTGGGTCAGAACAAAGGTCCATCCAGCCCAGTATCCTGTCCACCAAGAGTGGCCAATGCCAGATGCCCCAGAGGGAGTGAACCTAACAGGTAATGATCAAGTGATCTCTCTCCTGCGATCCTTCTCCGCCCTCTGACAAACAGAGGCTAGGGACACCATTCTTTACCCATCCTGGCTAATAGCCCTGAATGGACTTAACCTCCATGAGTCTATCTAGTTCTCTTTTAAACCCCGTTATAGTGCTAGTCTTCACAACCTCCTCAGGCAAGGAGTTCCACAGTTGACTATGTGCTGTGTGAAGATCTTCCTGTATTTGTTTTAAACCTGCTGCCCATTCATTTCATTTGGTGACCCCTAGTTCTTATATTATAGGAACAATTAAATAACTTTTCCTTATTCACTTTCTCCACACCATTCATGATTGTATATACCTCTTCTGTGTGACCTTCCTCTTTCTGTGCTTCTGTTTCCAACCTTTCTCTCTTCAGACTGTAAACTTCTCATGGTAGGGGATGGGCTCTTACTCTGCACAAGAACAACACCCAGCATAAAAGAGTTCTGATTTCAGCTGCAGCCTCTGGGTGATACCACAGTACAAAAAATAATAAATGCTGCAAACTGAGGACTCTGCTTGAAAATTGGAAAAACAAAGATCTTGTTACAAAATTATTTCCCCAACACTATCTCAGGGCCAATGTCTGCCATTCATTTGTACCGTTAGATCAATGGAAGGCTATAGTATATACAACTCTTGTCTCACACTATTGGATGGCTTTGTTTGAGCCTCAGCTAATGAAACTGGTTAATTACCTGAAAAATTTGGCTTTCATTTAAAAAAAAAAAAAAAAAAGGAAATTTCTGTCCTTCCTGGTTGCAATGATCAGCTTGAAAACAGGACCCCAAATCATTCTAGCACAAAAAGGCAAATAAAAAGAATCCTAGATTTATTATTTTTAAATCTCATGATTTTTAAGCCAATCTCATGATTTTGTCAGACCTGATTTTTGAAGTTTTGGAGTGGCAGCACTGAGCAAACTGTTCCCAAGCCCTCTCCTGAGGCATTAGCAGACAGGGTGAGAGGGGACAAATCCTTGCGTAAGATCATAGGACTCACTTCTAATCTTTCTTTCACTGCTGTAAAATAACAGTGCTTCTCCTGAAGTCCATGGGAATCATGCTGATTTACAACTAGTGTAAGAGATAAATGGAGATGGAAGAGGAGTAGATAGCTGTAGAACACCAGGTCTATCCCTCTGCTACTGCAGAATACAGTCCCAGACCAAAACACAGCAGCGTCCTGCCAGCAGCGCTATGAAAGATGCCAATAAAGAGACTGTACCTGCAGCTGACTCAGAATGTATGGGGGCACAGGGCATTGGCAACAATGTTATCAGACTAAGTCACAGAAAAATAAAATAAAGATTCAGCAACAGTTGACTAATGGGAAACACCTTACAGCCTTCCTCATGCCTTCGCTGAGTCTTAATCTATTAGTTGCTTGTTCATGAACATCCTTCAAATACTTGATCAAACATGCAGAACAAGTTTATTCATTGCCTGAGTTGGAGACAATGGTGGGACATGGGTTTCACCCACAGTTAGATGTGTATCCTACTTCACAGAGGTAACTGGACCTTCCCCAGTAGGAGAGGTCCAACTGCATTATGAAGATCAGGATGTATGTTTTAGTCAGAATTAGTTAACATAGAAGCACAAGTCCCATTCACTCAGCACTTGTGATCCTAAATCATGTAGATTGCTCTTAAAATCTCACCCACGGTTACTTAATGAGGTGCCTAAACAGACAAAGCATCAGATTTTAGCATCCTATTTCTGAAAATCTTGGCTCAGAGTCCCTTCAAAAGTGTTGCACTCTGGGAAACATTTCTTTTTATGATGACAATCACTGGCCTCTTTCCGATTTCCCTGTCTCTCTCCAGCCACTGGCATGGAGCCTGTACCTCCAAGTCACAAGGGAAGGATGAGCATGCTGTTAACAGATCTTTCTATAATGGTCACTCAGGATTTCACAGTCTGTCATATAGAAGTAATATTCTGTCACATTAATATGATTCTTATAACAATATTTATGTCAAAACCCCTGTCTTTCTTCATTTTCACTGGCATGAAAAGTAAGGTTTTTAACAACTATGGTAATAGCTAATAATGTAGTATTAGAACATAAATTGAGTGACAACACAGATATCCATAAAGTGACAAGGAGATGTTACAATTTGCCTCAAACACTTATTTCGGAGATGTGCTTGTGTGGCTTAATTTTAGTATGTACTAGCTATAATTATCAGAAGGAACAGAAAAGCTCAGGAAAGAAGAGGAAAAAATCTTTCTATTTTAATTAAAGGCAAGCATACAGCATACAGCAAAACACAACATTTCCAGTAAGTTCTCAGAATGTGCTGGGGAATACTTTTTGTGTTAGAAAGTGGAGGAAATAACCCAGAGGACAGCCATTTTACACTGGATTCTGACCAACAGGGAAGAATTGTTTGTAAATATGAAGATGGAAGGCAATCTGGTGGAAAGAACACAAAATGATAGATTTCATGATTGTAAGGAAAGGAAGGAGGGAGCGTAAGAGAATAAGGCCAACGGACTTCAAGAAAACCCAGACTTTAACAAATTCAGAGCACTGGTAGGCAAGGTTAGTAAATCTAGACTCATAGACTCATAGACTTTAAGGTCAGAAGGGACCATTATGATCATCTAGTCTGACCTCCTGCACAATGAAGGCCACAGAATCTCACCCATCCACTTCAATAACTAACCGCTAACCTATGTCTGAGTTATTGAAGTCCTCAATTTGTGGTTTGAAGACCTCAAGCTGCAGAGAATCCTCCAGCAAGTGACCCATGCCCCATGCTGCAGAGGAAGGTGAAAAACCTCCAAGGCCTCTGCCAATCTGCCCTGCAGGAAAATTCCTTCCCGACCCCAAATATGGCGATCAGCTAAACCCTGAGCACGTGGGCAAGACCCACCAGCCAGCACCCAGGAAAGAATTCTCTGTAGTAACTCAGATCCCACCCCATCTAACATCCCATCACAGACCAGATCTAAGGGATAAAGGAGTTCAGGAGAGCTAGCAGTTTCTCAGGGAGACAATATTAATGGCACAACTGTGAAATATCCCAATGAGAAGGAAAAATAAGAATAGTTAGAGACTCTTTAATGACCTGAAAATCAAAATGGAATCCTGCAAGAAGTGGAAACAGACTAATTGCTAAAGAGGAGTACAGAAGAATAGCACAAGGATGTAGGGATAAAATCAGAAAGGTTAACACACAAATTGAGTTATGCCTAGCAAGGGACATAAGAGGCAATAAGAAGAGGTTCTTTAAATACAGTTGGAGCAAGAGAAAGATGAAGGAAAGTGTAGGTCTTCTATTTAGCGTGGAAGGGGAGCTAATGACTAGTGACGTCATGAAAGGTGAATTGTTTTATGCCTATTTTGTTTCATTCGTCACTAAAAAGGTTAATGGTGACCAGATTCCCAACCCAATTAATATTCACAACAAGGGGAAAGAAACAAAAGTCACAAAAGGGAAAGAACAGGTTACAGAATATTTAGATGTATTCAAGTCAGCAGGGCCTAAGGAAATTCACCCTAGGGTACATAAGGAACTGGCTGAAACAGTCTTGGAACTGTTAGCAATTGTCTTTGAGAAGGCATGGAGGACAGCTTAGGCCCCAGAAGACTGTAGAAGAGCAAACTTTGTATCTATCTTTAGCAAGGGGAACAAAGAGGACCCAGGGAATTAGAAACCTCTCAGCCTAACTTTGACACCTGGGAAGATACTGTAACAAAATATTAAGAGATCAGTGTGTAAGCACCTAGAATATAATAAAGTCATAGGGAATAGGCAGCATGGATATGTGAAGACAAATCAGGCCAAACCAACTTAATTTCCTTCTTTGACATTGTTACTGGCCTAGTGATGGGGAGGAAGAAGTAGATGTGCTATATCTTGATTTTAGTAAGGCTTTTGACACAGTCTCACAATAAGAACAGGAGTACTCGTGGCACCTTAAAGACTAACAAATTTATTTGAGCATAAGCTTTTGTGGGCTACAGCCCACTTCATCAACTGCATGCAGTGGAAAATACAGTAGAAAGATATATATAAACAGAGAACATGAAACAATGGGTGTTACCATACACACTCTAACAACAGTGATCAGTTAAGGTGAGCTATTACCAGCAGGAGAGAAAAAAAAAATTGTAATGGTAATGAAAATGGTCCATTTGTAGCAGTTGACAAGAAGGTGTGAGGAACAGTGTGTGTGGGGGAATAAACATGGGGAACTACTGTTATTTTGTGTAATGACCCATCCCCTCCCAGTCTTTATTCAAGCCTAATTTAATGGTGTCCATTTTGCAAATTAATTCCAATTCAGCAGTCTCTCGTTGGAGTCTGTTTTTGAAGTTGTTTTGTTGTAATATTGTGACTTTTAGGTCTGTAATCGATTGACCAGGGAGATTGAAGTGTTTCCAACTGGTTTGTGTCCAAATCAGATGCCAAGAATTATAACATTAAAAAACCAGTCAGAGAAGAGCAATCAAACTTATAAAATGTTTAGAAAGCTTGACCTATAAGGAAAGTTTGTTTTTTAAAAAAAGGCCAACACAGGCATGTTTAGTCTCAAAAGAAAATACCCAGAGTTGACCTGATTATAGTCTTCACATATGTTAAGGGCTGTTATAAAGGTGAGTTTGATCAATTGTTCTCTGCCCACTGACAGTAGAACAAGCAGTAATGGGCTTAATCTGCAGCAAGAGAGATTTAGGTTAGATATTAGGAAAAAAAAAACTTTATAACTATAAGAGTAGTTACGCTCTGGAATTGACTTCCAGGTTGTGGACTCCCCAGGATTGGAGGTTTTTAAGAACAGGTTGGACAAACACTTGATGGTGTGTGTTTACTTGGTCCTGCCTCAGTGCTGGAGGCTGGATTTGATGACCACTCAAGGTCCCTTCCAGCCCTACATCCCTATGATTCTATTAGTCTGTATGCAGATTTTCAAAGGTGCTCGGGACCCACAATGAGGCTCAGAAATTCAAAAGAGGTCAGTGTCTAGCAGCTGTGCAAATCTGACCCATGTGGGTGTTGGATCTGAAGGCACACAAAGGGTTCATTGCAAGGTTTAATCGAAGGAGAAACTCGTTAGGAGCAGTGCACAGATGGGCAAAACTTAAACCACATTTTTTAGCTAAAAAAATTAATTAATGCTGCAACATATCTAGGGCCGTTCACCCAGAAGAATGGGAATCACTTTGCAAAGTCAAGGAACTGATGTGCAAACTATACACAGGATAACTTGCTCAGCCAGTAAAATATAGTTACATTTGGGATGAAAGAGGGCAAATGTTTGACAATTTAGAACCATGCTATACAGCACTTTAGTGCAGGAGGTTAAAAAAAAATCACATGGATCTGGAAAAGCAGAGGGAATGCAGTTATACAAGTTGGAACTTGAATGCTATGTTATGGTTAACCTGACTGTTGTGGAAAATGTCACTGGGCATTTCATGGCAACAAGTGGGCAGTGACTTGTTTTTACATCTCACCTGAACGATGGTGCATAACATTTTCAAAAGGTCTGAAGTGACTTAGGAACCTAAGTCCCACTGAAAGTCAATTAAACTTAGCCACCTAAGTCATATAGGTGCTGTTCAACATTTTATCCAGTTTCTTCTATAACACAAGACCCCTTATATTGTGACTGGACCTTAGGTTTGTACTAACAGGGAGAGAAGAGTGCAACCTACTAATGCAACATTACGACTTTCTGAAGTACCTGGGTTTTCACCTGTTTAGGCCCTTCATTTATGATACCTGTTTAGGTCACAGCTCATAAAAGTGCTGAGAAGTCCATGTTACTCTTCATCCTGAGGGTACTAGTAATACCATAAATGACAGCCATCTGTTTGTTAGAATTAGCTCTGCTTTCTATTCATGAATTGTCTGTTGAATCATAAATCTTCATGGTTTCTACGAGTCAGTTAATAATAATAAAATAATAATAATAATAATAACTTTCTGTATAGAACTTGTTGTCCATTTATCACAGAGCTCTTTACAAAGGTAGGCAAGTTCCATTATCTGCACTTTATAGATGGGAAAACTGAGACAATGTAGCAAGTTGAATCGCCCAAGGTCACACAGCTAATTAGTAGCAAAGCTGGGTGTAAATCCTATCTCCTAGTGACCTAAGGATTCCTTGCATGTCACAACGTGATTGGCCCCTTTAAGGGTAGCTACAGTCAGTCATACCTATGCCATAATTAATTAGCTGCTTCCCAGCCTGAAGGGGCAGAACTAAGGAGCATCTGGTGATAGCTTGATGGACACCTGAGCCTTATCAAAGGACTGAGAGTGAGATAAGTCTGGAGTTGGAACCACAGGGAGCAGATTGTCTGTCTGTCTCTCTCACTTGCTCCTATGGTAGGTCCTGAGCCAAGGAGTGCAAGGAAAAGGGTACACCAGTCCATGGCTCTATACAGCCAGATAGAACACAAGACACAGAGCACCAAAGAGGGGCTGGAAGCAGAGCCCACAGGGCAAGCTGAAGGGCACTGTGCCCCTTTGTTAGGGAGTTTTCAGTTTGGACTCTTTGCACCCTGGACGGGGCTATGTTTGTTGTGACTTGGCTGGTGGGCTAGGCCACAGCTACACCAAACCTTGGTGTGGAGAGCTGAGGAGACTAACTTTCAGAAGGGAAACTGAGGCAGGCAGTGCCAACAGTGAACATGGGTGCTACAAAGCAGCCACGCCCTTCCCAAATGACTAATAGTGCTTCATGCAGTGTTGTTGTAGCCATGTTGTCTCTGGATATCAGAGAGACAAGGCGCAGGAGGTGATATCTTTCATTGGACCAACTTCTGTTGGTCAGTGAGACAAGCTTTCACTGAGCTCTTCTTCAGCTGGGGGAAACTTACTCTAAAGCCTGGTCTACACTACAGAGTTAGGCTGATGTGAGACACTTACATCCATCTAACTCTGGAAGTGTCTACACTAAAATGTAGTTCCCATCAATGTAAGTCACCCACTGCACCAACCTAATAACTCCACCTCCATAAAAGGTGTAACACTTAGGTCGCTGTAGTTAGGTTGATGCAGTGTCTGTGTAGCCACTGTGTTTCTTACATCACCTGTTGCTGCCTTTGACACCCTGAGCTGTCAACCTTGCCACCACTCTGGGCTGACCACCAGAGCCCGCCACTTGGTGCTGATAGCTGAAGATTTCAGATTCACATGGATCTGACTGCCAAAGCCCCGACGCCTTGGTCAGCCCCCAACAAGGCCCCGCTAAAGCTGATGCAAGCGCTCCTGGTGAGGATGCACGTTGCCAGCAGAAGGAGGGTAATGTGGACATAAACAGCCAATTTAATTACTGTGATGTCTGACGTAATTGCCTCTCTATTTCCTGGTCTACTCAATAGAGTTAAGTCAACACAAGGCAGCTAACGCTGACCTACCTATGGAAGTGTCTACACTTAAGTTTGTTCCCGCCGATGTAACGGACCAGCTATGCTGACCTAATAACTCCACCTCCACAAGTGACGTAGAGTCAAGGTCAACGTAGTTAGGTCAATGCCGATATAATCACTCCTGGTGAGGATACTCACTGCTGACAGAAGGAGCCAAGTGTGCACACACACAAGTGATTTAATATCTTCATTGCCTGTATGCCGACATAAGTTAGGTTGATGTAATTTTATAGTGTAGACCAGGCAAGAGTAAATTTCTCAGATCTGAAGAAGAGCTCTGTGTGGCTTGAAAGCATGTCTCTCTCACCAAGAGAAATTGGTCCAATAAAAGATAAAACCTCACCCACCTTGTCTCTCTAATATTGCTTCAGATATGCAAAAAGTGCAATTTGAAATATTTCACTTGATAGACAGATCACACAACCTTTTTGTGCTTCCCCCGCAGGATGAGCCTACCTCCTAGGGTGCCAATGTGAATATTCCTGCCCCTAAAATTAAAAAAAAAAAATCACTTTCTTCAAATATTCTTCAATAGTCGCCCATTTTGACAATTATTCCTGCCTGTAAATGTGCTCACTCCAGTATTTAAGGAATAGACCACAATGGGCATGGACACATTCAAAATGAATGAATGTCAAAGTTTCTACTAATATTTATGGAGTATTCACCTGGGCCTGATTCTGCAAGTGAAACGGAGTCAATATTTATGGATAATAATAATAATGAGCAGGCTAGCAGGCTCATTGCTTTGCTAGTATTAATAATTTATTTGCTTTTAGTAGCTCCCGGAATGTGCAGAGCAACATAGGAGAAGGTACAGGGTCAGATCCTCACCTGGTGTAAATCGGGATTACCCCAGTAAATCATTGGAGCAAAGCCAATTTACACTAGCTGAGGGTCTGTTCCCAGGCTTTGTCCCAGAGATCTTGCAATTTTAACCCAACGGCTAAAAGGGAAGGGGGAAAGGGTACAGCATATAAACAAAGCATAAAGAGTGATGATTGGTTATTTGATCAAGCCCTTTTCGTATATTATTGTGTAGTTAGCTACTTCTCCGCACTACTGTTGTAAAGTAATCAGTCACTGTAAATTACTCTGACAAGCCCGAGGATAAATGCCCTCAGATTTGGGCCTGGTCTGATGCAGCCTCTAATCTCTAAATAAACTGGACCTTGCAGGACTTGTGATTGTCTTTCTGAATTAGAAAGCTTCCTGATTATGTTCATTAAACCCTGCTCATTTCCCAATTCAGACGGTTAACCCTTGCTTCTGCGCAGTGCCCTTTGCATGCTACATATCAATATACTTATGCTTCCACTCAGCAGCTGCAGCTGCAGGGCAGAATCTGTCTGCAGGCTGGCAAAATGCTGTAGGTTTCTCTGTGGAAAAGCCTGTGCCTGTACTGTAGGTATCAGTGCTGCCTGGTTATTCAGGAGTTTGGAGGATTAGCCCAGGATGATGATTTTTTACTTCAAAAGTAAATTAGTGGAATTCGACAGCCTCATGTCCAGCCATATGCAGTGCAAAGTGATAATAAGTATAGAACTGCTAGTTACTTGGGTCCCATGTCACACACTCTGACTGGATAAATGATGAATCTGTAATGACATTACATAGAATTGAGACAGATGGCTCCGGCTTTTGATAAATGCATACATCTTCATAATCAGATCATAATCCCAACGCCTGGAAGATCAATTGGAATATAATAACTTTGAAAACTAAAATCATTTTGCTGGTTTGACTGTAAGATGCACATTAAAAATAGAAATGGTCTTAATTTAATTAGACCTGTGCCTTCTTCAACATGAAATTAAACAAGAAGAAATTGAACCATGAGAAAACAAATACAGGCACATTCTCATCTTATTTTGCTTTGAACTCATGTTATTTATCCTACTGCATAAGAAGAAAAGAAAATTATTTTCTCTCCAATGGACATTAAGACAGATTGATGGTCTCCACTATAAAAAGGACTAAATGAAATTCTTGACATCGTTTCAGCGAGATGTCATTTCACTCCTAAGACTCTAGTTATAATATGGTCCACCTGTTATTGATAGCGATGTTTAATATTTGACTGGCTATTTAAGGTTCAAAGTTCTTGAGACGAATCTCTCTTTCCTGATTTTACTAGTTTACTTTAGGCACACATGCTGGAAATTAAAATGATTGACTAAGGACACGGTGTAAAAATTACCATTTGAAATAATGTCATTACCAAAAAGTGAGGATTTTTGAGAACAAAATAATTATGAAGCTCATTAAATTCACAGTTTCTGCATACTGCAGATTAGTAAAAGACTAATGGTGGATCTCAGCACATAATTTTGCACTGTAATAGTGTATTATCTGAATGACTGTCATTTACCCTAAATTTAAATCCTTGCTCCTGCACATAAATAAATATCTTTCCCTCATTTGCATGCGATTTAGGATATCTTTCGGTAAAATAAAGGTAATATGTGATTCTGCACAGAATTTCAGCCAGACTTGGATTATCGTAACAGTAACTCCTAGAAACCCTGATTGAGATCAGAGATCCTTTATGCTGAGTGCTTTACAAATATATAGCATGAGCTAATTCTGTCATGAAGATTTTACAATCCAAATAGACAAAGAGGTGGAGAGGAAACAGAGAGGCAGAGAGAAGTGACGTGACCAAGGTCACACAGCACATTATGGCAAAGCCTAAAGTAGAAACTGGTGCATTAGTAACTGGACCACCCCAACTCCCTCTTTGTGAGCTCTAGCCAAGGGGTTCCTATGGAGCCTCGTAGTACTTTAAAGAAGACCTTCTTTCAAAGACTCTTCAGGGATGATGGTGCTTAGACTCATAGACTCAGACTTTAAGGTCAGAAGGGACCATTATGATCACTTAGTCTGACCTCCTGCACAACACAGGCCACAGAATTTCACCCACCCACTCCTGTAACAACTCCCTAACCTATGTCTGAGTTATTGAAGTCCTCAAATGGTGGTTTAAAGACTTCAAGGTGCAGAGAATCCTCCAGCAAGTGACCTGTGCCCCGCGCTGCAGAGGAAGGCGAAAACCTCCAAGGCCTCTGCCAATCTGCCCTGGAGGAAAATTCTTTCTCGACCCCAAGTATGGCGAGCAGCTAAACCCTGAGCATGTGGGCAAGACTCACCAGCCAGCACCCAGGAAAGAATTCTCAGTAGTAACTCAGATCCCACCCCATCTAACATCCCATCACAGGCCATTGAGCATATTTACTGCTAATAATCAAAGATCAATTAATTGCCAAAATTTAGGGTATCCCTAAATGCTTAGAGGAGATGAAGAAGCTCTGGATCAAAGGTACCACAAATGGGATGAATCAAGCCCTGTGTCTTGCTGGCTGTGTATTGATTAGTAAAGCACCTTGGTTGCCTTCAGGATGCAAGCGGATGTGTAAATATAAATTAATGGATTCTCCTGAAATCATGGAAAGATGATTTTCTCTACACCTGGGTAAAGGATAAAGTACAAATCACACAATTTTCACTCAGAGTGAAAGCAATTGAATCTCAGGGCTGTGTCTTGGTCTTTGGGAGTTAGTGTGCCAGGCTTCTTTTCTGCATAGCATTGTTCACCCATTAGCAGACAGGGCCCTGACCTGAAGCCTATTGGAGCCTTGCCATTCACTTTGAGAGTCTTTGGATCTAGCCCTTGGAGTACTCCAGTGTATGTGCTTGGGATGGGGGTGTGGCCAGAAGCCTCCTCCTCCTCCCTCTGTATGCAATGGCTTGTACCTCCAGGAAGTACCTGCTACACTTCTTATGCAGCTGTTATATGGGTGGAATAAGGGCTGTTGCATAGGCCTCATGCCACTATAGTGCCTTTCTCCATTATTTTTTTGTGTGCTCCTCACATACTCTTTGATGTCTCTTGGAGCTGCCATGTGGCCCCAAACTCTTTTATGGGTCATAAAATATCAGGGTTGGAAGGGACATCAGGAGGTCATGTAGTCCAACCCCGTGCTCAAAGCAGGACCAATCCCCAGACAGTTTTTTGCCCGAATCCCTAAATGACCCCCTCATGACTCATAACTCTGGGTTTAATAGGCCAATGCTCAAACCACTGAGCAATCCATCCCCACCTTTTCTGAGGCTTGAATAAATGCTATTCATGCACTGAGTTTTCTCTCCATCTCCTCTGGTACAATGGATTCCTCATCAGTGAGAGTCTCACAATCATCACTCAGAATCAGCTCCCCAAGGAGCACTTTTCTGGGCAACAGGATAATCTGTGCCACACTTTACACATCTGTTCGGAAGGGCACATAAAACAGAGAGGCAAATTGCTGGTCCTCTGAGTGCCACAGCCCCGGTGAGTCATCTTCAGTGTAATGACCTGAATCAAATATTTGGCTCTGCCTCTTTGATATTTCTCCTAATCCTGCTGCTGATTGCCAGCCTAAAATAGTGCATGCTGAAAGACAGCAATAGCAGTCTGAGACAGGAGAATTCATCCTGTTTGTGCTAGCACACCTCTGCAGATTCCACAGCTACTTCCATGTCACTAATGGGCAACAGGGCTGGCACAAGGATGTTTCGCGCCCTAGGCGAAACTTCCACTTTGCACCCTCCCCCCTGGTGCCCCCATCCTGAGGCACCCCCTGGCGGCAGCTCCCCCCTCCCGCCCTGAGGTGCCCCCTTTGCGGCAGCTCCCCACCCTCTGCCCTGAGGCATCTCCTGCCCCAGCTCACCCTGCTCCGAGCACGAGCACCCCGAGCATGCCGAAGCTGATTGGGGCCGCAAGCCTGGTGGGAGAAGTGAAGGAGCCACAGCGTACTCGAGGAGAAGGCGGGGAAGGGGTGAGCTGCTTCACTTCTCCCACCTCCCAGGCTTGCGGTACCAATCAGCTTAGGCGTCACAAGCCTGGGAGGCGAGAGACCTGAAACAGCCACAGCGTGCTCAGGGAGGAGGTGGGGCAGGGGTGAGCTGGGGCGGGGCGTTCCCCTGTGTGCCACCCCCCTCCCCTTACTTGCTGCAGGCAGCCCTCCCCGCGCTTCTCTGCCCCAGCTCCCTGCACCTATATGCCGGCGGCGACCGGGACGGCTGAAGATCTGGCCGCCATGGTCATTGCTGAAGAAAATGGCTCCCCCCAAATGCCAGTGCCCTAGGCGACCGCCTAGGTTGCCTAAATGGTTGCACCGGCCCTGATGGGCAATCTTTGTCCCCTCGCATGCCCATCTCCTCCAGGCAGGAACTCACTGCTCACATAAGACGGGAAAACAATCCCAGCCAAAATGAACATTGAGTTTGGACGTCTTCATTTTCGGTTGCCCACTTTAGATGGCTTTAAAGAGCCTTGCATTTCGCTGTGATGTTTGGAGTACCTTTCCCAGAGCTGAAGAGAAGCTCTGTTCTCGAAAGCTTGTCTCTCTCACCAGCAGAAGTTGGTCCAGTAAAAGAGATGACCTCAACTCTCTAATAACTCTAATGTTGCTATGATATATTGGGACAGACACAGCTACAACTACACTGCATGCACTAAAAGAGCCTGGATTTTCAGAAAATGCTGATCACCCACTCCCTGAAAATCAAGCCCCTTTCAAGTGTCTCAAACTGGGCACCCAACAGCATTAGGCACTTTTGAAAATTTTGGCCTTAGCTTGCAGCAAGTTGTTGGGTTTATGTTTTGTAAAGCAACATATTTAAAATATCATCCAACCACAGCGTACATTAGTAGCAGATATATTTGTCTTCAATTTGCCTTCATGCCCAATCAGAAAGGAAAGTGTATGGAACCTTAGAGACACTATCAAGCTATGGCAGGGGCGGGCAAATGTGTTGGCCTGCGGGCCACATCGGGTTTCTTAAATTGTATGGAGGGGCAGTTAGAGGAGGGGCTTGTGGCCTGGTCTCCTCACCTCCTAGCTGTCACCCCACCCTCCAGCACTTCTGCCCCATCCACACACCCCTGCTCCCTGTCCCCTGACCAACCCCAGACCTCTGCCACCCCATCCAATCCCTCCTCTCATTCTTGATGCCCCCTCCAGGACCCCTGCTCCATCCAACCACCCTTCTCCCTGCTCCTGACTGTCCCCTGCCACCCCATCCAACCACCCTCCCTCCTTCCTGACTGCCTCCCCGGGATCTCTCTCCCTATTCAACCCCCTGTTCCCCCCCGACCACCCCAACCTGTAGCCAAACTCCCGCCCCCTGACGGCCCCCCTGATCTCCCCTGCCCTCTATTCAACCCCCCTGTTCCCTTTCCCCTACCGCACTGCTGGAGTACGCGTGGCTGGTGGCGCTACAGCTGTGCCGCCCGGATGGATCTGGGCCACGCTGCCGCCACTGCCAGCACCACGCAGCACAGAGACTGAATCAGGCTGGGCTTTGCAGCGGCGCTGCCCCAGGAGCTCACAACTCCGCTGCCCAGAGCATTGCACCAGCGGTGGAGTGAGCAAGCTGAGGCTGCGGGGGAGGAGGGACAGCAGGGGAGGGGCTGGGGTAGCCTCCCGGGCCAGGAGCTCAGGGGCCGGGCAGGACGGTCATGCTGGCCGGATGTGGCCCGCGGGCCATAGTTTGCCCACCTCTGAGCTATGGTATTGCCTCCTAAGGTGAAAATTCTTCTCCGCTATTGCTGCACCCTCATGTGTGATAGCTTATTGATCAGAGTGAGACACTCAGGAGAAGTAGCTGGAGCCATACATTTACCCTCTGATATATGCACAGCTGATGAATGATTGCCCTGCAGTAGGCTAGCTGTTAGACCGTGCGTGCTTGGTGAAAAGAGGAGGATTTTATTTCTAGCCCTGGCTCAACTCTTACCATCAGCACTTCTGCTGTCAGGAGCATGGAGGAACATTTTCAACGCACCCTACAGTTAATCTGTGGGAGCTGAGAGATGCTCAGTTATTATGAACATCAGGCCATTCATTCATTTGGGTGCCTAAATGAATACATGACTCTAGTCTTCTGCCCGAGGCTGGAGAGGTTAAGCAAACTGCACAGCACTCATCTGGGCATAGATAGGTATAAGAACAGAGGCCAAGGTATCTTGCTCTGGACAGACAAGAATGCTGCATTGATGAGAAAATATCCCAGCTATGAAATTTTCATTAAGTACAGCGAATGCATTGCTATGGTAACAACCGTACCATCCACATCAAGGTCATTCACATGAGCCAGTGCTGTCGGTCAGTTCTACAGGAGGTACAGAGGCCATCTAAGGAGAAGACCCACTCTTTGTTTCTTGATGATATCCAAAATGCTGCTGACAATGCTCGTGCTTTGGCAAAACTAATACAAGCCCACTCAGTCACTGGGAAGGAATCACCCTGGTCATCAAACAGGATGTTGCAGAAGGAACTGCTTTGGAAATGTCACAGTTATGGGGCTAGCCACATCTGTTTCCCATTTCTATCTCTCTGAGTGTGTCCTCACAGCTGTTCAGTCTCATGCCCTTATCTGTCTCGGGTTTTCCTGCTCTTGAACTGGGAACTGGATACAACTGCCTGTCTAGCCCAGCTGCTTATTAGCATGCATGCCCACATGGGTTTGGGCACGTGTTTGATCCTCCCTTTGGGAGCCTGTGACCAGGGATACAATGACCCACGGTTTTCTTAAAACAATGTACGTTTATTAGCAAGTGGAACAAAGCATGAAGGAATTGTTCAAACAACCAATAGCCTACACACATATTGAAACCCCAGTCCTAGACATCTCCCTGGGAAATATGGTAATAGAAATATTAACTATCAATGAAAATGCAGACTGCTGTTTCTGCCCTTCTTCTCTTTACCTATAGTTTTGATTATAAACAATGCACACTGTGACAGACCTAGGCCAGTGGGGTACAGGAGTCTTGTAGAGGGAAAATATACTGGTCACTGGCTGAGTAGTTTTCTTTTCCCTGAGTGACCAGAGCAGGGGCTGCACTAGAGTAATCAGGAACCTGCTAGAACCAATTAAGGCAGACAGGCTGATTAGATCACCTGCAGCCAATCAAGGCAGGCTACTCAGAGCACCTGGGTTTAAAAAGAAGCTCACTCCAGTCAGGTGAGGAGGAGCCAGAGGAGAGGAAGTGCATGTGAGGAGCTGGGAGCAAGAGGCATAAGGAGCTGAGAGTGAGAGGCTGTGCTGCTGGAGGACTAAGGAGTACAGGTGTTATCAGACACCAGGAGGAAGGTCCTGTGGTGAGGATAAAGAAGGTGTTTGGAGGAGGCCATGGGGAAGTAGCCCAGGGAGTTGTAGCTGTCACACAGCTGGTACAGGAGGCACTATAGACAGCTGCAATCCACAGGGCCCTGGGCTGGAACCCAGAGTAGAGGGCGGGCCCGGGTTCCCCCCAAACCTCCTAACTCCTGTTCAGACACAGGAGGAGTTGACCTAGACTGTGGGGAAGATCACTGAGGTGAGCAAATCTGCCAATAAGCGTAGGACCCACCAGAGTAGAGGAGGAACTTCGTCACAACACACTCATATATATATATATATGAAATATATATTGTGATACGGCATGGCCAGAGGGCAGAAGGAGAGTGTTAGCAGGAAGCCTTATTCCCTGCAAGGGGAGGAAGGTATGCTATAGATTAACTAGAGCACCTGAAGCCAATTAGAGCACCTGAAGCCAATTAGAGCACCAGCAGTCAGTCGTGTGATAAAAACCCTTGCTTTAGTCAGACAGGGTGGGAGTTGGAGCAGGAAGGTTTGGTTGGAGCAGAAAGCAGTTTGAAGGAGTTGGAACAGAGAACAGTTTTGAAGAGAGAGCAAAAGGAAAGTTTGGAGGAGTGCTGCGGTGGGCTGAGAAATCCAAAAGAAACCCTAGGTAAGGGGCACCTGGCTTATGTAGAAGGAGGGCAAGAAGCTCCTTCACAAGCTGAAGGGCAGGAGAGAGAAGTAGTCCAGGGGAAGGAACCGCTAGTTCAAGTAGTTCACCACAAACCTCAGGGCCTCTGGGTTGGGACCTGGAGAAGAGGGCGGGCCCAGGTCCCTCCCTCTCCACTCCCCTCCTCAAGGACACTAGTGGGGTAATTAAAATACTGATTCAGAGGCAAGCAATGGCGCCCTGAACCTTCCCCAAAGAAGAGAAAGCACGAGACCCAGCATAACAGTACCGGCAATTTGCCACAATATATAAAATATTCTGCAATTAGGGAAATAACGTGTTATCTAATGAGCTACTGCATCTCTCTTGAATGGAGAGAATGTATTTTTTTTTCAACTTTAAAGCAGTCACAGTAAAACTCAGATAAAAGAGGTGACTAGAATTGAAAAGATAATTATATAGCCCAGAATCCTGCACATGGCACGTGGTTCTCTGCCTCCTGATGTGGACTTGCTGGTGAAAGCACAGAAAAAGTCTTTCTTGGTGCATTGCCATTACACAGTTAGAGGCTGCAAATCAAACCCACAGCATGATTATGTTTGCATCATAATAATGAACATGTTCTGCTTAATTATGGGAGTCAGAAATGGAAAAGGCCTAAAGGCCACCCAGGTCACCTTTCCACCAGTGCGGGGTTGTTCTTTGCAGAACACGTTGTAATTAATTGTTCAGTCTAATGTTAAATATCCCAAGCGGTGGATCTTATGTCATTTCTATGGAACTTGTTCTACATCATGGTAAGTACTGTGCTAAGCACAATAAGATCCTACCAATATACCAAGACCTCAATCCACTGCCACCCTCCCAGCGCAAATCCAGGAAGCCTTTATGGATCCAAACATCAGTGCTATAGGGCAATGGAAAGGACACTGGCACTCTCTGGCTCGAATCATGAGCCACTTGTGATGTTCCAAACGAAGACCTGGTGGAAGATCCAACTAAAGTCCAGGGACTCCATCTTCCCTGTAGGCAGGGGACTGGATGTAGCTGCATTTGGGCAGTGCACAGAAAGTGCAGGTATCTCCTCCAAAATGGAAAATCAAGAATCACCCAATCGTGATTGCAAGTTTGGTACCTAACTCACTTAGGTGCTTTTGAAAAACCCACTAGGTGCCTATCCGCATATTTAGGTGAAAATCTGGCCACATTGCCCACCTCTGCCTCATGCAGGGCCAGTTTGTCCAAACACCATTGGTTAGGCATCTCCCACATGGCCAAACACAGCACTGGTTCTGAGAACCATAACGAAGCTCCTGGTTACTTGTCTTAGGCCACAAAGCAAGGACTGGCCCCTCAGAATTCCAGGCTGCTAATCCAATGCTCAGACCATTCCATCCTGAGTGATTTGACACCCATATCTAGCATCAACATGGAAAGTTGTAGGCACTGTAAAAATAAATGGCTGGCTTGTCCCCTGTATTTCTAAGTAAAATAACACAACTTGAGTTATAGAAGTGTTTATGAGAAGATACCTAGTCTGGATATTTCTGATTATGATGCTGCTAGGACTTTTAAGCTTTCTATAGGGGGAAAACACTGAATCAGTGATGCCATTATGCAAGAAATACATCCCACCAAATTGATTCTTTCTGTGCCTCTGCAGAATAAACTCCTCTCTCATGGGACAGTGCATTATGACTTCATTTACAGAGGCAATGGGAGTCTTTAAAATACATGTCGGGAAATTTACTGTAGAGATCTGTCAACAATTCTGTGTGGAGGGGGAACGCCCTTATTTATCACTCTCTGGAAATACAACTCCAAATGTCACACTCTGCCAGAGTAAACAGCTAGTGCAACAATCCATGGAGATAGCTGGAATCACGAAGCAGACATCCTTTCTGTAAACTGAACTAGCCAGAGGCAAAATGCTTTCATCAATCACTGATTGCCAGCCCTTGGTTTTTGTGTTCAGAAAGCTTTAGAATTTGAAAACTCAGCTGAAGAGGAATGTTCTGCTTCTACGTGTTCAAACATCAAGTCCTGCAGGTGCTCTCAGGGGATTAGATCAGTTTTTAACAACTCCCTTGTTTGGAGATGTAGAGGTGTACAACCCAAATAGTGCTAGAGAGTAGCCATTGCCACTGATGTCACTCACAGGATACCATGGCACAGTGAGGAAGGCACAGGCACCTACAGAGAAGTGCCATCATGAGTTGGTGTTGTAGAGAGAATCAGAGGGTGAAGAGGGGCTAAATTCTCTGCTGGGGCAATGGGACAGATCTCTTCTGGAGTCACTGTGCCTGTTTACACTAGTGAAGAATTTGACTCTTGAAAAATACTGGCATTCAGGCTTCTTAGCCAATTTGCCTTAAGATGGTAGCTATATTAAAGAGGAAAGAATTATCCACTTGTTTGCACCACGCTGGGTCCTGTGGCAAGGTACAATCATTGCAGCCACCTGCATGGTACATAATATTCATTTTGGTGAGTGTCTTGGGAGCCAGTTAGAAATTTCCTACCACTGTGCTTCATGGAACTCAGGTATCCGAGGGAACCTGAATTGATTGATGGCTCTTTAAAACTCATTGTTTTTGTCTTGGCGGTTGGAACAGAGCTTCACTTTGAAGTTAGGGCCAATGTTACCCCAGAAACTCAAAACTCAAGATAAAGAGAGAGTAAGAAGCCATGTGATTTGAATCAGAAATCAGTTTACAGGGAGTGTTGTGCTTTTTAAACATGTGAGGCCAATGCCCATTCTTCGGTTTAGAGGCATAGAGTGGGATTTTCAAAGGTGTCTTAATTCTGCTTCCATATGGAACTCATTGGGAGTTTTACCATTGACCTCAATGGAAGCAGAGAGAGGCCAACACTCACTGCTTTTGATCCCACCATCACAGACTCGTTTATTTGATTTTATGCTACCCCCCTGTCCCTCTTGTTTCAACCTCTGTTAGTGTAGCAAGGATTCTTGCAAGAAGGTAATGCTTGCAACAGTCAGATTTGGACTCATGTGGATCTCCTCTGGCATTGAGTTCCCTAAACAGGGCATTGTATGCTTCCTTTGTCTTCACACACTGGTGAAATATTTCAGAGTAGCAGCCGTGTTAGTCTGTATCCACAAAAAGAACAGAAGTATTTGTGGCACCTTAAAAACTAACAAATTTATTTGAGCATAAGCTTTTGTGGGCTACAGCCTACTTCATCGGATGCATGTAATGGAAAATATAGTAAGAAGATGTATATACACAGAGAACATGAAACAATGAGTGTTGCCATACACACTGTAATGAGAGTGATCAGTTAAGGTGAGCTATTATCAGGAGGAGAGAAAAAGAATTGTTTGTAGTGGTAATGAAAGTGTCCCATTTCCAGTAATTGACAAGGAGATGTGAGGAACTGTGTGTGTGTGTGTGGGGGGGGGGAGGAATAAACATGGGGAAATAGTTTAACATGGGGAGCTACTGTTACTTTGTGTAATGACCCATCCACTCCCAGTCTTTATTCAAGCCTAATTTGGTGATGTCCAATTTGAAAATTAATTCCAATTCAGCAGTCTCTCATTGGCGTCTGTTTTTGAAGTTTTTTTGTTGTAATATTGCAACTTTAGGTCTGTAATCGAGTGGCCAGGGAGATTGAAGTGTTCTCCAACTGGTTTTTGAATGTTATAATTCTTGATGTCTGATTTGTGTCCATTTATTTTTTTTGCATAGAGACTGTGCAGTCTGGCCAATGTACATGGCAGAGGGACATTACTGGCACATGATGGCATATATCACATTGGTAGATGTGCAGGTGAACGAGCCCCTGATGGTGTGGCTGATGTGATTAGGTCCTATGATGGTACCCCCTGAATAGATATGTGAACAGAGTTGGCAACGGGCTTTATTGCAAGGATAGGTTCCTGGGTTAGTGTTTTTGTTGTGTAGTGTGTGGTTGCTGGTGAGAATTTGCTTCAGGTTTGGGGGCTGTCTGTAAGCAAGGACTGGCCTGTCTCCCAAGATCTGGGAGTGGATGGACCATCACACAAAGTAAAATTATTTCCCCATGCTTATTCCCCAGCCTCCACCAAACACACAGTTCCTCACATCTCCTTGTCAAGTGACATCCATGTGACAAATACACTTTTGACCACATCACTTGTCCTATGCCCAATGTGTCATTTCTCTGGTACTTGTTCTAACATTCCAACTCTCTGAATGGCACAAACAGCTGATTTATCTAGTTAGTTTTTTATCCCAACCTTCCAGAGAAATATTTCCTCCTTTTCTCCCCAAATTATACCTGTCAGAATCCCTCATTCAGTCCTGCATCAACTACTGCTTCTCTGTTCCTAAAAATGTCACAACTTTTTAAATATCTGTTAGCTGGCAGCCAAGCAGGGCAAAGAATGGGAAATCCATATTACTGGGAAGCCAAGATTCTTGTAGCGGATCCCTGTCAGAAAGAAGTGCTTGTAACTTGTGGACCTGCCTAAGAAGAAATGAAATGTCATGCTTTCCCAGTGTCTTAACCTACAGCACAAACTTTCTTTTGTTTTAATTTTGTATACATTCCAACTAAATAGACATGCTATGATATATGATGGCCTAGCAATTAAGGGGACAGTTGGCTGTCATTCTTTTAACTTTGGATGGCTAGTGTCCAACTAGCTGCCAACAGGTTATTTGCATAGGAAATAACATAAGTTCCCTACAGGCAAAGTCCTTTCCATCTTTATTCTGCTCCAGAAACAAGACAGAGAGCTTGTTTACAACCACGTGATTCCTTTCTTATCTATCGTCCAAATGTTAGATCAAATGTTAGTCAAGCATCTTACAGATGACTTGTGTCCGTTCTGAAGGGCTTATGGCCAACTTGCTGCCACTTGGAGATTTACACTGCGGTGAAGTAGGTTTTTGTTACATGCAAATTTCTCCCTGTCTCAATTTATTTCCAAAGAAATTAAATATTTAGGAAAGAAAAAATATACTAAGTTCCAATTGCTAGTTTAGGATTTCAACCCGGTGATTATGAAACACATCTAGGTGACGAGGTTGGATGTTGATCTTACAACTGCCATAGAAATGTCCAAACTTCAGTTGTTTATTAGTTGGTTGCTTTCACTATACAGATAAATTGTTTCTGAAAAGGCAAATTTCCATTCTGCATTGTCCTCCTGATCCAACATCAGATACTAACCTGGAAATAGTATTCCATTGATGCCCCACAAAGGAGCCACTCATACTATAGGAAAAATGGTTGATGGGTCTTAGTCAATATTTGACCAATCTAAGTGAAGAGCCTGCAGGTTGCTGATTCTCCTTGTCTACTGAAACTTTATTAATATCTGGTGTTCTTCCTACACACTAGAGACACCGGAGACTGTGCCCATCCATTGGTAAATGAGATGGCTCCTGGATTGGCTCTTTATATTTCATTGCCCTTTATGGTACTATTCAACACATTTACATTTAATAGTTTATTCTTTATGTAGCTCCAGTACATCATGTGCCAAGTGTCCTGTCTCTCCTGAATGAAATACAATTACCTGCAAACTCTGCAATACAGTATTATTGGCTTGGTGGAACCAAACCACACATGGGTAAGAATTTCAAAGCCACATGGAGGAATTGGATAACTAATTCCCATTGATTTCAGTGATATTTGGGTGTCCAAATCCCTTAGGCAGCTTTGAAGAAGAATCTTTGGTGGTGTTGACCTGTAACCCTAATGTGATCCTAGAGTGCAAGATTAAATTGTATATTGCATGTTAAGGCATATTAAAATGCTTTGAGATAGAAAAATAGATGATACTAAATCTGTGATGCAAGTAATTCTAGTAGAGAAACATAAGAATTTGTATAATAAATGAGATAGGCTTGGCAACAAGCTGAGGCCTAGTAGGCCTGTGAGTCAGGGTACGTCTACACTACAGGATTATTCCAATTTTACATAAACCGGTTTTGTAAAACAGATAGTATAAAGTCGAATGCATGTGGCCACACAAAGCACAAAAATTCGGTGTGTGCGTCCATGTACCGAGGCTAGCGTCGATTTCTGGAGCGTTGCACTGTGGGTAGCTATCCCGTAGCTATCCCATAGTTTCCGCAGTCGCCCCCGCCCATTGGAATTCTGGGTTGAGATCCCAATACATGATGGTGCAAAAACAGTGTCGCAGGTGATTCTGGGTAAATGTCATCACTCATTCCTTCCTCCGTGAAAGCAACAACAGACAATCATTTCACGCCCTTTTTCCCTGGATTGCCCTGGCAGACGCCATAGCATGGCAACCATGGAGCCCGTTTTGCCTTTTGTCACTGTCACCGTATGTGTACTGGATGCTGCTGACAGAGGCGGAACTGCAGCACTACACAGCAGCATTCATTTGCCTTTGCAAGGTAGCAGAGACGGTTACCAGTTGTTCTGCGCCATCTGCTGTGCCATTGTAAATTGGTGAGGAGATGACGGTTATCAGTCGTTCTGTACCGTCTGCTGCTGTCATGGGTGCTCCTGGCTGACCTTCGCTGAGGTTGGCCGGGGGCGCAAAGACAAAAATGGGAATGACCCCCTGGGTCATTCCCTCCTTTATGTTGTATCTAAAAATAGAGTCAGTCCCGCCTAGAATATGGGGCAAGTGTACTAGAGAACCAGTGTATCAGAGAACCAGAGAGCACAGTCGCTCCGTGTCAGATCCCACAGAAATGATGAGCTGCATGCCATTCTAGGGGGTGTCCATGCAACAACTCCACCCGTTGCTTCCCTCCTCCCCCAACCCTTCTGGGCTACCATTGCAGGGTCCCCCCATTTGTGTGATGAAGTAATAAAGAATGCAGGAATAAGCAACACTGACTTTTTAGTGAGATAAAATGAGGAGGAGGCAGCCTCCAGCTGCTATGATAGTCGAGGCAGGACATTAAATGGTGGAGGGGAGAGAAGCGCAGCCTCCCGCTGCTATGATAGTCCAGGCAGTACAGAATCTTTTCTTTAGACATTCAAGGGGGCGGGGCTGATGCAGTTCAGCTCCCAGTTGCTATGATGAGGATGGTTACCAGCCATTCTGTACCATCTGCCAGGAATAACCGGTAGTCATTCCTATTTTTACCCAGTCGCCCCCGGCCGACCTCACCTGAGGCCAGCCAGGAGCACTCACGGGCTGATGACGAGGACGGTTACCAGTCCTATTGCACTGTACCGTCTGCCACCGGGGAAGGGAGGGGAGAGGATGCTGCTGTTCATTGCCCCAGCACCGTGTCTACCAGCAGAATGCAGTAGACATACGGTGACACTGAAAAAAGTCAACAGATGATTTTTTTCCCTTTTCTTTCACGGGGGTGGGAGAGGGAGTAAATTGATGAGATATACCCTGTGCCACCCCGGACAACGTGTTTGACGCTACAGGCATTGGGAGCTCAGCCAAGAATGCAAATGCTTTTCAGAGAGTGCGGAGACTGTGGGATAGCTGCAGTCCTCAGTCCCTCCTCCCTTCCTCCATGAGCGTCCATTTGATTCTTTGGCTTTCCGTTATGCTTGTCACACAGCACTGTGCTGTGGACTCTGCATCATAGCCTGGAGATTTTTTTCAAATGCTTTGGCATTTTGTCTTCTGTAACGGAGCTCTGATAAAACAGATTTGTCTCCCCATACAGTGATCAGATCCAGTATCTCCCGTAAGGTCCATGCTGGAGCTCTTTTTGGATTTGGGACTGCATCTCCACCTGTGCTGATCCGAGCTCCATGCTGGGCTAACAGGAAATGAAATTCAAAAGTTTGCGGGGCTTTTCCTGTCTACCTGGCCAGTGCATCCAAGTTCAGATTGCTGTCCAGAGCAGTCACAATGGTGCACTGTGGGATACTTCCCAAAGGCCAATACCGTCGATTTGCGGCCACACTAACCCTAATCCGATATGGTAATACTGATTTCAGCGCTACTCCTCTTGTCAGGGAGGAGTACAGAAACCGGGTTAAAGAGCCCTTTATATCGATATAAAGGCCCTTGATGTGTGGACGGATGAGGCGTTAAATCGGTTTAACGCTGCTAAAATCGGTATAAACGTGTAGTGTAGACCAGGCCTCATACTAGTTAGCCTAAATAGCAAAGGCACTAGCATGGCTGCTTAACCTAAGGTTGTAAGACTTAGCAATATTTCGCACTAGGTAGCTTTTAATAAACAAGAACCCCACAGAAATATAAAATGACAGATTTTTAGCCCGTAAAGCCATAAGGTTAACAGCATTCACACACTGGAAACATTGGCAAATGTATTAATGCAATATTGAAACAAATAGCCAGTGTCTGCATTTGGAACCCTGAATATGGGAGCCTGGAAAGCCACATATGGACAAGGGACTGAGACCTAAGCAAATAGGGCCATGAACAAGTAAGTGTGTGGAAAGAGGAGTGTAAAATATGATGCACAAATGTTCACAAGTGGGTCCTGGGGAGTGACTGAGTGGGCATCAGCCCAAAATGTCATCTCCTCTTGGGGTGACTGTTTCTTCCATCTTTGTGTCTAATTGGCTCCATTAGGTTGTGAGCATTCACAAGGTTGTAAGTATGTCAACACTGGAGGATTGTAAGCATGCATGATCCAGGGGGTCAGTTTTCTATACTTTTCAAACTCGTTCGTATTTTCCTATGATGTCAATTATTCTTCTCTGTACTAAGCAAAGCTTATAAAATCTCCGTGTGCACCTCACCAATTTCAAATGCAAACAAAATGTCTTATATAGCCAGCTGCCTGATGAGCCTGTGTTTTGTGACAAGTGCATTTTCATGCTGTATTTACCAGAAGCTACCGTGGGGGGAAGGATGGAATTATTAAAGCACCAAGATGTCCAGGACCCATAACTTTGCTTTGCCACACACTTCCTGTGTGACCATGGGCGTGTTAACTGACACCAATTTTTAAAGCTATGTAGGCACCTAAGCATGCTGACAGACACCTAGACACCTCCCTTCCATAGATTTGAATTGGAATTAGACATCTAGATGCTTTTGAAAATCCCACTAGGCATCTATCTACAAATCTTTAAAAATCTGTCCTTGGTCTCGCTGTGCCTCAGTTCCCCATCTCTAAAATGGATATGATGCTTTCCTGCTAGGCACAGGTGAGGCAGAATAAAGATTACACTAAAGATTGTGAGAAACTAAGACCCTGCAGTAATGGCAGAGGTATCTACAAGAGATTAAAAAACCTCAGCCTACCTGTATTCTAAATTTGCCCACCTCATGTGAAACTGTGGCAACACCACTATCTACACTCACTGTCGTGTCTGACAGCTTGAGGTTCTCAAATGAGAAGTTCTACGCATTTGCTGACATCAGCCTCTTCTTTCTGCCACATTTTGTCTGCTGGATGGTATAGAAGAAGAAGGAAAACGAGAACCTGAAACTGAAAAGCAAGGCAAATGGTCTTTTCTCATACATGCAAATATCCTATTAGTGCAGATAAATCTATGAACAGATGTAGTTACGCATCCAGGTCATCTATGCATACACATACTGTGCCCTGTTTACACAGACACATTGGGTATTTTCACATATCCAATAAGTGGTCATGATGGGCTACACTTAGGCTTGATATCTAGTCCTGTGCAACAGGCAGTAGGCAGCTGCTCTGCACAGGTGCCAACAAGGGAAGGGATTGTCATACACTCCCTTCCTTGGTTCCCTATCGCTCCAGGAGACAAGAAATCTGCTAGCAGCTAGTACCAGGAGTAGATTATGTCCCCTTCTGCACAAGGTCAACTACAATGGCTGGTATGATGGGGTGGAGCCAAAGTCCTACCCAATACCCACCACATTCACTCACTGTGTTAACAGAAGCAGCAAAGAGTCTTGTGGCACCTTATAGACTAACAGACGTTTAGGAGCATGAGCTTTCATGGGTGAATACCCACTTCGTTTGATGCATGTAGTGGAAATTTCCAGGGGCAGGTATATATAAGCAAGCAAGAAGCAGGTTAGTTCAATGTGTTAACAGAGGGAAGTGGTAGCTCTCCCTTCTATGTGTACAGCACACACACTTAGAATTGGATGTTCCCTGTGACTGATTTGCATGTATTCATAATGCATATTTAAGGTAGAGTAGCAATAAAGGCAGATACTGAGATGGTTTTAATATTAATGCCTTTGTGGTGAAGCACTGGAATGGGTTACCTAGGGAGGTGGTGAAATCTCCTTCCTTAAAGGTTTTTAAGGTCAGGCTCGATAAAGCCCTTGCTGGGATGATTTAGCTGGGAATTGGTCCTGCTTTGAGCAGGGGGTTGGACTAGTTGACCTCCTGAGGTCCCTTCCAACCCTGATATTCTATGATTCGATGTGATCAGAGACGAACAGCCTTGTGTCTACACTTAAAATGCTACAGTGGCATTGTGTAGCCCATTTCTGTAGACACAACAGTGGCAGGAGGGGTTCTCTTGTTGCTGTAGCTAATCCACCTCCCCAAGTGGTAATAGCTAGCTTGACGATGACTTCTTAGAGAAGAAGTTAATTGGCTTTTCAGGAGAGTGTGTTACCAACGTTAGAGGAAGGGAAAGGAACTGGAAATAGCCAGGTTTGAGATGTTACTTTCCAAGGGACACACAACAATTGCTAGCTTAATGTAAGGAGACTGTTGCCCTCTTACTAACATTCAGTGGGACTGTTTGGTTGCTAGCTCCCAGCACTAAAAACGGAGGGGTCGATGGGAAATCAGGAGCCTGAGACTGACAGTCTCCAAGAACAATGTGGAGAGGCCAATGCTCTAGATCAGCCTGATTCACAGGGTGGGCAGGCTAATCAAGGAGTCAGGAGGCCAGGGCGGTCCCATCCTCTGTGTGCGCTGGAATTGTCTCAGTCAGACGGAGTGGGCCCGAGCTAAGGAGAGAGTAGAGGCCCAAGCTAAGCTGCTGGGAGCAGAGCTGCAGCCCAAAAAGCCAGAGCACAGCCCAGAGAGAGAGACCTGCCCTGGGAGCAGAACTGTAGCAACTGGAGCCAGAGAGGCCAGAGAAGCAGCCCAGGGAGCTGGAGGCAGAGCAGCAGCAGCAGCCGTGCTGAGGCAGTGTGGAGCTGGGGCTGAAGCAGTCTGGAGCTGGGTGCGGTGAGCAGCTGGGGAGAGCCAGGGGGACTCTGGGCAGGGGGCCCAGCATAGGGAGACGCCTCAGCCAAGAGGCTCTGCAGGCCAGACTTGGAGGGGGATCGTAACCCTGACAGAGCAGGGGTGACACTGGGGAGAAGGGTCCTGCCACCCAGAGCCTGAGAGAGTGTGGCCACTGCCAGAGCAAGTGTCCAACCAGCAGCGTCCCTGCAGCACAGCCAGGGCCTGAGGAACAGACTGTAAAGTGCCCTGATGTCCAGAGACACTGTTTGTGATGGTCCCTGCCACAGAGCGGGGTGATGTGTTTTCCTTTAACCTTTCCCATTTTTCCTTATTCTTTTTAAACATTAATTGTTAATTAAATAACTTGTATTTGCTTTAAATTGTATGATGTGATCAGTGGGTCAGGGAGGTGTACAGTGCAAAGAGAGTACCCCGGAGTGGGGACACCCTAGCCCCTGTCCTAGGTGACCACAGCAGGGTTGGGGGTTGAACCCCCCCAGGAATCCTGGGCCGAGCCTTTTTGGGTTTACGAGGACTCTGCCAGACAGGAGAGTGGAAGGGGAGTCCTCAAGGGCAGGAAGGCCTCTGGGTAAAGGAAGTGGGAGCGAGGACTCAGATCCTTTTGCTAGCCCACTTCACCGGAGTAGTGCAGAAGTCAGGAAAGTTCCCCACAATAGCGGGACCATTCCCCCACTTACATAATGTTAAGTGATGCTTTAAACTCAATCTAGCTGGCCCATCAGGGGATATAGGCTGAAGTTCAAGTGATGCTAATACTTCAGCTAATAATTGAAGACAGACTAATTTGGCCTGGAAATAAGGCATACATATTTAACAGTGAGGGCAAGTAACCACCGGAACAACTTACCCAGGGTTGTGGCAGTTTTTCCATTACTGGCAATATTTAACTCGGGATTGGCTGTTTTTCTAAGAGACCTGCTCCAGGAGTTATCCCCAGGACGTTCGATGGCCTGGGTTATCCAGGTCAGACTCGATGAGCACAGCCAGCCTTGGAATCTAGGAATTTATAACACAGTGGGGACTCAGATCTTATCCCATTGCCAACCCCACACCCAACCTTACTAGTGAACCCCTTAGCCATCCGGACCCCCAAAGCATTGATTTTCCAGTGTTAAAGAATCCTTCCTGTTATTTAGATGATTCATCCCCTCCCTGTCGCTCCTCCTCCTGATATCTGGAATTGGATCTTGCAGAAGCATCTCATTCCTGTAATTGATAAGAGAGGTTTGTTTCTGGTGAGATGGATTTCCCGTCTCTCTTCTTCTCTGTCTGCTCTCTTCTCCCTCCTCTTTTACTTTTTTTCCCCCTCCCATGTTGCCTCATTCCTGCCTCCTGTTGCATCGCTTAATTTCCTTTGGCCCACCCCCTTTCATCTCTTTCCATTTGTAAGTGTAATTCCCAGCCTGCTGTGCCCTGCTCGGTCCCTCTGCACCGTGCTGAAACAACACAGCTGCATACAGCAGCACCCACAGATGAGGAGGAAACACTGCCCCTGGACTAAGTGCATCACTCCCTTCTCCTTTGCCAGTAGGGATGTGTGCAGCTTAGTCATGCAGTGGGAGACATCACTAGCAGCCCAAGCAGAGGAGCTTCTATATTGAGGGTAGCACATTGGGGCATTAGCCAGCCTGATTTGAGGAGAGGGAAGCAAGTTCCACTCCATCATCCTTTGGGTACCAGTGTGAATAATGCCAGTTTTGGTGGCCAGGGCCAGGACTACAGCATTATGCATTGTGAGCTTTACCCTGCCCCTGGGAAGTTCTGCTGTCAATGTCACATCAATTTTGCTCTCAGTTTCAGTGGGAGCAGAAGCATTCTGAGATAGGAGTAGGGAGGGGCCAGGCCAAGCTGAAAGAACATCAGAAGGGAGGTAGAGGGTGCTGGAGTTGGATAGGGGAGCTGAGGGAAAAGAGAAGAGCTGAAAACCTGGCACAAACTGGCTTAGGGAAAGTATCGTAGTGACCGGGGGCACGCAGAGGGAGATGAACAAGGTTGTGGAGAGAGCTGAGGAAAGAGAATGGAGAGGGATCAGGGTGGGAACAAAGAAATGGACAGCAGCCTGGAGGAGCTGAGAAAGCAGCCAGACCAGCAGGAAGAGATGATAGACAGTCTGATGAGCACCAAAGGATCAGAAAGGAGGTGGAGGCTGAAGAGAGGATCAAAGTGACCGGGAAAGCCGTAAGAGGCTGAGGGAGATGAAAGAGAACGGGAGCAGGGGCTGGAGCAGCAAAGGCATTGCCACGGCCTGCAGGGTAACAAAGAGAGGCTATCGCTGGGACCCAGGAGGGGCAGATAGAGGCTGGATCTGAAAGCCACCCACAGATGCTACTTTGCATTTCTCCAGTTGTCTTCAAAACACAGAGCGATCTCGTATGCTGTGCACTCCATGAGCCAAATGGGCTCAGGGAGCTGGTTAGGGATGCAGAGCAAGCTACAGCATAGATTTCTGCAGCGCTTCTAGGAGAGGGCTGCTCTGCCTCCTTGGCTTTGGGGTATGAGGTTGTCAGACATATGCCAGTACATTTCGGAGATGAAGAGATTGTGAGCTGGGCAAGTGCCTAATTTAATGGGAGCAGTGAAGACAAAACCCAAGACAATGGCATGGAAAAATAGTCCCACTTCCTCTTTAATATGATCTTTTATGTGTATGTGCTTGACTGGGACTTGCAAAGGATAATTCATTAAAACTTCCTGAGAAAGTGCAGCCCACATACAATGACTTCCAATCTCACTGCTTTTGCTGAGCTGTTCATTTAGAATGAGAGACTTTTATCAAGTCTTTAATTTGTCTCAGAGCTTTATTCCATCATTTCTCTATTTCCAATTCCATTTTTATAGTAACAAGGTTTTCTTTTATTTGCATTGGTGAAGACTTGAATTCATAAACCACCAGAATGATTGTAATGTAGAAAAAGGTTTGATCATGGTATATAAATATATTTAGCCTTAAATTCATTTGGAGTCACCTTTTGTGGGCTCAGAATACATGTAAACATTTCTCTGAGGATATAAGGATAGATTTAAAACTAGATTTATGACTTTCGCAGCCATTGTTACAGGACAGATGGAAATATGTGGGACTTTCCCCCACTGTTTAAGACTATCCATTTGAAATGATAAACCATTCTTTCTGACATCAGTGTAACTTTGTACATAGGCTTAAAGGACACTGAGAACTTGTCTGCTGCATCTTTAAGATTGATATTCTGGCAGCCAAGGACACTTGCAAATTGTTATCAATTATTTATTGTTTGAATTATAAGAGCGCTCCTGGGTCCTGCCTGAGATCGGGGCCCCATTGTGCTACAAGCTGTCCATAAACAAACTAAAATCCAATCCCTGCCTCAGAGATCTTACAGTCGAATGCACATGGCTGACAAAGGAAATAGTATAATGCATTATCCCTATTGGACAGGTGGGGCTCTATACCCACACAGAGTAAGACCAAGATTTTCACAACTAAAATGCTGCAGTTAGGCTCCTACGTTTATATTCAGACACCTAACTAATGGGCCTGGTTTCCAAAAGTGCTGAGCATTCACCAGCATCCGCTGATGTCAGAAGCCTAACTTCAGGCTCTTCTTTGTGAAAATCTTGGCCAAAGGGTCTCACACTAAGGTTGCCCAGGAAGTCTGTGTCAAAGGCAATAACTGGATTCAGCCTTTCTGAGGCCCAGTCAGCTGCCTTATGGACAAAATTATCCTTCCTCGGCTATTTTTCTCTTATAGAAGATAAGAGCCCAAGTACTGTTGCAGTGCTCAAGTAGGATACAATGATTCGGCTTATTGATGTAGAACACTGCATTATTTTTGTGTCTTTATTGTACTTTTAATATGCTACAAGCTCTACCTGTCTGACCCACTGGCATTTTCATTATTTGATTTTACTGGTAAACTTGTTTGGTTGCTTACTTGAGCAGGTATTGCTGATGCTATCTTTTCTCTTGGAGAAGTCCAGAGAAGTTATGTCTACTGCTATGAGCACCGTAGGAAATATTCCTACGATTTATCAACTGTGCTGTCTCACAAATTTTGTCTGAGGAATCACTCAATGGCCTTTCACCGGGAACGTTCAGATGAAAGCCTCTCTTGGTTAATGATAACCTGTGTCCTTTTAAGTTCTGTTGTCACCAAAATATATGGCAATGACCTGTTTGTGTGAGTCTATTAATGACTGAGGATGTTAGAGGAGCACAGAGATAGCACGGAGATGGAATGTGGTGTTTCTGCAGCTGTTTGGGTCTCAGTATATTAGAGAGACAGGGGGGTTAGGTAATATCTTTTATTGCACCAATTTGTGTTGGTGAGAGAGACAAGCTTTCGAGCTACACAGAGCCCTTCTTCAGTCTTGTGTCTCTCACCAATGCAAGTTGGTCCAATAAAAATTATTTACCTCACCCACTTGTCTCTCCACAGAGATTGAAGGAAGGCTCAGTGTGACCTGACTTAATCAGAACGCTGAGACCAGTTGTAACCACTGGGGCCTACAAACGTACCCCTATTGTGAGATGTTAACAATAACCATGAAAATTAGGCCAAGTTGTTTCTGAAGTTGAATGTTATAACAAGTGCTGGAGAACAAGACAGTGAAACTAGATTAGTCTAAATCAGTGGTTCTTAAACTGGGGTGCACACACCCCCTGGGGGTGCAAGATGCCCTTTCTGGGGGTGTGAGACATGCCAGATTTTTTTAGAAGGTAAATCATAGAAAACACAAATTAAGCACAGGCACCTAAGTACAAGTTTCATCAAACCTATATTAACATTATACATTTTTTAATGATTACTGTAATATACAAACAAAAATACACCTAGGTTTAAAGGATGTGAGAATATATTTTGATTTTTGATAAGGGGTGTGAGAACATATTTTGAAAACCAAAGGGGTGCAGACTGCAATAAAAGTTAAGAACCATTGCTCTAAACCAAAAAGGCCATGTTGATAAAATCCAAGGACTGTTGAAATTCTGCTTGTTAAAAGCAGAAGATGTGTTACTGAAAGCAAATAGACCAAAATTGGTGTGACAGATATTAGCCCTAATTGGCAGACAAAATAGTGTGGAGGATGGACTGTATCACCCATGTCATAAACAGATAGCTAAGGGTTAATGTCTCTTTCACCTGAAGCACCTGACCAGAGGACCAATCAGGAAACCGGATTTTTTCAACTTTGGGTGGAGGGAATTGTGTGTCTGAGTCTTTTGTCTGCCTGCCTGCTTTCTCTGAGCTTTGGAGAAGTAGTTTCTACTTTCTAATTTTCTGTTTCTAAGTGTAAGGACAAAGAGATCAGATAGTAAGTTATATGGTTTCTTTTCTTTGGTATTTGCATGAATATAAGTGCTGGAGTGCTTTGATTTGTATTCTTTTTGAATAAGGCTGTTTATTCAATATTCTTTTAAGCAATCGACCCTGTATTGTATCATCTTAATACAGAGAGACCATTTGTACTTATTTTTCTTTCTTTTTATATAAAGCTTTCTTTTAAGACCTGTTGGAGTTTTTCTTTACTTCAGGAAAATTGAGTCTGTACTCACCAGGGAATTGGTGGGAGGAAGAAATCAGGGGAGATCTGTGTGTTGGATTGCTAGCCTGATTTTGCATTCCCTCTGGGGGAATAGGAAAGTACTTTTTGTTTCCAGGATTGGAAACAGAGAGGGGGAGTCACTCTGTGTAGTTTCACAGAGCTTGTGTCTGTGTATCTCTTCAGGAGCACCTGGAGGGGGGAAGGGAAAAAGGATTATTTCCCTTTGTTGTGAAACTCAAGGGATTTGGGTCTTGGGGTCCCAGGGAAGGTTTTTCAGGGGGACCAGAGTGCCCCAAAACACTCTAATTTTTTGGGTGGTGGCAGCAGGTACCAGGTCCAAGCTGGTAACTAAGCTTGGA
The DNA here is from genome assembly GCF_025201925.1 of Gopherus flavomarginatus. NCBI lineage: Eukaryota > Metazoa > Chordata > Testudines > Testudinidae > Gopherus > Gopherus flavomarginatus. Next base: position 147,622,724 of record NC_066619.1, read on the forward strand.
GGTTTTTCATGCTAACCCCCATATTTTGGACGCTAAGGTCCAAATCTGGGACTAAGGTTATCACAACCCACTTTTCCCCTTTTTTTGCATCTTTAAAAAAGACTTTAAAAAACACATGATCAGTTCAGCTCAGCTGTGTTTTCCATGCTGCATTCCATCTTGCATCCCAGCTCATCTAGCCTCATTTTCATCTTTCCCCAGTTCGTCCTTCAATCTGCCATCACTGCAACTCATCTCGACGACTTTATTCCTGAAGAGAAGGCTGACTGGTCTTGCTCTTGTTCATGGAACTTTGTTTTCACTTGTGAGTGCTGAAAATCATCACAAAACCATGATATTCCATCCTCAGCCCACCAGTGTGGAGATCTAATTAGCAGCACCACAAAGGCACACAAGATCCTTTATTCCCTAGGGCCTAGATTGTATTCCCTTCTCTTGTTATGTTATTTTCTGCCCCAGTGTTGCTTTACTCCTCATTCTCTTGGCTTTTCTTCAAATCCCGAAGTCAACTGTACTGCGTAAATCCATACTGGCCTTGTCTGAGGAGAAAAGTTCCAACCAGATGACAGACTCGACCAAATTGTAACTAACCAGGGTCCAAACACTAGGTGTTGTGGTTGACTTGCCAGCCAAAGCATCCACTTGCAAATAACAAGTGGTCCAGTCTTCCAAAAACATCAACAAAAGCCTGATTTCATCTATCTTTTCTGTCCTGTCTCTCCTCCCTCTTGGTTTATTCAGAACAGGATAAGTGACATCTGGACTGAGAGAAAAATCAACCTTTTCTTTCTCCTCAAAGAAAGGGTGTTCTGAATATAAGAGACTGATATTTTGACTCCAAAAGAAGAGACATTTTGATAAACCCCCCTTGGGGGAGGGACAGTTCAGTGGTTTGAGTATTGGCCTGCTAAACCCAAGGTTGCAAGCTTAATCCCTGAGTAGGGATATAGGGCAAAATCAGTACTTGATCCTTCTCATGAAGGCAGGGGGCTGGACTCAATGACCTTTTAAGGTCCCTTCCAGTTCTATGAGATAGGTATATCTCCATACATTATATTATGATTAAGTCCATCCTGTATAATCACACAACCACAATTTCAGTATAGATGTTTATTTTAATTTCTTGTTCTCTTTTGTGTTTAACCAATAAACTTTCCATTTGAATGGATGTTTTGAGGTGTTCACCAAGTAACTGAGTAAAACCAAGGGCTCTATTTAAAAAGAACCCCAAACCTATCTATCACCGTTTAATGTAGGACAAGGAGAGAGTTTAAAACACCTTTAACTCTTTGGGCCTTTGAGACCAATATCAATACAACAAGCTCTCTCTCTACCCTACGCCTCAATTGCTTTGAGGCTTGCATATGGGAAAGGTGAGTTCTGCTGACAAATGAAACCTAGTACCTGAGTGTGGGACGGGGTGCCGCTGGGAAAGATTGCTGCATAGAAGTGATACCAAATCGAAAATGCACAAGCATAAGGAATGCTGCTGCTGGAAAGCCTTTTGGGATGCAGATCAGCTGATTTTTGTCATCCATCAAAATAATGTATGTTTTTCATAAACACTACAAGTATTTGAGTGCCTTCTTTTCATAGGCTATACATGCCTGAGTGAGTGCATATTTTCTATATACAGTTCATGTATGATTGTATATTTCCATGTGCAGTGCATGTATGTGAATGCATGTTTTTTTCATATGCACTAGAAGTGTGTGAGTTTTGGTGTTTTCCATATACAGTCCATGTATAAGAAGGCATGTTTTCCATGTGCAATACATGATCTTTTTGCTTATTAGAAAGTAAAGATTCATGGGCAGGATATTACTATACTTTCTGGAACAGACCTTCAGATCAATGCAGTGCCACTAAAGGCTTTGGGGCAACAATGACTCAACTAGATGAGATACAGTCCTCTCTTTCCTACTTTCATGCTACGGAAATCGTTCTGTTGCTAATGTGCTCAACTAACTGCCTGCCAGATATATTAGGTTAGGTTATTTCTTGGCTGTTTTTAGAAAAAAGTGCACTTCTAAGACTATTTTTGGTTATCTTGGTTCTCTCCTTTCTGGCAGGTTGTGCCTTTGATTTGTTTGTAATCCTGTATTATTCCTTCAATGAAGCTCTTGGAATCTTTGCTCCTCTCTTAGATGATGTGTCAACTCCATGGCCATTTACCAGCTTCACACACTTGTTTTGCCTCATTTTAATTTAAAGGGCAATTGTTTTTTTTGGACTGCCTTCCTTTCCCAGTTCCAGGAGCTTTGTTCTGTGATTAGTGACCTGATTGGCAGATAATGGAATTGAACTGCAGTCCCATAAGTGCAAGGACTCGCTCGTTACCAACTACATCTGCTGTGTTTCAGAGCATTATAAAAAGATTTCATTTCTCCTCGGTCTAAAAAGCCATTAATTGAATTCATGATAAAATATTTATTCCTCCTACCCTTTCTATCCAACACTAGCAGATGGCAGACAGGCACATGGCCCCAAAAACTTTGGCTGGAATGTGTAATTTAAAAAAAAAAAGAGCAAAGATTGCCTTTGATTCATCCTAGACACAAAATAGAAGAGTTCTGAGCCTACCCAGTTTAAGTGCAAAAAAATTAACCGGTGCCATAGTCCAGTGAGAGGAAAGGGAAAGATGGATCATTTTTCCTATATTTTAAAGTCACTGGGGACCATTGTGGTCATCTAATCTGATCTCTTGCTTAACACAGGCCCTAGAATTTCATCCAGTGATTCCTGGGCCATCTTATGTTTCCCTTTCAGTTCTCACTTGGCTCTGTTCTGTTTTTTGCTGTGGGCCACTGAATGGCTTTGTGATCACGTGGACACAGTGCCCAGTACATTTCAGCATATATATGAAGTTTGGTCTATTCACTGAATTAAGAAATAATAGCACCAGTACTCTAGGCAGTCTACAGGGGGTCAGTTTCTTACTTCCTACCCTTGGAAGGGAATAGGATGGGGGACATTTTAGTTTGAACCCCAGGATAAAAGAACAACCATTGTATAAGACCCAACATGTAGAACCGATGTTACATCCCCGTTGCACTGCTTTGTGCACATTCAGGGCTGCACTAGCTTACCCTGGGGACTGACACACTCCCAAGGATGTGGGAATTGAAAGATTTCCACTGACCATTTTTTATTGGATAGGTGAAAAGGTGCTGAGAATAGGGGAAGGGATCTACAGGAGTCCCACCTCCTTCCACACAATAGGGGGGAGCGTTTGAGGGCTTCATGTTGTGACTTTAATAGCCTTCCTCTATAGTTTTCTTCATATGACCCTGCCATGTACTCCCCAGAGACCGACATGGTGGAGTGGGAGAAAACAGAGCCTGTAACACCCCATTGTCTGGTAACCCTGGAGAACGCATCACTGGGGCTTTGGCATGGAGCCGAAGGGAGGACACTCCCCAGCAAATCAATGCTATTCAATGGAGTCCCTTGCTGGACAGGTGGAATGGCAAAACTCCCAGGAGGTATGTCCATCAAGAGCTAAATGTGTCTCTCTCAGTATCAGTTTGACTAAATTCTCCCCTCAGTTCATTTGAGAGATCAGGTCCTTCAATGACTAATTTATATCGCAATTTTCCTATGTCTCACTGAATAGGCCAAACATTTCAGCTTCTTCCTGTGTGACTCAAATGTGATGCCTTGTCTGCTGTTCATGTGATGAATGCAATGGAAACACATTCCTGTCACAGGGCCTCATCTGGAATGGTGCTGATCAGTGACAACTCCCAATTAAGGCCCCGATCAGCAAAGCACTTAAGCACATGCTTACTGATTTCATGGGCTTGATGCAATGGCCATTGAAATCAATAGAAAGATTCCCATTTTCTTTGGTTCAGGTCCCATTTTCTTGGTTAAATCCATGCTTGTATACTCTGCTGTATTAGGAACTTAAACTTTTTTTAAAAAAAATCCCAGCTTTTTAACAAAACCCTACAACAGACTGAGCCTGAGCCATCAGCTTGATTTGCAATGATCTGATTTTCTTATTACCATGGTGAAGAAATTGTAGCCTTAATAAATGAAAGCTATTCTTCACTGTCTTTACATTTAAAACACTCAAAATAAAATCCTGCAACCCATTAAATATCTGTGTCACTAAGTAGAGGCATTGTTTTTATCAGGCACATCTTGATTTAAAATGAACACATCATACTGCATTAAGAAAAATGTAAGTTTCAGCTTGGAAGATAGCATAACTCACAAGTGGTATAGCCAGAAGCTAGATGATGGCTTACTTATAAGTGAGTAAATCTAATATCATACCTAGCTTTAGGGAATGTGATTTTCTGTGTATGCTTTTCATACTTCAGTAATTGTTTGGTGTATAAGAGGGTGAATTTCCCAGTTGCCACCAGCTTATTTCCTGCCCTATTGCAGTTAATATAGATGAAACATTTTTAAAAGCATTCTTGGAAATCTCTGTCATTTTTAAGCAGTTTCCTGAATAAAAAATTCCTCTTGGTGAAGTGAATTTGTGGAGACAATGACCTTAGGTCAAAATATTTATTGAATTACAAACTGTTTATCCCTGAGTTTCCTTAAAAAAATCCATATGAGACTTCAGTTTCTTTGGCCAGTCTTACAAACTTTACAATTAAATGTGAAATTTCTTGCTAACCAAACTGCATTGCATCAAATGGCTTTATTTTTAATTTGCCAACAGAGATTTATAGGAAAATGTCAATGAAATGTAAAGATATTCTAACTGAAGTCAGTGTTTACTGGCATGAATGCTGGCAACAAACATATTTCCGAATCCACTGTAAGGATTCATGGATAAATAATGGTACACGGAAGTAAGTGGACATTTGCACTGGACATGTGGGAATACTCATTCAATCCGGAAACAAACAAACCCCTTGTGACTTACAATCATTTCCACCTAATCAGCACAGCTCTGACACTGACTACCCACATAGAATCCTGATTGAGGTTGCAGGAACAAACCATCCCGAGATGTAGAAAGAACAGTAAATATAGCAGGTGACCAGCTTGGGTTAACAGTGAAATCCTTGCTGATCTTAACAACAAAAAAGAAACTTACAAGAAGTAGGAGATTGGACAAATGACCAGGGAGGAGTATAAAAATATTGCTCGGGCATGCAGGAATGAAATCAGGAAGGCCAAATCACACTTGGAGTTGCAGCTAGCAAGAGATATTAAGAGTAACAAGAAGGATTTCTTCAGGTGTGTTAGCAACAAGAAGAAGGTCAAGGAAAGTGTGGGCCCCTTACTGAATGGAAGAGGCAACCTAGTGACAGAGGATGTGGAAAAAACTAGTGTACTCAATGCTTTTTTTGCCTGTCTTCACAAAGGCCAAATTTCCCAAAGAAATCAGCAGCTGGTAGCTTCCATTGTTTTCAATGGAAGATGAAGCCTTTTGAAAATCTGCCCGCATCATTTAGGTGCCTAAATGGGAACTGAGCTCTGGAAAATCCGGCCCAGAATCTGAGGGCCTGACTCTCAGCTACACTAAGATCCTCTACACTGATATGGCAATGTAACAACACCTTAAAGGGGGTGCAGATCAGGCCATTTCACAGAGAGCTGTATGGATCTTTCCTCACACTACTCAGAAATAGCTCCTGCAAAGTCAGTGGAACTTCCCCTGGTGTAAAAACTGGAGTGACAAAGAAATTGAGCTTTATGGGTTTATTTGAGTGCTAGAGTGAGAACTATCTGAGTAGGTCTCTGCTACTGGGACTTAGAAATCTAAAACCTCATGGGTTGTTCTTTCCACTTCCCCTCTTTGCAGAGATGGTATGAACCAACTCACGGCCAACGAGGGAGGAACACCACAAAGGCATCTCTCCCTCAGAGACCAGGCTATGGTGAATTAAAGCATTGCTCAGGCAGAACATCCAGGCTCCTTGATTAATGGCGTGTACTCCCGTGATTTCAAAGCAGGGCTTGATTCAACTGGCAACAGACTAGCAAGGGGAAAGAGAGAGCTAGAGCTTTATTAGAATGGAAACTGTGCAGCTGCTCACTGACTGTTGCTCAGCATAATAGTTATTGGCATATGAAGTAAAAAAAAAAGCCACCAAAACAAAGACCCCTAGACAAAGGGTGAGATTTTCAGAGTGCCTAGGGGGAGCTGAGCACTTTCAAAAATCCAGTCTCCATATATCTGAAGGGATACAAAACTTTAGATTTTAGTCTTTAACTACTGGGATGAGGAAGAGACCTTCTCGGGGGCAGATGATCTCACAGCTGCTGAATCAAAGGTTTCTTATATTTTCCCCGAAGCATTTGGGACTGGCCACTGTCAGAGGCTGGGGACTGGATGCCCAGGAAGATTTAGGTGTTGTGATGCTGAGCGACACAGTGCCTAACTTTTAGGTGCCTGGAAAACTCCCTCTGATTCACAAAGCCGGAGTTAGGTGCCTGTACAATGAGTGGGGAGAGATAGATGCCATAGACAGCCATTCACAAAAGCTCACACACTAGGTAGGGCGTTGCCTAAGCTAACCAATAGGAGATGCTGACCAGATGGGTGCTGCTAAGCCCTGCCTCTTTCCCATAGATATATGCCTTATTCTGGGCTGTAGGGAAGTGTCTTTCTTGGCTTGGGAAGCTGAAGCCTGTCACCTCTTTAGAGCTAGGTGTCATATGCCCATTTTAGCAAGAAGCTGCTGGAAGAGGAGGAAAAGATGTCTGAATAATCATTTTTATTTCAGCAGTTAGAGCATTCACCTCAGAGATGGGAGAGCCCTGTTCAAATCCATTATCTCTTTCTGGCAGAGGGTGAGAATCGCACCTGGGTCACACACACCTAGGGTGACCAGATAGCAAGTGTGAAAAATCAGGACAGGGAGTAATGGGGGCCTACATAAGAAAAAGTTCCAAATATGGGGACTATCCCTATAAAATTGGAACATCCCAGAGTGCTAAGCACTGGGTTAATGTTATACAGTGGACACTACCACCTCTACTTCCTGCTCCTCTGGCTGGGTTTTGAATAAAAGCTGATTTGGTAGGCGGTCTCTGAACACGTCTACTAGAGCAGGCCCTGCACATGACTTAGGTAGCCAAATGCCTATCTTCCGCTGGTCTGAGAATTGTCCTGGGGCTTACATGGGAGATAGGTATCTGGACATTCACAGGAAGGCAGCATACACATGCCAGAGGCAGAAACAGAGGCAGAAACAGTGGCACCTAGGGAATTTGTACTCTGAAAAATTGAGTGCTGAGTTAATTTAGGTGCCTACAGGGGTTAAACAGGAGTTTTGTGCATCGTGGTGGAACCAAAACTAGGACTTAGGCACCTAAAATATTGACTTAGGCACCTAACTCCTTTTGAGCGTCTGGCCCTCGGTCAACATGTAAAACTTCTATTGGCATAGCTGTGTCAGCCAGGATGTGGAAAAATCCCGGCATAGCAGCAGCTATCTCAACAGAAGAGGGCTTCTGTCAACCTTGCTAACATTGTTTGGAAAGGTGGGCTCCTTCTGCAACAGAAAGACTTCTGTTGGTATATGATGCATCTCTGTAGCATGGGGCACGGGTCACTCAAATGTTTAAATTAGTGTAAATGGTGGATTCTCTGTACCTTGAAGCCTTTAAATCATGATTTTTGAGGACTTCAGTAACTCAGCCAGAAGTTATGAGCCTGTTACAGCAGTTGTTGGGTCAGGTTGTGGCCTGCAATGTGCAGGAGGTCAGGCTAGATGATCACGATGGTCCCTTCTGGCCTTAAAATCTATGAGTCTATCTACACGAGGCACTATGCACAGGTTCCGTACTGTAGATACAGCTAGAGGCAGGATTATGGCCTGGACGGACACTAAGTCTGACCCAATAGGATAATTCCTATGGCCTAACTGTGTTCTCATCAAAATCACAATAAAATAAAACAAATTTTGAGTTGATGTGCAAGGTGAAGTATTCTGTGGTGTGTATTTTAGAAGTATAAACTTCTGGTTACATATTCCCGTAAAGGAACACAAGAGTGCACTGCATCTTAGGCTAGATATCAGACCAACTGTTCCTACTGAAAGCACAGAGCTAGTGCGAAGAATGCTTTGGGGCACAGCACTCACCGGGCACATCGGCCTTAATTAACTATTTAAAGCACGAGGTTTGAAGTGTTCAGGGGTAGCCAATATTGCATTGTCTCATTCATGTAGAATAGCATTGTCCGCTGGAAGTGTTGGAAATGACTTGGTGACTTAGAACCAGATTGCTGTCCCTCCCCACCAATGGTTGGTGCAGCTACTGGAAGGAACATTTTCCATGGAAATATCCCCCCAGCATTTCCACCCAGAGATGGTCTCACAAGAGGCCATCGGGGAGACAGGGCTCGCCATGGGGCCTGCCCCCGTGTTTCGTGGATCTCCAGGCATGACCCCCAGCTGAGCACATCCTGTGTGGATGCCTCATTCCTCTACACCTGGCCACCATCACATAAACCCCTCCTGATCCCCTGGTAGCACAAGTCACCAAAGGTTGTGACAGAGAAAGGAATCCATGGAAGAGTTAATACTTCCTGGGGCCAAGCACTCTTCCCACATGTGTTCCACTCAGCCTGCAGTGCAGGGACGGGGAGAAAAAAGGAGGAGGAAGAAAGCCTCCCTTACTCCCCTGCTTGGTCCTGCTCAGATTGTGACTCCAGCTGTGGGAAGCGCAGGGGCAGCTCACTTGAGGCCCCCACTGCAAGCAAGTGGAGATGGAGGGAGCAGAGAGGCACAGGGGCCTACATACACTCACAGGCCAGAGGAGCTGGTTAGTTGCTCCAGGGGTGAATAAATGGCTCTGCGAAGTAGAGTGCATCACCTATTTCCTCTCCACTGAGATCCTGAGCTGCAAGGTCCTGGATATCTCTGACCTCTAAGATAGGTGGCAACTCTGGTGTCAGCAGGAAGATCAATAATATCACATGGCCAGGAAATCATAGCTGACTTGCTATTAATAAGTAAAAATGGAGGTGGGGTAACAGAGGAAGAGCACAGAGAACAGGCAAGACAGTGGTGTGCAGTAAGGCAAAAGAAATGGTTCTGAGTTGGGATTCCAGTGAGGAGGGTTGGTGGGTCAATAATTGAAGGAATTGTTTTTAAATTGCAATTTGATCCTAGCTTTGTTGTTCTCAGCATCTGATTCCTCCCACGGCACCAAGCATGGGCTGCTAACAAGTAGGAATTTAATTCTTTTAGTGACTGATAAATCTGGCTTTTATGAACTTATGTACTTTATTAGTGTAATTAGCTATTATGGAATATGTTTGTAACCTGAAATGACTTACAGAAGCAATCAGCATTGTCCAGCTGTGCAATCTATGTTCCCTAAGTTATGGTAATTAAAGTGGCAAGAAGATGTAAAATAGGTGAGGCTGTTTGCAATTAAAAATATCAGCCATATTTCTACACAGCTGATTTCCCCACTTGCAGCTGGAAATGAAATCTCCTGACATTTACATAGGGCTGTGATTGTCATTTGTAACGTCCCACTGGAACTGGACAGCCAGGATACCTCTAGCATTGTGTTATTTTGGGACTGAGCTGCATCTTCCTGGATTTGTATTTAATGGATATGGATAACTAGGCCTAGATATTTTCAGATGTGGGCTCCTTCAACAGGGCATCCAAATCATGCCATTGGAGGTTCAAAGTGACACTTAGCCATAATTAGGTGGGATTTTTAAAGCACACAGATGCCATAAAAGCAGAAGACCTACTGACTTTCAGTGGGACATGGGCTATTAAGTAAAGCAAAATAATGGATTTTGCAGTTCATTGGAAATTAAAAAAAAAAATCAGAATGAATTGAAAATGATTATTTTTTTTAAGTGGGTGAATTAAAATTTAAAATAAAAATGGTCATTGTGGGTCAAATGAAATATTTTGTTTGACCTAAGATGAATATTTTGTTTTGATTTTGAGCATTTTTGAATGTTTTAAAATTAAAATAAAATTAAAGAAAATTTTGAAATAAGAAGTTTCAAGTTGACAAATTTAAACGTTTCATTTAAAAATGTCAATATGAGACATCAATTTTCTCAAGGTTTTTTAGTCTTAATTTGTTTTTTTAACCCAATTTGGCAAAATCAAAGCAAATTTGTGAAATGTTTTGATATGCGCAAATCTGCATTTTTCAACCCAAAAAAGTTTCAGTCAAAAAATATCACCCATCCTATTGCTAAGTCACGTAAGCTCTTTGGAAAATCTTATCCAGAAGTCTCATTAAAGTCAAAGAAACTTGTGCACCTAAGTCACTTAGGACCAGACTTTTAAAGGTATTTAGATGTTTAAAGATGCTGATAGGCATCTGGTGAGATTTACAAATGGGACTTACATAGACTCATAGACTCATATGAGTCTATGTAAGTCATAGACTCTAGGACTGGAAGGGACCTCGAGAGGTCATCGAGTCCAGTCCCCTGCCCTCATGGCAGGACCAAATACTGTCTAGACCATCCCTAATAGACATTTATCTAATCTACTCTTAAATATCTCCAGAGATGGAGATTCCACAACTTCCCTAGGCAATCTATTCCAGTGTTTAACCACCCTGACAGTTAGGAACTTTTTCCTAATGTCCAACCTAAATCTCCCTTGCTGCAGTTTAAGCCCATTGCTTCTTGTTCTATCATTGGAGGCTAAGGTGAACAAGTTTACTCCCTCCTCCTGATGACACCCTTTTAGATACCTGAAAACTCTATCATGTCCCCTCTCAGTCTTCTCTTTTCCAAACTAAACAAACCCAATTCCTTCAGCCTTCCTTCATAGGTCATGTTCTCAAGACCTTTAATCATTCTTGTTGCTCTTCTCTGGACCCTCTCCAATTTCTCCACGTCTTTCTTGAATTGTGGTGCCCAGAACTGGACACAATACTCCAGTTGAGGCCTAACCAGCGCAGAGTAAAGCGGAAGAATGACTTCTCGTGTCTTGTTTACAACACACCTGTTAATGCATCCCAGAATCATGTTTGCTTTTTTTGCAACAGTATCACACTGTTGACTCATATTAAGCTTGTGGTCCACTATGACCCCTAGATCTCTTTCTGCCATACTCCTTCCTAGACAGTCTCTTCCCATTCTGTATGCGTGAAACTGATTGTCCTTCCTAAGTGGAGCACTTTGCATTTATCTTTATTGAACTTCATCCTGTTTACCTCAGACCATTTCTCCAACTTGTCCAGATCATTTTGAATTTTGACCCTGTCCTCCAAAGCAGTTGCAATCCCTCCCAGTTTGGTATTGTCCGCAAACTTAATAAGCGTACTTTCTATGCCAACATCTAAATCGTTGATGAAGATATTGAACAGAACCGGTCCCAAAACAGAACCCTGTGGAACCCCACTTGTTATGCCTTTCCAGCAGGATTGGGAGCCATTAACAACTACTCTCTGAGTACGGTTATCCAGCCAGTTATGCACCCACCTTATAGTAGCCCCATCTAAATTGTACTTTCCTAGCTTATCTATAAGAATATCATGCGAGACTGTATCAAATGCCTTACTAAAGTCTAGGTATATCACATCCACCGCTTCTCCCTTATCCACAAGGCTCGTTATCTTATCAAAGAACGCTATCAGATTAGTTTGACACGATTTGTTCTTTACAAATCCGTGCTGGCTATTCCCTATCACCTTACCACCTTCCAAGTGTCTGCAGAGGATTTCTTTGATTACCTGCTCCATTATCTTCCCTGGCACAGAAGTTAAACTAACTGGTCTGTAGTTTCCTGGGTTGTTTTTATTTCCCTTTTTATAGATGGGCACTATATTTGCCCCCTTCCAGTCTTCTGGAATCTCCCCTGTCTCCCATGATTTCCCAAAGATAATAGCTAGAGGCTCAGATACCTCTTCCATTAACTCCTTGAGTATTCTAGGATGCATTTCATCAGGCCCTGGTGACTTGCAGGCATCTAACTTTTCTAAGTAATTTTTTACTTGCTCTTTCCTTATTTTCTCTTCTAAACCTACCCTCTTCCCGTAAGCATTCACTATACTAGACATTCCTTCAGACTTCTCAGTGAAGACCGAAACAAAGAAGTCATTAAGCATCTCTGCCATTTCCAAGTCTCCCGTTACTGTTACCCACTCCTCATTGAGCAGTGGGCCTATCCTGTCCTTAGTCTTCCTCTTGCTTCGAATGTATTGATAAAAAGTCTTCTTGTTTCCCTTTATTCCCATAGCTAGTTTGAGTTCATTTTGTGCCTTTGCCTTTCTAATCTTGCCTCTGCATTCCTGTGTTGTTTGCCTATATTCATCCTTCGTGATCTGACCTAGTTTCCATTTTTTATATGACGCCTTTTTATTTTGTAGGTCACGCAAGATCTCAAGGGTAAGCCAAGGTGGTCTTTTGCCACATTTTCTATCTTTCCTAACCATCGGAATAACTTGCTTTTGGGCCCTTAATAGCGTCCCTTTGAAAAACTGCCAACTTTCCTCAGTTGTTTTTCCCCTCAGTCTTAATTCCCATGGGACCCTGCCTATCAGCTCTCTGAGCTTACCAAAATCCGCCTTCCTGAAATCCATTGTCTCTATTCTGCTGTACTCCCTTCTACCCTTCCTTAGAATTGCAAATTCTATGATTTCATGATCACTTTCACCCAAGCTTCCTTCTACTTTCAAATTCTCAACAAGTTCCTCCCTATTTGTTAAAATCAAGTCTAGAACAGCTTCCCCCCTAGTAGCTTTTTCAACTTTCTGAAATAAAAAGTTGTCTGCAATGCAGTCCAGGAACTTATTGGATAGTCTGTGCCCCGCGGTGTTATTTTCCCAACATATATCTGGATAGTTGAAGTCCCCCATCACCACCAAATCTTGGGCTTTGGATGATTTTGTTAGTTGTTTGAAAAAAGCCTCATCCACCTCTTCTGCCTGATTAGGTGGCCTGTAGTAGACTCCCAGCACGACATCACCTGTGTTTTTTACCCCTTTTAGCCTAACCCAGAGACTCTCCACCCTTCCATCTCCTATGTCCATCTCCGCGTCTAGATCTCCGTGTCTAGATCATCCATGTCTAGATGCTTTTAAAAATGTCACTGAATGCCTCTTTGCATCTTTAGGAACGTAAATACCCTTAAAAATCTGACCTTTAGGCTTCTTTGAAAATTCTGCCCATGTGTTTCCATTTATTTCACCCAGCAGAGCTGCTGGGCACTGAGGTCGTTGCAAATATGGCTACATCTTTTAAGTGCCTGAACAAAACCTGAGCTTTTTGGAAATTCTGGCCCCATATTTTTAAACTACGTTTGGGCTGAGATCAAACAGGTAATATTTGAGCCCTGAAAGAATTTATCTGCTAAAGTTATGAGCAACTGAACAAGAGGGAAGTGATGCTGGAGTACTAAAGGAGTATTCAAAGTTAGCTATAGCAGGAGTCAATATTGCCAGCATTAAGGATATTCGGAGACCTTGCAGATACAATAGGGCGAGCTAAGGACAGGCTCAATCCTATTTTTGCTCACTTTTGTCACTTTCTATCAGCCCCTCAACATTGTCGTGTTTTCTGCAGGTAATAGCCATCATACAAAGAATTGGGCTGACACATACTTTTCTGCTTCTGCTCTAACATTAACTGCCTTTTTTTTCTTCTTTCTTTTTTCTTGAAAGAAAATGACTCGAGTCTCCTAAAATAAATAAATAAATAAAAACCAGACAAGGATAAAAAAAAAGACACCTAAAAATGTTTGCCTACAACACTAACCGGTGCTAAACGTCCAACCAGTATTAGAACACCTCGCCAGGTCAGAAGAGTCCAAGAATACTTCTTCAGTGCCATTCCCCCTGCCTGACTCTGCAGGGGATGAAGTGACATTCTGGCTGTGCTTTCGAGTCATATTGGGCTACTGCTGCATCAATGGAATGATTAAAAGGAAGTGACGGGTAAGCAAAATAAGAACCAAAGGCTCATGCTGTTAGAAAGAAATCTCACTTTACCGTACATATACATCTGCTCACACTAAACTATACACACACACGACAGATACTATAGGTGGCTCAAATAACAATGCTGTGTTGAATAACAATATTAATTCTTGCTATTGGGCTGCAGTTTGCCTGGACTACAGGCAGGAAGGAGGAGGTGGTTGGAGATAGTCACCTATCAGCTGACACTGAAGAGTCATGAAAGGGACAATGCCAGAACTGTTAACTCTGAAGACTCTGACTCAGTCTCCTGGCAGCTTACGGAAGTGGCTTGAGCAGGAGGGGTGGAAACCCACCAACCCATGGGTGGGAAGGCAGATTGGATGAGGAGTTATCGAGGGATGGGACACTGTGATTGGCTGTGCCTACCCATTCCAGTCTCCCATGCCCTGGGCTCCTCACCCAATTTCAGTCATTTCCCCCTGCTTGCAGGATTAGTCTCCTGATACAGGGTCATTGTCTCCATCTCTCCTCCACCTGGCCCTTTGTCCCAGTCTCCTTGCCCAGAGACTGGGGCGAGAAGATTGGAATGATGCAGCTAGTGGGGGAGACATGGACTGAGAGCCAGGGTGAAGGGAAAATTGGAGACTATGACTGGCTGGCCAAGTAGATAGTAACTGAGATGAGCATCCTGGAAGGGTGGAGACTGGAACAAGAAGCTGGGTGGGGAGAAGAAATAGGTTAGGAAGGAACAGTGGCAGAAGGTTCTGCAAATACACTCCTCTCCAGAACCTTGAATGGACCTCAAGATCTCTATGTTTCACCATTGCTGTGTGTCAGCAAATATTTGTGGAATGTAGTGTGTGAGTCTCATCCCCCCTCTAATGCTGGTCCACATAGAGGATAACAACCTACTACTTCTATCAGTTACTCCATTACCTCAAGTGACAGAAGTCTGTGTGATGGATCTAAAAGTTCCAACTGTGCTGATGACCCCTATAGGTCTCAATATGATGCCATAGGATCAAATTTCTCTTTTTTCAGTTTGCATTTTTACAAACGTGTACACACACACACACACACACACACATACACACACACACTCTATGTGTAATAAATCTACAGCTCTGAAATCCACATCGTAAGCAATTTTAGGAAATGTATGCCTAATACCTAAGCTTGAACCTGTCTCATCCTTTTTCTACTGCTTTGTCATCAATATGTGGAATGGTTTTCGTTACAGATATGAAATGCAAATAACATTCAGTTTTCTTGTTGCCTTGCATAAAGGTTAAATCTATATATATCCTACTGCTGTTGGCCTTCTGGGAAAGGTTTTTATATGTTGAGAAGAGTAATCAGTGGCTTTTTATGCTTCTGCATGGGACGTTATTTCTGCATATTTTAATTACTGAGATCATTATGAGACAGTAACTAACATCTCCTATTTTAAGCATATTTAAAATTACAACTGAACTTTGCAAAAAATGCCATTTTTCAAAAAGATTTTATTACAAATTTGCATTTGGATTTAAATGTTGTGATCACATGACCAGATGTTCATAACACTTTAAGATTACTCAAGAATGCAGGAGGGCAAGGAAAAAGAGAGATGTCGTTTTTTGACTAAGACATCAAAGAGGAACATACAGCTTTTCAGTGGTTGATGTACCAGCCTAAGGTTTGTAATATTTTTCTTAGAAATCCTTAGCGATAAAGGGGTTAATCTTTAATAATCCCCTACCACTTGAAAAGCATCATCATTGTGTTTTCTGCTAAAATGTTTGTCCCTTTCATGCGAAGCTAGTGTGTTATGAGGACACAGGGACCTTGCACCTAACTTTACAAAGGCCTGATCCTTCTACAATGGAATTCAGTGGAACTCATTGACTTCAACGAGAATTTGATATGTTTTTGCAACAGTAGGGACAAAATTGTGCTTCCCTTGGTCAGGTGATTGGTGAAATGGGTGCTCATCTACCTTTTCAGGTTGTAGAATTAGCTGTCAATCTCATGCAATCTCTTGCAAGACTCCCAGCATTACTGCTTACAGTCACAGCTCGATACAACAGGAGGACAGTTTTTGGTTCTAGAAATTGGTGTAAGTTTTGATAGATTTTCAGATTTTCATACTGGTTCTATGTTATTATTTACATGACGAAAGTACCCAGAGGCCCCAACTAAGACCAGGGCCCCATTGTGCCAGACTTATACAAAAATATAGTAACAGACAGTCCCAAGCTCAAAGATCATAGGGCCACGTTTTCTAAGGTATTTAGGCCCTCAATGACTTTGGTAGATGTCTAGAGGATTTTCACAAGTGCCCAGGTGCCAGTAAGGAGTTAGGGGCCAGGACGTTTTGAAAATCCCACTAGATGTCTAGCTACATCTTTAGGTGCCCAAATACCTTTGACAATTGTTCCCTGGTTGGTGGGGATGGATAATCAGTTGAACATGAACTCCCAGTGTGATGCTGTGGCCAAAATAGCTGATGCATAAACAGGGAGATCTCAAATAGAAATGGAGTTTTTCACCTCTGTATCTGGAACTGTTGCAACCACTGCTGGAAAACTGTGTCCAGTTCTGGTGCCCACAATTCAAGAAGGCTGATAATAAATTGGAAAAGGTTCAGAAAAGAGCCACAGGAATGACTGAAAGATTAGAAAACCTGCCTTTGAGTGATAGATACAAAGATTTCAATCTATTTAACTTGAAGAGAAAGTTAAGGGGTCACTCGGTTATACTCTATAAGTACCTACATGGGGAACAAATATTTGATAATGGGCTTTTCAGTTAAGCAGAGAAAGGTATAAGATGATCAAATGGCTAGAAGTTGAAATTGGATGTTTTCAGACTGGAAATGATGTACATTTTTAACAGTGAGAGTAATTAATTATGGGAACAATTTCCCAAGGGTTTTGGTGAATTCTCCATCACTGTCAATTTTAAAATCAAGATTAGATGTTTTTGTACAAGACCTGTTCTAGGAATTATTTTGGGGAAATTATCTTGCCTGTGTTATGCAGAAGGTCAGCCTAGATTATCAGAATGGTCCCTTCTGCCTTTGCAACCTCTGAAAGGGTGGGAGGAGAAACAAAGGCACAGGGAAGTGAAGTGACTTACCCAAGGTCACCAAGCAGGTCAGTGGCAGAGCTAGGAATATTTCCTGAACTCCTGTCCAGTGCTCTGTCTACTATATCATACCGCCTCTGCACACATCTCCATTTTGACCTGGCCCCAGTCACCACTATTTGGCTCCCATTTACTTGGTATCTGTGGATCCAGCCCTAGTACGTCTCAGGTTTTGGTTTGGTTGTAATCCTCCTACAAGATTTCTGAATAAAAACTGGCAATGTTTCTAACTGTCCTTCTCCAGCCCTGATTTTATTTTCCTTGTTTGAGAGAGGAATTGGCTTGAGGACAGAAATTGCACTGGAATTCTAAGTTGCTCCAGTTAGCTCCTTGAAAGTCTTTCACAAGTCTATTTTTTTCATCTGCACCAGACCTTGCAGATCTCAGCTTTTTTAGAGATTACATATCATTTGACATGAATATGTCACTGTTTTGTTCTCTCCTAAGGAATCACAGTTTTATCACATGCGAGTCCTGGTGCATTGGGGAATGATACCATGCACTGAAACTTTGAGATTGATGGCACAAATGATAGAATATCTGGGTTGGAAGGGACCTCAGGAGGTCATCTAGTCCAGCCCCCTGACAGATTTTTGCCCCAGATCCTTAAATGACCCCTCAAGGATTGAATTTGCAACCATGGGTTTAGCAGGCCAATACAATCCCTCCCCCACAATATTGACCCCCGATATGGAGTAATCAAGAACAGGTACTACGTAGTGCCTATATGGTAGCTAATGTGAAACGGATTGATGGCCTCAACTCCTAATGAACTGCCAGGTGTGGGTTTTTTTGTGATCTGAACTGGTTCATGGTCTTCAGGGAAGCCAAAGACTGAATGGGCCTGGACTATAATATATGTTTTCCCTTCAGGCTATCTGTCCAGGACAAGGCACTTAGGTGTTAGAATATGGGAAAACTTGCATGCTGCTACCCCAAATCTGTGCACAGAGGCCTTCCCTCTCCAAGATTTGAATTTATGCACATATGTGATTTATGGATTTATTTTGATTTTTCATATGTGACAGAATGTATCCCTGTGTTTGTATCCTCCACACTATTGTTATAATCTTTGTATAAGATGTGCCTTGTAAGGTATCATCTGAAAACTCATGTTTCACTGGTCAATATTGTCCTGATAAAATAAGTGTGGCAACATTGTATGTGACATTATACAATTTCCCTGTAAGATGTTATTAATACATGTTCCGAATCACAGCCCTACTCAAACAGAAGTTGACAAACAGGTCTGTTCTAAATAAGAGAAAGTGTGATCTGCTTAATTAGCATTTAAGCATTAAACAGAGTCACAGAGTAGGAAGAGAAGACAAAGGAAGTTCAAAGAGGTAAAAAAAAACAGCAGGGAACATCCTTCAGCATATACTCTTTGGCTCCTGGATTTCAGCTGGAAATGTTATTTTTTCAAGAGGGAGATTGAAACTATAAAAAGGAGGACAAGCATCCCAAGGCACCTCTCTCAGAGAACGGGTCCTAACCTAAGAAGTTTGGCCAGTTAGACTGCTAAAAGCATGAAAACGTTGCTTTGAATTTAACATAGTTAAAATACAACTGGTGCTTAACTTATGTTTACTTTTCTTGTACCATTTCTGGCTTTTATGCCTCATTACTTGTACTAACTTAAATCTATCTCTTTGTAGTTAAACTTTTTTTTAGTTAATCCAGTGTGTTTAAATTGATGTGTCTGGAAAATTCCATTTGAGGTGGCAAATTGGGTGCATATTGTTTCTATTAAAGTTTGTTATTTCTTTATATAAAATTGTATTATCCAGTACAAGACCTGGACAGTATCCTGGGCAATACAAAACATACCTATCTGGGGGTAAATCCTGCTGTATAACCCAGGCTGGTAAGAACCAAGGTGAGGCTGCAGCCAATGTTTGGAAATAGCTGGGAGTGAATTGCATGCTGGAGGCTGTTTGTGAGCAGTCCAGCCCACTAAGCAGCTAAGGGCACCCCAGGGTGGAGGGCAGGTGTTACACCCTTATTCATTAGTCTGGATTGTACCCCATGTATGTCACAACATGAAGGTGTGATTAAAGCTGCCTCTCTGTATGAAGTATGATGAGTGTTAGCAGTAGCAGAGGGTGTGTAAGCAGAATTTGCTAAATGCAGCATTAGATGTAACCAGCTGAGCAACTCAGGCTGAAGACCTTCTCACACATGACAACAGGTGGCACGAAACTGCCTGTCCACTGCACATCAATGGAGGCTGCCTCTGTGCCAAACCATGGGCCAGATTCTGCCACTCTTTGAGAGATCCCTTACTTCACAAACAGCTGCACTGAGAAAATGGAACTGCTCAGGGAGTAAGGTACCTATTAGCGGAGGGTGAGCAGAAACTGACCCGATATTGATAGATGAGCTATTACTTTGATACAGCCAAATGGGTCCCGGTGTAAAAGTGGACAACTACATTGACATAAATGGAGTTGTACTTGTTTACTCCAGGTTTGAATTTGTCCCAGTGTCTGAAAACAGGCAAGTTAACGGCAAAGCTCCCATTGATTTCATTAGGACCAGGATTTCACCCAGTTGTCTGAATATGCTACTTCAGAGGTTAGGGTGTCTTCTTGATTAATATGGCATAGAAAATACACGTCTCTCTTTCCAAAAGCTCATACCTGTACAAGTAAACTATTAACACCCAAGGTCTTCTATAAAGATCATTCATAATACTGATCTGACATGACTTTGCAAGTAGCCATTTTCCACTCTATTTCTTAGAGAAAAACAAATATGTAACAAAACTCTGGAATGCCTGTTCAATATTTCATTCTCCAGTTATTAAGCATCATCCTGGGAGCAATGAGACAAGAAAAGAGTCTTTTCTCATTTCAGGCTCTGCAATGAGCAGAGCAAAGCTGTGTGCAATGGATCTGGAAGAAACTTTATATATTATGACAACCCAACATATCTCTAGGGTGCTCTACTACTGTGGAATGTAGTTTTAAGTCAAATCATCCATTAAGTCAGCAAATGTGGAAAAATTTCCCAGTTTGCTGTAGATGAAAAGCACACCGACACCCACGACTCCATTCTAATGAAAGCAATGAAGTAAGATCATCAACCTAAATTGATCCTATTAATCTAACCACATGATCGTGCACTAATAACTAAGATGAGTCTGTGAAGCTTCAAGACTGTGTTATATGGAAATAGCCATAATCTCCATCTTTGCGTGACAGCTTTAGGATCAAATGTGGGTCCTCAACTTTTCCAAAAACATAAAAAAGCATCTCATTTGCTTACACAAAAGTGTATTTGTGTGTTCAGACTGAGGGACTGCGTGAATAAGCACTTATTTCTGCAAAAAACAGGGGATGGTCACATATGTTCCCTGTACTAGCATAAGGCCCAAACACCACTTAAGTCTACATGTAGAACTTGCGTGGTGTGTAGGTCTCATGCTAACGTCCACCAGGTGAATGTTACCATTAAATACTAATTCATGAAATTCAGTCCCTTGGACTCTTCCTCCCACAGACTGGGAGGAATGGAAGCAGTAAAGTTCCATGGTGCTGTTATTTGTATTGGGCCAAAAATGGTTTGCAGTTCACTGAGTAATATGCATTCACTAAGCCTTAAAAATTCAAGAGCCATCTCGGTAACTTCAGTTAGCAGACTCCAGGTATGAATCAGATAATGCTCTGATACACAGTTTAAAATTTGGGTAGGTCTACAACGCACTCCGTTTCCAAGCTCATGGTTGAGCATCCATGCTGTATTGTAAACCTGGGTTTACAGTTGCTAGACTTGGGTCTCACAGCCATTCTAATGCATCCATACTGCACTACGCAGACCTTCTGACTCAGGCCTGAGTCCACACTACAAAATGACAGGGTTTGACTCTGAGTCTCAGCAGGATTTGGCTCTGATCCATTCCCCCAGCAAGAGTCTAGGAATTGTGTCCTTAGCGCTTGCTCACTCGTGTTAGACTGATTTGTGTGTGAATGGAAAGGGAGCGCGGGCTCAAACCTGAATAAGCACCTGGGCTGAGTGTGCAGTGTAGACACACCCAAGGAGACGAAATGAAGCTTCTTCACATCGATACCAGAGTGTATCTCTTGTTGGCAACACATTTCACTTGCCACTTCTGTCAAAGGTATAATAATGAAGACTTTTTTCTTGTCAATGTTATTTATTTTAATTTGCTTTCAGAGTCTGTTTCATTGTCTAGGGATCTTTCACACCTATGATGCGTTGCTTAGTTTATGTCTTCTTTGGAGGCTGTCACCATCCCAATAAGAAGGTTTAAACATTAAAGGACAGATTTTTTGAAAAAGATAGCAAAGTTAATTAAAAACGAGAAGCAACAAAAAAGCACAACAGCTGAACCACGCATTAGACAAAAGCAAGAGGAAAGAGAAGAGCAGAAACTTGGAACAAAACCATATAAAATGCTTTGAGGTTTCCTCCAAGAAAAAGGTTCTTCAGTAATCAAAATGTCATATTATTAAATTTGTGTCTGAAGATAATTTTAAATAACTAGTGCATTTATACAATCCTATCCTTCTTTGGGAAAATCTTTCCTATAAGGACTCTTTCCTTATGAATATATATACAATTCTGATCCAGAAGGACACAAGGAATTCTACACTGGAACAAACCACAGGTTCTAAGTGAATTCTGTGGGTACTTTGTAGGGCTGGTCAAAAATTCCAAATATTTTTCTTGGGATTTTCAGTGCCATATATTCCCCTCTCAATGAAAAATGAAAACTTGAAACATTTTGGTTGTCAGACAAAATGTGGGGGGCTTGGTAAAATAAATTACCAATAAATATTTGGTTTTCAAATCTGGAAAATTGTAATTTAAATGGAAAAAAAAACATTTTGGTTGAAACTCCATTTTTTATCAACTTATTTTTTTCTTGACAAAAATATTTCAAGCAGCTTTTAGATCTCAGTACTGCTATAAATCAGACCAATGGTAACGAGGCAACCACTTTTGGCACAGCATCTGGAGTATTGCTAGAATGGTACTGGGACAGCCATTATCACTCACTGACATACAAGTCATTCTCTCACCTCTCCTCTGGCTGTGTTGAACCTCACTAGTTGCAGATAATGGAAAAGAATCAGCAACAACCTTCTGAAAGAGGAAACACCACACTAGGTTATTCAGGATGGATGGTCCCAAGCTCTGCGTTGGTGTGAGAGAAGTAAGTGGTGAAGAGGGCACACAGTCAAGACTCATCTCAGAATCGCTGTGCTTGAACTTTGGGAGAGAAAAGGTTTTGGCAAGAAAACATTAGGAAAGCGTGACATTATGTCAGTGGGCATAGGCCAAGTTGCTGAGTCAGTTGTACATGGACAGAAACGAAGAAAAAATGTTTGAGGACTTGGGAAGAAGGGAAAGAGGAGTTTAAGAGAAAAGAGAAAAATCTGAGTTAAATAGGTGGGGGGGGAGAGGGAGTCAGTTAAGGTTGGAAAAACCTCAGCTGTTCATATATAGCCATTAAACTCAATAGAAAAACTTCTACCATCTCCAATAGGTTTGGAGGAGTCCAGAAGCAACTGAACTTTTGGCTGATTATCCAAACACATTCGCCAAACCTTGTGAGATTCAACCATATCTAAAACTGGTCTCAGACTGAAAGTCTGTATAAATTTAAAGAAACCCCTTTCAAAAAATCACCTTTCATAGAGCACCCTATGGAATACTTCATAGGTCTATGTGAAATATAAAATAAGTCTTTAAAATGAGATGAGCAATATTCTATCATCCTCTGGATTTGTCTCTGCAGAAAAGGATAATAGAAAAACATGCACTGCTGACAGAATGTAACTTCTGATTGGTCTCATGTTACACTGCAACAAGATATTATCTCTATTAGAAATAATGGGCCACTAATGCTGTAACTCTCTTTAACACATGACATCCGGCTTTGCAGCGTCTCCTGGCAGGTACAGAATTAACTTGTGCTGCTACTGCATGCTTGACTGGAAACCACTTACAAGATTCAGCAGCATGTCATGAAACTCACCTCAGTCTTGTTAAAAACAGAACAAATCATCAAATATCAGCATTTGAAAGGCCATTGATACCTTTGGTTAGAAAACTGAAAAGCCATTTCTATGATTCTTTTTAGGTTCCCATAGCCTTGGTGAGGAGTTATTCAATTAGGGCTATATCACCAGTTCATTACAAAGTTGTCCTCATTAAACCAATCCCTTATGGAGAAATCCTATAGACATTAATGAAGTCTATACGATTTTATAGACTGTTTTAGGATTCTATCAAAATCAGAATAAAATCTGTAGTATTTAAAAGGGAATGAAATACTTTCTATAGGTTTTTTTTAAACATCTTACAAAATTTCACGTTTATTATTTATTTGTATTGCAGTAGGATCCCAGTGATGGGGTAGGACCCCATTGTCTCGGGTGCTATGCAAGCACAGAACAAAGGATGGTTGTAGCCCCAAGGAGCTTAAACAGTAAGAGCTTGTCTACACAGTGGGGTAATGGGCTCAGTGGTTTGCACATTGGCCTGCTAAACCCAGGATTGTGAGCTCAGTCCTTGAGGGGGCCAGTTAGGGATCTGGGGCAAAATCAGTACTTGGTCCTGCTAGTGAAGGCAGGGGGCTGGACTCAATGACCTTTCACAGTCCCTTCCAGTTCTATGAGATAGGTTTATCTCCATACATTTTTAAAAAGTACAAAGCAATGGAACAGTATTGGTGAGTACGATAGATCATGATCTTAACACACTAGCTGCCTAGCCATTTTCTATTAAATTCTGGGGAATGGGGAAACAACTAAAATTTTATTTTTTATTCAATTCTATGGGACATTCTCTTTATGGATCCAATCTGATGGATACATTCTTTGGAGACTATAAAAACTTGTTTGTGAGATAACTTGACTTGACATAACCTGCAGCCATCTTGTGCACTTAGCCACCATACGCTGGAAGCAAGGACACCACATAGCAAGAAAGAATTTGGCCTTGCTTAGACAGACAAAAAGATCTGCCCAGCTGCAGTTTTACTAACAAGGCTAGATGACCTAGGTCTGGATTCCTGTGTCTGTAAGTTTCTTCTTAGAGATGCTTTGCTCTATATAATCTAATGGAATTGCTTGTTCAGGATCATTCAGATATGGAGAAATGGCTTTAGATCTTTGTAGCTGTGCTACAAGATTTTCCTGGAAAAATAGAAATGTGCCTACTACGCCATTATACATATATATATATGGAAGTTATATGCACAGCACATGCAAAAACAAAAACAAACCCTACATTAGTGCAATAAGAAACAATACACTTTTCAAAAAATATGTATTAGATTTTAATTTCACAAAAGCCTACAGATTTAATATTTTCTGGGAAAGTCCTATGGACTGTAATATAAAAATATTCTCCAGTTTTTAGGGTTTAAAAAGAAGGTACAGTATAGTCCATCTATAGAATTCTATTGAAAGACTTTAAAATCCTACACAGAGGATAACTTTCTATGCTAAATTCTATAGGTTTCTAGTACAATTTGTATAGAATCCTATTGTTTTCATCCCTAGGAGATTCTATTGGGCTTTTGCAAATGGAAAGCTTCCCACAACCTTCATCACTAGGAGGGTGGTGAAGCACTGGAATGAGTTACCTAGGGAGGTGGTGGAATCTCCTTCCTTAGAGGCTTCTAAGGCCCGGCTTGACAAAGCCCTGGCTGGGATGATTTAGTTGGGGGATTGGTCCTGCTTTGAGCAGTGGGTTGGACTAGATACCTCCTGAGGTCCCTTCCAACCCTGATATTCTATGATTCTATGAACATTCATAACCTTGTCTCTTTATTATTGTATGCATTATTGTAACCTAAGAGCCACAAACAGCAACCAGGTAGCCACTGTGCTAGGCAATATACACACAGAACAAGCAGACGGTCCCTACCCCAAAGCTCTCACCTCCTTGTACTTATAGTCAGATTGTCAGCCGATGTAAACTGGTGTAGCTCTACTGATATTAAAGTAGCTATGGCAATTTATGCCAGTTTAGGATCTGGCCATGTTATAATAAATCACATTTTTAACCCATGGGATAACATTTTCTCACTCTAATCCCCAATCAAACACTCAGAAAAACATGGAATCCCAACCATCCCTCCTCTATATCAGTGCAACTCTCATCATTCTCAACTGGGTTGCAAGTGTCTAACTGGGATAGATATAGGCCCATTGGATCGTTTTTCCTATTATACCAGTGTCAATGTGAAGCACTGCTTCTGAATTTGGTTAAGCTGCTCTGGTATCATAATGGTGTAACTGAGTGGAAGTTAGCTCAATGTCTTCTTACTTGGAATTGGGAATTATGGATCAGATGTTCTGCTGGAGTAGAACAGTGGAGCTGCACCACCTTGTGCTAGATGAGGAGCTGGCCCTATGAGAATGGAAAACTATTGTTTGATGAGGTTGGACCAAGTGACCTACAGTGGGTTGTAGAGTGGTATTTTCAAGAGTACTCAGCACTGATCTAGCTGGTAGCACTCCCATTGACTTTGGTGGGAGTTTTAAAGCCCACATATAATAGCTAACAGCTAATCACTGATTAACCCACATGGCAAATTTTGCTCTCAGATAATAATTGTAGATGGAGTTTCCTTGGAAGACAATAAAAATAGGAAAGGACCAATAACCATTGTTCAGTTATTGGTAGCCTAGAAAAACTGAAAAAAAGATAATTTGGGACAAAAACATATCTTTAAATTTTGGGTGAATCATTTTATTTAAAAGAGTAATTTTAGGTGGAACAAAACATTTTGTTCAACCAAAACAGAAATATTTCATTTCTATTTCACTCATTTCATTGTTGAATTATTTTTAAAAAAAAATCAAGTTAATAGAAGGTCAGTAGAAGGCTTGGTCAACGTATTTCACCCAGCTCTAGGGAGCTGTTTGTGCCCACCTGACAGCAGACTTTAGCTGAATATTAATGACTATGCTCTCACACACAATATAATATACACCTCTACCCTGATATAACGTGACCCGATATAACATGAATTCGGATAGAACGTGGTAAAGCAGTGCTCCGGGGGCGTGGCGCTGTGCACTCCAGTGGATCAAAACAAGTTCGATATAACACGGTTTCACCTATAACATGGTAAGATTTTTTGGCTCCCGAGGACAGCATTATATTGGGGTAAAGGTGTATATACTATGGCTGTCAATTAAAAAAGCATAATTGCACAACTAATTGCACTATTAGAATATCATTTATTTAATATTTTTGATGTTTTCTACATTTTCAAATATATTGATTTTAATTACAACACAGAACACAATGTGTAGAGTGCTCACATTATATTTATTTTTATTACAAATATCTGCACTGTAAAATGCAAAAGAAATAGTATTTTCAACTCCCTCATTGAAAGTACTGTAATGCAATCTCTTTATTATGAAAGTTGAATTTACAAGTGTAGAATTATGTAAAAAAGTCTGCATTCAAAAATAAAACAATGTAAAACTTTATGGCCTACAAGTCCATTCAGTCCTACTTCTTGGTCAGTCAATTGCTTGGACAAACAAGTTTGTTTACGTTTTCAGAAGATAATATTGTCCGCCTCTTGTTTACAATGTCACCTGAAAGAGAGAACAGGTGTCCTCATGGCACTATTGTAGCCAGTGTCACAAGATATTTATGTGCCAAATGCCATAAAGATTCATATTTCCTTTCATATTTCAACCACCATTCCAGAGGACATGCGCCCATGCTGATGATAGGTTCTGCTCGATAACGATCCAAAACAGTGTGGACTGATGGATGTTCATTTTCATCATCTGAGTCATGTGCCACCAGCAGAATGTTGATTTTCTTTTTTGGTGGTTTGGGTTCTGTAGTTTCCAGATTGGAGTGTTGCTCTTTTAAGACTTCTGAAAGCATGCTCCACACCTCATCCCTCTCAGATTTTGGAAGACACTTTAGATTCTTAACCTTGGGTCGAGTGCTGTAAGTATGTTTATAAATCTCCCATTGGTACCTTCTTTGAGTTTTGTCAAATCTGCAGTGAAAGTCTTCTTAAAGCAAACATGTGCTGGGTCATCATCCAAGACTGCTATAACATGAAATATATGGCAGAATGTGGGTAAAACAGAGCGGGAGACATACAATTCTCCCCCAACGAGCTCAGTCACAAATTTAATTAACGCATTTTTTTTAATGAGCACCATTCGGAAGGAAGCATGTCCTCTGGAATGATGGCCGAAGCATGAAGGGGCATACAAATGTTTAGCATATCTGGCATGTAAATACCTGGCAATGCCAGCTACAAAAGAACATGCAAACCTTTTCTCACTTTAAGGTTACATTGTAAATAATAAGCAGGCAGCATTAGGTCCCGTAATGTAAACAAACCTGTTTGTCTTAATGATTGTCTGAACAAGAAGTAGGACTGAGTCGACTTGTAGGCTCTAAAGATTTTCATTATTTTGTTTTTGAGTGCAGTTATGTAACAAAAAAAATCTACATTTGTAAATTGAAGTTTCATGATAAAGAGGTAGAGATATAGAGTACTTGTATGAAGGGAACTGAAAAATAGTATTTATTTTGTTTATCATTTTTAGAGTGCAAAGATTAATAATCAAAAATAACAATATAAAGTGAGCACTGTACACTTTGTATTCTGTGTTGTAATTGAAATAAATATATTTTAAAATGTAGAAAAATACCCAAAAATAGTTAATAAATTTCACTTGGTATTCTATTGTGTTACTGTGGGATTAAAACTGTGATTAATCACAATTTTTTTTAAATTGTGATTGGTTTTTTTAGACAATCACGTGTTAACTGTGAATAATAATATATAATAATATAATATAATAAATTATTATTCACAGTTAACACGTGATAGTCTATAAAAAAAATCACAATTAAAAAAAATAATTGTGATTATCACAGTTTTAATCCCATAGTCACACAATAGAATACCAAGTGAAATTTATTAACTATTTTTGGGTGTTTTTCTACATTTTAAAATATATTTATTTCAATTATAGATAGATAGATAGATAGATAGATTCCTTCCTTAAATTAGTTTAGGCACAAAATGGGGACCTAGGTAAAACTATTTCTGCAAGACTGTACACACTAAGATGCCTGCAGTACCTCTCACCTTGAATTGTCCACTGAAGTGTAGATAATTTTGTCCCTCTCTCCCTTTTACAATTGTCTCCATCTATTAAAAACATGCTTAAATCCTTTTGAAAGGGTAAATAGCATAAAACGATTTGATTCGCATCCGTGCTGGAAATTTCACACGTCAAGTAAAAACTGTGAATATATCATTATCTTGACAGCCTGGTGAAAAGGAGGCAAAAAGATTACACTTCATTTATGAGATTTCCCCTGTTTTACTGCTTTGTGTTTTTTTCCTGGGGGGTGGGGGAGGTAGGACAGAAAGAAATCCATGTATCAGAGCAGAGCAGGTGGCCAAGAAGAAGATGCCAGTATATCTACTCCTTGCGTGTATAGGATCACACTAGTGATTGGGATGCCAGGATGTAGGAGCATGTGAAGTAAAGAGAGTGGGTCAGGGGAGCCCTAACTGGGGGAAGGTCAGTAGATTAAACCTCCAATCCTGGAAATATCTTCCTGCATGACTGTGAGCACTTTGGGAAGAGCCTTTGGTGTCAGTTGGGCTGCTCAAGCTTATAAAGCAATGAGTGAAATGCAGGCTCCATTGAAGTGAAAAGCAAAACTCCCAGTCTTTTGGGGACTGCCGCTCACCCTAGCCAGCAAAAAGGAGGGGAACCGTGGGACCAGATTGGCTGCTCACCCCAGTCAAGGAGAGGAAGGAGAGCTCCCCTCCCTCTCCTTGCTCTCCCTTTCTGCACCTTTCTTCACGGGGGGGGCTGGCCTCAAGCCTCCATGGGAAGGGGGCTGGGGAACAGGGGGAACCGCCCCCTGGCCCCAGCCCACTCCACTCTGCTCCCCTGGCTCCCAGTCTTGGGGAGCAGGGAGGAGGGAACTGCCCCCCAGCACTCACTGGCACAGCTGGGGCTGGGTTGCTCTACTTACCATGTGGTGAGTGCAGGCTCGACCCCTGCAGCAGTCCTCAGGGGAGTGGTGGCAGGGCGGGGGTGGAGCAGGGATGGAAAGAGGAGGGGCGGGGGCCATGGGGAAGAGGTTTTCTGGTGCCCTATGGAGCTGCTTACTTTGAGTATGGGTAGGGACATCCCTGCCCAGTAATGCCAACTCTGAGCATCCAAACATCAAACAGGTCCCCACACATGATGAGATTGCCTATAAAACCATGCGATTTAAACCACTAAGAAGTATTGAGTTCTTTGTATCTTCCTCCTGGTGGCTCAGTCTTTAGAGATCACTTTGAGGTTTCCTCTGCACCATGAGGGCTAGAAATGTGCTTAAAGGAAAAGCAAGCTGTGATTATCACCCAATCCCATGACTCCAGAGGCTGAAGATTTAAGTAAAACACCAGATATGATGAGACTCACACTAAACTTGCACATGTTGGCATTGGCAACAATGCCTCTCTCTCCTCCTTAGCCAAAAGTCTCATAAGATTTCCAGTTCTTGGTTTTGGCCAGACTGGAAACTCAGGGTCTGACTAAACTGCAATAAGAGACCCATGGCAGGGCTGTGACAGACCTGGATGAGCTGACTCAGGTGTGTGGGGCTTGGGTCACAGGGCTATGAAGTTGCAGTGCAGACATTCAAGCTTGGACTGGAGCCAGGGCTCTGAGACCTTGTGGGGTCTCAGCAGCGGAAAAAAGGTGTGCAAAAATCTATTAAGACTAGAAGTGAATTGAAACTTTGTCAAACCTCAGAACAGTTGTAGGTTCAGTTCAAGTTTTTAGGGGGTTCTTATTTTACACAAATCAATTTTCTCCTTTCTTTTCACATCTTAAGACCTGTTAATAACCAGTCACAATGTATTTTTCCCCCGAATTTAAATTTAGCCATTTAGAGTATTAGAATTAGCTTGGGGAGTAAAATTATATAAATGACGAGGTGGAGTGCTCAGATATATTCAGACAAACCAACAAAGTGGTACATCTCTAGATTATCAACGGTAGTAAATGACTGATGGATGTTATAGGATGATATAGTCATTACCAGTGTGTGGTATGAAAGGTCATAAGTATTGCTGGTTGGAGAATGATAATTTCACAATAACTTTTGAGGTTTCAGCATTTGTTTTTATTTCATATTGGAACAAAACCAAGCCCTTTCAAATGATTTTGCCAAATGGAATTGTGTCGAAATGATTATTTTCAGATTGAAAAGTTCAGGTTTTAATTCAGGTCTCTTTTTGGAAGTGATACGAGACTCCATCCTGGACCTCAGAGACCTTCCTGTCAAAAACTTGTCAAAATTGATATGTCTCAAATACATTTTGGTTGTGATCAGACAGCATATTCAACAAAACATGCTACAAACACCACCACCACATGTCACTAAGCATTCCTACCAGCACTAATTATAAACTTAACAGTTGAGGTAGTTAGAGATGGCTATTAGCCATGGTTTTAAGCAATCCATTGATATGGGAAGCATAGCACTTGAATAATCATATATTAAAATATCTATTAGCTCTTTATTAACTCTTAATAAATTATTTGTGAATGAAACTTTAATATAAAGTGTGGCTATAACAGATGACTGTCATTCTCTATCTAAATATAAAAGTTGGGTGCTTTTGAAAATGTTACCCAAGTGACTTCGGAGCACAAGCAATGCAGCAATACACATGATGGGAGTGTGATTTCTAAATTTCACTAATCTGTTGCACATTAATTGGTTTGTGTAAACTGAAAAGTTTCCTAGTGCACCTTAACATTGTGCTGTTTGAAACCACACTATGTTAGAGCACACTAGGGGACCTTTAGTGCACACCAGCAGGGTCTACATGGACCAATGAATGCACAACCTATTAGTGTGATTTAGCAATGCATGCTATGGGAGTGTGATTTCTACTCAATGTAGAGAAGTCCTATGTCTCCCTTTCAAAAATGACAGTCATGTAGGATCCACTGACTTTCAATAAGATGTAGGTTCCTAAGTCACGTAGGTTCTTTTGAAGATGATACCTATTATCAAACTTTTATTTTCAGCAAGAACTGATTTATTCACTGTCATATATGTTGTTTATGTTAACATCTGACTCTGCCTGAAGACAGCTGACCAAAATGTTCACCCCTAGAGGTCTAAACGTGGGCTCTTAAATCTACTTTAGGTAATCAGGTTTGAAAATGTTCACCATTTTCTCAGGAATTTATATTGCTTAACCTCAGGTTGCTGCAGACACCTGTAGTGTCATCTTGCCACTCTCATGAAGGGTAAAATTCATGCTTGTGCAGAACACTTGAGAGAGCAGTACCGTCGTTTTAGCTTTTGATCTAATATTTATATTAACAGACTGTTCTCAAAAACGCATACGCAAGGTTTTGGTTAAGGATGGGATTTTACTTGTTCATGGACCCATAAAGTATGTGAATTTTATGTCCTCAGGCAGAAGCTGGATGATCAGAAGAGCATGTTTAACTATAAATTATTTGTGTTCTATTTCTACATTTTTAGCACCTATCCAAGCCCCATTGAAGTCAATGGAAAAAATTCCAGTTACCTTCAGTGGCTTTCGATCAGGCCCTCTGAGTGCAGAGAATGTCATGAAATGCCACATAAAACAATGTGGCCAAAAACATCCTGAACAAGTCTCAATATTCTCATATGTTTGAATGGAAAATATCTGTTATTTAAAAAAAGAAACACACCTAATTTGCAGATTTGTCATCCGGAATAAATAGAGTTCGATTACATCTCTGTAGCTAACCATCTTTCATTTCTCAGTGTAACACAATTCTTCATCAGACAGCAATTTAATCTCCCTTAAATTATCATGAACTAACATTCTCTGTATTGACTAGAAATAAAGTCACCATAAATATGCAAATAAAAAAGCTGGATTTTCGGATTAATTTCTCACTTACTATATACTTTGATTATAGTCAGACATTTTCAATGATGACTCTAGGAAAAAAAACATTGATTTCCCTTCCCCTAGCCTCAATTTGGAAATTTAGTTTAATAGAGAATGAGAAAAAGAAATCTTTGTTCGATTGGATGAAACTGGTTAGAGGTTTGCTCATTTGCTCCTGGAGTTTGGATTCTTTTCTTTCAAATGTCACCGAGATTGATTTTTTAAAAGATAAATCTGAACAAATGAAAAAAAACCACGTCTTTCTTTCCTTTATTTATTTGTTTTTGAAGCAAGGGAATTGGCATTAGAATCAGCAGCCAGGGGACTTCTAAAGAATAGATGATTTAATGAGCGTTCTCACGCTACTGTAAAGAATTTGCTGGCTCATTATTAGTTAGCTTCCCTCCACCCTGGAGGAGGCAGCGAGAGAGTCTAGTCAAGTATCAGAGGGGCAACCGTGTTAGTCTGGATCTGTAAAAGCAGCAAAGAATCCTGTGGCACCTTATAGACTAACAGACGTTTTGGAGCATGAGCTTTTGTGGGTGAATACCCACTTCATCAGATGCATGTAGTGGAAATTTTCAGGGGCAGGTATATATATGCAGGCAAGCTAGAGATAATGAGGTTAGTTCAATCAGGGAGGTTGAAGTGTTCTCCCTGACCACACTATAGCAGATCTTAAGGTGGCCATCCTGCAGCAAAAAAACTTCAGGACCAGACTTCAAAGAGAAACTGCTGAGTTTCAGTTCATCTGCAGATTTGACACCATCAGCTCAGAATTAAACAAAGACTGTGAATGGTTTGCCAACTACAAAACCAGTTTCTCCTCCCTTGGTTTTCACATCTCAACTGCTAGAACAGGGCCTCATCCTCCCTGATTGAACTAACCTCATTATCTCTAGCTTGCCTGCATATATATACCTGCCCCTGAAAATTTCCTCTACATGCATCTGACGAAGTGGGTATTCACTTACGAAAGCTCATGCTCCAAAATGTCTGTTAGTCTATACGGTGCCACAGGATTCTTTGCTGCTTTTCTAGTTAACTAATTTACAGAGCAGCTGTGATGCCCAAAGTACAGGGGAAAGAAATGATATCCTGAGGTTACAGGAACTGAATAATGAACCAGAGGGTGCATGTGGGAAATACTAGCCTGGGAGCTCGGGGCAGTGGGGAGGTCGGGCAGCAAGCATACTAGGAGCTGGGCTGGGAAGTAGCCTTTTGCTGGCAGGGACCAGCCACTACTAGAGGATGGTTTGCAGGGAAGAGGTGTGGGGGCAATTGAGCAAGGAACTTCATGCAGTGGGAGCCCCAATGAGACGCCTGTGCTGGGGTGCCTCCAGGGGCTGGGTTAGGAACTATTGACTTGCAGGAGTGTGAGATAGACACATACTCTCCACTCACCCAAAAATCAACTGGTGTTAGATTTGTTCTCCCAGCCCCTCACTGCTGCGTCTCCTGGAGTCTGTTAGTTTTTCACTCCATTCTCTGCTTATTTTCCATTCATCCTTTTCATTGGACTCCCTCCTCCCCCCATGACCCATCTCTTCTCCTTTCATCCCACCTCTCCTCCAGAACAGAACATGAACCCAATCGCGTTTGGCTTTGAGCCTAACTGCGGAGAGATCTGAGAGGATTCAGCAATATGACAAGAGGAGTTTGCCCTGCCTTGATTAGAACACAAATCCTCTGATATGAACACTACAATTATGCACCTATATCATATTAGAAATTGTGCTAATCCTGCTCCCATCGGGAGTCCATGGGAGTTTTGCCACTGACTTCAAAGGAAGGAGGATCAGGCCCAGAAAGTATTTCTTAGGCCTGGTTTACACTAGGAACTAGCAAGAAGGAGCCAAAAATATAAAAATATTTTTAATTACATCAGAAGCGGGAAGCCTGCTAAACAATCAGTGGGGCCGCTAGATGATCGAGATGCTAAAGGAGCACTCAAAGATGATAATGTCATTGCAGTGAAGGTAAATGAATCCTTTGCATCGGTCTCCTCTGCAGAGGATGTGAGGACGATTCCCACACCTAAGCCATTCTTTTTAGGTGACAAATCTGAGGAACTGTTCCTAAGTTAAGTGTCAGCAGAGGAAGTTTTGGAATGAATTGAAAAATTAAACAGTAATAAGTCACCAGGATCAGATAGTATTTACCCAAGAGTTCTGAAGGAACTCAAATATGAAACTGAAGAACAACCAACAGTATGTAAGCTACCTCTTACATCAGCCTTTTGTACTAGATGACTGGAGGATAGCTAATGTAATGCTGTTCTTTTTTTGTTTTTTTTTTGAAAAAAGCTCCAAAGGCAATCCAGGCAATTACAGTCTGTAAGGCTAACTTCAGTACAATGCACATTGGTTCAAACTATTGTAAAGAACAGAGTTATCAGACATATGAACACAATTTGTTGGGGAACCGGCTTTTGTAAAAGGAAATCATGCCTCACCCATCTATTTGAATTCTTTGAGAGGTCAACAAACATGTGGACAAGGGTGATCCAGTGGATACAGAGTACTTGGACTTTCAGAAAGCTTTTGATAAGGTATCCCACCGAAGGCTATTAAGCAATAGTTAGTCATGGGATAAGAGGGAAGGTCCTCTCATGGATCAGTAACTGGTTAAAAGACAGGAAACAAAGGGTAGGCAGAAATGGTCAGTTTTCATAGTGAAGAGAGGTAAATAGTGGATCTATATGGGAACCAGTGCTTTTCCACATGAATAATGATCTGGAAAAAGGGGTAAATACTGAAGTGGCAAAGTGTGCAGATGATACAAAATTACTCAAGATAGTCAAGTCCAAAGCAGATTGTTAAGAGTTACAAGGGAATCTCACAAAACTAGCTGAATGGGCAACAAAATGGAGATGAAATTTAATGATGATAAATGCAAAGTAATGCACATTGGAAAACATAATCCCAACTATACATACAAAATGGAGCCTACATCAGTTGTTACTACTCAAGAAACAGCTTGAAGTCATTGTGAATAGTTCTTTGAAAATGTCTGCTCAATATGCAGTGACGGTCAAAATACTAACAGAATGTTAGGAACCATTAGGAAAGGGATAGAAAATATGACCGAACATTTCATAATGCCAGTATATAAATCTGTGGTATGCCCTGACTTTGAGTACTGTGGCCAGTTCTGGTTGCCTCATCTCAAAAAAGTTATTAGAAATAGAAAAGGTACGAGAAAGGCAACAAAAATGATTAGAGGTATGAAATAGCTTCTTTATGAGGAGAGATTAATATGACTGGGACCGTTCATATTGAAGATGACTAAAGGGGGATGACATGGTGGTCTATAAAATCATGAATAGCGTGAAGAAAGTGAATAAGGAAGTGTTATTTCCCCCTTCACATAACACAAGAATGAGGGGTCACCCAATGAAATAGACGACAGATTTAAAACAAAACCAAAAAAAAAGTATTTCTTCACACAACACACAGTCAACCTGTGTAACTCATTGCTAGGGGATGTTGTGAAAGCCAAAACTATAACAGAGTTCAAAAAAGAATTAGCT